>NW_026555331.1:26075479-26675479 GCF_014898055.3 Talpa occidentalis | reverse complement strand
AGAGGTCTGCTGCGCCATGTGGGACCCTTGCCGGCAGGCCGGGATCAAACCAGCGCTGCAGAGGCTGCAGACAGCTTTGCAACACTGCGCTCAACTGCCTGTGTCACCAGGGGAGGCCCAGTAGGAGTAAATTTTAAGGACCTTTTTCCCTAAAATATTTATGAAGTATCATCTATGGCAGTGCACATTTTCCATCTACACTGAAAGCTTAATTCAGGACAAAAATATATTAATAGAAAGAGGAATAGGATGAGAAAAAGGACTAAAAAGAAGGACTGAAAGGAGAAAGCACATTGAAAATAATTTACTTACCTTACTTTAAAGAATATCATAATCATTAAGATCTTCACACCTCAAGGAAAGACTGACTTTTAGGTTTCATTCACAAAGTGTGTGAGTTCCAACTTAGTGAATTTGTCATAGAAAATGGTGCAATGCATGTTAGAACACCTTAAACAGTGCTGGGTGCATGGTAAGGTGTGTGGTTGAATACATCCAACATCTCTATCTCATTATGTTTCAAGCTGAATTAAATTTCTCTCCCCACACTAAAGCACACTCCTCTTCAGTATCCTATTTCTATTCTCCGTGCTTAATATTTCAGTATAAATGTCTTTGATACTTCATGCTTTAGTTTTATAAAGTCTCCTTAATTACTACTTTCCCCTTTCAGTCTTTCCATACATCCCATTACAACTGTGAATAGAGAAATAACAAAGGAAACTGAATACTCCACCTGAGACCTCATGGCATGTTCTTCAGTCAACAGATGGCAGGGAAAAAGTCTGAGCTTGGTCCACAGATGATTTAGTGGCTGAATAGGTTAGTGCAAGTGTGAAATGCAGCGTATCACTCTCTGTTCAGACACAGCGACATCCTCTCATTGAGTAGAGCTGCAAACAAACTTGATTATTCATATTCCTAGAAGGACGAAATCATCTGAGTTATTACAGATTGAGGTTATACGGTCCTCCTAGGCAGAAGCAAGTTGGCTTGTTTGCATGGGTGAATGCTTGCGGGTAGCAGATAATAAAAAAGAAAATTTATGGACCTATTGGAATGATACAAAAGTTGTGAAAGATTGTTGTACCTTATGTTACTGCCTATCAGAGAAAACTGACTATACATACAAAGCACTCACCGTCCAGACAGAACAGAGCTGATATCTTGTGGATGTCAGCTAACCTCTTGCCTCAGTTTCTTGACACAGTAATATAAGAACTCAGTGGTAGGGATGGAGGCTCTTCAAGGCTTAAAGCAAGGACTCCTCCTGAGGCTAATCTAGCTCTTATTACTGACACTCCAGAAAGATCTACACACAACACCAACCCTCTCAGAGACCAGTCTTCCCTTTGGGAACATATTTATTACAAGGACTTCTTTCATTAATTTCCTGGAAGTGGAAGTGGCTACTCTCTAATGAAAAGCACATGTACCACAGACATGGCTTGCATTCCCTGCCTTCTCAGGGCAAAGGTGTACAGAGCAACAAAATTATCTACATAAAATTCCACATAACAATTCCTCAGACCATTTTTTCAGTGAAGGAGGTGGGAGCATTCAGTTTCCTTTGTTACTTTAGTTACTAGTCCTGCCACATACCATGTGTATTGGAAGTAGACAGCCTGACAGAATGTTCATATCATCTATGAAAGGCTGAAGGACAATTCTTTGAAGAATTGGGCACTGTCTTTAGGGAAATAGCAACCCATTCATTGAACCTAGCTAAATTTCACTGGGAACTAAACAGTGAAAGTTGAATTGGCCCTTTTTCCATAATCCCAGTGAAACATGCAGAATTAAACATTCTTTATCTAGAACTAGATATAGTTTAATCTTGGACTCTAGATTCTATTTCATTTGATATCCTGGGTTCCAGAGGAATGGGAGAGAGGATGGTGGGAGATAGGTACATAGTAAATGTTTCAATACACCTATGGTAATGACTCTCTTGTGGTCACTGTGTTTTTCATGTCAGTATAACAGTTGGCAAGAAGAGTATTGCCCTACTGGTAGATGTCATTGACTCTGCTTAACATGAAGAACTAGGGTTTCTACTGCATATTGGCAGTAGAAAGGAGAGACTCTGGACCATGTGAATTTCACTGGAGCATCTCTGATTGCTTTCATGTCCAGTTATAGCTATAAATGAGCAATTTTACCAACCAACTATAAGGCAACTAAGGACTCTAGCCTCCCTTTTGGATTTAAGTCTTCCTCACCTCACCAGGCAAACAAGGTAGGTCCATTAATATGTTGGCTAGGATTCAACAAAACCTAGAATCAATGGTGAAGAAAAGAGATGATTGATATCAATTAAAGCAGCAGGATTATTTGTAGCAAAAGGAACTCTAGTTTTACCACTGACCGTTTAATATATATTGAATTTAATATATATTGAATTGTGTCTCCCAAAACCTATGTTAATGTCCTAACCCCCACTACCTCAAAATGCAACTTATTTGAAAATAGGGTCCTTGAAAGATGTGATTAGTTAAAATGAGGACATGCTGATGTAGGAAAGGCCCATAATCCAATATGAATGGTGTCCAAGCCAAAGGAAATTTGGACACAAGAGACAGATGCACATGGAGGAAAGACAGTCATGTGAAGAGGGACAAAGGCACGGGAGCTATGCTGCCACGAATCAAGAAACACCTGAGGCTACTGAGGCAAGGAAGCCCCAGCTCCAAACAGCAGCAGGAGATGGTCCTGTTAACAATTATAGGCTTCTAGTCTCCAGAATTGTGAGAAAATAAACTTCTATTGTTTTAAGTGTTTTAAGCCATCCAGTTTGTGGAGCTTTTTTACAGTGGCCCCAGCAAAACTTATATATCCTGCATGGAATCTTTTTGTAGAGATTATAGTCAGGGATCCATGATGACTATTTCTAAGCAAGGTAAGGCATGGACTGTGAAGGCTCACAGATATCCTTTTGGTAAACTCCTAAGTAGCCTCTCCGCTTCCCTCTGCTGTTGCTGCGTCAACCAGCTCTATGTAGCTATACACTTACAGCACCTCTGGCTGCATGTCCTTTGTTTTCTGTCCTGGAATTTTTGTCACTCAGCATAGGACACTGAAAAGTGCCTACTCAGCTTTGCTGTATATGGAGTAGCTGGAAGTTACAAAGGAGTCGACATGCTTCTTGGACAACATTTGACCAATAGGACATGGGAGCTAGTGGCAGAAATTCACCACTCTTGTATCTAGTGTGGACAATTCTGAGATGCTTTCCACACATTACTCAGGGGACTTCTTGTGGTAGTCAGTTCAATAATTCTTCCTTGATTTTTCTTTCTTTCCTCTCTGCTATCCCACTCTAGTTTCCTATAATCTTTTCCCAAATAAACTGCCAACAAGCATTCTTTGTTATCACAAAGAACCCAAGATAAGAGAGTCATGGAGTGTCCCCAGCAACTTGTATCTGAATGTTTAATTACTATAAAACAAGAAGCTAGCATAATGCCTCACACATAGAAGATATTCAGTAAATATTTTTTGAATGAATGAATTATACACTTTATAGTTGTATATTCATCTAGGATAATATAGTAGTGACCCAGGCTGTTTTATTTTGCTTGGTTGCATGAATATTATGAGAAACATTTAAAAAACCAAGATATGATGTATATCTGGAAAGTTGCTAATTTATTACTCTAATAACTTTATTAAAAATGAAATCAGGTTGGGATTTCCTGTTTATTCTCAGGGAAACACTTGTATTCCAAGTACTCACATCCGGAAACAATCCCTTGTGTGGGGCATGTTTGTCTCTAGTCTTTTCCCCTTTGAGATATAATATCCATTATTTCTCAGATTGCTAGGTTGCAGGAAATTATTCTATGAAATGATTTTATCTATGAGGCACTTTCAGAACCCTGGGATTAATTTCTCTGGCCCTGCCTTCTTTAATTCAGAAAAGAGTGAAACTTAATAAGTACAAATTGTAATTAAATGGCCAATTTCTCACAACATTCCATCCAGGGAAGCTCATGCCTAGTGAGTGGGATATTTTGTATGGCCCTGTGATGGTCTAGATAGAATACTTGAGAAATTACATTAATGATAAATGGCCTTCTTATGTCTGCCCAACTTGAACCCATTACTTTGTTTTATTCCATCCCAACTTTCTGCACTGGTGATGATGTTGAGCAGGAAATTAAATTAAATTAAATTCTGTTTTCTGGATGTCTAAGAAGGAAACACCCTAATTATAGTGGAATAGTTGCTTAGTTTTCTAAGCAACTAATATCAGCATTGCATTAACTAACCAAGAAAGAAGAAAAGTCCTTGTATGCACTTTCATACATAGCATAGGTAGATTATACATTTCATCAAATGGAGTATATGAGAAGGATGTTCACTAGAAAAAAGAGGGGAAAAGAGCTGCAATCTCTAAAGCTCTTTCCTCTTGTCAATAATGAGCAAATGGGAGATAAAAACTAACCAAAATTATGAAAAGATGCTGCAAGACAAAAGGAAAGTAAAACAATGAAGAACTTTCTCTAAAAAAGACTGTGATTAAGTAATTTTTTTCAGAGGCAAACTTCTCATTCATAAGGAAGACAAGGAAAAAGGGATCCTCCATATGCAAGAGTACAAAATGAGTCCTTATGTACAAAACATAGTCAAAGAAAATAAAATTGGACAGATTTGACAAATTGTCCTGTGGTTGTAACAAACCGTCACAGTCACTAATAAATCACCAGATCCAGAACCACACCGTTATTTGTGCAACAATGTGGAGAGAGAAGGACATCATTTCTTAATTTATTTGAATGACTTTTAAAGCATATACTTTCCTTTGGAATATATTCCTCATTATGGGGAACATTGATGATATTGGGCTTAAGAAATTTCATGAAGAGCCTTTCCCGCATTTGAATATTACAAATCCTAGTATATCTTTCAATGTGACATTACTCTTCTTAGAAATAACAGTTCAGATCTTCACTTTGTTTCAACCTTTGATCGCTCTTGATCATCTTGCTTCCTACTTTACAGAAAAATGTAGGAGCTGTTGGGAGACATTTGATGTCTGATAACAAAGTTATAACCAAACCTTCTGTCATTTAGAAGTATCCTCCCTCCCTATCTAAGGAAATTTTTTTTGCCATGATAGGATATATCTACTTCTTAGCTTGCTAATCTTTTCTCCTTCCACTGTCTTCTGTTGGCGCCTTGCCCTGTGACATCGGGACATTTCCTCCTTCCGGGATTAGCTGTGCTCCTTTCGGTCCAGTGCGCATGACGACCTCCAGTGCACCAAATAAGGTCATGTGTGTAATCATTGGCTAGGCACTGTTGGCCTGCTTCTTCCACTTTTCCCTGGCTATAAAGCCCCGCTGAAACCGAAAATAAAAGAGACATGCTTTAGCTGAACCGAGTGTACGTGTCTCCCTCCGTGGTGTACCCCTGTTCTTTCAGGTCGCTGCTCTCCCCCCGAGAACCTCGTTGACCAGTCCGCGGGCTCAGACAGTCTTCCATTGTCCCCCTATCCACCCCCCATTTCCTAGAATGCATTGTCCTCATTCTCCTTTGATGTTTGCAAATATGGCAAGCTTTGTTCTGCCTCAGAGCTTTTACAGCTATTCTTTTGCCATGAATAGTCTTCCTCATGTGCTATTCTCATTCAGAGCTCAGCTTAAATGTTGACAATTAAAAGACACCTTCAGTGGCACCCATTAATATATGTCTCCTAAACCTTCATATCCAATTCATCCACTGATTATGGTTTCTAAGTCACTCTCAAGCATCCCTACTTCTCTATATCTCTTAAACCCTTACCTTGCCAAAGTGGATCAAGTTATTGATCCATTGCCTCTTTCCTTAACCATTATGAATACTGCCATAATAATTGTCCCCCTGTGCAGGAATTATAGTAAAATTTCTACTGGACAGGCATCAACTAATAAGAATAGATGTAGGATGTAGATGTAGTGTTGGAATAACATTCTGGAGGCCCACTGCTGCCCCAGACACACTTTAGTTTCTTGATTCTGGTATGAGATCAGAACTGCCTGAATAGTAGGAGGGTACTTAAGGACACATGTAGCAACTATTTGTAATGAGAATGAAATTATGTCCAGTTCTTAATCATCAGTTTTATTGTACTATTGCAAACTGAAAATACCTACTGGTACGTACCTGTGAACAACATATTTTCCTAACCCCTCACATCAACTCACACCCACTCCCCCAATCACCCCCATACTTTAAATTCTATAGTGCCTGCCCAATTCTTAAATAGGAAAACTTATAAAATCAGGTAAGATAAAGGGGGAAGAGGAAGGTTCAAAGAGTCCTGCTGTCATTTTCTCAAAAGAGCTCTGAATAGCCCCTTAGCTTGTCTCCATTAAAAAGACCTATGTACTCTGCTTCTCAAAAACTCTTCAAATTTGGTAAAAATTAAACAGGTATGAGATGGCATTCAAGAAAAATGTGAAGTGAAGAAAGCTTCCTTTATACACAAACCAAAA
Source organism: Talpa occidentalis (assembly GCF_014898055.3). Classification (NCBI taxonomy): domain Eukaryota; kingdom Metazoa; phylum Chordata; class Mammalia; order Eulipotyphla; family Talpidae; genus Talpa; species Talpa occidentalis. The sequence continues at coordinate 26,669,000 of NW_026555331.1, read as the reverse complement.
AATTTTTAAGCCCATTCTGCAAGATAAAGTTGAAGTATTCAAGGTCAAGGAAATTTTGATCCAAACTTCTTGCTCATTTATTTTGTTTTCAATGTCAATTGACTGTATGTTCATTCTACATGATAAAATAGTAGGAATAGGTGAGGAATGAGGAATGGGTGGCATAAGTTATATCAATGTGCTATTTGGTTATTCAAATTGAATCAACTTGTCTTTAAAATTGTTTCCTATTAATACAAGTTTGTTCTCATGGTTAAAAAATATTACATATTTAGTTTGTAGTTCTCTTAAAGCTTCCCAGTCATTTGTTCCCAAAATGATAAAACCTTTTTATTGATGACTTTCAACGTATTTTTGTTCCCTTTCTTTCTCTTCTTTGTTATGTTATATGCACTACTTCAGTTACCTCATCATTTGCCTTATTATAGGTAGCATTTTGCCTTCCAAATATGTCCTGCTAAATGCTGTTCTGAACTTCAGTTTTATCATATCAGTTTTCCTATTTTCAAAGGCAACTTGTTGACCAAGAACTCATATTGACACAACCCAGTCTATAATTCATGTCCCTCCTTGAGGCTACATTCTGTACTTACTCCCACCTAAACTATTTCCAACAAATATTCTCTATTCTGGGCTGATTATACTCCCTTTAGATACATGACATATTATGCTTTCTTTGTAATTCCTTGTGCTTATATTCTATATAAAATATCCTGTCTGGACCTCTCCACCCCTGTACTTAACCAAACTGATATCCTACCTATTTTAATTTTTAAAATTCTCTGACAATCACTTTTTACTTCAATGATATTGAATAGGTGTTGGTTTATTTAACCTATACATGTGTATGTGTGGCTACAATAAAATTATAGGATTTTTGTTAATAAGAAATTATATCTTTAAACTTTTGTAACTCAACTATTTGAGTAAAGTGGAGTGTCTGATTAGGGGATAATAAACTGTGGAAACCACCTAATTATATTACCTTTCAATTTGTCATCCAAAATATGATTACTATATTTAGAACTCCTTTCTAAGGCATAAATTTACCTAAGACCCCATAATTGTGTGTGAAGAGAGGTAACTGTATTTGGGAGGAGCTATCTGAGCTCATTCATAAGTCTCTGCATACTTGTTTATCAAACACTGGATAGATATTGGTCAGTAAAATTTAATGTCATATTTATGGAACTTCAAGTCTAATTGAGATAAAAGTTTCTATACAAGTTATCAGATACATGTACATGTAAATTATGAGTTGTTATAAATGCTATGACATTAATAAGATACAACGATGGAAAAAGTGGATGGAGGAAGGAAGAGTAAAATTTAGATAACCTACCTGAGTGAACTTTGAAGAGGTGACATTTATGTTGGGACCCAGCAGAGGGAAGTCAACCATATGAAAAGGACATGTACAATTTTACAGATTCTAGAAACAGGGCATGAAAAGATGTAAAAGTGGGGATAAATATAATGGTAGCTTTGAAGCAATAAAGAAAAAATAAAGAGTTGGGTGAAGGTAGAGCAACCTGAGAAAAGGATGGAGATGTTGTTGGGATTCAAGATTTATACAAAGTATCATTGGCCTATGCATCTGATGTAAAGTAACATGTGAGTTGATTTGTTGTTTTTTTTTAATTCTTTTTAAAATATTTATTATATAAATATATATATTTTTCTGATCACCAGGATCTACAAAGAGCTCACACAACTCAACAAAAACAAAGTAAACAATCCAGATTTGTTTTTTAAGGTCAGCAGATCATAGAATATCTGTATATAAAAAAAAAAAAACTAATAAGACAAAAATGTTTATAGTTTTAAAAAAATAAAGCAGCGTCATCCAGCCTCATTCATTGGGCCATATCACTTGAGAAAATGGAAAATCATAATGTCGTCTAAAGTTAGATATATTTAGCTTTTATAACTGGTAATTAGGCAATTTCAGATTTTTTTTCAAAGATTTATTTATTCATACAAGCACTGGGTACAGTAGAAGTGTGGGAGGGTGAGAGAATTCACCAGAGCCAGAGCAGAGAGCAGAACAGGCAGAGTGACGAAGTACACTGCTGAGGGGAGCAGCGGGCGGCAGGAGAGGTCTGCGCGCCATGTGGGACCCTCGCCCGGTGGCCGGGGATCGAACTGGCACTGCTGAGGCTGTGCTCAGCTTCCCACCCCAGCGCTCAACCACTGCGCCACCAGGGGAGGCCCCAATTTCAGATTTTTTAAAAAATGACTGCTGTTTCATTACTCCTAGAGATTCCTGGCATTTATTTATGTTTCAGTGGTGATTAAGATAGATGTCTCTCATTCAGCTTCACAGAAATTCCTTTTCATTAACATTATGTGAAAATGTTTTTCTGTCTTGGTCACCTTTGCCCAGACAGGCAGTAGGAGTCATCTGTGTAGAATTCTTCACCCCATAATGATGATATCCAAATCCAAGGCTGGAGTTTTCTGATGAAAGTATTTCTCAATAATCTTTGATACTGTCAAATCAAAAGCATCTTTTTTAATTCTGTTTTTAGTTTATCTTAGTTGATTAAAATTAATTTGAACCACTTTATACTGACATTTAATATAGTCAATGTCTTTCATTATCTATTATCTTAGACTTAATTTGCTGGCTAATATTTTTCTAAGCATCTCAATGAATGGCTTAGAGATAAATAAATACAATTAATTGTATTTCTGTGGAGTTGGACTTTGGGGAGAAAAGGAAAAAAGCTTGTATCTATATCCCCTAATCTGTAATATCCTTTCCAACTCATGATGCAAAATGACCTAAATCAAGCAAATTAGCAGAAAACATGTAGGAGTTTAGCTTACATGGCCCTTATGTAATTGCCAGCATGAGATCATGAAACCCATCCAATTTTAAACTGATCTTGAAGTGAAATGAGTAGATGTTAAATAATCCTCTATTTCCTCTCAACTTGTTTCAGTGACAAATTCCATTTTAAACAGTTACATGATTACAAGCTCTGAAATTAAATTTCATGATGAATAATTAAGCACCACTCTTCAGAGTCCCTGGGAGAAATCACATTCTCTGCAGCACAAACACTTGGAATAATCGATTGGGAGTCAATTGGCAAAGTACTTCAGATTTAATTTGCAGTTCTGAAGAATCCTCCTTCACTTTGGCCATTGGAGAGTGTGCTGCAGCCACTCTTTGTTCCATTTTAGCAGGAGGAAAAAAAGCAGGATTTTATCTGGCTTTAGTATTATTCTATACTGCAATATGATTCCTCACTTGTTTTTAAAAAATACTCATACAAGAGAATGACTATTAATTTAAACTTTCTTTTAGAGCCACAAGTGGAAACAATGAAAACCACAATTTAAAACTTTGTGTTTAATTTTTTTCCTCTAGAGTGTGATACGAGAGTATTGTGGAATAGAGAAAAGATCATGGTCTTTGTATTGAGACAAAATCTAGCTTGTGATCACTTGGTTAGGCTCAGGGGCAGAAGGGCTAAATTTTCTGTCTCATTTGTTTTATCCATAAAATAAGTGTAATAATGTCTCTCAAAGACATTGTGTAAAGAAAATGAGATTATCAATAAAAGATCCCTTATGCAGTGCTTGGACAGAGTAGAAAGTTCTTCTTAAGCATAAAGTCTGGATCATTCCACATTCACAGATCAAACAAAGATTATAAAGATGATATTGGACATTAATTTTCAGAAAATTTTACCTGCATTGAGTATATACAAGGTAGAGTATGCAAGAGAAATAGTGGCCTTCCCCTGCAACAATGCCACTTCCCAGGGTGTGGTTCTGGGCTATGCCACTGATGGAAAGGGTGGCTACTGGCAGTGTGATGGAAATCAGGGGTCCACAAACTTTCCAGCTACCCATTATCTGTCTGTAATTCTCGAGTGTATTTGTTGTCTTGAAGAGAGCAAAGGCAGATCCACCTGCCCTCTGCATGCCTGGTTAGGTACTTTTTCTGAACACTAGAGTTCTGCTATTCACAGCCAGACCTATGCTGTCTTCTGCGTAATGTTGGCCTGTCCACTGACTATTCGGAGGTTCTTCAAAGGCAAGAGAAGACTGAGCAGAACTTTTGCTTCAGGTACTTCCTCTGCAGGCAATCTGTGAAAAGAAAGGAGAGAGGGGTGGACCTCCGTGGTGGCTCAAAGGGTTAAGTCTCAGCACAATGAAGCTGTCCTCAGCTACTGCAGCACGAGTTCAATCCCCTCAGTGAGGTGACCCACATGGTGCAGCAGACCTCTCCTGTCTCACCCACTGCTCCCCTCAGCAGTGAATTTCAGTAGATCTGCCTGTTCTGCTCCCCATTCTGTCTCTGGTGAACCCTTTCACTCCCCACACCTCTGGCCTATACCCCTATTCTTGTATGCATAAATAAAATAAAATAAAATAAATCTTAAAAAAGAAAGGAGGGGAGAAGATGTGCTTAGACAAGCATGGGTGAGCTGCAAACAAACAAGCACACTGTGTTCCTATAAAGTGTTATTTATAGACACAAATGTGGATTTCCTATGGTTTTCACTTTTCACAAAATATTACTCTTAATTTTTCCAGCCATTAAAAAATGTGAAATTATTTTAAAAGGAAAAAGTGACTCAGTGCTATCAAAAAGGCAAGGACATTTGCAAATAAATAAATAAATAAATAAATAAATAAATAAATAAATAAGGAATGAAAGGTTTAATGGGAAAGGAATAGTTATTTTAGGATTGAACAACTGGATTTAAATCCTATTTTTTTCCTTCACTGTCTCTGTGACTTTAAGCACAAGTTGTTGAACATCTCTCTGAAAATACCTTCTTAATTGGTCTGTTGTAAGGATTAAATTAATTATTCTATATCATGGTTTTTGTGCACAGAAAGTACGTGATATGGGTGATTGTGACTCTTTTTGTTACTATACTGTAAGCAGGATAATTACCCCCTAAAAATGTTGATATCCTGATCACCTATGAATTGACAGTTTATAACAAAAAGGAGACTAAGGGTGCAGATGGAATTAAGGTCACTCATCAACTGATCTTCAGATGGGGGAGAGAGTGATTGTCTAAGTGAGCCATTGTAGTTTCAAGTGGAAGAGGGGGCAGAAGAGAGAAAACTGGAAAAATGCTGGTGCAGCGGTTGAGCAGGGGCTGTGAAGCTGTCTGCAGCCTCTGCAGCGCCCGTTCAAGGTTCAATCCCCGGCCTCCAGGCAAGTGTCCCACATGACGCGCAGACCTCTCCTGCTGCCCGCTGCTCCCCTCAGCAGTGTACTTCGTCAGTCTGCCTGTTCTGCTCCCCGCTCTGGATCTGGTGAATTCTTTCACCCTCCCATGCTTCTGACTGTACCTAGTGCTTGTATAAATAAATAAATAAATCTTTAGAAAAACAAAAGAAAACTGGAAAGATGGCAGTAAAAGGCAGGACTTGACAATGTTGCTGGCTTTAAAGTTGGGAGGGAGCCACAAACAAAGAAACATCAGTAGTCTCTAGATGCTGGAAAGGTAAAACAAATGGATTTGCTCCTAAGGCCACTAAAAAGAAATGTGTCCCTACCTACCTTGATCTTAGCCTGGTTAGACTCCTTTCAGACTTCTGGCTTCCAGATTAAAAAAAAAAAAAAATTGTGCTGTTTTAAGCCACCAAGTTTGTAGTAATTTGTTATAGCAGTAACAGGAAACTAATGCATACTATTTTTATTATTATCCATGCAGAAAAAAAAGCTAGTTGTCCACCAAAATATGAACTTAACACTTCCATAATGCAGAGATTTTGTGGATATTGCAACTATCAAAAATCCAGAAATAGCAAAATTTAAACCACCTATTCAATGAATAAATTTTAATAGAAGTTATTATGCATATAAAAATAGTTCACTGGGTGTGCTCAAATTCAAATACCCATATGAATTTCAGGGTCATAATGTTACAGGATGGCTTATGAAACGAAAATGAAGAGGCTGTTACCTTTTACAATAACTGTTTATTACAGTGGGGGTATCTAATGGCTGGGGATTTGTTGAAAGTGCTTATCACTTACCATTTATTTTGGAAGATGACTTACTTTTTTTTTAATGAGTGTCAAAGGTATTTAAAAGAAATAATCTAAATTGAGTTTCACTTAAATTCATAAAATAAGATAAATTTAGTTTTTATTATGTGGCTTAAATGGTTTTGTTTGTTCAGGGAGTTCTCAAGTCTGATCTCCATTGTGTATTTAATTTTAACATTGTCTTGACATAAAGCCTCTTGCATGTAGTAGAACCTTGTGATCTGTTTGGACCAATTACATAGCTTCTTGTCCAAAGCATAGGTGCCCCTTACCTTCCTTGGGCTAGTTGCAAAGGACCCCAAAATGGAAAAAGTTTTGGTTCTAAATCATTGTCTGGGTGAAAAATTCTGCTAACCAGGAACACCTGCATTGGATTGCTAAATAAGAAAAAAAAAATATTGCAAGAGCCACTGATATTTTAGGGCTTATTCTGTAAAGCAGTTACCATTATCTAAGCAGAAATATCATTATCTACTAAATTCCTGTTCACTTATTTCACTGTAAAAATGGCCAGACACATGATTCCATTTTGCAATCCTTTCATCTCCTTGTGAGATTATAAGTGTTTCCTTAGGCCTATTTGTGAAATAAGTTGGGTAGTTACCTTTTTAATATCTTTAATCTTCCTGTCACTGTAATGTTCAGAGACCCCAATAATTCAGCAAAGTGCATTACTAAATTTAGAGATCTTAATATTTGAAAACTATTTCAGATTTTTGCTTTGGAATATTGAAAAAGATTATATTTAAAAATCCTAAGAGTGAGCTGGGAGTGGCCTTGTCTCTCCTCCTCAATGTACAAAATCCCAGTATTACACATCATGTCATGTCTGGCCTCCCAGTTTCCTGACTCCTGGAATCATGTCCTCTCTTATGCTGAGTCTTACTCATGATGGATGCTTTAGAAAGTGGGTGAATGTGGATGTCAGTGAAGTGGCTAAATTATCATTATGAGACAACAGTAAAGGAATATGTGGTTGAAATATTTCTTTTAAAACAAAATTATGGGATTGCAAGGCAATCTGGGCTCAACTCATAAAGACTTATGGCCACACTGGGTTATAAAACTATAGGGCACCATATTCAACTCATTTTCCTTTAGAATCAAAGGATAGTGAAAGGAGATAAAGGAAGAAAGATGAATTCTCTGTGCTCAACAAACTTGGGTTCAGGGGCCCTCCCTGGTGGCACAGGTGGTTGAGCGCAGTGCTGTGAAGCTGTCTGCAGCCTCTGCAGTGCCAGTTGGATCCCCCCGGCCTCGGAGCAACCCACATGGTGAGCAGACCTCTCCTGTCTCACCCAGTCCTCCCCTCAGCAGTGTATTTTGTCAGTCTGCCTGTTCTGTTCCCCGCTCTGTCTCTGGTGAATCCTCTCACCGTCCCACACATCTGGCCTGTACCCCGGTTCTTGTATAAATAAAATAAATCTTTAAACAAAAATAAACTTGGGTTCACCCTGAATTAAACAATATAAATACATTTATTTTGTTTGATAATATTGAACTTTTGTTATATATTTTAAATTGAGAACTATAGTATATGCAAGTTTCCAAATATTTTTAATCATTGACATATATATGAAATACATGAAATGTATATATACATATATATTTGTGTACATATAAACACATATACGCACACACAAGAAATTAGCATGCTAGAAAAGGTTTATAAATTACCTTCCCCTGATGCTGATTGATCTATCAGTCACCTTACTTTTTCCCCTCCTTTACTGAATGATTTCCATCTAAATTTTTATACATTCTCCATATTTTGTCAATGAAACAGAAGGTAGAAAAACCCAGAACTTTTCTTGGCTTACTGTTCCAGTTTTTTCATGGTTATAAGGAGTTTTAAATTTATTTGTTTTATAAAATTATAATTTTTTTTTCCTGAGGTAACATTGGCTTATGACACTGTATATGACTTAGGAGAGGTTCATACCTACTCAGATATATGTGCACACACCACATCCACCACCAAAGCACCCACATGCCACAGACCAGCTCAGCGGTGGCGGGAGATCGAGACAGTCTCAGGGTTGAGTGAGAACGAGCAAAAGGTGGTCGAAGGAATTAGGGCGGGGGACAAGAAAGAATGACACACAGACACACTCAAGGGAGAGTGAAAATCTGAGTGTAATTTGCTCAAATCATTACGCATATTTATACATTTTCAAAAGGCATTCGGTCACACAAAATCTATTTTCCCAGCATAACAATGTTTCTTGTTACTTAGGCATAGAATACAATTTTCTAGCTAATAGTTTACAAGTTGCTAAGCATATGTGGTTACATTTCCTGAAACTGATTTTTGCATATATAGAAAAAGTCAGGTAAGAAAATTAATTATGGACAAGTTGCTAAGTTACTACTTATTCAGAAACAATGATTAACTGGTTAATGGTTAAACTGCTTTGTAGGTAATTCCATCAGTCTTGTTTGTAGGCAATGCTCTTAGCAGCCTTGTTTTCAAGCAAAGAAGGGGTTTTTTTACTGCAGGCTTATTGCCTAGATTGGGCTTATAGGCTTGTAGGCCTTGTTTGATCTGAACGCCAAAGTTTATTATGATGAAGCCCCTCGGGGACTGCGCCTGTCTTAGGTCGTCAGGAGTCACAGACATGAGGCTGGCCAGTGCCTTCTTTAGTCTGCCCCCAATCTTACCCGTCATTGACTGTCCAGTCCAGCGCACAGGGGAAGAGGGTCTTACGTACTCTATTTGTGAGCATCCACAGTACAGCCACTCTTTATTTCATCCAATTACTGGCGAGCAATGGTGGCAACAGTGGCATTGCCAACCATGGAGGCAGGAGCTGCCACACCCACAGTCCCACACTGAAGTCCCATACTACTGTGTGTTGTGGTCAATTTCTGTTTTTAGGTTTGTTAATAGTTTTCTTAGATATATTGATGTTTCTTGTGTGTGCATTCATATTGATAAATGTTACATCTTCCTGGCTTATTGGTCCCTTAATGACTATGTTGTATTCATCCCTGTCTCTTGCTACCTTTCTTAACTAGTACTTTACCTGATATTAAATATGGCTGTCTCAGCCCTTTTTTAGGTCCCATTTGCTTGTCAGATTGTTTTCCAACAATTTACTTTGAGTCAATGTTCATCTTTGGAGCTCCAATGAGTCTCCTGGAGATAGCAGAAAACTGGGTTTTGTTTTCTGATGTAACCAGACACTCTGTTCCTCTTGGCTTGGTGATGTAAATAGTGGAAATTTATTCATCAGAGTTTGGGAAGTTTGGGAAGTCCAACATCAAGGTGTTGATCAATTGGGTTCCTAGTTTGAAGATAGCTACCATTTTGTGTTATCTTCACATGGCAGAGAGAGAGAAGCAAGGCAAGATCTCTTATCTCCCAACATGAGGTCTCCACCCTCCTGTCCCTAATCAACTCCCCAAATTCCCATCTCCAAATTCCTCCACTTTGGGGATTAGGGCTAAAACATATGACTTTGAAAACAAGCATTCAGTTCATAACAGTGAGGGTTGTGAAGGTGTATCTCTTTTTCCTTTGTGAGGTTTAATGGTTGATGGCTCAGGGTGGGCCAAAATAGTGACAAATATTTGCATCTCCAAAATGGAGATAGGGTATATATTAAACCAGTAGTCAAAAGCTAGGAATTCTAGTTATGTATAAATAACTGGACATAATCAGTGACTCTGGGTTATGTTTTTTCCTTTCATATCATGAGATCTGCTTTCTATAATCATACAGTAGCTAATATTCCAAAGGTGAATGTTTTAGGAAAAGCTCAAGAAGGGAACTGATATTAACATAAGTAACTGACTCAGAGCATCTGAAATACCCAATTCATTGGCAATCACATTGTTGCCACAAAGATGGCCTGTTCTACTGAAAATCCTGAGTCATGCAGGTTGCACAGTTGCCAAAAGAACTCTTCAGAAATAGTAGCCATGGAAACAGCACACCAGATGTCTCAAGGGGTGTATAAAAACATCTGAAAACTAACAGTTAGAAGGAGTGCTTGGCAAACAGTGAGGAAGGTAAGAGTCTGTGCTTACCTTCTGAGTGAAACAAAAGCTGTTTGATTGTTACTGCTGCTCTGAAAGGTCTGGCATATAGGTTTAAAGACAAGAATCCCCACCCCAGAGTCACTCTGGATGACCAACCTCACAACTGGCCTCTGAGGCCTGCTATTTGGGGCTCTTCAGCCTGAGTCTACAGTAGCACCTCAGACAGCCTTGAGGTATGAAATGTTCTAGCACCATCTGTTCTGTCATTTGATAATTAATCTCTTCATCTAGTACAACTGCAGAGAAAGTGTGCATCTGGATGAAGGAAGTTTACCAATGTGTATATATTTGGTTTATTTAATTATGTAGGTAACACATGAATTCATTCTTGCAAAAAGTTTACACTATAGAGTTCAGGTCAGAAGCCATCTGAGAGGCAGATATGGTTACTAGTTAAGTCCCATTCTAGTAAATTGACCTCTAGTGTTCTTCCCCCCATTTACCTATGTTTTGAATATCTTTCCAGTTCTATACATTCAAATTTACCACCAAACTCACTGTTTAAAATTTGTATCTATACCCACCACAGTTATAATGCCATTCCCAGAATCAATTTGACCCCAACTACCCTTACCTCCCACCACCTTCCTCACTCATTTTCATAAGCACCATATTTTTCACTGCAAGTTTTTGTTGTTTCATTCCTTTGTTTGCTCTATTTCTTCATAGTCCACATATTTGAGAAGCCATCTGGTAATTGAATTTCACTTTCTGACTTACTTCATGTAGCATAATCACCTTAAGTTCCATTCATATTGTTGAAAAAGAAAAGGTTTTGTCTTTTTAAGTAGCTGAGTAGTATTCTGTTAAGTAGATATTCCACAACTCCTTTTTTTAGTCATTCATCAATAGGCATTTAGGCCATTACCATGTTGTGGCTACTGTGAATAATGCTACTATGAATGCAGGAATGAATGCATTTTTTAAAAATTAGTGTTTTCTAATTTTTTGGATTAATACTTAGGAGTGGTATTGTGGTCATAAAATTATGATATTCCTCATTTTAGTTTTTTAAGAATTCCCATATGCTTTTCCATACAGCCTGCACCAACTTGCATTCCCACTAACAATGCATGAGAGTTCATTTTTCTCTGTATCATGACCAACAACATAAATTTGTTTCCTGTTATTTTGATACAATTTATTCTCAAAGGTGTAAGTTGGTATCTCATTGTGGTTTTGGCTTACATTTCCTTAATAAGTGAAATTGGGCATTTTTCATGTTCCTGTTGACTATCTGAATGCCTTCTTTGGAGAAGCATCTATTCAATCTTTGAGAATGTCCATATGCATTTGAGAAACATGTATATTCATTTCTTTTAGGATGGAAATTTCTGTGTATGTCTGTTAAGTCCATCTGTTCAGTTACTTCATTTAAGGTCATTATTTCCTTATTGATTTTTGCCTGGATGACATGTCTATTAAAGAAAAAGGCATGTTGAGATCCCCTATTATTATTGTGTTGGTAGCAATGTCTCCTTTCAGGAAGTGCTCAGCTATTATTTCTTTGAATAGGGTTGCTGCTCCCTTCTCTCTTTACATTCTGGAATACTCTTTACCCTTATGTTTCTTTTCTAATGGAGTGTGATATTTCTTGTAGACTTTATTTTTCTGAAACACTATTTCTTTCTTCTCGTCTACTTCAGTCATCTTTACATTTTTTAAAAATCTCCCATCATACTGATTCTTTCCTTTGCCAGATTAAAACTGCTTACTATCTTTCCATGGATGTCTTCACTTCTTCCATTCTTCATATCTAGCATCTGTTTGGGGTTGTGTTTTATAGCCTCAATCTCTTTGATGAAGAAACTGTTTCTTACCAGACAGGGATAAATGAGTCTACAAAGGTAGAATTTTCAGCTATTGGGATAGCTTCTGACTTCTTACAAAGTCAGGTGCTCCCCTTCTGATTCTGTTTGGAATCTAAGGATAACAACTGTGCCCCAAGAAGCCTGGCAGAAATAACTTAGGGGAGTGAGATCATAGTTACTAAAACTGATTTGCTTCAAAAATCTTGAGCCTGAAAAAATGTTTAGCCAAAGTTGTTTTTTAAATGAAAAATGAAATTGTGGGTCATGTTACTTTCATTTTCCATGGCTCTTCAATTGAACTCAACGAAAGTTAAAATTTTATACCTTGAAAATATTTGCATATTTCACAAGTACCAATTCATCTCTGGATGGCATAAGGTAGACTTTGTAGTTAGTGAAGCATTTCAAATGTATTTATCTTCTCATAAAAGAAAGAAAAAAAATCAAACTTGTTATAGAGGCTTAATCAACATCAAGAATGATTGTCAAATGTTTTTTTTTCAGATAGTTAAAGTTATTTTTTCCCATAATGCCAACACAGCAAAAGTAGTCTTAAAGTATCCTAATTATTAGTATTGATTATTCAAGTATGCTTATCTCCTAAATAACAATTTACAAAGCATCAGAGCAGTTACTCTGGATTTTCTGCTGCATGAAAATTAGTTCATAAATGATTTAATTCCAACTCATTTAACTTCAAGGTGATACTCAGAGTGCTGAAGTTTTAAGAACTTTTTTTTTTTTTTAATTCTGATACTTACAAGATGGGTACATAACTAATAAAAGCATGAGTAATACTTAAAATGGAGTGAAATGGAAACTTGTGCTGTGGTGCTTGCTGGATTTTTGATTTCCCAGGAAAAGCTTTCTCTGATAATCTCTCATCTTTATTCTTTGGGATACAAAGGCCAAACTGCCCCATGGCCTTGATCTTCACCAGTGATATATTCAGGGCCTACTTAAGGCAAAGGAACAAAATAAAGCACCAACCAAAAACAACCTGCGCATAACTCAGTAAGCTGGGTATATTTTTTTGCTTCAGTTTCAGCCATAGCCATCTGGCTGGAAATCTGATCAGAATATAAACTAGAAGCCTTTCAAACCAATCAAACTATAATATGCAAATAAACTCTGGTGTCCAGAGATTTCAGTACAAGTTCTCAAATTACTCAAGTCATTATTTGCTGAATCCCCAACCCCAGCAGCATGTGAGCTCAAATAGTGAAAAAGTAAGGCAGACTGTAATTCAAGACCAGACTGAGCTCTTAAAAAATGTAAATCTGATCCTATTACTACTGCTTTCATTAAACTCCAACTTTGTACTTACAACAAAATTTAACTCTTTATATGTCTCATAAATCCTTGCCATAGTCAGGTCTTTCCAGTTCCCTCCTCATGTCATCTTACTCTTTCTTGCTTATCATATTCTAGATTCCATATCATATTCCAGATTCCTTCTCTTCTAAGGATTCAAGCTCTGTCCTTTGTATTTGAATTTACCTAGTTCTAGAAACCTCTCACCCCTGCTGTGCACTGCTATTCACCAGATTATCTAACCTAGCTCTCTCTCTCACCTATTTAGTCTCCCTGACATCATCCTTTACTCTCTACCTCTTATCACTTTACTCTCTACCTCTTACTTTCCTTTACTCTCTACCTCTTACTTATCACTAATGTTCTTTTGATTATGTGATTTGTTCATAATTTGTTGTCAGCCTCTATTTTTATTTATTTATTTATTTTTAAAAGAGGCGCACATTATTTATTTATTTATTTATTTTATTTTTTTTTTCTAGTTTCTACTTCTTTTTTTTTTTTTTTTTAAATATTAAATTTTATTTTTATATTCCCCCATACAATTGCAAACGCCCCATTCTGACCCCAATCCTTCCCCTCCCGCCCCCCCCCCCAAAAAGTGTCTCTGGTTCATAGTTTTTTGTTGATTTTGATTTTCACTTTCTTATATTGATTTTCCTGGTCCCTTATTTAAGTTTCTAGATTCCTGCTATGAGTGAGACCATCCAGTATTTTTCTTTTTCTTTTTGGCTTATTTCGCTGAGCATGATCCCTTCCAGTGCCATCCATGTTGCTGCAAATTGCATGTGTTTATCTTTTTTGAATGCTGAGTAATATTCCATGGTATATATGTACCACATCTTCTTGATCCAGTCATCTATTTTTGGGCATTTGGGCTGTTTCCAAAGCTTAGCTATTGTAAACAGTGCTGCTATAAACATAGGAGTGCAGGTGCTCTTTGGAATTGATGTTTCTGTGTCCTTTGGGTAAATACCTAGGAGTGGAATTGCTGGATCATATGGAAGCTCTATGTTTAGTAGGTCCAGAAATCTCCACACAGCTCTCCATAGTGGTTGGACCAGTTTGCACTCCCACCAACAGTGCACAAGAGTTCCTTTTTCTCCACATCCTCGCCAACATTTGTTGTTGCTAGTTTTTTTAATATGTGCCATTCTCACTGGTGTGAGATGGTATCTCATGGTAGTTTTGATTTGCATTTCCCTGATTACAAGTGATGTTGAACATTTTTTCATATGTCTGTTGGCCATTTGCATTTCCTCTTCAGAGAAGTTTCTTTTTAGCTCTTCTGCCCATTTTTTGACTGGATTATTTTCTTTGTTGTTGCTGAGTCTCATCAGCTCTTTGCAGATTTTTGTGATCAGTCCTTTATCATTAGTGTTGGGTGCAAAAATGTTCTCCCAGTTGGTGGGGTTTCTCTTTGTTTTTGTTATTGTCTCTTTTGCTGTGCAGAAGCTCTTTAATTTGATGTAGTCCCAGCTGTTTATCTTTCTCTTCACTATCACTGCTTTGGGTGATGTGTCTGTAAAGATGTCTTTGATATGCAAATCCCGTAGTGTTTCGCCTATATTTCCTTCTATGTATTTTATGGTTTCAGGTCTTATGTCTAGTTCTTTAATCCATTTTGAGTTGATTTTTGTGTATGGTGTGAGGTAGTGGTCAAGCTTCATTCTTTTGCATGTAGCGACCCAGTTTTCCCAGCACCATTTATTGAACAAACTTTCTTTGCTCCAATGCATAGTCTTTGCTCCTTTGTCAAAGATTAGTTGACCATAAATCTGTGGGTTTATTTCTGGATTTTCTATTCGATTCCATTGGTCTGTATGTCTGTTCTTGTTCCAATACCATGCAGTTTTGATGATTATGGCTTTGTAGTATAGTTTGAAGTCTGGGAGTGTGATGCCTCCATTTCCTTCTTTTTTTTTCAGTAGAGCTTTGGCTATTCGGGGTTTTTGGTGATTCCATATGAATTTCATCAATAATTGTTCTATTTCTTTGAAGAATGCCATTGAGATTTTGATTGGAATAGCATTGAATCTGTATATTGCTTTTGGTAGGATGGCCATTTTAATAATGTTTATTCTTCCAATCCATGAGCAGGGGATGTCTTTCCATTTCTTTGTGTCTTCTTCTATTTCTTTTAACAGTGTTTTATAGTTTCTTTGTATAGGTCCTTTACCTCTTTTGTTAGATTTATTCCCAAATATTTGATTTTTTTTGTTTCGATAATAAAAGGGGTGGTTTTTTTGATTTCTTCTTCTTCAGATTTATTGTTTGTGTATAGGAAGGCTACTGACTTTTGCGTGTTGATTTTGTATCCTGCCACTTTACTGAATTGATTGATGAGTTGAATTAGTTTTTCTGTGGAGATTTTGGGGTTCTCTATGTATATTATCATATCGTCTGCAAATAGTGATAGTTTGACTTCTTCTTTTCCTATTTGGATTCCTTGGATGTCTTTCTCTTGTCTTATTGCTCTGGCTAGGACTTCCAGTATTATTTTGAAAAGCAGTGGTGAGAGTGGACATCCTTGTCTTGTTCCAGATCTTAATGGAATTGCTTTCAGCTTTTCACCATTGAGAATGATACTGGCTGTTGGCTTGTCATAGATGGCCTTTATGATGTTGAGGTATGTTCCTTGTATCCCAAGAATTTCAAGGGCTTTTATCATGAATGGGTGTTGCACTTTGTCGAAAGCTTTCTCAGCATCTATTGATATTATCATATGGTTTTTATATTTCTTTTTGTTGATGTGTTGGATAACGTTGATTGATTTTCGGATGTTAAACCATCCTTGTGCCCCTGGAATGAATCCAACTTGGTCGTGGTGAATTATCTTATGGATACATTGTTGGATTCTGATAGCTAAAATTTTATTGAGGATTTTTGCATCAGTGTTCATTAGGGAGATTGGCCTATAGTTTTCCTTTTTTGTGTTGTCCTTATTCGGTTTTGGTATTAGTGTAATATTGGCTTCATAGAACGTGTTTGGTATTGTCCCTTCCTTCTCAATTTTTTGGAAGAGTTTGTGAAGGATAGGCACTAATTCGTCTCTGAATGTTTGGTAGAATTCATTTGTAAATCCATCAGGTCCTGGGCTTTTGTTTTTGGGGAGGTTTTTAATTACCATTTCAATTTCGCTGCTTGTAATTGGTCTGTTTAGGTGTTCTATTTCTTCTTTATCTAGCTTTGGGTGATTGTAGAGTTGTAGGAATTTGTCCATCTCCTCTAGATTGTTGAACTTGTTTCCATATAACTGTTCATAGTAGTTACTGATTATTCTTTTGATTTCTGCTGTGTCCGTTGTGATTTCTCCTCTTTCATTTATGATTCTGTGTATTTGTGCTTTCTCCCTTTTTCCTTTGTGAGCCTGGCTAGGGTTTGTCTATTTTATTTATTTTTTCAAAGAACCAGCTCTTGGTTTCATTGATCTTTTGGATTGTTTTTTTAGTTTCAATTTCATTTATTTCTGCTTTGGTTTTTATTATTTCTTTTCTTCTACTGGTTCTGGGGTTTTTTTGTTGTTCTTTTTCTAGATCTTTGAGCTTCGAGATTAGGTTGTTTCTTTGAGTTCTTTCTTGTTTTTTGATGTGAGCTTCTATTGCTATATATTTTCCTCTTATTACTGCTTTTGCTGCATCCCATACATTTAGGATATTGGTGTCCTCCTTGTCATTCAATTCAAAGAATTTTTTAATTTCTTCTTTGATCTCCTCGTTAGTCCAGTGGTCTTCCAGTAATGTGGCTTTTAATCTCCATGAGGTAGGATAGTTCCTTGCCTTCTTTTATGATTTATTTCTAGTTTGATGCCTTTGTGGTCAGAAAAGATGGTTGGTATGATTTCAATCTTGGTGTATCTGTTGATGTTTGTCTTGTGCCCCAGTATGTGATCGATCCTGGAGAATGATCCGTGTGCGCTTGAGAAAAATGTGTACTCCGTTTTTTTTGGGTTTAGTGTTCTATAGATGTCTGTTAAGCCCAAATGCTCTAGGTCCTTATTTAGAGCTTTAGTTTCTTTACTTATTTTTTGTCTTGTTGATCTATCCATTGTTGATAGTGGTGTGTTGAAGTCTCCCACTACATATGTGTTTTCTCTGATGTCTGTTTTCAGAGAGGACAACAGTTGTCTGATATATTTTGGTGCTCTTTCGTTTGGTGAGTATATGTTAATGAGTGTTATTTCTTCTTGAAGTATTGTCCCCTTAATCATAATGTAGTGACCATTGGGGTCTCTTTTTATTTTTTTGAGTTTGAAGTCTGTTTTATCTGATATAAGTATAGCTGTTCCTGCTTTCTTTTTTGGCCCATTTGCTTGTAGGATTGTTTTCCATCCTTTGACTTTGAGCCTATTTTTATCTTTTGTAGCTAAATGTGTTTCCTGGAGACAGCAAAAGGTTGGGTTTTGTTTCTTAATCCAGGCTGCAACTCTGTGTCTTTTTATTGAAGAGTTTAGTCCATTTACATTTAGAGTTAATATTGATATGTTAGCATCTGTATTTGCCATTATGTTTGTCTTTCCTTTGATTTTATTTATTTATTCTTTTAATAACTTTTTTTTTTTGGTCTTCTTTCGTTGTTATTCGTCCCTCTGAGGTTCTGGCTTTAGGATTCCTTGTAGTATTTTTTGGAGTGGGGGTTTAGTCGCAATGAAATTCCGGAGTTTCTCTTTGTCTGGGAAGGTCCATATTCTTTCTTCATGGAGGAAAGAGAGCTTTGCGGGATAGAGTATTCTTGGTTGGCATCTGTTTTCTTGGAGTCTGTTGACTATGTCCCTCCACTCTCTCCTTGCCCGTAATGTTTCTTCAGAGAAGTCTGATGTCAGCCTGATTGGTTTTCCTTTGAATGTTATCTGTTTCTTCCCTCTTGTCAGCTTCATTATTTTTTCCTTGTCCTGGATTCTTGGGAGCTTTACTAATATGTGTCTTGCTGTGTTTTTCCTTTCGTCGTGGAAGTTTGGTGTTCTTCTTGCTTCTTGTATATCAATTTTCAGCTCCTTCTTCTCATTTGGGAAGTTCTCTTCAATTATATCCATGAATATTTTCTCTGTTCCTACATCTCTCTCCTCTCCTTCTGGAATTCCTATAACTCTTATATTTCCTTTCCTCATGGAGTCAGATAGTTCCCGAAGTCTTTCTTCATTCTTTTTCCTTCATACTTCTCTTTCCTTTTCTGTTTTGGTTCTTTTTATTTCTGTGTCTTCAAGATTACTTATTCGTTCTTCCATTTCATCTATTCTGCTTTCATTGCTTTTCCCAGAGTTCTTTAGTTCCTCCATTAATTCTTTGATCTCCTGCATTTCTCTTACTTCCCTCTTTAGGGACTCAATTTCCTTCTTCTGATCTATCACCTTTTTAATCATGGCAATTTTAAATTCTCTTTCTGGAAGGCTCAGAAGTTCTTCCAAGTTGCTGTCGTTGCAATCTGGGGAGTGGTTTTCTTTTTGTGGTGTGCTTCTTTCCTGAGGAGTTTTTAGGTTGCGTGTGGTTCTTCTACTCCCTACTGTCTGTTTTCTAATTTGTCGTATGCGTTGGGACACTGTGTTGCTCGGACTGACTGACATCTTGGGTGAACTTCTCCGCTCCCCTCTGGCTCTTCCAGGAGCCATCTCTGTCTTCTGGGGGAGCTTTCTGCTGGTTTTAGGCAGTTTTTACTGAAGAAATGTCCCTGTTCTCAAATGGCGAAGCGGGATGCAGTCCCTGCGCCTCCGGTTTCAGGCACACTCTTCTGCGCACCCGGTCTGCCCCGGACGTGGGTGCCTGCTCCCTCTGTGGGCTCAGACTGCTGGTCGGAAGGGGCCTGGCGTGGAATAACTTCCCGGCTGGCCACTGGGTCCTCCAGAAACCTTCTGCCCTTTTCAAGCAGTCTTAAGAAATGTCCTGTTTTATAGGGTGTTAGTGACTTTTTTTTTTCCTGGTCGCTAGGTGGCGCCAGAGATCTCTCCTATTGTCCTTGGGGGGCTGTTTTTCGCCTTCCCCCACCCCGTGGGACAGAGAACAGAGCGGGAATGGTAGGGTACACCTCAACAGCTTTGGGGTGCTGTGTCTGCCTTGTGCCGCACCGTCGTGGAGAAACCACGCCCCGAATTTTCGTGCCCCGGGTCTCAGTTCAAAGCCCTCAGTTCCAGGACGCGGGCTGTAGCCCAGTTCAGTGGCGCGGGAATGGCGCCTTTTGCACCGCTCCCGTGCCTGGGCGCCTGGTTCCTGCTCACTCAGGGAGGGACCTTCACCTCAGTGAGGACCTCCGCGCGTCTCCCCGCAAGCCTAGGTTGTCTCCCCGCAAGCCTAGGTCGCAGGCGCGGGGACCTGGGCAGCCTCGATCCAGGTCTGCACTTGCTTTTCAAGCACGCCGAGCGAGCCGCTTTCCCGCGCCAGCTTACCAGCAGCCCGGGCTGTGTGCGCGTCTCCCGGGGTCTTTGTTCTTCTCTAATGGCGCCCGGAGCCGTTCGCTCGCTGCCGCGGCGAATCCTGCAGGGTTCGCCTCAGCTCCCGTTCACGGGGTGTGGTGGCTGCAATAGTTCCTTTCCACTCACGGTCCCGCTTGCTACGTCGTTTGTTCTTGTTGGTTGTTTTGGTTTGTTGTTTCCTCCTCTCTGCTGGTCGGACTAGTTTCTACTTTCTTCCACATTATTTATTTATTTGTTTGTTTGTTTGTTTGTTTATACAAGCACTGGGTACAGTCAGAAGCGCAGGAGGGTGAGAGAATTCACCAGAGCCAGGGCAGGGAGCAGAGCAGGTAGAAGGACTGAAGTACACTGCTGAGGGGAGCAGCGGGCGGCAGGAGAGGTCTGTGCGCCATGTGGGACCCTCCTCTGGTGGCCGGGGAGCAGCTGGGGATCGAACCGGCGCTGCAGAGGCCGCGGGAAGCTTCGCAACCCAGCGCTCAACCGCTGTGCCACCGGGGAGGCCCTGTTGTCAGTCTCTAATTGGGAAATTCTTTAGCACTTTATGTTTGGCACTTAAAACAACTCCAGGCACAATGTTAAGTGTTCAAGGCTTTTTTTAACTGAATCAATTTAAATAATTAATGAAAGAATGTTTACAAAAGAGAAAGATGAGAGCATCAATGAAGGAAATTTGCATATCCCAAGAATACTAGAATAAGGACATTATACATTTTTATTAGAAAGTCATTAAGTAAATATACAAGGCCATAATGAAACAGAAGCATTGCTTTTCACATTTATCCTATTATTCTATTCACTTTTTTATTCTATTCACTTTTTTATTTTTTTAAAGATTTATTTTTATTTATTTATACAAGCATTGGGTACAGTCAGAAGCGCGGGAGGGTGAGAGAATTCACCAGAGCCAGAGCAGGGAGCAGAGCAGGCAGAAGGACCGAAGTACACTGCTGAGGGGCGCAGCGGGCGGCAGGAGAGGTCTGCACGCCATGTGGGACCCTCCTCAGGTGGCCGGGGAGCAGCTGGGGATTGAACTGGCGCTGCAGAGGCTGCGGGCAGCTTTGCAACCCAGCGCTCAACCGCTGTGCCACCGGGAAGGCCCCACTATATTCACTTTTTAAAAAATATATGTTGAATAAATACAGTGGGCTTTAGTGCAATGTCTTTCTAATGAATAAGTCATTGTATAACTCAATCAAGTTGATTCTTAAAAATATTATAAATTTATTTACCTCTTTGTGTTTCTTGTTTCTGAACAATGTAACTTTGATCTGAGACTTAGATACCACAGTCATTTATTTCAATATTTTTTGGGGATGGGATGCTGCATGCACTTTTGTATTCTCCTTTGTTTTGACTTTTAACAGAGTTCAATGCCATAATTCATGCTCAGAGTTAGAAAACAAAGTTAAATTTCCTTTTCTCCCCTCAAACTTTGTCTCCTTTTCAAAGAAATTTGGCTCAGTAGGTCTTATAGTACTTATGATACAGGCCAACCTGCTCCAACAAAGACACAAATTCAGTTGTTCAGATAAAATAGATGTTTGTTTTTCTCTCATATCATTATTCTAGTAGAAGGTGGTGAGGGTTGTGAGGGTTGGAAAGGGAGCTCTGAAATCCCCAGTTCAATCAAAGTAGCTGCACTAGTCCAAATCATGAAGCCTGTGTCGAATATACCAGATGGCGTAAAACAGGCAGGGACAACTTTATCCATTTGAATAACATACTATGTTGTACTATATTGTATGTTTAAAAAGTTGTCAAGAGTAGACCATAAAAGTTCTCATTGTAAAAGACCAAACAGAATCTTTTGCTTGTGCCCAAAAATTCAAACTCTGAACCATGAAAAATGTCTTTACATGGAAGAATTTTTTCAAGATGGCTATCAAGGGATTGATGGGCTATGTACTCCCTCCCCTCAAATTCCCTGAATGGAAGAGGGGAAGGCACATGAAGGGATCACAGGACTTCACATTTCCAAGTCTGAAGAGGTGCCAGGCAATCTAAGCAACTTGAATCAAAGTGTTTGGTTTTTCTAGCAGGGTATTTTCTCAGCCATCAGCAGATGTTTCTCTCCGATGTTACTATTAATCCCAGAGGGGTACAGAGAATTTTATTAAGGATTTAACACAGTGAACTTTCCAAGTTCCCAGGAATGCAAGTAGAACCAGTTAATAGTTAACCATGAAAAGGGGGATAGTGGCAAGAGAGAACAAAGGCTCATTAGAGTTTAATTCCACTTATTCCTAATTTTTAGTCTAGTGGAGGTGCTTTTTGTTGCTATTGCAAAATAGATATGGGATATGGCTATATCTCATGCACAAAAATTGTAATGTTAAAAAGCCAAGTTCAACTGAATAAATGTTTAAGGTCTTATTGGTTTTACTCAAGGTTTCACGATTTGAGCAGCACCCCAGCTGATAAAAATTTCCTCCCAAGAGCTGTTCAAAATGTACGCCCTTCGTAAGTAGAAGGGGTCAAACAAGAGAGTTACATTAGCAAAAATGTGGATTGTTTGTGGCAATGTCACTTTCCTTTAGCTGAGGCAAGGCTCTGCCCAACAGACTACCTCATTAGAGCTGACAAGGTAACTCCAGATAGGTTTAAGATGTCATTCCTGGGAGAGATTGGGATTATAATTAAGTTAGGTGTGGGACTTAGCATAGACAACTTCATGTTCCAACTTTTTTAATAGTAGCTATGTGAGGTGACAGATGTTAAGTAAACTTATTGTAGTGGTCATCACAATATACACATTCATCAAATCATACTGTACACCTTATTCAATGTTAGGTGTCAATGAAATCTTAGTAAAACTGGGAAAGAAGACTACTGTAGTAAAGGAAACAGATTGAAGGTAGAGACTTTTTAAATGCTGGCATGAGTTAGTGGAAAAGTACCGGAGGGCTTTGGGGAAAGTTGATCAATATGATTAGGCCATCTGTGTTTGCAAATTGATGCTAATTGATGCTTACTAAAGTTAGCCTCTTGTCCTTCACCAGTGCCAGGGAGGGAAATAGGGATACTACCTTTCTTGGGGGTACATATCTAAGGGCTGGCTTCCAGGTCTTTGAGAAAGATGTTGATAAATTGTGGAACTGACAAGAGGCTGGAGATTTACATTTCAAAGGGACAGAGATTGAATTTATATTTTTTAAAGTAAATGTGGGAAGAAAATGAATGCCAGGGACCTATAACTAGCATGCTGAGGGGAATATTAAGGCCATCTTGAGAAGTTCGAGGGGAGAACTCAGTTTCCTTTTCAGGAGCACAAAGAAGAGCATCACATATCACTTCCATTCACATCCAGGTGGCCATGGCTTAATCCCTACTTTTCATAAATCTTCAAGGGAAGGCTGGGAAAGGTAGTCTTAAGACAGTCATGTATTTATCTAAAACTCTGGCACATGTGTGATTCTCCTACCAGCACATGCTGGAAACTCTGCCCTGCATGTTTGCTGTCATTGAGTCCTCAGCACCAGAGCGTCTAAGGTATATGGCCATGGGCCCCGCATGCTGATAAACTGCTCTGTGAACCTGCTTCACAGTCCCTTGTTGCTTCTAGTTCCATCCAAAGCCAGAAACTGTGTCTGGGTTAAAATAATATCCCTCCTATGGATGGCTGTGCTTTCTTAAAACTCAAAACCTAAATCAATTAACTACTTTATGGGAGCAGATAAAAGAAACAGCAGTTTTTATTTTATTTTAGAGGAAATGTTCTAGCACCCTCCTTATCTCTATACCACTAAACTAAACATTTTACTAAAAGGGCATGCCCCTGAATCTTCATAGAGTTTGTATTCTACCACTAGAAATGCATATCACTTACTATGCCTCCTAGCATGCTAACCACCTCTTTTTGTTTTTTTAAGATTTATTTATGCATACAAGAGCTGGGGTACAGGCCAGAGATGAGGGGGGGTGAGAGGATTAACCAGAGACAAGTGGGGAACAGAACAGGCACACTGACTGAAACACACTGCTGAGGGGAGCAGCAGGAGAGACAGGAGAGGTCTGCTGCGCCATGTGGGTTTCTCCCTGGCCCGCCAGGGATCAAACTCGTGCTGCAGAGGCTGCAGATTGCTTCATAGTATGGTGCTTAACCCCCTGTGCCACCAAGAAGGCCCTTTTTTTCTCTTTTTCAGTTGTAGTAAATTCTTGTTCATCATGTCCAAAGAGCATGATGTCATTGATGTAATGTCCGAAGAGGTCAGTTCAAATCTCTTCAGACTGTATTATGACAAAAGACAGGAGAGCTACTATAGCCTTGAAGCAAAAACATTAATGAATATTTGTGCCGGTCACATGAGCACAAATGTTTCTGATCTTTTTATCTGATCGGAATAGGAAAAATGTGCATTCACTGAATCAGTGGCTGCATGCCATAGGAACGTGGGGCTTTATAAATCTGCTGTAGCAATGACACTACATGGTGCACAGCAGCTGCCAACAGGTTATGACTTCTTTGAGTTTGCAGCAGTCTATACTGTCATTCTCCGAGTTCCATCCATTTCTGCAGCAGCCAGACCTGAAAATTAAACAGTAATAAGAGGACCCACCACCTCAGCTTCCTTTAAGTTTTGATCAGTGACATTAGTCTTTGCCAGTCTCCATCTGGGTAATATAATGAGAAAGAAAATCATTTTTAGCTCTTATAGGAAAAAGAAACAGTAAATTGCTGATTCACTCATCAGGGAATTATTGTAATCTAGAGAAAAAGATACAGGTTAGAAAAACTAAGGTTTGAATATTTTAGCCACATGGTCTGATAACTTTCTGCATGACCTGCTTATAAATTATTTAACCTCTGATTCTCAATTTCTCTACCTGTAAGTGGTAATTTTTGGCTCCAGTCTGTCTGGGATGGAATAATCTGTCAAAACAAAATATTATTGAATGTTCCTTTAATAGGGGTAGGTATTTTGGTGTTGCAGAAGCATAATGGGCAAGCTGCCAAACATTCTAAAAAAGAAATGTAAGCAATTCACTAGGAGTGAAGTATTCCTGCAAAGAAAGGTTTTGCCCCGATGGATATTGGCCAAGGAGGAAACATCAGCTGTCACTGTGTGGTCAGTGCATCCACTTAGAAACAACTTCTAAGAATTGATAACTTTCACCAATGTGTAGTCCGCAGAGGCAAAGCTACTGAGAACCTCAAACACTGGCAGAACAGGAAAGGCAAAATTTCCTTTATTTGAAAGGTGTTCAAAAGACCAACTCTCAAATTCCTGCTCAACCATTTATTAGATGCTAGGTAGCCCTGATACTGGGTAGCCATGAAGAACAATTAGGAAATGTGGTAACATATTTCTATTGCCACTTCCTTCCTAAAAGTTTAATTTTTAAATAAAAATTTGCTTGCTGTTGGGTATTTTTATATAAAAATGTGTAGTGAGGTGGAAATGCAAATCTATGGAAGTTGTAACATGAATTAGGAAACAATTTTTCAAGATAGCCATATTTTGAACTTGAATTTGTTGTTTACTTTGGATATTGGCTTATGCCCTTGACAGCACACCTGAATATTAGGTATGGTTTTTCTCAAGAGAAAGGAGATTAACTAAATATGATAGATTAATTTAAAATAGTGTTATGTTACGTTTAATAGACTTACTATTATGAAGAGCTCTTTAAAATTTAGCAGTAATGAATTATAGCGTGTGTATATTTCTAGTTTATTCACTAAATCATTTATAGTCAATGAAATTGAACTTTCATTTATGCCAATTATTCTTGATTAAGTAACCAGATTAAGTACAAAATATGCATTCTTATTAAAATTGCTTTTAGCTTCTTCGAGGGAAAAATAGAAATATCACTTCTATAGAGTTCTACTTGTTAATTTTTTTAAATTAAGGTAAATTGGTTTATAGCATTGTATCAATTTCAGTGTTACAGATTCAGACTTTGAAAATTATATAAATTATACCACATTCAACCTCAAATGTCTAGTTCTCATCTACCATGATCCAATTGACACCCCTTTACCTCTTCTTCCCTTCCACCCTCTTCCTCTCTGTAACCACTTTGTTGTTGTCATAATCTAAGGGTTTGTTTGTTTTGCTTCTTTATATTTTCATATCTGAGTTAAATCATCCAATATTATGCCTTTCCCTTTCTTATTTCACTGAGCATATCACCTGATGCTCCAAATGGTAAGCTTTCATCTTTTTTTTTTTTTTTTATAAATGAGTAGTATTCTCTGTGTGTGCATGTGGTCACATCTTCTTTATTCATTGATATGTTGATGGGCATTTAGGTTGTTTCTGTATTTTGGCCATTGTGAAAATATTCCTTATTTATTTATTTAAAGATTTATTTCTTTATGCATACAAGAACTGGGGTACAGGCCAGAGGTGTGTGTGTGGTGGGAGGGGGGTGAGAGGAGTCACCAGAGACAGAGTGGGGAACAGAACAGGCAGATTGACTGAAATACACTGCTGAGGGGAGCAGCAGGCAAGTCAGGAGAGGTATGCTGCGCCATGTGTGTTGCTCCCTGACCAGGGATCAAATTCGTGCTGCAGTGGCTGTGGATAGCTTCATAGGTTATATCTTAACCCCTTTGCCACCAGGGAGGCCTGAAAATATTCCTTTTTTAAATTTCACCAAGCAAATGCTCAAATATTAGTAAATGCTACATATAACATTTATTTTCTCAAAGGATGAGAATCACTTTAAAGCAAGAGTTCCTTTATGATTTTCAGAAAATGGCATTTTCTTATAAAAGATCCAAGCATAGTTTAAGCTTAGGAAATAAGTAGCAAATACATTCATGTAAAACATGTGGGTCAGCTGTTTTACTTCTCAGAAATCAGAAACTTAGGTTCTGATTTACTGATTTAATTCCTACCTCCCACAAAATGCTCTTCTACTATTTCTTATCCTTATTTTAAAGATTTTAATTTTTATATATATAGAAAAGTAAATAAAATACATGGGCAAACTAAAAAATATAAAACAATCACCCCTATCATCATTACCAAGTATGAGAAATTAAACTATACATTGAACCTGTAATTAACACCTTTCATCTAGTCATCATCTGTGATACTCAGTTCAGTAATAACAGATGCACATACTTTTCAATTATATATAAGACATTTATGCTTGGCCATGAAGTAAATCTCAACAGATTCCAAAATAATTGAAATCATGCAGAATATTTTCTCTAATATCACTAGAATCAAGCAAGAAATTATTAAAAAGACAAGTAAATTATCCCCCCTCAAACTGGACATTAAACAAATAGATTGCTAAATAATCTATCGGTCAATAAAGAAATCACATTGAAATTAGAAAACAATTTAAAGTGTGTGATAATGAAAATGTAACATAAAACTGTGCTTGGAGAAAATTTTGCAGTATTAAATGTCTATTATAATATGAAAAATACTGAAAATCAACCATCATCTCATCAAAGAACAAATAAATCACAACAAATTAAAACTAAGTAGATAGAAGAAAATAATGTAGAATTAATAAAATCCTTAAGAAATACCTCCAAACATTTGTAATTTTAAAATTCTAATAAAATTGATAGATGCATTAAAACAGCAATCAAGGGAAAAACACATTGTCGAGAATAAAAGGGGGTCCATCACAACAGAAACCATAGACATTGAACAAAATAACAATATGAGAGTGTAATTAATGTTATACTAATAATTTCAAAAGTTAGATAAAATGAGCACTTTTTTGGGAAAAGTCAATCTTAGCTGATACAGGAAGAAATGGAACGCTTTAATAATGATATGCTTATTAAGAAATTGAATCTGTGATTTATAAAACCTATCTACATGAAAACTCTAGACCACATACTTTACTGAAGCATCTTCCAAACAGTTAAAGGAAGAAATACTACCAGTTTTCTATATACTCTGCCAATGACTAGTTCCCAAATGGTTTTATGAGGTCAATACAACTTTAATATTGACATCTAATGAGAACATTGAAAGAAAAGAAAACTGCAGATTTAATTCACCCATAAACTGAATTTTGAAGATACCAAATTATTTTTGCAAATCAAAACCAGCAATTTAGAAAAATATAATATATAAAGAATAGGTTTTTATTGCTAGTATTTTGTCTCCTATTTTGTATAAGCTCCTGAAAGAGTAGTGTTAAAATACCCAACCATGTGACTGTGGATATTTCATTTTTCTCTTGAACTCTTTTGCTTTAAATATTTTGAGGCTATGTTTATAGATACATACAAATTTAATATTATTTAATGTTCTTATTAAATTGACCATTTATAGTATGAAACATCCTCTTTAAGTTTATCATTACCTTTTTTAAAAACTACTTTCTCTGGTGTCTATAGAAACATAAACAATCTTCTCTATAGATATTTAATGTCTTCTATCTTTCTAGTTATATGTCTTACCTTAAAGTCTACTCTGTCTGATATCATTATACTGTTTGCTGTCTTTTGTTTAGTGTCTGTATAGTATATCATTTCTTTTACTACTTTATTTAATTACTTATATCTGAGTTTAGATGTACCAAGCATTAATATTTTACTTTGTTCTATCCTTCAGTTTATCATCTCATCTTTCTTGACTTGTTTTAAATTAATTGCTTTTAAAATTGTGCATTTTCTCTATTTTAGCACATTTACCCTATTTTTTATGATTTTTTCATTGATAGCTATTATAACGTGTCCTTTTCTTATTACCTACTTTTGTTAGTTACTTGACAATATAAGATATTAGACATTTTGATCCCATTTGCTGGAAGACAGAGTGATTTTAGATTGAAAACCAATCATTTTGTAGCAAAAATTGCTGAGGTATTGGATAAGCCTATCTTCCTCATAATGTGATTTATATTTTCTATGTCAGGGAATTAAAGACAGCCATCCCTGATCATATCAGCATTTGA
The DNA here is from genome assembly GCF_014898055.3 of Talpa occidentalis. NCBI lineage: Eukaryota > Metazoa > Chordata > Mammalia > Eulipotyphla > Talpidae > Talpa > Talpa occidentalis. The sequence continues at coordinate 26,640,518 of NW_026555331.1, read as the reverse complement.
ATGTTTTGATTCTGCAATAGAAGCAGAGTTATACAATTATTATCTACATGAATAATTAAGGAACTTCCTTGATTAAAACTCGTCCTAAGGGAAAAGGGCTCAAACAGATGACCCTGGAGCATGGACAACCTGAATCATCAGGAGGGAAGGTGATTCTGAATGTAGTGTGTATTTGTCATCTGGATTTATTCCTGATTCCTGACAGCCAGAAGCTAATGAATAGCCTAGGGACCATGAATAGAAAATCAAAGCTATATTTCATGAAAAATGCTGTGAAACATAGTGCTTTCAATTCCAAGACCCAGGTAAAAAAAAAAAAGTAAAATAAATGAAGAGAATGATGTATCTTTAATTTTACTTGCAGTAACAAGACTTCTGCTACACGAAAGTGTCTAGAGAACAAATTGCTGCTTTGGTGTCTTCAGAAGCCCAAAGACTCCGCTGTGATAGCAGCAGTGTTAGCCCTGTAAGCACTCAGAAGAGAGTACCTGGGATGAAATTTTAGAGGAAAGACCCACCTGGTCAGCCAAAAGCAATAGTAACATTCACTCATTTACAAATATTTATCCAGCAGCTATAATATATGTAATTACTTGTTGCTGGGATACAGTCAGGCAGACCAAGTTACTGTTTCAGGAAATTCTATTAGAGAACAAAGATTAAAAAAAGACCAAAGACAATTACTGTGCTAAGTGCTATGAAGAATTTTTTTTTTTTAAAGTATGATAAGATAGAAAGTAATAAGGGGCAACTTTAAGTAGGATGTCAAGGAATACCTTTCTCCAAGTAGATGAGATCTAGTTAATGAGAAAGATCAAGGGAAAGAGCATTCACTGTAAAAAGAAGAAAAAAAATACAATTAAATATTTCATGACAGTAAAACACCAGCCCCAGGCTATAATAGGAATAAGGCATTTGGGGAAAGAGATGCAAATGAGCTGAAGGCAGAGTGACTAGAGGTGAGTTCAGAGCCATGTAGGAACTAGATCGTGCAGGACCATACAAACCAGTATCAACACATTTTTTTTTTCTGTAAAAACTCAGTAAATGTTATAGATTTTGCAGGTCAAATGGTCTTTATCATAATTACTCTAATTTCTATCATAGTGTAAAAGTAATCATAGATGATACTGAGTAGTATGTAAGAATATTGGGTTAGTCCAAGTCTGTTAGGAAGTCTTTATAAAGAATTTTTGTTGTTGTCATTTTTGGTTTGTTTGCTGTTTCAAAGGGGACCAGATATATGGACATGTCAATTGATATCTTTGGTTGCTATGGAGATTGGGTAGCAGAGGAGTAAGAGTGGCAATAGAAAACAACTAGAGTTACTTGAATATTACTGAAGGTCTAAAATCAGTTGGACTAGAGTTCCTTACAGTGGATCTAGAAGTTCAACATATAAATTGGTGGAAGAAGGAAAAGTTCTCAGTGATGGATTCTATTTTGTAGATGAGGAAAATACATAAATCAAAGATGATTCTTAGGTCGTTGCATTTTATAACAAAGAGAAATCTGGAATTGAGCAAGATGGCTAGATACAGCTGTTTCATTTTGGACATGTTTTTTGGTGCCTGTTAGCCCTCCACTGGAGATATCAGTCATACAGTTGCATTTGGAACTCAGAGAAGAGGTTTCGGTTAGAATTATTAGGTTGAATTAAGAAATCACTGATATTCACCTCATTTTCATTTGCAACACTCACATATGGTTCTGTCTAGTAGGCATTTTTAATCAGGCAAGGAGAAGGTTTAGGTGAGAAAAAATAAGACAATGAGGCACAGAGACCTGTCTGAGGTACACAACCTTTCAAGTTCACAAGATGATGAAATGTCAGCAAGGAGACGAAGAAGGGGCAGCCAGTGGAGTAGAAGCAAATGTTGGAGAGTGCTGTATAAAACTGGAGCGGAGGGCACTTTTTTTTTTTAAGTGTGACTGCAATTCAGTCATTTTTTTTTAAATTATACAATGCATTGCCTTTTCTCTTTCCTTCTTTTTTTTTTTTTTAAAGATTTATTCATTTTTATTTTATACAAGCATTGGGTACAGTCAGAAACATGGGAGGGTGAGAGAATTCACCAGAGCCAGAGCTGGGAACAGAACAGGCAGACTGGCTAAGTACACTGCTGAGGGGAGCAGCGGGCGGCAGGAGAGGTCTACACACCATGTGGGACCCTCCTCCGGTGGCTGGGGAGCAGCCAGAGATCGAACCGGCGCTGCAGAGGCTGTGGGCAGCTTCGCAACCCAGCGCTCAACCACTGCGCCACCTGGGAGGCAGGAGGGCACTTTTTTAAAAAGTATGTTGGATACTGCTGAAAGGTTGAGTAATGTGAGGAGCTAGGAACAATTCTTGAATTAGGCAATAGAGATATAAGTCATTGATGAGAGAACTTGATGAAACAAAGACCATATTGATGGGGTTTTATGTTTGATTATTTGCTTTAAGATCAGAGATTTCAAAAAAATCACTTAATCACTAGAAATCATCTACTCGAGAAAGTAATGAGTTGATGCAAAAATAATCCAGGGGCCTGAAAGGGGAAGGTACAGTAAAATTTCACTTAACATAGTCAGTTGATAGGTTCCTGGAAACTGACTTGACATGAAAAAACTGGCATGAAAAAAAATATAAGGAAGCCAATTGTACCATAGGCTATATGATATAAACAAGAGTTATGTTCCCATGGTATTTTTTTCTGGTAACAAAAATACCACCAAACTTCTAAACAAAGATCTCAAACACTTCTAATGTTAAATAAAAAATTGTATTCGTTTGTTCATCTTTACTTTCCAACCAGCTTATTCCAGGTAAAAACTGTAGCTCAATCTTCTGAAAGTCCTTCAACCCCTCTCTCCCAATTATAAACTCCTCCAAAGATCTACTTAATGCATTTGTTTAAAGGGAGGCAGGCATACATCTCTTAGAGAGAAGCAAGAGAGGCAGTGGCAGTATCAGGGGGTAGCAGTATCAAGGGGTTGCAGTGCATAGCAAGGGGAGCTAACTTAGAATGGAGAGAATAGGAAGCTGCTTGAAGAACTTCAAGGTAGTCCAGTGTGACTGGATACAGATTTTACCTGAAGCATCAGAAACTGCTAGACAGGGCTAGAGAGGGCAAAGAAAAATCAAGACTCTTACATAGGGAGTCTGGTACCAGATCACTTGATATTGCATCCTAACTTCTCAGTGTAAGTTTGAGCATGTTGGCCAACCTTCTGTTCTTGTTTACTCATCTGAAAAATGGGAATAGTGATCATATCTTCTCTCCAGGGTTATTAAAATAATGAAATGAATTAGTGGATAAAACGTGCCTGGCCACAGGGCATGTTCAGTAAAAACTAGATGTTGTTATTGGTGGGAAACCGCATCTTATTTTGGTAAAAGGGAGTGCTGTGGCTGATTCCATGGGCAAATGTAAGCTTTTCACTACCAAATATAACTACTTCTGATGTCATCAAAGCATACATGGTGCATCCTGCAAACGATTCCAAAATGGTCCATGACTCTTTTCCACAGAGTGGGAGGCTTGACTGAGTCACAGGAAACGCAACAGATTAAGGCCCTATAAAAGAAGTTCATTAGCATCCAGCTGGCCCAGCATCAGTACAGGACAGTTTATTTATGCTTTCTGACTACAGGTTGATACTGTTTGAAAAGCTCCACAGTAGGATTTCTTCATATCCTATTGCAAATTCCCTGGAACAACTTCTGTTTGGAATGTAATCCAAACAATACTTAAATGATGCTACTTAGAAAATAAATGAAAAGTTGTTAGATTGCATAGGTGGTTTAACAGGAATGGAATTTGATCAATTGGTATAGACTGATGAATGTTAGTCTAGAGAAGCTGACCCAGTGAACCCTTTTCAGTAGTACTTGATTCTTTTACCCCCCTTATCAATCCAGTGACAAGAATTTCATACTGAAATTTGTTTAATGTTAGAATTTGAATCCATGAGTGGTGGGCAAGTTTTTTTTTTTTTTAAATCAGTGTACATTCAATATGTACAGGTACCATACAAAAATCAATTCCATTGATTATCCAAAAACTGGAAATTAGTTTGTTTTTCATACCAAATGAAACAAAACAGAAATTGTTATATTTTTTGTCTCTCTATCCCATGTCTTATTTTTTTTTGTGTTGTAATGAGAAATCAGTTTATTTTAAAAATGTTAAATTCGCATACCTAAACACAATCAGAGAATGTCTCCATACTTTTCTAGAAAGGAAGGAAGAGGAAAGACAAACTAACACAATAGCTATATAATATAATAGCTGTATAATAGCTGTATACAAACCCTCCCTACCTCAATTGATTTTCATTGTTGGGTGAGAGGATCAGTTAATTTGCCATCAGGGCTACATCAACTGAGGTTGATGGCATATGATTTCTTTGCCATTGCAATCCTCCAAATAGCACGTTAGGTCAAAGCTAGCAAAGAGTCCCATGAAATACCAAAACAACAACAACAGCAAATAGGGAAATCATTCACTGCCTCTCAATGTGTAAGTTCTGCAAAATAAAGTTAGTTTTTCTGTATTTTGATTGCTTGTTTGGAGGTTCTAGCAGGGGAGCGCAGCTACTCTTATACCCTGGACTGAAGACTGGTCCGTCTCTATTCGGGAAAGGCCATCTTCTTCCACCGAGCATGCTGCTTTGAGAGGGACACACATGGAGCAGTGAGGGAGGAAGAGGACACCCGCCTAGCCAGCCAGATCAGCCAAATCAACCCTGGCTATCAATGGGGTGACAGATGTTGCAGCCAGATCGCCCTCACATCCAGTTTTTCTGTATTTTGATGAAGGGTCATTCATATTTCTACCACCTTAGACTGTGAACATTGCTCAAAGAAAAAGGGGATCAATATCCTATTTTACCATAAACCTTTGCAAACATGCCCTGGGAGAAATTTTGCACTGAGCAATATTTGTGAATACACGAATTTAGGGGTGGGACCTTTAGCACTTTAGCCTATGTGTGAAGGGAAGAGAAAGAAGGAAAATGCTAACTAAAATTATCCATTTATTAAAACTTAGACAGCTAGATAGAGTACACAGCTATAACAGAAGATTTGTGAAAGTACAGCTACCACACATTACCATATTTTTTTTTATTTGCAAGAGAAATATTTTGACATTAGGGCTTCCCCTGGTGGCACAGCAGGTTGAGCGCAGCGCTGTGAAGCTGTCCGCAGCATCTACAGCACTGTTCGATTCCTGGCCAGCCAGGGAGCAACCCACATGGTACAGCAGACCTCTCCTGGCTCACCCGCTGCTCCCCTCAGCAGTGTACTTCGATCAATCTGCCTGTTCTGTTCCCCACTCTGTCTCTGGTGAATCCTCTCACCCTCCTGTGCATCTGGCCTGTACCCTGGTTCTTGTATAAATCAATCAATCAATCTTTTTTAAAAAAGAAATATTTTGACATTATAGGGAATTGATACAATAAAAGATCCATATCACCTTTTTTTTTTTTTTTAAGATTTATTTATTTATTTATTTACACAAGCACTGGGTACAGTCAGAAGTGCGGGAGGGTGAGAGAATTCACCAGAGCCAGAGCAGGGAGCAGAGCAGGCAGACCGACAAAGTACACTGCTGAGGGGAGCAGCAGGCGGCAGGAGAGATCTGCATGCCATGTGGGACCCTCTCCAGGTAGCTGGGGATCGAACCGGCGCTGCAGAGGCTGCGGGCAGCTTCCCAGTCCAGCGCTCCACCGCTGCGCCACCGGGGAGGCCCTGTTTATCACCTTTTTTAAAGTGAATGCCAAGACTGTTCATATTTCATTGCTTGTTGTCAAGTCCTTTGCAGGTCTCACACCTTTCCAATTATTGGTTGCTCTTGACTCCTGCTTCCCATGGTCCTTTTCTGAATCCCACAGGAGCAAAGACTGGAGAGCTGTCATTGGTTTTTAAGGCCCTAGACAGTAGGATTTAGAAGATCTCCTACTGCTCTCCATTCAGTGACTCACTAGTTTTTTGGTGTTCTAAGATTCTAATAGCTCACAATTTCTGGAATTACCCCAAAGGAAGGCCCATCTTCTATCTGACCTGACAGCACCCCCCGCCCATCATCCCCTGCTGGAATCTCTTAGTTATCACCTAGGGTGTCTCAGTGCTTCTAGTCTTGACACTTTAAGGAGCTCTGCTCACATCTGAGCCAGCAGGCTAGAGTGATTCTAAACTCCTTCCAATGAAGGGTCAGGATCAGGTTTTAATTTCCCTTGACTATTTTCTGGCTGAAAATACAGGTGAATTTTTCCTTCTGTCTTTGGCTCTGCATCAATCTCCACTGCACATTTCCAAAGCCAGGTGCTCTTCACCATCATTCATTTCAAATGCTCTTCAAGTTAAAAACCTACATGGTAGCTGCTGTCTTTTTATATTATTGCTGCCGTCCCTAGGGCTGACTGTGTGGATTGCTGTGCTTTTGCCAGTGGGATTTACTCAGGTGACAGACTCTTCTTATTCTGTGTTTCACTTCCCTTAATCTTCTCTTAATCCATTTGTGCACGTGGCTGGTGCTACATACTCATTTATATTAAGCCCCTTCTGAGAGTCATCATTTATAGATGCAACCATAATGGGTTGACCTTACTGTGTTATTTTATGGTTTAGCATAATTTTTTAAGAGTCCACATTGCTTCACATTCTCTGGAATAGCTTATTGTAATGGTTGCATAATATTCTTTCCAGTTAAAATAATCATTTACATAAACATTTCCCTACTGCTAAGGCATAGTTTGTTCCCTCCTTTGTGAGGCTAAATGAAATCATGGTTTAGAATACAAAATCTACAGTCTCATACCTGCTTCTCTGTGGCAAAATTACTTTACATTTTGCACCTTGGTTTCCTTGTCTATAAGACAAAGACATGTGTGAATTAAATTAGTATGTAAAGTCTCTAAAATGTGGGACAGTATAAGTACTATTTAAGTATCCTCTATTATGATTATTCTTTAATGTTTTTTAAACAAAAGATAACTTGAGGTATTCATTTAATATTTTCTGTCTAATGTAAGTGAAAGAATAGTCATTTTTTTAAATGATACATAGAACAAATTTCATTTACCCAGTGAAGGGAAGACAAGTTTTGAAACGCTTGACCTATAGCCACAATGCTTCCCTAAAAGACTATATTCATTTCTAATGTCATAAAAATATATTAATACACTATTGTGCTATTGATTCATAAAAATTTTCCTTATTAGTGAGTATAAGTATATATGTTTGTCGCATAATTATGTTTTTCTCCATCTAATGCTGTGAAAATTTTCATAGTATTTTGATCAATTATATAATCGATGCACTCAAATTCTGATAATATGAAAGTAAACCTGTAATTCAAGAAATATGAAGAGATTGACAAACACATTCAAAACAGTGGATTTTCTTGATCTGTAGAGTAGCATTGTAGGATACAATCTATACATAACCCACTGAATATTTGTGTATCTATGACTGATGTGGCTTCTCTGATTTAGTTCATCTTAAGGCAATGACTTGATCAATTAATTGCCTCTATTAAAGATGAATAGGAAGATTGATTTTAGAAAATACAGATGTTCTAATGATTATTGACAATGTGAGTTTCTGAAACATTGGCACCAAAATCTAAAATCCGTTTTGAACTTTAAGTTAATTTTCATTAATACTGACATGATGAGCATTTTGATGGTGATGATGATGAAACACCTTTTAGTCATGGGGCATCAAGGACCAGCCAATGAACTTCATCTAAGTGCACATTTCTTTGTCCTAAATATGCTTTTCAGCCAACAAAATTTAGTTTTTGTTCTCAACCCTGATTCTCAAAACCTGTCTAATCTCATTTTCATTCTCAATCAGAAGGGAGATTTGAGTGTTTTTTTTTTCTCCTGCCTCCTTGTTTATAACTTTCTCTACAATAAATTTTCTCTGCTTCAATTGCCAGTGTTTCAGTGATTTAATCCTGGCTAAGTTCTAGACACACTGTCCTTATTTTGTTAGTTTCGAATTATGTCTAAGCAATGTTACACCAACTACCTAATGCATCTTTTGCATGTCTACAATGTTTAATGCATTCTAAGCATTCTGAGAAACATTTGAAGTCCAGGTTATAATTGAAGTTGGGGGGGATTACAAATATATATGCATATATGGAATTAACTATATTAAGAAATCTATATTTATAAATTTATAGTTAGATATGAAGGTACAGTTATCCATCCTCTGATATATGTATTTATGTATGTATATATAAGTTGGTAGATACATATATACTTATTTACCTACATAGTGATGTGTATATACACATATACACACATATATGTAGAAAGGGATAAATATATTTATATTTTAAATAATCATGTAAAATTGTTTTATATATTAATTTTTATACATAATTTATATTTATTGATAAATAATTCCATTTATAAATTTTTACTTTATACATACCTTTCTAGAAATATACCTGACCTATAAAAGAGTAATATATATTAAAAATAATTATATAAATTTCTATATATGGTTTTTCTCTTCAACCATCTATGCATAATAAAGTAACTAGCATTTAATAAGTATTCATTCAATATTTTATAATGAATTTTTGAATATTTTTCTGACCAAATATTGGCTAAAAATGACAGCAATAAGCCAAAACACCTATTAATTTTTTTATATTATCAAAAGTTGAAAACACTGAGGAGAAAATGTGGGTGAACATTTTTGCAAAATTCTAATATGCAGTTTTTGAAAATGAGCATAAGCCTGGCTTAATAGAGTTGATAAGTATTTGATCTCTACAGAAAATATTGACTTGTTTACAATGGAAATATGCAGCCTTCATTGCTTTACAAATGATGCAAAGATTTGCAAAACTAAAAGGCTATTGCGTATTGATGTCACTGCTAAAGCCCAATAGAGACTCCTAATTGCCTAATCTGTCCTTTTCTACTTCTCTGGAACTGTTCAAGGAGGCTAATCTTGCATTCTTCTGAAGGTATCATTTTTCAAATTTGCTCTTGTAGTTTTGGGAAATTTAAAACTTTTTCCTAGCAATATTTTAATGATCCAATCCATATTAAACAGGGAAAACAAAGAAATAAAAATCTGTTGCAATTTGTACTTTATAACATCAAGATAGGGCATTTTTTATAAGTTGCATCCTAACCTATCCTGAAATATGCTTAGACCTAGTGAGAGTCTGGCCGATTTGTTATTTAAACATCATTTTATTTTATTGTATTCAAAAATAAAAGGAGGAAATAAACCTGTAGTGAATTAGCATGTTTTTGCAGGCTGCTGTGATGCTCATGCGTAGCGCCTCTGAGGATCATGCTTAATCTCTGGGCAGAGGACCAGATATGCTGTTGAGCAGCAACCTGCAGGCCAGCTTGAAGAATGGTCTGACAACTCCTGGGGAGATCTCTAAGAGATTTCTTTCAGCCTCCATGGTGGTGGATTTAGGTGAAAATGTATGACGGCAAAGAATGAGGCTATTTGAGGAAGCACAGAGCCACACTGTGGAATGATCAGCGGTCTAAGAGAAATACCTCCAGGTGTGCTTTCTGCAGCAACGGAAACAAATGTGAACTTTGATTTACTGTAACGGGCTGCAGGAGTTTTCTGAGTAGAGGAGGCTGTATTTACAGAGAAGAACCTCAGACTGCTTGATGATTGTGAGGACAGGGAATTCAAATGAACTTTGTCACTACTGCCAGTTTTGTGAGAGAAAGATGTCCCCGGTGGAGCACAGATGGCATGTTGGAGTGAGAAGCTGATTATGCCAAGAGGTTAGTACACCTCAGAGCACCACTTATTGATCCGTGAGGATGACTGTGAGAGAACCAGCTGAGAATATCGATCTGAGTAGGATGCGGAGAGTTAGTGGAAAGAAATGCAGAAGTCTCTCCAACACTCCCAAGGGAATCAGAGTAACTTGAGCCATCTGATATAGGAGTTATTTTAATTTGATTGGTCTCATTCACTTTTTATCTAAATATAATGGGAAAGAATCCCATCTGCTTAAAATGCAGTACAGCAAATTAAAAATATGGCATATTAGAAACTAGTGTTTAGTTTTTATTTGCATGCAGAATTAAGAAAAAAATATGTAAGACACATAGGAATAGGAAGGAAAGAAAATCCAGATTTATTCCAAGGACAAAATCGAACTGTGATACTCTTAACTGTAGGCTCTCTTCCCTTAAATGATGGACTCCTTTTAGAAGTATTTGGCCAGGGTTTTTTGTTTTGTTTTGTTTTGTTTTGTTTTTTTTGTTTTTTTTGTTTTTTTCCCCAGCTTGGACTGTCTTCCTCAGTATTTGACGGAGGCTCAAAATACAAAGGATGAGAAGAACCTTCAGTTTAATGTTATCATCTCTACTAAGTCTCTGATGTTCTTTGTGAAGGAATAGAAGATTCTCTATCAACAAAAGTGCTTGGAAGCCATAAACTTTAGTAATATAAAATACTTGAATTCCTTGAAACTGAGCTGTAAAGGCCATAAGCATTTTTAGGCATTTTATCATTAATTTAAGACTCATTTAGTAATTCAGAACATAGTAAATTATATAAAATAAATTTAAAATGTAAGATTTTGATCATACATACAATAAAATCTGGGGCGCTATTAACTCTGATCCAGAAAAATTAATCTGAAAATTTTCATTTAAATATAGCTGTGAAAGAAATTGTGCTTAGTTAGCATTAAATAAAAGTTTTGCTTACTTAACTTTATTACAGAAAATGGAAAATGGAACATAAATATCCTAAAATATTTTAAATTATTTCATTCAAATTTCATAGTTTTGTAAATAGTTTTCCTTTTGTATTATTGAATGAAATAAAAATATCAATACCATGACTCTGTGATTAAATAGTGTGACCACCCAGTGGAGAGAAATGTGCTATTATTTCCATTATTAGCACAGTTCTCATCAATTTCCTCATCAAGTTCCACCTATTTGTTTTATAAATTCTAAGGCTATGTTATTAATTGCAAACAACTTTGGTATTTTATGTATATCTGAGCAAGCGACCACTTTATCATTACAAAATATCTCTACCTCTAGTAATGCTTCTTGCCTTAAAATTCACCTTTAAATTTATATTATAGCATAACCATAAAAGCTTTCTTTTGGTTAATATTGTAGAGTATACCTTTTTCTATCATGCTTTGAACTTGTGTCCCCATCTTTGAGGCATATCTTTCAAAAAGCAGCATGTCCTTGAGTTTCATAGTTGTTGATTTGTGTTTTTTTTTGAAAATACAAAACATTTCAAATTTTATTGTTTGAATTTTTAAAATTTTCTTTTTATTTATATATGTTTTATATCATTGTTCATTTTTAAACAATGTTTGCTCCCCACCATGGCAGTCCCCACAGAATTTCCTTCACCCATTCATGTTGAACTAATGACAGTACATATGTTTTCTTTATTTTCTTTTGTATTTTTAAAATTTTGTTTTATATATATTTTTACATCATTTTTCCTTTTTCCACAATGTATGCATTTTCTTCTTGGTTATAGTCCCCATACAGTTCCCACCCCACCCCCGTTTTGATTCTACTCCCTTCTCCATGCTCCCCCACCCCATAGTGTGTCTCTGGTTTATAGTTGCTTTGTTGATTTTGATTTTTACTTTATTATAATTAGTCTTTTTCCTGGACCCTTACTTAGCTTTTCTAAATTCCTACTATGAGTGAGACCATCTGGCATTTTTCTTTTTCTTTCTGGCTTATTTCACTGAGCATGATCCCTTTCCAGCTCCATCCATGTTGCTGCAAATTACATGAGTTTATCTTTTTCTATTGCTGAGTAATATTCCATTGTGTATATATACCACATCTTCTTGATCTAGTCATCTGTTTTTGGGCATTTGGGTTGTTTCCATAGCTTAGCTATTGTAAACAGTGCTGCTATAAACATAGGGGTGCAGGTGCACCCCTTTTGAATTAATGTTTCTGTGTCTTTTGGTTAAATACCTAGTAGAGGAATTGCTGGATCATGTGGAAGCTCCATCTTTAGCAGACTGAGGAATCTCCACACAGCTCTCCATAGTGATTGGGCCATTTTGCACTCCCACCAGCAGTGCAGGAGAGTTTCGTTTTCTCCACATCCTCACCAACATTTGTTGTTGCCAGTTTTTTTAATATGTGACTTTCTCACCAGGGGTAAGATGGTATCTCATACTTTTGATTTGCATTTCCCTGATTAAAAGTGATGTTGAACATTTTTTCATATGCCTGTTGGCCATTTGCATTTCCTCTTTGGAGAGGTTTCTTTGTAGCTCTTCTGCCCATTTTTTGACAGGGTTATTTATTTTGGTTTTGTTGAGTCTCGTCAGCTCTTTGATGATTTTTGTGATCAGTCTTTTGCCATTAGTTTTGTGTGCAAAAAATTTTCTCTAATCGGTGGGGTGTCTGTTTTGGTTACTGTAATGACAGTATATTTGGATTGAATTCTATTTTACTATTTACTTTCTATTTGACCAAATGTTTTTGTCCCTTTTTTTTCTTTTTTGCTTTCACTTTGATTTATCAATTGTTTTAATCTCATTTCATTTTTGATCAGTTGGCTTGCAAGTTACATATATTTTTCTATTACCTTTCCATGGTTACCCTAGATATTATAACATATATTTGTTTTATTATCTGTTACAAATATATACTTTTACCATTTCCCATCAAGACCTTACCATATTTTTATTCTATTTACCCTTCCCACATTTTTTGTGCTTTTAATAAGTTCCTTAATTATATATTTGTTTAAACTCATAAATTATTATTACTATTATTAATGTGTATTTATGGCATTAATATTCATTTATATTTAGTCAACATGTTTATCCTTTCTAATGCTCTTCAAATACTTAAAATTTGAATCTACAAGGTTTATTTGTCTTCATTATATTACCCCCTTTTTGTCTCCTTAGTCTCATCTCTCTCTGTTTCTCTGAATAACTTAAGATCCAGCCCATATTCTACACTTATTCCCAACTCCTAGTTCATCAAATGATTTAATAACCTAACTCTTACTTGGGTGTCTTTGAATATGTTACTCCTTTTCTTTACCAGCTCCCTTTCTGTTCTTTAGTTTCCTAAGTCATACTCTGTCTTCTGGATTAGCTCAGATGTCTCTATCTGAAAGATAAGATGTCTGAAGCGTTGATTAGATCTGGGTTGCATGTCATTCCTCTGCAGCTTGAATTGAATTATGTACTGATTGAAAGTTTACTGACAGTCTTTCTAGTTGATTTTGAATTTGTTCATACCAGGACAATGCTTTTTACCTCTGAAAGCTTGGCCTGAAATTCTACACTTAGTACTTGTTTTAGTTTCCTAGGATAGTGTAGAAAAGTATCATAAACTAAGTGACTTAAAACACAACTGAAATTTATTTTTTCATGATATTGGAGTTAAGAGTCTGAAATCAAGGTGAAAGCAGAGTTGGTTTCTTCTAAGGATTTTGAAAGATCAATCTGTTCCAGATCTTTCACCTAGGCTGAAAAGATGATTATCTTCATGTTCACCTGGTATATTTCTTGTATATCTGATTCTGTTTCCAAATTTCCTCTTTGTAAGGAAACCAGTAACATTTGTTAGAACTCACCCTGACTACCTTATTTTTACTTGATAAATATTTGATTCCCAAGTAAAGTCACATTTAGAAACACTGAGGGTTAAGACTTCAATACATTTGGGGAGGAACACAATTCAATTCATAATAGCATGTCATTGGTTAATTACTAGGTAGAATGATTGATTTGGGAAATGAAGAATTTGTATCACCTACATGGACTTAGAATTAAGAATATAACTGAATAATTTACTGATTTATGCAAAGGGACCCATCTTTCAGTCCATACATAAAAATTTTAGGCAATATATGACTTGACTAAAAGCTTAGAAAAATAACATAAAGGTTCAGACTTCTGAAAATTATTTTTAAATTTAGCTCTATATATTTTATAACACTTTAAATAGATGCACTGTGATTAGAAATGTTTAAAATTTTTCTAATATTTTTTACTATGTAACATTCAGAGAAAATATAAAAGATTATAAAACATAAAATATTGAATCTAGTCACCAGAGGGAGCTATATGTCACTGTATATAGTAACTTGAAGAGCAGATGTCACTATTTTGAACTTTAAACATTAATAGAAATTAAATTTATAAAGTGAGAAAATGGGGAATAGAATTACAGTAAGAATAATTCAGATTTCAACAAATTCACCTAATTGTCATATATTGAACATTCAACCCAACAACAAAATGCACATTGTTTACAAGTGCACATAGAAAAATTCCAACATAGACCATTTTCTGGGTCATTAAATAAGTCTCAAAAAATTTAAAATAATTCAAGATACACAAAATAGATTCTCTGAGAACATGAAATTAAATTATCAACAGAAAGATTCTTAGGAAAATTCTTAATATTTGGAATTAACGACTTTTAGAATAATACAGATAAAATAAGAATTAGAAAGGAAATTACAAAGCATTTTTATCTAAATGAAAATGGAAATGCTACACAGCAAAATTTATGGTATGCTGATAAAACACCATATGGGAGGGGAATTATAAACTGAAAAAGAAGAATAAAGTCCACAAATCAATGACCTTAGCTTCCACCTTAAAAAAAAAAAATCTAGAAAGAAATAGAAGGGTAAATTAAACTGAAAGTAAAGGTTTATAAAATTATAAAGTCAGGCTGAACAGACATTTATGACTTACTGATTTTAGTTACATGGAATTACTTTTAATTTCTTTTATTTGCATCACTCGTAGCTGCTTTTAACATTCTGTCTACCCTGTCTGAAAACTGAAGTTCTGAAATTTTAAGGATGAAATTATAGACCAATTGAAAGTCTAATAAAATGCATGACCAGAGGGTATTTTTACATAAAATAAATCAGATTCATGGAGTTCACAGATATCTCAGATCCCCTTCTTAAACCCAGTCTCAGAAACTGCTATTCCAAGTATTTTCTCTTTAATCTGCCTCAGGTTTCCATCCCCATTCCATGATTCAGTTTTCTGCCTCTTTCACTTGACATAGAGGTTAGTCTCTTAACTGATTTCCTGACTCCTGTCTACCCGATAATGTGATGCCAAGACAAAGTTTCTAAAATAGACTTCTGAGCATCATGCCAAATCCTGTCAGCCAGCTCAGACAGGTTGGAAAGTGCTGAAGATGTGTATCTTTTCCCACCTCTGAGGTCAGTGATATATCACTGGTTGGTAACTTGAAACCACTCTTTAGGGGAGTATTTACACTGAAAATGAGCTAATAGTATGAATCTGACTTTTTCTTTTATTCAGAGAATAGGTTTGCCAGCATAATCTCATCTGTATTTTCATATGTTGGTGTTTCCCATTTTCCAAGTTCAATCTCTTTAGCATGCTGGATCTTGAACTCTAGAGGCTTTAAACTTCCTTCCTAGCTCCATGTCCTATATTATGGTCATCTCCAACCACAACAAGTTGCTTTTAGCAACCTGGTTCTACTAAGAGGTTTCCCAAATCTGTAACCCAGTATGTGCTGGTCCCAGTACTGAGCGTTCCTCTTTTCAAGAGCCAAATCTACTTTGCTCAAAGTTTGTCATAAGTAATGTTTTTCTTTCTTTTATTTTTAAAAAGATTTATTTATTTATGCATACAAGAACTGGGGCACAGTCCAGAGGTGTGGAGGTGAGAGGACTCACCAGAGACAGAGCGGGGAACAGAACAGACAGACTAAAACACACTGCTGAGGGGAGCAGTGGGTGAGCCAGAAGAGGTCTTCTGCGTCATGTGGGTATCTCCCTGGCTGGGGATTGAACTTGTGCTACAGTGGCCGCAGACAGCCTTGCAGGTTGCGTCTTAACCCTGTGCACCATCAAGGAGGCCCATAAGAACTGTTTTTCTATCATGTCTTCCCTAAAGCCATCATTCAAGAATTAACTCTTACTCTGTGTTCCAATAGAAGTTTTTTCCCTCCCATGACATTGAACAATTATTTAATGAGCATGTGTTGAGTGTACTATAAGCAACATATTTCTGTCTCTTCTAAGTTTGTTGTAAGTTCCTTCTAGGCAAAGAATATTTACTAATCTTTGTGCTTCCCCAGATTGATCCTCATGTTAAGTATAAAACTTTGTTCATTGTAGCTGTGATGGGCAATACTATTGAATTTAATCAGAACCTTTCACAGTTCCACTACAATTCAACTTTTCATTGTGTCTGATAGAGTCCCTGGTAGTGAGGCTAGAACATTCATCAAAAAAAAAAGGGTTGAAAATAGATCTCCACTATTAACAAAATAGAAGATTATAGTATAACATATTTGTCATCAATGCACACAGAGGACTATTTCTGGGTAATTGACTTCTTGTTGAGAAGATTAATTTGTAACCTGCCTTTATAGCATCATTTCACTATGTGCTGTGAACTTCTTTTGAGGACAGTTATTGGTAAAACTACTTTTGGGAGTAGGTTTGAGAATCTATGGTTTTGCCTAGCTTTAGTGGATATTAACCAAGCTAGATGTCACATCTTTCCTGTGACTCATTCCTCACAGCAGTCAGGAAGAATGAATATTTCTATTCCTAAATTCCCAAAGAGGAAAGTGAGGCAAAGAAAACTGTGTGGTTTGTTCACATTTACCATGAAATGTGAACAGCATATGCACTGACACAAAGCAACCAGATAGCATTTTAATTGCTCATCTAACCTCCAGAAAGAGTCACCATCTGTTGAAATTCTGAAAATTAAAAGATATAAAACCTGACAGAAAACTGACTGCATATAACAAACCATAGAGCCTAGTCACAAATCTTGGAAAACATCCAAGATGCAATGTAATTTTTCTGCAAATCAGAATAACACCACCAATTAAAAGAGAGTGCTGCACATCGTTCATAGAGGGATGGAACACAAATGTTTTGGCCTTGGAAAGAGTTCACAATGAAAGCCTTGTTGTCTGCAGTCTAGGTAATGTCTCTCTCAGTGCCCTCTCCCAAATCCAACCTTGTCCCTGAAAAACCTGTGTTCTTATCACTGAGAATATTTACAATCAAATTATCAAAGGCTAGATGGCATTTGACCAGTGCCACAGAGCCAAGCTATGCATGCATTTCTGGAAATGTCAAAGATTTGCCACAGATAAGCTGTTAATTTAATGTACGTATTTTAAAATCTCAAGTCACAAGTAAAAATGATAAATGCTAAAACTTAACTCCAGTCCCCTTTGTACTTCAAGGTGCAAGGCATACTTCTCAAAGTATTAACATCTACGAAAGAAACATACTAATGTGTTGGTCTTTAAATCTTTTTGAACTCAATGAAATCATGATTAATTAAACAGAAATCACATATAGATAAACTCTCAACTGAATCCCTGCTTTAACTATAATCACTCATTAAATATTTGTTAATGATAAAAATAGTAACTAATATTTATTGCAGACTTTGCATCATTAATCCCTTTAATCCTCACCGTAGTATGAGATAAGTGTTATCATCAGCCCCATTTTACATTTGAGGAAACTAAAGCATCAGAAATTGCTTTTTAAAATATGCACAGTATCCCCACTTGTAAGTATTAAGGCTGAAGTTCCAACGTAGGCAAACTGGGATCAGCACCCACATATTTAACCACTATTTTTAACCATTAGGAAATAAGTTCTCATAAATTTGTAATAACATAGGCTGTTTATTAAAAAGTTACAAGCAGGGCAGATATTTTTGTCAGCAATTGGGGAACGGCATTTACAATCTCAAATAAACTAGACAGAATAAATTTTAATTGGTAATTATGATTTGCCTACTATTTGTAAGGCACCAGGTACTGCTGAAGTCTAACCAGGCATGAACCTGTCTTCCAGAATTTTGAGTCCAAGGAGGAAGATTCATATGCAGAGCACAGTCATATAGCATAGGATAATGGCAGGACTGCCAAGGACTCCATGAGAACACCTGGGGTGCCATGTCCCCAAGTCACCTTAGCTTTGGGAAGGAAGCTAAGAGAAAGTGATACACAGCAGGAACTGTGGTAGGCAGAACAATGTCCCTTGGCCCTCACCAAAAATATCCCTGTCCTAACCCCTGGAAACTGCAAATATATTATCATTCATGGCAAAATAGACTTTGCAGATACAATTAAATTAAAGATCTTGAGAAGGGGAGATTGTTCTTAATTGTTCTGGTGGGACCAATATAATTGCAAATGTATTTATGGGAAAGAAGGTAGAAGAAAGAGATGTGAAAATAGCAGAAGTCAGTGATGTGATTGTTGACTTTGAAATGAAAGATGGCCACAAATCAAAGGTTGAGGGCAACTTCTAGATGCTGGAGAAGACAAGGAATAGATTTTTTTCCTAAACCCTCCAGAAGGAACACAGCCCTGCCACATCTTGATTTTAGCTCCTTAATACTCATTTTGAACTTCTGACTTCCAGAGTGTAGCATAATACATCTGTGTTGTTTTAAGTCTTTAAGTTTCTGGTGATTTGGTACAGCAATAATAGGAAATTAATACAGATCCCTTCAGGTTTCATCTTGAATGTCAACTCTGCTGGTTGGTCATCACTTGCCATTTACAAAGATTCCCCACCTTATTCTCATATCACCTGAGTATGTTTTTTTCTTCATGGAGTTTAATGTCAATTTAATTACATCATTCTGTTTTTCTTATTTAATGTCTTTTCTCCATTCCAATGTAAACATCATAAAAGTTTACAAATCCATTTCCTGGCATAATACAGAAGGCGTAAGGAACCCAATGAGAATATGATAAATGAGGTTTATTTTTATTTATTTATGCATACAAGAACTGGGGTGAGGCCAGAGATGCAGGCGGATGAGAGGATTCACCAGAGACAGAGTGGGGATGAGAACAGGCAGATCTACTGAAATACACTGCTGAGGGGAGCAGCGGACAGAAGAGGTCTGCTGTGCCATGTGGGTAACTCCCCTGGCCGGGGATCAAACTCATGCTGCAGTGGCTGCAGATTGCTTCATAGTGCTGCGACTTAACCCGTTGTGCCACCAGGGAGGCCCCAGTAACCATTTTTTAATGACTACATAGTATACCATGAATCCTAACTTATCCAATCATTCATCTATTGTTGAACATTAACCTTATTGCTAGTACTTCATTAACTATACACAATGCTCAAATTAAAATCTTTAGAGACATATGTTTTCGTGCTAATGTTTTTCTTTCCTGGATATACCAATAGTTGTCAAGCGTTTGCACACTACCTTTAAGAATATATGCTTTATATATTGTAATAGATGTGGTTAGATCAAGTTCTTAAAAACCTGCAAAGTCTTGCATTACTACAAGCAATGTATAGAATTCCATTTTTTCCATCTACCCATCAGCAATAGTTATTACAGGTTTTTTCTAGTCTAATGAGAGCAAAGTGATATATTGAATATAATGGTTATTTTAATTTACGTTTTCCTTATCAATGAAGTTAACAATCTTTTTTTGAATTTTTTTAGTTGTTTAGATTTATTTTCCTAAGTAAGTGTCAATCCAAATACCATGTATTTTCCTTTTTTCTGTCAGTTTGTATGTCCTTTTTGGTGTGCCATGTATTTTAGCTCCCTGTACGCTATCTGCATTATAATATTTTTCCAAACCCAATGTTCATATATTGACATTGTGGTATTTTATGCCTTATAAAAATTATACATTTAAGTAGTCAAGAATCTTTACTTCCTCTTCTGTGTCTTCTTTCTTTCAATTAAGAAAACATTCTAGGGCCTCTCCAGTGGCGCAGCGGTTGAGCGCTGGGTTGCGAAGCTGCCCGCAGCCTCTGCAGTGCCAGTTCGATCCCCGGCTGCTCCCCGGCCACCAGAGGAGGGTCCCACATGGCGCGCAGACCTCTCCTGCCGCCCGCTGCGCCCCTCAGCAGTGTACTTCGGTCCTTCTGCCTGCTCTGCTCCCGGCTCTGGCTCTGGTGGATTCTCTCACCCTCCCGCGCTTCTGACTGTACCCAGTGCTTGTATAAATAAATAAATAAATCTTAAAAAAAAAAAAGAAAACATTCTATTTTGGTCTTACCTGTAGTCTTTAGCATTTCTTATAAGCTGTCTAGTGTTTTTACATTTATCTTTTGTATTAAATGCTAATTTACCTGTAACTTGTTTCTATATGGCATAATATGTGAGTTCACTTTCATTTCTTCTAAGATGAGTAGACAGTTGACTCAACATAACTTAATAAATAACCTGTTTTTTCCCCTTTGAATCAAACTATTATTTTGGCAAAGAGAACATTCATATGTCTAATAAGTCTAGTTCTGAAATTCTATATTTTCCGCTAGTTGTCTATTTCTATGTCAATATTATGTTGCTGTGATTACAAACTTTCATATTTAGCATTGTGATTTCTCATTAATTAATAGTCATATAACATCATATATTTTAGCTACATTTTGACATTTAATCTATTGCATATGTTTGATATTATTTTATACAATCTCTACTTAAAAAATAAACATATTGGGGTTTCATTGGAATTGCATTCCATTTCAAAGTAAATTTCTAGAAAACTTATACTTTATGATATTGAGTTTCAGGTCCCCAAACACTTTTGTCCTGGTGAATATGTGGTAGCTTAGTTGATTTTGGATTTTCATTTTCTCTTAATAATTTATTAGTGCTATTTCACTGTCTTTCAATTTCGTTGTGAAAGAGATGTCCAGGATCAATCTGATTTTCTTGTCTTTTGCGGACTACTTTATTTTTATACACAAATGCTTACAAGCTTGAGATTTTTAATTTTTTCCCCAGAATTTATCCGGTGAGAGCATTTTCTCATTCATTCTGTCTGGACCATATTAAATCCTTTCAACTGGCAATGCAGATATTTCTTCAGCTCAGAAAAAATATATTTCCTATTTGGTTGATCATTTCCTCTTTTATATGTGTCCATTCTCCTCCTAGAAGTCCCTATTTTTCACTTTTTAATTTTCTTGGATATATCCACTAGTACTTTTATTTTCCCATTTTATACCTTCAATCTATTTATACTTTCCTCTGTGCTTTGGGATAGTGCTTAAACTTGATCTTCAAGTTAATAATTCAGGTTTCAGTGGGAATAATCCTCCTTTTCATTTATATACCGAACCATCTAGTTGTGAAAAATCATGTTCTAGCTTTAAAAAGTGCTCTCATTTTTCTATTAAATTGATATTTTCTCTCTTCTAAATGCTCACTTTCACTTAGGATGGATTGATCTTTCTTCTTCTGGCTTTTGGTCCCCTTAGATGAATGTTTTTTTTTTCCTTTCTCTGCTCATGGGGACTCTGCCAACATTAAAATGCCCCAAATGGCAGCAGTCTCATAGGTAATGTGTCCTACTCCCATGTGCTGATGGTACATTAGCTGAGGGCTCTGCAGAAAGATTCTAGGAATAACAGGTGCCTTCTTCATAAACATCTACTTTTCTCTGAAAGCCAAGCTCTTAGAGGTGCCCAGTATTCTCAAATTTACATTTACACTTGCAAGCCCTTCTCCAACTACTCTCCTGCAATGAAGAAATCCCAGTACCAGTTTTTTTTTCCCCCCACTGGGATGACCACAAAGCTTAGAGCAGCATTTGTACACATCTGTCTACAAAACCCTATAGTCACTTGCATCAATAGACACAGAGCTTGGATTTTTGATTATGGTAACAGGAAGATGGAGAGTTGTGTTTAGATCACCATGTTCCAAAAATGCCTCTTGCAGATATTTTACTGTTTGTCTTTTCCTTCTAAATACGCTTAGTGCTCCAAGAAAGTACAAACTATTGATATTTTACTCACCTCTATTGATATTTTACTCACCTCTGGATATCTATGTCCTGCCATAATTCATCAAATAAAGGAAGGCCCTGATTAAATGCTTAAAGAAGTCTCAGTTTAAAGAATATTTTATACCTACTTTCCTGCATTGTTTAATAGTGCCTTTATACTTAGAAAGATCTTCCTAAATCAAAACTTACTTAACTTTTACATATAGATTTTCCCTTTTCTCAGACAGTTCCAGAGCTTTGCTCATCCAAGTGACTCATTGACTTCCCTTGGGTCTATGAAAGATGAGCTACAGCTTCCTTTTTCAGCCAGCATATGTTCCCATTATCCCCCTCCCCCCAAAAAAGAAAACTCGTTTGCATTGATCTCAAACACAATCACAGTTCAGATTCCCCTATAAAACTAAATAGTCCTCAGGAAGCCGTGTAAGTTAGAATTACATGAGGAACATATGACGATGGTTTTAAAAAGATAATGGAAAAGCACCCTGGAGAATTTGTTGTCTGCTTTTTTAACTCAGGGAGCTTGAGAACATTAGCTCCTTTGCTAGTGAAGAACAGGTGCAAATCCAGTGATCAGGTGACACATTGCTTGACAGAGGATAACTATTCTTGCTCATAACAGATACATCCAAAGGTGAAATGACAATATGTTCTGGACTATTTTTACCAGTAAATTTCCACATACATTCAAGAAGAGGAATTTTGTTATAAAATCCTCTTCCAACTGTATAGTTTCTCTCATCCTCATCTTGCTCTATCTTTTACATCAGTGGTTCTCACACTTATGCTGAGTGTTACAAATCCCAATGACCAGATCACATCCATGCTAATTAAATCAAAATCTCTGGAAATCACACCCAAGTACCTGCATTTCTTAAAACTTCCAAGTGATTCCAATGTGACCGTGTTTGAGAACCAGGACATTAGATCCTAGTGTTGTCACCATTGGTATGAGTAGGAACTTGTGAGAAATATTAATATCAGGTGCCATTCCAAAGCTAACAAATCAGAATCTGAAACTTAAAAGTTGATTAATACATATCCAAATTTAGGGGGGACAGTGCTAGATCTCTTGGTTTCTTTAAGTGGTTGAGACTTCAGCAGTCAGGTTTATTCCATTCAGAAATTGCTAATTGAGTGTTTATTCTACCCCAAGTGCCTTGTTAATTGTACATGATATACTGTTCAGGTACGTATTGATTTTTTTTTAGTCACTGGAGCAATGTAGTTAAAATACATTTCAAGATGTATCAGGTTAGTTTCATTACCCATTGGGCCAGCAAAATTAGTGAATAAGGCTGGCTATTCTATTGAACCAAGTGAACCTCTAGGTGCCCAGGAAGACATTATGAATCTTCACACCCTCATCCTAGTTAAGATTTCAAATTTATAACACCCTGATCCAATAACAATTACTTCTAATATATCACAAAATATTTACATAAGCAAACTGCAAAATGTCTTCTGAGTGGCACAGTCATGTTACTACTAGGAAATCTGCAGTCTAGGCATGGAAAGTCAGCTAGTTGGAAAGACATTTGCACCTAATTTAGAAGCTTGATATTATGTTTAGTATGCAGGCCTTTTGGCTGATTTTGTGGGTAGCTTTTTATAGGTCTTTCCTTGGCATTTTCTTTTTCAGTTAATTTTTAAAATTTATTTGATTTAAAAGCAGCTGTCTTTGTCTAAACTGCACAATCACTTCATTTCTTTTATTTATGAATTACTAGCTACATAAACCATCCCTAATAGCTAGCTAAATATGCCTAAGTTAAAACCCTTGACTTCCAGAAACCCCCATACTACATCTGCCCCTGTTCTAACAATTATTAGGGGACACTTTTGTGACTTAGGCTTAATTCCTGTAGGACAAAGAGAAAAATAAGATTATAGTATATGGAGAACAAATTATTCCTCTAATAGAAATAATGCTACAGTAGGGCCTCCCCAGTGGTGCAGAGGTTGAGCACTGGGCTGCGAAGCTGCCTATAGCTTCTGCAGCGCCAGTTCGATCCCCGGCCACCGGGTGAGGGTCCCGCATGGCGTGCAGACCTCTCCTGCCGCCCGCTGCTCCCCTCAGTAGTGTACTTCATCAGTCTACCTGTTCTGCTCTCCGCTCTGGCTCTGGTGAATTCTCTCACCCTCCCACACTTCTGACTGTACCCAGTGCTTGTATAAATAAATAAATAAAATTTAAAAAATCTAAAAAAAAATAATGCTAGAGTAGTCAAATATTAGTAAAGCATGCTTTTTAATTAATAAAAATTTTTGATAATTGGCTAATTGCAAATACTAAGCAAGTATAACAATGTACAAGAAATAGCCTCTGAAATCAAGAATTTACATTCTAGGTGAGAAGATAATTTTGACATCTTAAATGTAGTCTCAATACCTGTTGTATCTACTCTTCCTATAATACTGTATACCATATCCAAATAACCTCTAGAATTTATAACATCCCACACATAAGTGAATCTTCTCTCCTGCCCATTGAAAGAATATGAATCCTGAAATCACATGATGTAAGAGAAATAATTCCTATACTTAATACTGGAAAAGTTTCAGTTTAAAAAATGAGCTAAGTAATTTCTTCCTGTGTCTTTCTATAATTATCTACTGAATACTTACAAAGTGCAAGGTGCTACCCAATGCCAGAATATGTTGTATTCTAATTTGAACAAACTAGATGAGACCATTGCTGTCATGGGTATTATATACTTATTTAAGAAGACTGGGTGAATGGATGGTTAGATAGAAAGTTGAAGATAGATATCAGCAAGAAAAAGCAAGGAAAATTAAATGTTAGCAAAAAACATGGTGACTTGCAATAAGAATCTCATTTAAGGAAAGACATAATCTCACACATGAAATGTTTTTATGTGCAAGGCATATTTCATTACCATGGTCATCCCTAACTGGGAATTTAGGAACTCGATAGACTATGAGTTCAGTGAGGAGAAGAAACAGGTTTAGTGATTAGATATCATTATCTATGAAAGTCAAACATCAATTCCTAACTTCTGCAAATAGAGGCCTAAGGTACAACACCTGGACTTTTCTAGTGGTGGTTTTCAAATCCATTTGCCCCCATTTCCCTCATTCCCATAGGCGGCATAGCCAGAGCATTGGTGGCATAGTGGTTAACACAACTGACTTTTATCAATGGCATGACTTAGTACACTTACATTAAGTTTTAAACCTACTAAAATGCTTCTATTGATAATTCTAGTTATTGCAAATTTCCCTGATGTCAGTCACTTGTCTGCCATGTTATCTTCCTGTTCTCAGCATGTTTCAGGCCTGGCTTGTCCCCATAATCACAGCTATGGAAAGTGATGGAACAGGTCACAGGGTATAATGAGTAAGAGCTCAGAGTCTAGCATTGGTTTGTTTATACTCAAACATCTGTTTAGTCATTAATTACCTTTGTGACCTGTTCCTGTTGCCTAAACTGTCCAGTCTTTAGTTTCTTCTTCCATAAAATAGAATACTATCACAATAATAATTATTATATCAGATAGTTATATGAGGTAATTTGAGTAATGCACATTTACACCTGACATGCATAGTTTCTCAGGAATTGCCATTGTTACAATCATTATTATGGTCATCAATGTCTTCATCACTGATTCTAATATAAATCTGACATGATCTCCTGTATCTTTTTTCCTGTTGCTAAGCAATCCTTTAACTTTTCCTTGTTGATGCTCTGGGCTCTCAGGTTTTTTACTATGATTGCCTTAAGTTTTCTTTGTGTATTTGTTGTTTACTTTTTCACTCAAATAGATTGAATGCCCCTTAAGGGAATGTATTCGGTTTTATTAATTGTTATTTCTCCTAAAATGCAGTGGGTACACAAATATATCTGTTCAACTGAGTTAAGACCATAAAGGCAAAATGACTCACTTTACAGATAAGAAAATTGAAACTCATGGCCAGTAAATACTCTAGCCAAGTCAATAGAACTAGTTAGTGGTGAAATTGGATCCAAAACCATGTCATATATTTGTTTTTCCAACAAACGTTCTTAGTACCTGGAGTATTTTAAAAAGCAAGATCAAATGTTACCTTCATTAAATATCTTTCCATGAAGTCAATCTTTCTTACCGGTTCCTCTTGAGCTTTATTCATAACTATATCATATTTTCTTATATTTTATTTTCATATTCAATTTTATTATTACTTGTGGAGTCATAGATCTCACAATATCTTAATCATTTGTTACTCCCATTGCATTTAATGTAGTTCCTAAAATATGGAAGTTGAGCATACATGAGTGTTAGATTTAATTAGACAGAGTAAGTGTCCTCAATAATATTATAAATATTGTGTCCACTAGCTAGTCCCATATGAAGAATATTTTGAAATTGTAATAAAATTTCACTTAAGAGTCTCAGCCTCATTAGAGTTCAATTCTCCCAGGTAAGTTATTCACATCCAGATAGGGGACTAATTACTAAGGGACTATTAGGTCAATGTTGGTAGAAATACAGTAAATATAATAAATGTCATAAATATCATCTGTCATGCCAAGAGTTTTCTATGTCTAGTATATGCAACTGGAATATTAAATATTTAATATTTATCATTTAATTATGAGTCAATTTAAAAAATATTTAAGAGCAGAATATGCTAGAATATAAAAAAAGTATTTCTGGGAGCTAATGTATCTTCTTCCTAATCCCAAATTAATCTCTAAGTAACTACTAATTTCTCCAAGTTATTATACTGAAATAGTGTATGTAGAACATGTTTTAACTCAACAATTATATACACAAAATTGTCACTCCAGAACCAGTATTTAATACCTCCCTTGGCAGTTGATTCAGTTTCTAATGGAATGAGGCAATTCTAATTGTCCATTCTATTTTATACCATATATTTTTTTCAAATAACTAACTTGGTTTTGTTGATCATACTATCTTTTTGATTTCCATTTCATGTATTTCTCCCAAAGTTTTTATTATATTCTTCCTTCTACTGGATTTGGCTTTGTTTGGTCTTCTTTTTCTGGTCCTTTAAGGTGTACATTTAGATTATTTATTTGATATTTTTCTTATTTTTTGATACTGGCCTGTATTGCTATATACATCTCAGTAGTACAGCTTTTGCTGCATCCCTTAGATTCTGGTAGCTCATGTTTTCATTTTTGCTTAGTCTCCAGCTGTTCTTTAAATATTTACCTTAATTTTCTCATTAGCTCAATAGTCATTCAGCAGTACATTGTTCATTCTTTACTTATTAGAGGTTTTCCCCACTTTCTTTCTGTGGCTGGTTCTTGTTTGATACCAGTATAATCAAAGAAGATACTGGGATGCAAATTTTCTTAGGTTTGGGTTTGTTAACCAGGCAGGCAAATGGACCCAGGTAGTGCTATTGACACAATAAAAAGGGATTGAATGTTTTCCAGAGAAAGTGAAGTAGGGAAATAAGACAAAGTTGTGATACACAAAACACACGATCATCATATTAGAAAGTTTGAGTGATTATCCTCTCTTTAGCAATGGCCTGAGGCATTATAGAGAGAGAAACTTTTTTTTTTTTTTTTTAAAGATTTATTTATACAAGCACTGGGTACAGTCAGAAGCACCGGTGGGTGAGAGAATTCACCAGAGCCAGAACAGACAGACTGACGAAATACACTGCTGAGGGGAGCAGCGGGCGCGGCAGGAGAGGTCTGCATGCCATGTGGGACCCTTGCCAGCGGCCCAGTTTGGCGCTGCAGAGGCTGCGGACAGCTTTGCAGCCCAGCGCTCAACCACTGCGCAACCAGGGGAGGCCTGAGATAGGGACATTTTTAAGGGTGATGATTTAGCCTTACTTTAAAAGATTTCCTTTTCCAGTGTTATTCACTGTAATAAATACATAGATACATACACTTCTAGGGGGTACCATGACAATTATAATCTAGGCTTTTTGTCTGGAATAGTATCATCTTACTTTGATCTGATCTTACATTGAAATAGAGAATTGTTCCTTTAAAATGATGTGCGTTGAGGCTTGATTACTAGATGCACTGATATTTTGAAAAGAAACAGTTTTCTGGCAGTCTGGCCTGGAGCAGCTCCTGCTCCTGCCCGCACACTCACTCACTCACTCACTCAGGACTGTTACAGAAAACTCACTGCAAAATGTCATAGGCAGAAAATAAACTGATGAAAGACTAATTATTGCTTAGAGAGAACAATCTGATTGCAATGGCTATTGCATAATACAAAGATTCAAGGTGAACAGCTTCCAAGTTTCCAAGGTTAATAAAGAACTAGCAATCCGTTTTGGGGATAAAATAAACTAAATATATTATTTTGTCTTTATAAAATATATGTACTCTCCAAAATATTGGACAGGATTTCAAAGACATCCCAACAGTTTCCAAATTGTTCTAGAAATATGCAAAAGGAAATAATCACCATTAAAACCCTAAACACCGTGAGGATCTTTGGACAGATAATGAGAATACTTACTTGCCAAGAATGATTGAGACCATCTGATAGGAATTTCCTTTCCTCTTCTCTCTCTACTTTAAATGTTGTTTATATTTAAGATGTTTTTTATTTATTTATTCATACAAAAACTGGCGTAGGCTAGAGGTGCAGCAGAGTGGTGAGAGGATTCACCAGAGTGGGGAGCAGAACAGGAAGATTTACTGAAATACGCACTGAGGAAGCAGCGGGCAAGACAGGAGAGGTCTGCTGCGCCATGTGGGTAGCTCCCTGGCCAGTGATCGAACTCATGCTGCAGTGGCTGGCAATAGCTTGATAGTGCTGAGACTTTAACCCCTGTGCTACCAGGGATGCTCCCTAAATGTTGTTTCTTGAGAAGGATTTATGCATGGAAGCAATTCTATTCCTTTGGGACCTTTCAGTCTTACCTGATTCAGGATCTTGCACATCAGTTTGTTCCATGTCCTTATATAATCAAATAATTCCTACCTTCCACCAAATAACAAAAAGCTTGAAATCTCTCCCTTCAGTGCTCATCCCCTCCTCCTTTACCCACCCTCAGATAACTAGCCTCTTCCACTTAGTAGAAAACTTCTTGGAAGAACATTATTATTTTTTGCCTCTACTTTCTGTCCCAATCTTTATGTCAGTTCCTTAATCTAGACACTGTCTCATATCTAACCAGTATTCTTTATTACAGTTTATTAATATTGGCTTAAATAAAATGGACTTTTCATAGATCTCATTCTACCTGACCACTAAATTATCTAACCACCAATGGTTCTTTGCCTTTTCTCAAGCCAAGCTCTTCCTTCAGCTTAAAATTACCCCTGCAGAGTCCATCATTATTTGTCATATCCTCCTTAAAATGCTGTTCTCTCTTAGCATCTTAGTTCTCCTTCTTTTCTGATTTCTTCTGACTCTCATTTTCTGGTATATTTTTATAGTTCCAATATTTAAATATAAGTATTCCCAAAGTTTACATCTTCACATATCATGTTTCTCACTATGATATATATCTCAGTATGATATAAATACTGTCCATTCAGAAATATCATTTCTATCATTCTCATGAAAAACTCCATTCAAATAATTCTCAAATAAAATGTCTCAACCCTACAATCTCTTTCAAGCTCCAAACTGGATACCCTTGGTGCATCCTACAGGTAATTGCATAAAGTATAAAGACCAATGTATCTCAAATAGAACACATCAAAAGAAAAAAAAAATAGAAAACATCATCTTATATCTTAATCCTATCTCACCTCTTTCTGTGTTTCTGATGCCAATTAATGACTCCATAATTTCAATTTCTAAGATTCATAATGCAAGTGTTATTTTCTAGCTCTCTTAATTCATGGCCTATTCCCAGCTTTGTAACCATTGATTTAATTCTAAGTAAGTACAAGGAATTCTCTCACAGCTATGGCAGATGCAAAGATTAAGTATAAGCTTCTTGAAGATGCCTACGACTAGATGCCAGTCCTAACAGTTCTGCCCACACAATGACTCTTGTTTTCATCTACTTATCTTTATTCTCATAGACTCCAAGGCCACATAAACTTTTCATTGTCCATTGTTACAGCATCGCAAGAGGTCTTGCTCCCTCCACTCTCTTCTCATATCTAAATGTTCCTCTGTATTGTTTCCATAGTAACCAATTCTAAAAGAAATCCAATCCAGATATTTAGCCTTCAATGTCTTTCCACTGCATCCAAAACAAAACCTATACTCCTGCCTATAACTTAAATCTCAGTACAATTTGTCTGCTCGAAAAGATGATTGAGTCCCTATTTTGGGGACACAGTATAGGTGCCCCACAGCCCATGTGTTTATGAGCTCTAAATTGAACATTACAGGGTCACCAGTGATTTTAAAGGAACATGCAAAAAAAAAAAAAAAAAGCCAGACATTTTCTAGGCTATCATTTTTTTTAAATCAAGCAGTAGACAGTAATTTTTAAAAAGGATTTATTTATTTATGCATACAAGAACTGGGGTACAGGGCACAGGTGTGGGGGATGAGAGGATTCACCAGAGACAGTGGGGAGCAGAACAGGCAAACTGACTGAAATACACTGCTGAGGGGAGCATCAGGCAAGACAGGAGAGGTCTGCTGCGCCATGTGGGCTGCTCCCTGGCCAGCTGGGGATCATACTCCTGCTGCAGAGGCTGCCGATAGCTTCACAGCACTGTGCTTAACCCCTTTTGTCACTAGGGAGGCCCAGTAGACAGTAATTTAAAAGTAATCCCAAAGTAATTAGCTGAAGGAGTGGGAAGGACAGCAGCAAGTAGCTCTGATGGTCTGTAACCAAGCTTGTATAGGGAAGTGTAATTAAAAAAAGAAAGGAATTCTAAATTTCACATATTCTTAGAAAACATTACCAGAAATTATACTTCTATCTTATAGTAATACCCCACAAAAAATGTTTTCCTCTCTTGTCCACTGAAATTTTCCCTTTTCTCTACAAATACTTTTTAATTTTTTGCTATGGTTTCAAATTTAAATGTTACTGTTTTATCAATTACTTGGATTCTTTATCACAAAAGCAATCCCAGGAACTGACTCTTTTCTTCAATCTTTGCAGTCCTGCCTGTCCCTAATTATTACTATAAAAAGTCCAGGACAGGGGTCAGGAAAGAAATAACCTTATTTGAATTGGAACAATGCTGGGAAGACAATTTGAGAATGTTCTGTATGGAAAGACTGTGTCTACAAATAAAAAATTCACAGGAATTTCTTTGCTAAGGTAAATCAGTGCTGGGAGTGTGAGGAAGTGGACCACACGAGGCAGAGATGGCCCACAGGGGACCCCCGAGTTGAGCCTACAAGTATGAGTGTATCTGTGGAGAACAAGGTCCAAAGAGTGTATTTGAGTCATGTGACAGGCTGGAAATGGAAATCTAAACAATGGTGAGACCTTAACCACGGGGCTGAAAATATGACGAAAGCTCCAGGCTTAGAGTTATAGACTAGAATAAAAAAGAAAAATCAGCACAATTCCTAGCCTGGGTGTATATCCAGTTTTGAAAGGAATTGATAAATAAAGAAGAGTAGACAGACTGAACTTAGTAAGAAATCAGTGCAGTAGCATGTGTGCGTGTGCGTGTGTGTGCATGTGTGTGTGTTTGGAGGCAGGAGGAGTGATATAAGGAGTATGATTGTTGTTATAAAAAATATGATATAGGGCCTCCCCGGTGGCGCAGCGGTTGAGCGCTGGGTTGCGAAGCTGCCCGTGGCCTCTGAAGCGCTGGTTCGATCCCCAGCCACCAGGCGAGGGTCCCACATGGCGCTCAGACCTCTCCTGCCGCCGGCTGCTCCCCTCAGCAGTGTACTTCGTCATTCTGTCTGCTCTGCTCCCCGCTCTGGCTCTGGTGAATTCTCTCACCCTCCCTCGCTTCTGACTGTACCCAGTGCTTGTATAAATAAATAAATAAAATCTTTAAAAATATATATATATATGATATAAATGAAGTGACATATGTGGAATTTACACAGCTGAGCAGGATCACCCTAGAGAATTGAAAGTTTCATATGTCTTAGGTAATTAGGGAGACCTTTCATTCTGACCAGGCATGGCTCCTGCGATCCAGTCTCCTGGATAGAGTAATTTGTAAGTGCAAGCCCTTGTAAATGGGGCACTAGGATGCCAATCTCCTTGAGGTTGAGTGAATAACTGCAATGCCTTCTCAATTCTTTTTTTTTCTCCTGCAATCTCTTCTGCATGTAATAACCAAATAATGTCTTAAAAGTATGGCTGATTATGCCACTCTTCTGCACAGAACCTTAGGCTTTCCATAACATATTTATTTTTAATGTATTACTTTATTAATGAAGTACCATTGTTTTATATCTTTGTTAATAATTTGAGATTATAGGATTTCTCTCCTTTGGTGTGCTCATCGTAGCTCTCCTACCACCAAAGCTCAAATAGTTCTCAACCATAGCCCATTGTAATCTCTCTTTCCCTCTCCATCCCTCTTGATGTCACAGGTTAGATACTGTGAAAGAATGAATAAGTAAACTTAAAGCAGTTAAATTGAAACCATTTAAACAAAAAAAGAAAGAAAAAGAAACTGGATAAAAGGTGGCAGCAATTCCACATGACCTGGGAATAATAAGAAGCGCTATTATATATATATTATATATAATATATATGTATAATATATGTACATATAATACATGTATAATATATGTGTGTATATATGTGTGTGGGGGTGTATATACATACCCACACACACAACTGGAATTCTGGAACAGGAGGAATGAGAAATGCGATTAGGAAAAAAACTTTTAAAATAATGTTCCAGGCCTCCCCGGTGGCTCAGTGTGTTGAGCGCCGCGCTGTGAAGCTGTCCGCAGCCTCTGCAGCATGGGTTCAATTCCTGGCTGGCCAGGGCGATACCCACATGGCATGGCAGACCTCTCCTGTCTTGCTCGCTGCTCCCCTCAGCAGTGTATTTCAGTCAGTCTGCCAGTTCTGCTCCCTGCTCTGTCTCTGGTGGATCCTCTCACCCTCCCGCGTGCCTGACCTGTACCCTAGTTCTTGTATAAATAAATAAATCTTAAAAAAATAATGTTCCAAAATTTAACAAAAATATAAACTCACAGATCCAAGAAACTTAACAAATTCCAAGTAGAGTAAATTAAAATGTGTAGGAATAATTGGGAAATATCTTTAATGGAAATAATTACTCCACAATGGGAAGCATAAGATAGTGACTCAGAATGTGGTCTTCAGAGACAGATTGCTTGGGTTTAAATCTTAGTTATTCCATTTTCTATTCCTAAAGTTTGGGTAAGTTACTCTCTGTGCCTCACTTGCCTCATATGTAGAAGCAATAATAGTAACTATTAAGATGGTTGTGAGGATTACATGAATTAACACAAAACCATGCAGTACAGCTTTGCATGTATTAGTTACCAGAATTCTAATTTCAAATAACAGGGAAAACTTATTAAGAGAAGAGAAGGAATACAGAAAGAAATCGGGTATTGTGAAGACACACAATTTTTAATTATATATGAATAATATACTTTGTCTTCTAATACGTTTCTGTATTCTATTTATGCTTATGTTTCAATATTCAATATCCTAAAACTCAACAAATTGGAGAGGGTAGATGTCACATTTAAATATAATGATTCTTAATTTTCAGAACACCAATGTTTGATATTAAACATGCTAATCATAACTACATTTTTTTGCATAGCATATTTGTCCAAACATGCAAAGGAGTCATGACAGGAAAGATTGAGCTTAATACCATGGATACTGTTTTTCAATCTAAATGTCATTATACTCTCTAAAGGAAATTTCTTTTTATAAATGTGAAAGTATCTAAGTAATGCATTCTCTGTAATTTAACTGATACAAAATATACATTGTATATTTAAAGCATGCTATTTTTATAAGCAATCTGTATTATTATTACAGGTAAATTATTCTTTCATAGTTCTATGAAAGTGTAATTTCTCTAATTTAATTTTAGAATCATCTATAAGTTATCAATCTAACTGCAGGTAATTTAAGTTGACCTTTGAAACTGGTGGACCAGTTAGAATTTTTTTAAAAAAATGATTGACCTAAATACAAATTAAACTTTCAGCTTAATTATATGCTAAAGACCTTATTTACCTTTCGAAAACAATGGTTCACCTAAGAGTTTTATTTATCAAAAAGCTTGATGTCAAATATGCAAAGGGAAGATTTTTATTCATTCATTCAATGAGTTTTTATTAAGGACCTATTGTGTGCTTAGGACACATAAGTGAACAAAATTGACAAAAACATTCTTAATCCTTTTAAAACTTCTGTTGATAAGTGTGTTCCTATATAATGCAACAAAAAAAATATGCATTCTTGAAAAGACTTCACAGCATTTCATGATTAATTTCTAGGGAAATATTTTTTCTGCCTTTCTACTAGCTCCCTAGTCACTCATCTACCTTGTATACTAATCTTCCTTCTTCATACATAATTATAAGTATTCTCCAAAACTCTGGGATCAGCATTCTTTTCCATGTCCCTGAATTCATTTTCTTTTTTCTCACTAGACTTTGATTCACTTCTTTGATAGCATAAGTAATCATTATCCTGATAATAGTATGACGATATGATAGGAATGTGAATCAGTTGATGGTCAAAATTTTGGAAGCCAATTCTAGCTCTTACACTAAATTGCTTCGTGACTTTGGGCATGCTGTTTAAGCTCTTGAGACTCAATTGTGTAATTCGTAAATTGAGAAGATTGTACCAGATGCTGTCTGAGTTCCCTCCAAGCAAGGAAATGTTGTTATTCTCTGATTCTCAAATGTACATCTTCATTATTGATCTGTCATTTATAGTTCACTTCTACAATCCCAGTAGTCTTTAGGGTACTTTCATGTGGATGTCCCATAACCTGAAATTTATTACGTAAAAACTCAAGCAAGTCTAAAATAGTTTCTTCCTTGCCAACATCTCTTTCCTTCCCAACTAATAATGTTCTTCAATTGAAAAACTTGTGTCCGTATGAATAAATAATAGGCAATAATTGATTATTAGTAAGAGAACACCAGTTTAATGTCATAAAGGAGCTCTGCCCCCAAAGACTATAGCTCCTCGTTGATAAAGGAGATACAATTTATGGAAGTTTCAAGCATGGTTGGACAGTAGATGAGGAGGTTTTAGGCCACTTTTAGCTCAATATTTTTTTTCCTTCTTAAACTCCATGCAAGTTGATATAGTTTAATTCCCACAATATGAAACATATTCAGGTATATGAGACAATTCAAAGAGTATTGCACAAGAAAATTACAATTCGGGCTCCATATCCAGTATGTAGGAAAATAGAAGCTGAAGCAAGAGAGAGCTGGGATAGCATAATGGACAGCAAAACAGAGAGAGGCAGATACTTCCCACAACTAATCCTTCTGCTTAGATTGGTGTATTTAGTTCTGGAGAAACTGAACTTAGGAAGGTCTTAGAATACCTGAGGGCATTCATTTGAAACATTTTTAATGAAATAGAAGAGTAGGTTTCCAATGCAATTCAAAATAACGCTTAACCTATTTGTAGATGGCTTCTCAGCTTTTGGCTTCCAATTAAGGCTAGATCTCTAGAAATATGTTTATGAAGGTAAAAATAGATTCATCAAGCCACCTTAATACCAAAAATAAATCTTTTCTTTTACCTGAGATGCAAAAACAATGGAGACAGAAGAACAAACACATTGCTATTATTATATATTCCATAACACATTTTTTAACCTGAAAGTATTCTGTGTTCACATGTGCTTCCTACACAACCTTATGACAAGAAATACTTTTAAAAAAAAATCCCAATTTTTTTTGTAATTCAAATCCTAAACCTGATAAACACATGATATCCTGAAACAACTGAACAGTTGTATTTGACATCTCTCTTATCTTATAACATGTGGCAGCCCCTCACCATAGTTTTGTAAGGCAATATCACTTCTGAAGTAGAATTGAAGGCAGGCATTGTCATGAGATTGTCAGTTTGCACCAGATCTGATTTAGGGAGGTAAATCAACATGGTTTTGCTGAAAGATGCCATAGCAATTTAAAATGCTATACTTCTTGTACCTAGAGTGCTGTAACAATTTTCTCCTTTTCTGAGACAAACACTCTTATCTAGCTCAGTAGCAAACAAAATTAACCTAATGCTTCACAAATATTTGCCCCTTTATAAATAAAAGAAGAAACTTACCATTCATTATCTATACGTAGTTACACACAGTCCTTTCCTGCAATAGCAATGGGCTTCCATGAAAATCTAAGCACATATTTTTGGCTCATACTCATTTTAAGATGGTTAAGATGTTGGCTAGAGGTATCATTTCTGTGCATGGTCACTCCTTCTTGAAGTTCCATTTAATCAGACAGGACAGGACCAATGAAACAAGTGAAATGCCTGCAATTCCACAAATGCATACAGCAAGCTCTAATAAGTATTATAAAAAGTATTAAGAATAGCTAACATGTACTATATGGCCAACATGTGTACAAATTAATCACTTATTCAATAGCAATAAAACTATATAGAAAAGATTAAACTGGGAATACTTGGCTTGTTCCAAAGCTTAGGAGGGGAAAGTTCAATATTTCACTTACAATATTATGTTATTTTAGGTTTTTTTTGTAGGCTCTATCAGGTTGAAGAAGTTTCTGTTCTCAATTCTTCAGTTTTTATTTTATATGGGTGTTGGATTTTTATCAAATGCTTTACCCGTATTTATCAAATGATCATATGATTTTTCTTCTATGTGCTAGTAATAATGAGAATTAACCTGATTGATTTTCTAATGTTACCCCAAAATTTACTGCCTTGTATTCATTCACTTATTCTTGGTCAGATTAGTTATGGATTAATCGATTTTGTTGAAATCTGTTTTGGGCTTTTTCTTGGCTCTTATCTTCATAATTTCCCTCTAGTTGTCTGTATCTATTCTGCTTTTATTGGTTCCTAATATATAACCCTAAGGCATTTATTTTAGACCTTTATCCTTACTAACATTGAAATAAGCATTTAAATCTTTAAGGTATCCACTAAGCACTGCTTTAGCTGCTTGTCACACATGTTGATATGCTGTATTTTCATTATCTTTCAGTTCAAAATATTTTCTAGTAAATATTGTGGTTTCTTCTTTCAAACAGATTATTTAGAAATATATTATTTAATACCCAAGATTTTGTGATTTCCTATTTGTCTTATTGCTATTGGTGTATAACTTTATTCCCTCAGAAAAAAATACCCAGAATTATCCAATCTTTTAAAATTTTGTATGATTTGTCTTTTGAGCAGTATATGGTCTATCATAATAAATATATCATTTGTTCTTTTTAAAGTGTGTTTTGGAGCTGTTGGGTTTGTTGTGAAATAAATATTGATTAGGTCAAGGAGGCTGTAGCGTTGTTTCGGTCAGGTTGTTATTACTGCTCTTTTTTATCTAGTTCTGTTGTTTGCTGAGAAAGTAATTTGTGATATCGAGTATTTTAAAGAACTTAAAACTTTTAAATAATATTTATCCCAACATGCTTTCTCATGATCATATGCATTTTTGTAATCGTAATACTTAAATATAAGTTAAAATATGTCCTTTTGTAGCACATCACTTGGTACTTAAACTGTGTACTTTAAAAAGTATACTTTTGTAGTACTTAACTTGTACCAGCTTAAACTCTACAAAACATTTCAATTATTGTTTTATATAGTCAATATTCATTTGTATTTACACAAATTATTTTTCTTCTGATTGAAAATATCTCTCTAAATATTGCTTTATATTTTTTTAAAGATTTATTTATTTATGCATACAAGAGCTGGGGCACAGGCCAGAGATGTGGGGGCAAAGGAGAGGGTTTACCAGGGACAGAGTGGGGAACAGAACAGGCAGACTGACCAAAACACACTGCTGAGGGGAGCAGCGGGCGTGACAGGAGAGGTCTGCTGCATCATGTGGGTTGCTCCCTGGCCGGCTGGGGATCAACTCGTGCTGCAGAGTCTGCGAACTGCTTCATGGTGCGGTGTTTAACCCCTTGTGCCACCAGGAAGACCCCCCTAAATATTGCTTTTTAAAAGTTTTGT
Organism: Talpa occidentalis; assembly: GCF_014898055.3. Taxonomy (NCBI): domain Eukaryota; kingdom Metazoa; phylum Chordata; class Mammalia; order Eulipotyphla; family Talpidae; genus Talpa; species Talpa occidentalis. The sequence goes on along the minus strand of NW_026555331.1, from coordinate 26,602,703 downwards.
GATTTGGGGTTTTTTGTGGTAACAGATTTCCATGGTTTGGCTTATCTGAATACACACTTATTTCACCTTTACTTTTAAAAAGTATTTTCATTGGAAACGGGAGCCTAGGTTGGCAGCTACCTTCATTCAGTACCACTAAGCACATACATCCATCCTCCCACCTGGAGATTGCAGTACTATTTTAAGTACGTTGGGAAAACTCTCTGAGGAGATGAAATTTTGAAAAGAACATTTCAGAAAGGGGGAAAAATAAGAGACTTAAAATGGAAACACATTTTTCATATTCAAAAATCTGCCGAGAAAAGAAACAAAAAGACCAGCATGTCTGTAGTAAAAAAAAAAAAAAAAAAAGATGTGAGTAAAAATTTGGAAAACTGTCATTGTTCTAAATCACAAAAGAATTTACAAGTCATGATAAAGTATAAGAATTTTGAGTTATAGGGTCTCCCTGGTGGCACAAGGGGTTAAGATGCAACCTATGAAGCTATCCGCAGCCACTGCAGCACAAGTTCGATCCCCAGCCAGGGAGCTACCCACATGGCAAAGCAGACCTCTCCTAACTCACCCGCTGCTCCTCTCAGCAGTGTATTTCAGTCAATCTGCCTGTTCTCTTCCCCACTCTGTCTCTGGTGAATCCTCTCACCACTCACACCTCTGACCTGTACCCCAGTTCTTATATAAATAAATAAATCTTAAAAAAAAAAGAATGTTGAGTTGTAATTGAAGACCTTTGAAATGTTTTGAGAGGTGAAATAACATGATCAGAGTGACTGTTTTTAAATTATGTATTAATTTATCTGTATAATGGCACCATTTAGTCCTCACAAATCACAGAACTATTAATGTAGCACATTCTATAACAATTATCTCTACCTTATGAAGAGTAAACTGTATCTCCTTGTCTCCAGGACTGTGTAGAGCCCATTTTGTACTGAACTTTACTTGAAACTTTCTAACAAAATCATAGGACTAATCATTGTATACAATGTTTGAGGTCCATTTTTATCCCAAATGGTGATTTTTGAGGTCATTTCTAAGAGTGGTGGGCTTGAATAGGTTTATTATCTATTTGAGTTCTTACACCTTGCTGTTATGCATATAAGGATTTTTTTTTAAATAGAAATAGAATCCAGCTCTACTTTCTTTAGAAGAAGCCCAAAATAGCTTTAACTTTTTCATTATATCTCAATAACTTTGCCACCTGTTCTCTCATTGCAGCAGCCCTTCTATAGATTGATCCAAATAGATAGCAACTTAGAAGTACTTAGTTATTAAAAAATTCCCAGGATCCTGCTTTCCAAACATCCTTATCCCCTTTGTAATTATTAAACTTGAAAAAAGAACAAAAATGGAAAAATCTGAAAACATTTTTTCTAACACTAAAATTATAACACTATTATAATCACCTGGAGTACAGTACAAGTAAACAACAGTAAAAGGAAACACTATCACAACCACAATGTCAAAGTTGGGTGTCTTGCAGTTAAAGAAATAAAAAAAAAAAAAACAGAGCCATGAACAAGTACTTTCCCTCCCACTCCATTCCCAAGTGAGAGCATGGCCTCCTTTCTTCACTCTGGGAAGAGAGACCAATATATATATATTTTAAGCAAAGGTATGTATGCACAAATATATATATGTATATTATATATATATATATATTAAAGAATCCAATTCCAACTTGGAAAAAGGCAAACAAAAAGCAGTGACAATCTAGATTTTAAAAATCTCATCTTTAATCATGTGAAGACAACATAAATTCACAAAGGTTGAAAAGCACCCAAAATAAAAAAAAAAAGAAAAGAAAAATAACTGTTCTATAGTCTAGACATCCTTATTCTGAGAATTCCTTTTTTGTAAGTTATCCCCTTAAATCTTCAAATACATTTCTGTATAGTTAACTTTTATCTACTCCCCAGTAAGCAACTCAAATTACCTATGATATATTTTAGAAGAAATACAGGTCTTTCTGTGGCGACAGTGTCTCTAGGCACAAATAATGGAAATGATAGGATCCAGAGAAATAAAGACTGTGCAAAACCACTGGATACCCAAGAAAAAAAAAAAAAACAAAAACAAACCTTAAATCTGGGATGTTTGAAGTATCTCAGAGAATGTAAGCAAGGCTTCTACTTAGTACTAATCTGAACTAATTCTTAGGCAGGCAAAACAGTATTACAAAAAGTAAGACCAGGTGAAATTGGTAAGACAGGAAGCACCACATGTACTTTAGCCTTCACATTGAAAGTTTATAAACTATATCATGTGGGGAACTACAAGGAGAGAGCTTTTGGCTCCCTAGAAATTTTTCCATAGAGTGAAACAATTGAAAGATGAAACAGCTTGCCTCAGAAGATGACGTGCTCTCTGTCATTTGAGGTGCTCAAGCACAAGCTGATCAAACACTTCCTGGTGGTATTAACTACACATCAGAGATGTGGAAAGAAAAGATTTCTACCAGGGCCCTTTCTCACTCCAAATTGCTATAATTCTATAATAAGATATCCAAAGGGAATACATGGAAGATTTAAAACAGATGGGTATAAAATAATTCTATCTAAAGAACTGACCAAGAAAAAGGATAGTGAATAAAGAATAAAAATATCTTTTTTTTTTAGCATGTGTGACAGTTCAAAACAGTAATTATATGCCATTTGTCATCTTATAAATTTTCACAGATTAAAAACAATTGTGTTACCCAAGATAGGCAAGCATGTGAGGAAACTGACTTTCTGGGATGAGAATGCAAATCAACATAATCTTTTAGGGAGCAATTAGCAAAATAATTCTTTTATTTAGTAGTGTCATACCTATGACTCTGTCATACAGAAATAGTTATGGTATTATAGTGCAACTACATTTACTTCATAAATAGATAAAATAGAATCAATATGAGTGTTTATCAAGAGAGGAAGATTAAATGAATTATGGCATATTTCTATTACAAAATATTGTGTGGTTATTAAAAAGAATGAGATATTTCTCTCCATTATAATGAGGAATAATTTTAAAGTTTGTATAGTTGAGAGAAGAAATGTATACATAGTCTGATTTTATTTTGGTTTCTGTAACGACATCAACAGAGCTGCTATATTTGGTTGGATTAATACTGAGTGAGCTTCCTTAAGAATATGTACCACACTGTCAACAAGAGAAAATAGGAAATAAAGTGTGATATTTTTATTTCTTACTGTGGATACTTCAGAATTGTCTAAATTATTTTCAAAAAACATTTATGGCGTCTGTGATATTTTTTAAAATCCATCACAGTTTTAAAAGCTTATCTTTTTTTTTATAGCCAGTGCTTGCTGACTGATAACTACCGAGGGTCCTACAAATTGTCAGACTGAGGAACTTTATGCGTTCTTGAAAACACTGACATTTCCTCACACCAAAATGCGTCAAAACTGAGATAAAACAAAACAACTTACTAGAAGACACTTTAAATAAGTGCACTAATTGTCTTCTATTCCTTTGTATCTCTTCCTCATCATCTGCCTCTGCTTTACACTCTTAATAAATGCAATCCCAAACTTCAAAATGAGCAAGAGAGAGAAAAATGGGGTTTATGTCTAATCTTAATAGTAATATATGTGATCAATATGGTGTCAGATGAGTCTTGGAGAAGAGAGCAGGGGTAGAGAACTCTCCCAAAGTTGTGAACATTAATGTGGGTTCCAGATGCATTGCCATTATTTCGCTAGTCTCTTCTGTTGCACATCTAAAGCATTTAGGTCAATCATGCTAGCTTCCCTTGGTGACTCACTGAGATTATATAAATTGTTGGTCATGCTGCGGAACTGTGTAAATGCCTGCTTAAAATAAAACTTGTTTCAGGAATAGGTTTTTTTCTCCTCAACTTTATAATTTGGATTTGGCTTTAAAATATATCATGAAAGGAAAAAGAAACCATACATGATATTATGAAAATTTAATAACAGATCAGACTTTCCCAGTTCTCTAAAGTTGCATCTTAAAACATCAAGTATAATGAAGTGTAATGTATTGTTTATTCTCCCCTTTAGTATAATGGCACATTGCAATGATATCACCCTGTCATTGGCATTCAATTGGTATTGAATCTTTCATTATTTTCTACTGTTTCTGAAGGGCTCTTCAAATAGCAACTTCTCCTGCTAGCCACCATTTGGCCTACTAGGACTGTGGCACTAGCACCTTACAAGTGTCAACAATTCAAGCCTAAGATAAGCAGTGTTATTCAACAATATAAATAAGTTTAGATGCTCTCATTACCAAATCTCAAAAGAATGAAGTTTTGCAGAATGACTAGAATATGAATTATCTGAAGTAATTTTCAGATTCTTCTCTCTCCAGCTCTGGAACCATACCATGTTTCTGGATAAGTGTTTTGCAGCCTCCTTATAACTTTTTTTTAAATTAGTGTTTATTTTATTTTTATTTATTTATTTTATACAAGAACCGGGGCACAGGCCAGATGCATGGGAGGGTGAGAAGACTCACCAGAGACAGAGCAGGGAACAGAACAGGCAGACTGAGGAAAATACACTGCTAAGGGGAGCAGCGGGCAAGACAGGAGAGGTCTGCCGTGCCATGTGGGACCCTTGCCAGCCAGCCGGGAACGAACCAGTGCCACAGAGGCCATGGACAGCCCCACAGCATGGTGCTCAACTGCCTGCACCACCAGGGGAGGCCCCTCCTTTTAACTTTTGATTACAATACAATCAGTAGAATCTCAACATCAAAGCCACTAACTCAAGGCCATTCCTTTATAATGAGAATTCTCACAGGAGGAACTTGTGCAGACCAGAAGCCCAGGTTTCCAATATAGACAGTGGAGCCCATGTCTGTTCTGCTCTGAGACTACAGTCTGTCCTGGTACTATTATCTAAGGACTTTGCCTTTCCAACTCTCTCTTTGGGATTACTCTGCCCTATACTCAATTCCATTTTCATGGCCCAATTTTAACCAGTTTCCTTCCTGCATAAAAAGGTACACTTCTTGGGCCTCCCTGGTGGTGCAGGTGGTTGAGTGCCGGTTGTGTCCCCAGCCTCTGCAGCGCAGGTTCGATCCTGGCCAGCCAGGGAGAAACCCACATGGTGTGGCAGATCTCTCCTGCCTTGCCCACTGCTCCACTCAGCAGTATATTTCGTCAGTCTGCCTGTTCAGTTCCCCGCTCTGTCTCTGGTGAATCCTCTCACCCTCCCGCGCATCTGGCCTGTGCCCCAGTACTTGTATAAATAAATAAATCTTTTAAAAAAAAGTACACCTCTTAAAGTCTTTGTGTGTTTTCTTAATCTCTCTTTCACCTCTTTCATATTTGAGGATGTGATTTTGCTCCGTGCATTAGCCTCATTTCCTGGGAAGAATTGTTCAGTGTTTTTCCCACATTGAGATAAAATCCTAGTATAGATATTTTCCCCATGTTCATACCAGGAGACCCTGACTCTGGAGTATTAATTTACTTAGACATGTCAGTCTTATCTTAAAATCAAAAGACTTTTCCTCATCAGTAGACACTTGGCCCAAAGACAGATGTTTAAATTGGACAGATGGTGTTGTTTTCCCTTAGTAAAATTCCTCTTTAGAAATCTACAAATGCTGGGACTCCCGGGTGGCACAGGCAGTTGAGCACAGTGCTGTGAAGCTGTCTTCAGCCCCTGCAGTGCAGGGTCGATCCCAGCCAGCCGTGGAGATACCCACATGACATGCCAGACCTCTTCAGTTCCTCCCGCTGCTCCCCTCAGCAGTGTATTTCAGTCAGTCTGCCTGTTCTGTTCCCTGCTCTATGGTGAATCCTCTCACCCTCCCGCACATCTGGCCTTTACCCCAGCTCTTGTATGCATAAATAAATAAATCTTTTAAAACAAACAAACAAACAAAAAAAGAAATCTACGAATGCCATTTAACAGTTAGTGACCACCTACCAAAGCCAGGTACATTTACATTTTCTGTCTCACTTTATGCTCCTATGAACTTCCTAAATTAATTATATTCCCTCCAACATTCAGACAGTAATAAAATGCAAGTCTAAAGAACTCATATAATTTACCAAATTTACCACACTAGTTATCATAGTATTGACAGAGCCACATTCAAGACTAGGACTCATCAGCCTCAATCCAGTACTCACTTTTCTTGCCATGCTTTCCATATTCTGTCAAATATAAAACATAAAAAGCAGAGCAAGAGTGTAGCAGATCAGTCCCTGCCTCTCTCTTCAAGTTTTGTGCTTTTATGTTAACTTTAACTCCTCTATGGCTCAGCTTTTCCATCCATAAAATGATATACCATTTGATGGGGACATTTTCAAATGAGTGAAATTACCCTTAGAAATGAGCATGGAAATAAACAGTGGTACTTTTGCATTTGGCCTAACATGAGTCAGAATAAATTTAATGAGAATTAATCAATAAACCTTAAGAAGAATCTAATATATGTTTTTTTTCCCCTGGGAGCTTGTGTGGGGAAATGAAAATGAATTTACACAAGGTAGGATATTATATAAGGTCTCTTAAAAAAAAAAGACAATGTGTTTAGTTAGATGCAAGTGAGCTGGCAGAGAAGGGTCCATTTGAAATATTTCTAAACAAATTGTCTATGATCTAATGACTACTATAGAGTACATTGTCACTGATGTCTGGTGAGTTTTTCAGGAAGTCGTGTATATAAGTATATACCTGTATATAAGTCTTCATGACAATAGTCATGGGAGGAGGAAATATAGGTGTTAAAATATTTGGTCAGAATGAGAAGTACTACCATCTGCCTCATCTTTCCCCTGGGAAACCCTGACAAACTTTGAAAAGGGACGTGGGGCAAAGAAACAAACACAGCAATAGTAGTTAGCTTGGAAAGACCACATAGATCTTTGATTTAATATTTGCCATATTACACAGTTCAAATATGGTAATCCAATATGCGTGTGTCAACATCTTCAGTCTCTGGTGGGATTTAAGGTGCTTTTACATGAACTAGCAGGGTTAAGTGTGATCCTTTTAAAGGAGCATAGAAACAGCTAGACCAGATGTGTAACACAATGGTTTATTTATCTAGATGAATGGCAGCTTTACATACCTGGGAATTTTCTGCCATTTGCTCTGGAGGTAACTGTCAGGTTAGCCCTATGATTGCTAGAGTGTTGGACACTAGCATATAATGTGGATATATGGCACAATTATTCAGCAAATTCTGTAAACAACTTAGATAAACTACATCTAACCATCTTATAGAGAATGTTCACTGTCTTTTCTCTAGTTCACTGAAATGGCAAAAGAATAAGTAAAGGAAGGGAAATAAGGAGGAAGAAATCTTAAATAATTATCTAAAAGAATTATCATCAACCTACTTGAAAGGTGACTGCCAATCATATAACCGGATACATTGCTCAGTTATGTTTTAGATAGACTCAAAGTACTAATTACATATGTTAAATATATATATAAAATCAATAGAAAGTCATATATATATTCAATATATTGAATAATAACGCTATTCAAATGGTGCAAGTGATGGCACTTGAACTTTGGGTTTGGCATTATAAGAAATGGATCCATATCTTGGCTCTAACTTATTTATAGTTGGTTTCAACTCAATTATATACTTATCCTCTTCATCTCTGAAAGGGAATTAATAATTATATGTACCTCACATAATTCAGAGACTTAAGATTATGGCCCCTTGTAATATGCAAAGCTCTATGCATTCTTCATTACTGTTGTCATTGACAAAATGAATAAAATGAAGACATTTTCAATGTACAAAAATCAAGTTTAGAGGGAAATAGGATAATAATGTGAAAGATTTGACTGTATTTTATAAAAAAAACCCTTGTGATTTCATACATTTTTTTCATTACAAGTTTATAAACAAGATACCCATCCTTTCATTAAAGCTAGTTAACATTAATTTATAACTCATATTTTAATCTCTCTGATGTTATTTATTGCATATATTACTTTATGTACTTTTAGTACCTAAAATAAACATGTCAGACATCCAGTAATATATACTACCTTACCTGGGATTGTTTTTCATAAAAACATCTCAGTAGATTTTAGTATATAGCTGCCATGTCTGTGATACAAATAGTATCTAAAAATGAGCCTTTTAGAGCCATGATTGTGCTTCACTGATTACAACAACCTTTTCTATTTTAGGCAAGGAAAATTCATGCCTCACAGGCAAGGAGTCAGGGCCAGAACAGGGATGCAGAGTTAAAACTCTAAGGGAAATTTCTGCTCTTTGCTTGTATCATGGAATCTGACTGACAAGGACTATTTCCTCCTGGTTTTTCAGAGCAGCAAAAGAGGAATCAACTTCAAAGAATAAAAAACGTCTAGTTAAGCTTTTCCCCTTGGGTTCCATAGCAACTTTTCCCAAAATGTGCTCCCATACACAAGAGTTCAGAGAGTTTTTCAAGGGTGGAAAAAAGAGTGGAAGACTCTATTTTCAAACAGAGATCCAAGATTCTAATTCCTCTCACAGATTCATGACAACTTTTAGCATTTTTAAGTTTCTGCAAAATATTATCCCCCAAATTGTTTAACTTTAATTTGCCTAGCATTTTCTAAGAGCATTTGACCACAGAATGCTTCAATTGCTTAAATACTCTGACCATATTTTGGGGAACTCTGTATTGAAAAATCAGAAGTGATATATAAAAAAGAAAAAAAGTGTCCTCATCCACAAGCATAAGAAATGCAGTGTGCAGGATTTCATTGCAGGGCTAGGAAGTAAGAACCAAAACCACTTAGATATAAGATCTTCCAACTATTTTTTTACATTTTTCTAAAAAGCAAGCTCAGATATTTTTAAAAAAATCCATGAGGGGAAATACACAGGCTTGTACACAAACGTACGTAAGTAATTTAGATTGGAAATTGCAGTCAAAAATTATCTCTAATAGCTGTTCCCTCAGTTACTGGCAGAGAAGACTATGCCAGTTTCCCATGTAGCCTTTAAAAAAGATGACACATGGGCCCACTTCATGTTCAGTCATTTACTGACATTTCACTGACTTACATGGAGCCTAGGTACAGGATAACAATATTCTTATCAATTGTTTTGGTACTTTCCAGTTCAACAAGTAGTTGAAAATACACATTGCATTGAGCATACTAGTGCATTTGATTGCTTACCCAACTATTTTCCTTTCCTCACTACTGAGACAGCTTGATCCTTTCTCATAAATTAAGTCTGTATTTCTCACATCGGAGGAGAGATTTAAAAAGAGCCTTTCCAAGTACTCTGGGTATTCCATGTTGAGTAAAATATGCTGGTGGTTCTGCCCATACAATTGATATCCAATGTTACCAACTGGAATGTTATCTTATTTCTTAAAATCTTAAAACTATTTGCCACCTCAGGTCACGATTCTTGCTACTGAACCTTGCCCCTCTCACTTAGACCTGAATCTATTCCTATGAACAGATATACATTAGTATTTCTAGAACTGCAGCACATATGGGGACTTTTTCATAAAGCTTGCAATGAAAGCTTAGATTCTAGAACTGGAGAGAGTGGAAGAACAGTCCCCAGCTACAAGACTTGTTTGACTTTATCCCATGATCTAGATAGGTTTACATAAATCACAACACATGGAGGTAGTCTTAGAGTTATGTTTAAAGCTAAACTCACAGTTGGAGATAATGGAGTATCTGCAAGCAGATACTAACCTGCTAACTATGCTGCTAACCTGAAAGCTGTGCCCCCTCTAACAACTGTGACTCCAGGCCCAGAGCAGCACAGTGGAGTGGAAAAGTAAGTGGATGAATGAGACCATTGTCAAATCTCTCTTTTTTTTAATTTTTTTTTATTCATATAAGAACTGGGGTACAGGCCAGAGGCGTGGGAGGGTGAGAGAATTCACCAGAGTGGGGAGCAGAACAGGCAGATGAACCTGAAGACACTGCTGAGGGTAGCAGCAGGCAAGACAGGAGAGGTCTGCCGCACCATGTGGGTACTCCCTGGCCAGCTGGGAATGGAACCCAGCCATTGCAGAGGCTGCAGACACTTTCACAGTGCTGCGCTCAACCTGCTGCGCCACCTGGGAGGCTCCATTCAAGTCTCTTAAGCTAGCAGATAATAATGACCAGAAATTGAGAACAAAGATGTTAGGATATTCTCTAGAATTATATAGATTTTTGTTACTATTTTCTTCTTTCCCTGGGCATTTATCAGATTAGTAATTCCCCCACTAATGTCATCTATGTTAGCAGCAATCAGCATTAGCTAGTAAGTTGTTACATTAGGTTTGCATGATACCATTTCAAAAATATAATTCCTACCCATTATATCTATAAGATCCCAAATTTTCAACCTAATAAAATGAAAAGGTTATCTGGCTATCTGGCCTGCTGTCTTTCAATTCAGGCCTTAGTTTATTTATAAGTGCCTGAACTTATTTTCATGTCAGTATTAGCAAGGATCGACAATCTAATTTCTCTTGTGCATATCAACCCATCAGTATCGTCTATATTGCACAATCTACCAATAGTTTTAAGTAAATTTACCATTCATAATTATTGAATTTTAAAATATGTCTAAAAGTTCAATTGAAACATTCAAACTTTGTCTTTTAAAGAATTTTGTGGCAAAATTCTAGTCTCAAACTTGTAAATTTATCTTTAACAGAAATTAAAACTGTTCAAGTTTGTAAGATATTTCAGTGGGGTCTGCAACAGAATCAGAGTATAAAAGGAGACTGGAAAAAATGCTGGTCATCAATCTGCCACAGTTTTTATCTTATCCTACTTACTGAATATTATATTATGTTAAGGGTAACACCTCTGCTCCTTCCTGTGAACACATTCTGTTGAAAGTGTTACCAAGAAAGAATAATGTTCCAAAGGAAACTAAAGTTTATGTGAAATCCTTAACCTACTTATAATTTTAGCTGTTAACATTTTGTTTGTCCAGAAGCAAAAACTTCATTATTTTTTCAGTAGTTCAATCCCTCTTGGGTCATATAGTGCTTTGTCATGACCTGGTAAGTTAGAATTTCAATTTTCTTTCTCCTCTTAAAATCATAGGGATTTCCGTGTTTCTTTCGGAATCAGAGCCTTGGCTCTGAATCTCAGGCCAGTGACCATGGGGATTAATAGCCAGCTGGTAGCTGTGCTTATGGCCTCTAATCTACAGTCTACTTTCAACATCCTTATTTTTTTTTTAAGATTGATTTATTTATACAAGAACTGGTATACAAGTCAGAGGCGCAGGAGGGTGAGAGGATTCACCAGAGACAGAGTGGGGAGCAGAACAGGCAGATGACCAAAGACACTGCTGAGGGGAGCAGTGGGCAAGGCAGGAGAGGTCTGCCACGCCACGTGGGTTTCTCCCTGGCTAGCCAGGAATTGAACATGTGCTGCAGAGGCTATGGACAGCTTCACAGCACAGCGCTCAACGTGCTGCGCCACCGGGGAGGCCCTCAACATCCTTATTTTGCAAACTATCAAACAAAAACTACTTTCACACTTGCCTTCTGTAGGACTGCCCTCTTATCCATCACCTCTGTGCTACTCACTGCTGTATTCTCAGGTACAGATAGAATGGTTATCCTCTGCCTCTGACGAGGGCTAATTTATCATCTGATATGGCTCTCATAGTTTCAGTCATCTCTGTTTTTTTACAATACTTCCTTTAACCCCCTGTTTTGTTAAATAACAACCACCTTAATAAAAGTAATACGTCATGAAGACAAATGCAAGGTTGAAGACACTTTATGGACTTAGTAGCTTTGGAAAGTGTAAAGAAATCATCTTTTTATTATTGCATTGATCCAACACCTAAGTATTAAATACTCATGCTTTGCCAGGCAGGCACTAAAGATACAATGGTGAGTAAGACAGACATGTTTTCCAGCTTTATGATGCTTACAGTCTAATTTAAATCTGTCCCATCCTATTCCATTAAGCTGGGTCACTTGATTAGTCACTTAATAGCTTATGTCTACATTTCCTCTTTTTTTAATTTGGTTAAAAAGAGGTTAAAATAGATTATATGGAGATTTTCTTCAGCAATTTGTTCTAAAAAAAAAAAACCTCATGATCAGAGCAAGTTACCTAAACTATAGTCCTTCCACATATAGTTTCTTGCCAGTTATCCAAAAAGAGGTTTGATTCTTATTAAACAAATTTTCTTTCCTAAATATGGATATAAAAGAAAAACTTCCTTAGTGGTAATAAGTAAATAACATCACTGGTAAACCAAAAAAAAGAACATTCTCTTAATTTCACCTATAAATATATTTATTAAGAGCTTTAGCAAGTTATAGAAGAAACTTCTAACAGTTACCTTAATGTGAGTCATGATATTAAGAACCAAATGGTGAATGATTACAGTTTCATGTGATTTTTCTTTATTTTACCAGCTGAGAGTTATATTTTAGAGGCAGGTCCATTCTTCCAGCCATTTCTCACATTATAGGACTGTATTTTCATGTGTTTTGCTAGATTTATACAACACTGGGCCCTTTGAAGATAATATTTTAAAAGCTATTTTTACAGAGATACTTAATGAATGCCTATATCTACTTGGTACATCATAACTAAACATTTTTTATATGTTCTGGTCTGTAAGCTACTGATAAGTACCCAATTAATGCTAGAAATAACTCAAAAAAAAAGTGCAATTGCTAACCTTACATAAAGGTCATCTAGGGAGGGTCTCTGGATGCTGGAAAGATAAATTAAGGACAATTATCTAAGGCAAAATTTGGAGTCATTGAAGAGGGAAAAATAAAAATATGATAAATGCAAGCAAACTTGGGCAGTATAGTCCTCTGGGAAGCCCATTTCTTTTTTTTTTTTTTTTTTTTTAGGATAAATATTTGTACTCTTCTAATACTCTCTAAGACCTGGCAAATCAGTGATGTTGATATTAGAGAGCAAAGAGGGAAGGGGAAAAGCAATGTGTTAGTTACAATGTAAACTGCTTTGAGCCCAGCACCCAATAGAGACTATATAGGTACTCAGTGGCTATCTGGTGAATGGGTATGTCAGTTGCAGGAGGAACTATTATTGTCACAGGGAAGTCAGCTTCATGTTTAAAACAGTGGGTTCCAGATCCCAATGGAAACCTGAAACAGGCAGCTAGATTCATAATAGAACATATATACGTATATGTGTGTGTATATATATATGAAATATGTGTTTATATATATGAAATATGTGTTTATATATATGAAATATGTGTATATATAAAATATATGTGAAATATGTGTGTATATATATGAAATATATGAAATCATCTAATGAGATCATTTCATTTCATTCTAATGAAATCATTTCATATATATATGAAATCATTTGCTCAGAGATATTCAAGATACTCCTACTATTATCTTTTAACAACACTGAAAGGCTAAAAATTTGACCTTGACACATTGGATAATTAAAAAGAAACATAAAGCCTTGTAGGTTCTTGAGACACTCAGTGCAGTCATTAGGACAGAGAGTAGCAGGAATGTACGTAGTACCTGGAGGTCAATGTTAAGATAATGAAAAAGGTAGGCAGGAGAGGTGATAGGATTCCCGATACTATAAAAATGACAAACTTTAAAAAAATTGTCTAGGCATCCAATAAAGAATACTCTCTTCAGAAATGTAGTGTTCCAAGTTTTTCAAAACGTGAGACGTTACAAAGGAAACAAAAGCGTAATTTAATTCTATGAGGGTTATCATGCAATTTCTTTTAAAATTAGGTTCCCCCTACCCCTATTTAATTGAAATTTTAATTATAATTATTTTCATTATATTTATGTAATTCATAATGGTCTGAATCCCAAAACTGAAAACTCCATGAAGTCCGGAAACATGTCTCTTATCCACCCACCTATGTACCAAGGACTAGCCTAACACGTGATGTATAGTAGTATAGAATAAACACTTGTTTCAAAGAATGAATGAGTGCATTAGTGAATAGTTTGATTTCTTACCAAATTTGGAGACAAATGTGTATAATAACTTGCTAAATTTATGTGCTGTGTGACCTTATATTCAATCCTGGTATTTGAAGACCTCAGGAGTCCATTATTCCAATTTTGAATTTGGATCTATCCTACTGAAGATATTTTCAAAGATTAAAAATGTTTAAAATTTATTACTTTAGGTCTTTCATTTAAAAAAAAAATTCCTGTTCTGATTCTGAATTTTAGAGACATTTTTTAAAATGAAAATAAAAGGCAATATAATGGTTAATCATTTTTACTACTATGTGTAACATTCTATTCATTATTTAATTTCATTTGAATTGTGTTCTTTATTGCTTTTGCCAAAGCAATGCCTTAATTACATGCTGAAAATATTATCCCAGTGAGAAGTGAATTACATACATAAGAATCACTTCAAATAGTCTTTTGTCACTTCTCAATGTAAGTCACTGCCAGAAATTTTTCAAATAGTTCCAAGCTCCAATCTTCCCTGGCAAACTGTATGATCTCTCTTTTTAGAACCTTTGTTTTAGGGATGTCCTCCCTCTAGTGGTAGGAAAAAAAATGCTGGGTGGTTGTGGGTTGGGGGTAATTTCTTGTTTTGTTTTCTGCTACTGCTTTGATTTTAACACAGTGTTCCTTTTAGGTAGGATACTTTTCCCTTTCTCACCAAACTTGGCTTAGAAGTATTCACCTAAGAGAGCTTTCCATGTATTTTTAGCTATTTCAAGGTATCCTTCATAACCAGTATATATAAACAATTTTAAATTATAGCAAAAACATATTTTTTGCCTTTGCTTTCTCTAACTACCCAATTGATTTTCTTGCTCACTTAACTTTCTTGCAGCCTAGCACTTATTTCTCTATCTATATAGGGTAGATTAAGGTTAGTTTCAAATTCTTCCTCATTCTCCTCATTGAAATAAACTTTATTTCCCCTCTGACTTTGATCGGCCCTGTAACCGTTTGACACTAGCGTGTGGTAGAAGTTGCACTGACATTTCTAAGCCCATTCTTTATAAAGTGGCAGATTCTGCGTCCTGCCTCTTCAGATACTCCTTTCTCGGATGCTTCATCTCAGTGTTGGGGCACCGCGCTTAGACATATGGGAGGCCATAGGTACGTGCTCCAGGTGAGAGCCTCAGGTGAGCATCCATTGAAGAGGCAGCACTACCTTCTGGCTGCCTGAGTAAGAAATCTTGGACATTATATTTAATAAGGTTCTCATTTCCAATTCCCAGCCAAAGTGATGTAGAGCAATAGAGCCATCTAACTGATCCCAGGCAACCCACAGATCATGAGAAATCATAAAATGGTTGGCATATTAAGTCATTTTAGTGTTGAGGTGGTGTTATGCAGCAGTTTAAAGTTGCCTAAAACAGATGCAACCTGTTGAAATCTGATGAAAAACTTCATTTTTATTTCTCTTCCTATTTCGCATCCCATTTCTACCTCCTCTATCTACTTTAACTTCCACTAGATGAGAGCTCTAGAAAAAGGAGTTTTTGTACATTTTAGCATTTTTTGTTAAAGATAAAAAATTACTAAGTATTTTCAAAACAAGTAAGATTAATATATGGCAAAATCTACTCCTGTATTTTTAAAACTATCAAGATTGAAGTAATGGTTAATATCACGGTTGGAATCTGAGTTACATTACTTTCTTATGTGAACATCTATGGTCAAGATCCCCACTTTGAGGGCCTCCCCGGTGGCACAGCGGTTGAGCACTGGGTTGCGAAGCTGCCCTCAGCCTCTGCAGCGCCGGTTCCATCCCCGGCTGCTCCCCGGCCACCGGAGGAGGGTCCCACATGGCGCACAGACCTCTCCTGCCGCCCGCTGCTCCCCTCAGCAGTGCACTTTGGTCCTTCTGCCTGCTCTGCTCCCTGCTCTGGCTCTGGTGAATTCTCTCACCCTCCTGAGCTTCTGACTGTACCCAGTGCTTGTATAAATAAATCTTTAAAAAAAAAATTGTCTAAAAAAAAAAATTAAAAAAAAAGATCCCCACTTTGAAATTTAACCAGGTCCTCTAGATCCAAAGCAGATCTTTCAAAAGTCTTTGTCTCAGTTTGGATTTTTTGTTTGTTATTTTCTGTAACATATGACCATGGCTTGATTCTTATCTGGTTCTCTTCCTCCTCCTAACCTTGAAAGGCAATGATTACTCAAGCTCCTCTCTGAATAACTTTCTTTCCCTAAACATGCCCTAAATTTTGGTCAGATTGCATGTGCGCTTGCTTCCCAAATCAGATTTTTTTCAACTATTTTTGATTCATACCCTTCTTTCTGTTTGAAATATAGCACTGACCTAGCCTCTCTGAAATTCTTTAAATGAACACAGCTCAGTGATATAAACCCACACTGAGATTCAATGAAAGAAACCTTCACAAATTTCTACCCCCCTTTTTTTTTAAGATTTATTTATTTATGCAATCAAGAGCTAGGGTACAGGCCAGAGGTGGGGGGAGGGGGGTGAGAGGATCCACCAGAGACAGAGTGGGGAACAGAACAGGCAGATCCACTGAAATACAAGGGGAGGGGAGCAGCGGGCAAGACAGGAAAGGTCTGCTTCATCATGTGGGATGCTCCCTGGAGGGCTAGGGATCAAACTCAATGCTGCAGAGGCTTCTGATTGCTTCATAGTGTGGTGCTTAACCCCTTATGCCACCAGGGAAACCCTCTACCCTTTATTTTTATCTAGATCATTTCCAACCCCCTTCCTCTCATACTTTTTTCTAAAGTTTTTTCTCATTTCACCAATTTCTTCTTTTCCCCTTCTCTCATGACCTTCAGTCATCACCTAGCTTTTCGGTTGGAAAAATACTTGGAATTTGCTATCTTACAACTCAAAAAAATTGCACACTGTCCAGCTCCTCAGAATTCATTTTGCCCCTGCAGCCCACCTTGTTTTCCATGGTCCAGCATCAAGTTCCAGCAGATAGACTCATGCCTTGCCTGGATTGTCTGCTCAGCTCACCTTCTGGTCCTAGCCGAAGTGGCTCCTTTCTCATGAAGACTTCATTATTGCCCGATGTGTGGTAAATGATTGTCAGGCTTTTCTGCCCTCCCACCATTAGGATAAATGACGGATCCCTGTGGTCCCGAATGCATGCCTGATGGTGGGCACCTGGAGTAGGGTGTGGGCATACGTAGGTGGGTTCTCCAGGGCTAAGACTGGGCTTATAAGGGTGGCATCACGTGAAGCCAGAGGAACAGCAGACCCAAAGGAAAACAAACAAGACAACAAGAAGGAACAGAAGAAAGAGCACCCCTGGCACCCCTGCCTGCCGTGTACCTGAAAAAATCCCAATAAAAGCCTGAAAAAGCCACCGAGGGATCCAGAACTCCTCCTTCACCCATCTGCTCAGATCATACAGATCCTGCACTGTGCCATCCTGCTGCTACATCCGATTAAATGTAAACACCATATTTATATTATATGAAATGTATCTAGAAGGAGCTGTAAAGATAACTCATTCTGCTATGAAGTTCTAGCCTTCTTAAAGGGCAGGCTCTGTATCCTTAAGGATCTCATAATTAGCACCCTTTTTTCATAATGATTTTTATTAAGTTGCAGTAATAATTATTATTTTTATATTATGATTACCACTAACAATGTCTATCAAAGCAGTTTACAGAAACCACAACTTAGGAATTATTCTCCAATCATCTTTATTAAGAAATTAGATTTTAGGAAATTCTTATACTAAGAAATATCAGAGAATACTGGTTTTTATATTGTATGATGGAAGATTTTATCAGATGAGAAAGTAGAGTGATTTCCTGAAAGCGAATTATGTGATGCTTTATGAATTCATTTCTTGTGCATTTGAATTCTCTTTCTGAGACATTTCCCCATGCAATACAGATGAGCCATTGTTTTCTCTGCCTTGTCTCCCTAATTTATGTCACTTTAAAACTTTCATAAAAGCTTTCAAGGTCACTGCCAATCACATCTCTCATTTTGATAAAAACAGTATTTTTTATCATGCCATTTTATCTTTAAATCATTTACTTTTTTGGCATTACCCCAATTTCTTACAAAAGCCATTACCGTTGAAATGAAAACAGGTATTCTAAAACCTGCACTGATTAAAATATTTACCCATTTAAGTATGTGACCAAAAATGCAGAATTTTATAAAATCAGGAAGAGAGTTATCACTGGGTTTTTCTCTTTTATTTTGTAACTAGATGATGAAAACAAAAGTAAGATATTAAAGGAACTATGGCATATGCCTCATTTGATACTCAAAATACCTACCATCAAGCTTGGTAGAACAAGTGAGTCAACAATTTTTGGTTGGTCATATGAGGCCAATCCATTAGGAAACAAAGATGAGAACATCCATTTCAGTTGGAAATGAGTGTGAGAAGCCTTTGTGATGTTCAGACAAATAAGTTCACTTAGCCATTTTTTTAAGGTTTGATAATGGGGAACAAGTTCAGGCTGATCATGCCAACATGAAAGTCATCGATGTAGAAATGGAGTTTAAAGACTGGTAGCAGGTTAAAAAATAACCAGGAAAAAACGTGTATCATGAGAAAGAAGATGGTGGAGGAAATAACCTTATTTAGGATGCATCTGAATGCTTTAATAGGTGTAGAAAATAGAAACGTGTCTCAATACAGAATATGATTCACCCTGGACCAATGTTATACATAGAGAATAATTAGATGCATGCAAGTATCTTCCTGACTTACAGCAGAAATTGTCCATGGTTTATGTATGCTGATAACACTGACTATAACTAAAAGGATGGAGTAAGGGGGGAGCGGAGATATTTGGTATGTTTGTTGAAGGAAGGAAGGAATAGAACGTATTAAATGTTAAAATTTATTTTGGAATTCAGAGACCTAACAGATTAAGCCTATTTGTCTTCCTTTTCTCTTGACCTCTTCTGAGAAAGTCTCTGGATTGCTGAACTGAAGAATCAGTCCCTCCTTTTCTCTACTTGCTTTTTTTTTTTTGTAATCCTATTAACTGTTATTATGCCAAGGTTCTAAAATTCTAAGGTAGTAAGAGATACAACAGGTCCATTCAAATGGACTTGCTCCATTTCTTACCACATTCTTTTCTGAAACCCTGCCATGCTACACATGGTGGTATAATAAGGATCCTTCTGCCATCTTAGCTTTCTCTCCTCTGAACCCAGCTCTCTTCCTTCTGACCTTATAGAATACAAGACATTGCCAAAGCTGAAACCTCCCACATCCCAGCCTAAAATGTGTCTTCCCTAGTTTAAACCCAGTGTGTTATTCTTACAAAAGTGAAAGACATTTCAAAATCCCATCAATAACATCATTTCCATAATAAAATGTTTTATCTGCATTTTTTAGTAAGTTTAAGTTGGTTTATAACACCATAGATGACGCAGATGATTCAGATATATGTTTATCACCCCACACTCTACAAGGACACCTGTAATCTTGCACCACAGTCTATTGGGGCCTCCTTTACACTTTACCCTCCATTCTTCCCTTCTCCTATGGTAGCCTCAATTCTATAGTCAGATTTCTTGGGTTTGTTTTGGTTTGATGTTCCTTTGTTTTGCTTCTGTATATTCCATAAATGACTGAATCATCCAGTATTTGTCTTTCTCTGACTTATTTTGTTTAGCATAATCCCCTCCATTTCCATCCATTTGTCAGAATTGGGAAGATTTCATCTTTTTTAAATACCCCTCCCCTCTAGGATGCCTCTCAACTATGTTCACTTTTCAAGGTTTATCCTTGATTTTTCTATATTCCACCTATACGTGAAACCATGCAATATTTATCCTTTCCCTTCTGACTTATTTTTCTTAGCATCAACCCTTTCAGCTCCATCCATGTTGTCACAAATGGCATGAGTTTATCTTCTTTGATTGCTGAGTTGTATTCTATTGTGTATATATATATATGCCACATCAGGGTAGAGAGGTTACAACAGAGACATATGGCATGCAAAGCATAAAATATTTACTATTGAGCTTTTTACAGAAAGAATTTGCTGAGTTCTGCTCCATGATATTCCATCTTATTAGGGTAGCATTTTTTATTCACTCATCTAATAATAGTCAATGTATTGTTTCCATTTTAAAGCAATTATGAATAACGATGTCATTATGGACATTCTTGCACAGGAATTTTAGTATGCATTGATTTGCATTTCTGTCTGGATATGTATTTTTTGGATAATGGTTACACTTATGTTGACCTTAAATGATCACTGCCAAACAGTTTTCCAAAGTGGTTGTACCAATTCTCACTCCTTCCAACAGTGTATATACATTTCATTGCCCTACAATCTCTCTACTACTTGATATTGATAGTTATTTTCCTTTCAGTCATTTTCATATATTTGGTGATAATATCACATTATGATTTTAGTTTGTTTTCTTGATGAGAGTTTTGTATATTTAGTCATTGGCATATTTCTTCTGTGAAATATCTATCAAATTAAGTCCCTTGCCTGTTGTTTATTGAATTGTCTATCTTTTTCTTTTTGTATTTGTAGGCTTTTTCAAATTCTGGATACTATCCTTTTTTAATGTTACATGACGCACGAATATCTTCTTTACTCATTGATTAAATTTTTTTTTAATTTGTATTGAGTTATTTGATGCATGGAAGCCTCTAATTTTAATGCATTTCATCGTCTTTTTATTTATGGTTAATGAAATTGGGGGTCCTGATAAGAAAATCTTTGCCTATCTCAATATAAATATGTTCTCCTAATTTAATTCTAGAAGTTTTGTCATTTTTCCTTTCATATTTTGGGATTGTAGATCCAAGTGGAATTAGACAACATAAACTAGGGGTCAATAAATTTTCTGATTTCAGATATAATGGAGGGATCTTATGCACAGCTAATTTGTCTTTGTCTTCCTTATCTAATATCTGATCTTCTATATTTTGGAAGTTATCTGAAAATGAATCTTGTAGGAAGCAGAATCCATCTTCTACTATAAAATCTTGAAAGGCCATCTCATTGCTTTCAAAGCTTCTGTAGCTTCTGTTCAAATGCATGATCCAGGCTCAGCCAGTTAAATGCCCCTGCCTTGACTCTGGAGTCTGGAGCTGATGAAACAAAGAATCATGGGAAATATTTGTTATTGAAGTAGCAGCAGTAACATCTAGTGCCAAAATAGAATTGGCAGTGTAATCATGGTGATAGCCAGTGTCCAGTGCCAGCAGCAGTGTGGATGCAAGCTGCAGCACTCATGTCTGGTGGCAGCATTATTAATCTTGGTTATTGTTTGTTTTTTAAATTCTGACTGTATCATTGTCTTTATAAACATGCCCATTTTCTGACTGGTTCCTTTTCTCTGACACATTTCTTTAAGTAGCCCAATATCTAGTCAATGAATTATTTTTCTGTTTAATTCAGCCAAAGTCAGTAACTAGAAATAAGAATCCTAATTTTACAGAAAATGGTATCAAAAGTGACTACAGCACAGGACCTCCAGGAAACAGAGAGGTAATATCTAGTAACCCTTAAAGGGTAGGAAATGGTAGCCTGTGAGTTACCCTTTATCAGGATAACCTGATAACATCATTCCCTGATTTGCCTTAGAATGAAATATCCACCACAGGAAGATTTGGGATATCTGTGTCACCAATAGCATATGAAGAATAGGAGATACTGGATGCCTGTAGGGCAAGAGGGGATGAGAGAGATTTTAATAGCACTTGTGAGATGAAAACAACAAATGACTCAACAAACAAACTCAGCGGAGTTGAAGGCAGATTCTGGGGAAATAGAGAAACAAACTTTGTCTTCAAGGGGAAAAAAACTTCTAGATTGTTCTCAAATGGAGCAAAGTAGTAAGGCTTTAGTATGTAAGGGTAAATCTTTTTTTTTTTTTTTTTTTTAAGTTTGAAGAAACTCAAGGAGATCCAGAAATTCAGCTTTTTAGGACATCAACCCCATCCCATGGTTCAAGGACTTTTTTTTTCCAACCAGGACCCTGATCTTGATGTGGCAAACTAGTCCTAGAAGGATTTTGGCCTTTGTAGAGTTCAATCATTTTTCAGTCCTGGATCATATTCTTGGTTTCTCTGCCCTGCTATACAGAAGACTTAAGTCTCTTTCATGCTACCAAATAGCCCTCTGGCTTTCAAACTTAGCTTTTCAATGAAGATTAATCATTCTCAGCTTTTTGTTTTGTCACTCCAAAACATCAGTCAAGCTTAGCTAGAGTCACCTAACTCTAGCCTTCTTGTGAATACTATTTTGCCCATATAGTTGTCTCCTCCTGTCGATGGGGGATGCATCCCAACACCTCCAGTGACTGACTGACACTGTGGGCCATACTGAGCCCCATATATACTATGTTTTCCCTATATATTCATTCCTATGAGAGAGCTTAATTTATAGCTTAGGGACAATAGGATATTAACAACAATAACTAATAATAAAACAGGACAATTATAATAATAGAAGTTATATGAATGTGGTCTCTCTCCTTCCTTTCTCTCTCTCCCTCTTTTCCCTCTCTCCCTCTCTCTTTCAAAATGCCTTATTGTGTGTAACATCTTCAAGCCACAGTTAACTTTGATAGCTGAAGCCATGGAAAGTGAAACTGGAAATGTGGACACTAGTTGCCTCCTCAAACCCTCCACACATCACAGCTAGTGCATTCCTCTCTACCTGCATGCCTCTGGGTTTTCCATAGGTGAAAGTCTAAACAGTCATGTTGTTATCTTGTGCCAGGGGCTCCTTACATTCTGCATATCACTGGTCATGGGGTCCTGGTTACCTGCCATGCAGCTGTGGGATACAGTTCTAAATCTCATCCCTGTGTTACTGTCTACCACCAATTCTCTCCAATTGGGTAATTTGATTCTGAGACAAGGATAGCACACATTTGGGTTATTAGAAAGCATTCTTTGACTTAATACCTATGGGAGGGAAGGGTAGGGATGTAAGCAAAACTGGGCAGGCAGGGCACTTTTCCAAATAGGTAAGATAAAACACATGAGGAATCTGAAGATAGGACAGCCCTTCACAGGAGTCTCGAGTTGGAGAAGGAGACTCTGAAAAACAGATTTGTTGCGTAGTTCTCTTGAGTTGAGTTCATACCTCTCAGAAAAGGGTTGACAGCTAAGGATATTCTGTAGCAAGACTAACAAAGCTGGGTGAATGTCATGTCCTGTAGAATAACATCAAGATATCTGCCAGAGATATCTGCTTCATAGTAGGGACAGAAAAGAATATAAATGGATACAGGGTATTCTCTTGGGGGGAAGCTGCGGGACTGCCAAGACTAGTGGATAAAACTAATGGAAGACTAGAGACAGCCTACATGACTGGACTGTTTCTAAAAATTTTAACTAGTCATATGTAAATCAACAGGTTTATTGGCATGTTCAGCATTTAAGCCTCAGATCCCAGAGAGAAGGGAAAATGTGCTCCGTCCTTTTTTGTGTGCTTCACCCTGACAGCGGCTCAACTTAAAATATGGCTCTCATCGACCATGCTGGCCTCAGGCCTTTCTTTCTTTCGTTCTTTCTTTTACTTTTGGGTTTTATCTTTTGGCTCCAGGTGGCAGGATATGGAATTTCTCCCCACTAATCATCTTATTGCTAGCTAACATGCTGCTCAGATTCACGGGGCGCGCTCAAGCTGGTCACAGAGGTGATGCAATGGCTTTCTGTGAATAACTTCAGGCTCCCTGGGAAGGCATTGCATGACCTTACATGCCATCTGCCAAGCCATCTGTGTCTTACTCTGGATACTAAATAAAAGCATTTGTCCCTGCTAAGTTGTATGTGCCATCCATTCAACAATTGTTCATTGAGTGTCTCCTATGTAATAGGTCACTCTGCAAGGTGCTGTAGGTAAAAATGTCTCACAGAGAACAATATACAAGCAACTAACTTCCAAGCCGTGTCATAAGTGATACATAGTAGTATGTGCAAATTCTAATGGCAGAATATGTATCTTGGGAGTATGTGCATAGAGATTATTTTTATCTTAAAGTGTATATATGCCAATAAGCATTTAATTTGCCCATATATATATAAACTGAATCAATGATAGTGATGTGGTGTTTTAAATTGTCTTTAGTCAGGTAATTATACTGGTCATAAAATGAATGAAGGTGGCACTGCTTTCAGCTTGTGAAGCATTACCTATTACTCATCCTTGAATGACCAGAAACCGAGGGAGAAAAAGATAGATGGGCTTGGTAGGGGGAAATGAGGAGCTTAAGAGAGGTTCCTTGTTATATTTACAGTACTGATAACATAGTGTATTATTTCTACTCCTTTATGTTAGGTTATATTTATACTGGGAGAAAAAGGTTGCTGCCAATATACTACAAAGGGAAGAATGCCCTTGACATAATTCCTACTATGTTAATTTTGTTTTCAACTATATTATGTACATAGTCTTACATTTATGGAATACTTTCTGTGTATCAGACACTGGACTGTTTTACAGGGGTAATGATATTTAATCCTTCACAGGAACTCTGTTTTTTTTTTTCATATTTGTTATTATGTAAAACATTGGATAGATCCCATGTATGCAGCCTGAAAATTTGGCATCTGTATATACTACATTTTGATGACCACCAAAAGTTTAGCTCCCATTCACCACCATGAAATTGATTAACTTTACCCAATTTATACTACACATTCTTCTTTCATTCACTTGTTGAGGGACATTGAATTCTTCCCATATCTTACCTACTGAAAATAATGCTGCAATATAGGGGTAATATATCTCTACAAATTATTGTCTTCATATTCATTGAGTAGACACCCAAGAGTGAAAAAACTGGGTCATGTGGTGTTTACATTCTTAAATTTTTGAGGACCCTCCATACTGTTTTCCATTATGACTGCATAGCTTGCCCTCTTACCAACAGTGCAAAAGTGTTCCCTTTGTCAACACTTACTGTTTCTTATCTTTTTAATATAAGCCATTCCCCCTATTAGAGGTGATATCTCACTGTAGTTTTAACTTGTATTTCCTGAATAGTAAGTGACAATGAACATTTTTCATGTTATACAACTCAAAAAAACAAATAACCAAACAGATCAATCAAAACTTTGGCAGAGAATATGAATAGACACCGCTCCACTCCAAAAAGGTCAGATAGAATCAATCAATAGTCAAAGGAACTCTTTGTTGTAGTTTTTAGGATCCCCTATACCTAAGTACAGGGGCTCACAGAGATTTAATAATATAGCAATTGGGTGCCTTATAAGAAACAAATGATATATCAAAAGGGTCACTTTTCATAGGTGGAATCAAGGGTAAGGGAACCTCTAAGAGATAATGAAGTTCATGAAAAGCAGCAGCAAGAATGGAAATATGAACCTGCCATAGCAGGGAACCACTACCCCACCTGGTCCAAAGGGGAAGGGGAGAAGTGGATGCTCCTAGAACCTCAGATGGTTTGAGGGGAGAAAGGCTTTTGGGCCATCCTAAAAGAGTTGGACTACGAGGAATGCAGCTCCTGGCAAAACCACAAGGAAGGGGAACTTCACATGGAGAATAGATACCCTGACTTCTCATTTCCCTCTCCGATCCTCCATCTCTTGCAGTTGCCACCCATTGACTTTACAGAAAGTAAAGGATCAGAGGGGACATACTCTGAAAAGTTCAGCATAAAGATGGAAAAGGAGATGGGCAGAGGTGAGGACACACACAGAATAACCAAAACAAATAACTTTTCCCAAAGTCTCATAGCAGTAAGATGCGGTGCCCAGAGTCTCTAAACTGCTCTCTTCTTCTTCAAAGATGTGTTTTGCACAGTAACAAGTCATTTTCCCATAAATTATATTAATAGCTACTATAGAGATCACATAGTCTCTAAAACCAAACTTTTAAAAAATGATATCCTTTAGGCCCTCCCCGGTGGTGCAGCGGGTTGAGTGTGGTGCTGTGAAGCTGTCCACAGCCTCTGCAGCATGGGTTGGATTCCTGGCCGGCCAGGGAGAAACCCACATGGCATGGCAGACCTCTCCTGTATTGCTCACTGCTCCCCTTAGCAGTGTTTTTGGTCTGTCTGCCTGTTCTGCTCCCCCTCTGTCTCTGGTGAATTTTCTTACCCTACTGCACCTCTGGCCTGTACCCCAGTTCTTGTATAAATAAATCTTAAAAAAATGATATCCTTTATAAAATCAAAATATTTTGGCTAATAAACAAAAGAATTTCTGTCAATCAGAGATATTCAAAGATTGCCTTGATGAAGGATAGCAGTGCACTTTTAGTGAAATTGTGGTACACACACCAGATATTAATTCATAATAACACACACCTAAAAGTTACATAGCATTGTAATGCGGTTACATCAAGAAAATTTTTTCTAAAAAGGCAAAGGTTACCTGATAGGTAGTGAGATCCCTCAAAGGAGACATTTAAATCTAGTAGACACTAAAAAATACTTTGTGAACTGCTGCATCAATGAATGATCACTCATCCAATATCTTATAAAAAGAAAGCTCTGTTCTTCTGAGGTTTATTAACTTGATGAACTCCGAAGTTTCCTTCTAACTCTTAAGATTTTATGATTCCATAAACATCCAATATGTTCCTCCAAGCTCTCCATCACAAATGAGGGTTATTTTAAGAAATTAGTTATACAAGATGTTTAAGCAATCATAATGACTAGAAAGCTTACATTCCCAAGGGGAGATATCAGGAAAGATCATGTCTCTGAGAAATGTTTTCAGCTCCTGGCAACAAAAAAACCTGAGCAGAAATCTTTAAACAATAAGTGGAGAGTGTTTATAAGGCAGTTGTTGTCAGCTTTGATGCCTTTACTATTCTCCGGGGCCTTTTGCTCATGGGGGTCCTTTAGCTACTGCAGCTTGATCAGCAGTTCTTATGATAAGCCCTGAAGAAAGAGGGAATACCAGTGCCTGCCTAGTAATTCCCCCATGGTTTCTGCTTCTATTTCATGACAACCCAGAGGTGATTAGGAGAAAGGACTGAAAACAGGAAATGGGTCAGCCAAACACCAGGGTCTGCTGCAGTTTTCCTAGCACCATCAGTTGTAAAAGTAGCCCCTTTACCAGTAGATGTTTGCACCTACTTATAAAGAAAGGAGACAGCCATCAGCCTTCACACAGTTCCAAGTTAGGTGTAAAGTTTCCTCTAGACATCAGAGCCCAGGGGGTATTAGTCCACAGGTGCAATAAGCCATCTGGCTTACTGGTATTGTCTTGGCTGTAATTGTAGGGGGAGTTTCTTTGAATGGGTTGGAAGGTGAGCACAGCACTTTAAATCAGTCTTCTCTATTGTGGGAAATGGAATTATCAAACTAGAGCATCTCTGATTTAAAGGTTGAAATTACGAACTTATTTAAAACTATCTCTGATGTAAGTTCTCATATTTCCAACAAGTATTTTATTCAGCACCTGCTTTAACAGCTCTGACAAGAGGGAACTTACTGCCTTGCAAGTTTACATTTCTACTTGGTTGGAACAACCTTTACAAATTTTATATTGAACTGAGGCGGCAGCCTCTTACACTCCAATTATTGGTCCTAGTTACTTTTTTTTTAGAGCTCAGTTAGGATAACTCCCTATTTCATGTTACGTCTGGCAAGTATCTGAAGTTGCCTCTGATGTTCCCA
Source organism: Talpa occidentalis (assembly GCF_014898055.3). Classification (NCBI taxonomy): domain Eukaryota; kingdom Metazoa; phylum Chordata; class Mammalia; order Eulipotyphla; family Talpidae; genus Talpa; species Talpa occidentalis. The sequence goes on along the minus strand of NW_026555331.1, from coordinate 26,575,218 downwards.
CTTTGGCCATTTCATCCTGTCTTCACCATGGTTTTCACCTGTCACTTAGCAGTGCTTACCCTACTATACTGCAGTTTGACAATGTACTTCCAAATAAAAACAAAAAGTCCTGACAGCCATGAGAAACAGCACAGATGCTTTAAGAAAATAGGATGATTCTTTTTCTTTTTATGCTACTATTTTTGAGGCCTGATGTTATATTAAGTCTTCATGAGAACTCTTGTTCAGTTTGCTAAAGCCACTCGCGACAACTTTCTTAAGGTAGACTCGATCACTTAATTATTTCATACCTCTAACAAAGGCACTTAAAGACATTTTATTTCCATCCTCAAACTCTTCAACTAATGTAATCATCTGTTCCAGTGCTCTATTTCCCATATTTATATCACCAAATATCTTCTCTTGTTGAAATCCATAATGTGCTAATATTTCCTCTGTAAGTAGGTATTTTTGATAAATGAGGGAACAAAGAAAATTGGAATGAAACTAGATAAAAATGCCATAAACTATAAGAATTCTACAAGTTCTTCAAGACTGCAGATTAGAACCTTGAGATTAAATGGTATCAAGATGAATATACAGTTAAACAATAATCATAACAATCGAAAAACCCTGATATCTTTAAATGGAAAATTTTAAGAAAAATTCCCCCTCCCCCCCACTAATATAAATCTATGCAATGTAAAAAGAACTTCAGCACATTGGAATGGAGCAGATATGGTATAAATGAAAAATGAGAACAAAAATGACCTTCCAGTGAGTGTGGTATAAGAGCTGTGCCTTTAAATATAAAAAATGATTACTTGATGTCGATGAATGACGGGCATATTAAAGGAAAAGAAGAGCTAATGGATGGCAGAGAGAGTTAACAAATTATTTATCAACATTGTTAGGGAAGAAGATGTTAAGAGTCTTCTCACTCCTAAATTGCTTTTGAAGTGTACAGGTAGGAGGTGTTTGGCAAGCTCTGGCAAGGGTCCAGGCTATTCTGGAAATTATGAACAAACTAAATGTAGTTAAATCCATGAGACCAGATGGTAGCTACCTGAAAATTTTAAATTACCCAAGGAGGAAATTGTTGAAGTGTTAGCCAAAATGCAAAGAAATAAAAAAATAAACAACCAAAAAGGCCCACATTCTTTATAAGTCCAATGAAGCTAGTAGATGAGAGTTTGCCAGCCAGACCCTTAGCATGAGGAGGGTCCCTGGGAGGCTGTGGAAATGATAGTCACGGAATCATTGTAAAATGCTGGGCCACTGTGCACATTAAAACTTCTAACCTAAGATAACCCAGTTTCTGAAGAGGAAATCATGCTGGCTCAATGAGTACATAGAGAAAATAAAGGAAACAAATCCATTCATTCAGCAACCATTTACTGAGTCCCTGATCTTGCCAGCTGCTGGTCTCGGCACTAGGGGAAAACGATCTGTTTCAAAATTTTCCCAGACTCAGGGACCTCAATTTGCTCTCTGGAGAAGAAAAACTAACTGACATAATTGCACTTAAATCTTTATGAATTTTTAGAATATTGTTTGTATTCCCTACCATGAGTATGCCTCGGAGAATGGTAGAATTAACATGATGTGCTCTGCAGACCTGTCTTCCATTTCATCATGGTTCAGCTGAAGCCTGCTGATGATGAACAGGAAGGCAGGCATACTCAGGGATGAAATGTCTAAGCATTAAGAAAAGTTATAAGCAGAAAGCTTAGTGAGAAAAAGTCTCATGGAACAGTGCAGAATGATCACCAAATGACCCAAGTTGGCTGAAAGTTGTGTAACAGGGTGGACAAAGGAATGAATTGCCTCAATACAGAAGAGAGACAGCTAATTTGATCTTTAGATTTCTATCCTCTTTCTGTCTACATAGGCTAGTGATTATTTTCTACCACAGATTGCCAACCACAAAGTCACAGGAACTATTTCTAAATAGAACATAAGTCACACAATCCAAGGATGTGAGAAACTCCAACTCTATAACTGCAGCTAATAAGAAAGAAATATATGGAAAGTTGAAAAGGCATTTGCCTCTGAGAACAATGGTCCAGTTGCACACAAAATGGCAGCAGTATTCAAGATGGCCTGCCTTACCTGCTCACTGAGCAGATGACACAGCAGGATTCATTCAGATGGGAAGAAACACACTAAATACACTTGTGGTTTTGTTAGCAAGCTTTTATGGAGGCTGATAGGTAAGGTTGGCTAATGGGACCATTCAGGTAGTGACAAGAGTACCTCCTGATTCCATTTTGTATAAAAATAGGAGAATTTTCAAGTGACCAGATGTTTTAATTTTGTGTCTTGAGATAGTGAGAAAGAAAATGTGGCGGTCTGCAAGTTGCTTAAAATTGTGATTTGAGGATCTGCTGTGGGGTATGAGTGTATGTGAAAGAGAGAGAGAGAGAGAGAGAGAGAGAGAGAGAGAGAGAGAGAGAGAGAAAAGAATGAAAGAGAGGGGGAGGAAATGAAGCATATTTGACACAGTTATTTGCATACCATGGACCTTAAAACACTGTTGTTTTGTTGCTGCAATTCCAAAGGACAAGTATCTAAACATTTTAGCCCAACAAAAAATATTAGCAGGTTTTGCAACAGTATCATTCATTATTTACCATGAAACTGTTTATACAGCTTATAAAAAGTCTCATACTCATCTTTACTATCACTGATCATTGGTATGACCATTGCTACCTTTAGTCTTCTCTAAAACAGGGTAAGAATAGATAAATTACCACCAGAATTAGATTCAGTCTCCCTGTTACTCTCATAGCTTGCTGTGCTTTTCCATTTTAGTATTTATCATGATTGAATTTAATATTCATTCTTGAAATGTCTCTGTCTCTTGAATTAACTTGGAAGATCCAGAATGGTCTAGACTAGTTCACCACTCTATCCTAGTGTATAGCACAGTGCTTGGCACACAATTGGTCTTCAAATATTTGTGAATGGATGAATGACAGGATAAGTATGGGGAGCAGCCATTGCAATGATGAAGTGGGAGGAGATGGGGTGATATGCAGCTCAGGAATGAGGTGAGAGTCAAGGGTTAGGAGTAGAATTCAGTGAGGGGTATCTGTTATACATATGATGCTATGATAACAATATAAATTGAACATACACATTTATTCTAGTCATTTATTTTTAGAATCAGAATATATAAGAAATGGTGTTTTCCATATTTTTGGCATATTGTGTATTCTTTGTATTGAAATGTTGATGGCATTTTCTGGTAGCTATTATTTGCAGATGTTCACTTGGTGATAATTGATGAGTTGTTCACTTTTGATATGAGCTTTTGCCAAGTGTATATTGTACTTCAGTGCAAATTTTTCCTGAAAAGATGTCCTTGGAATTTAATCAACATACACCCATTTACTGTTGGTCCTTTGCAAAGCTAACTTTTTATTCAAGTTTAAAATCTATACAGAGGGCTTCCATGGTGGCACAAGTGGTTAAGATGTAACCTATGAGGCTATCCACAGCTACTGCAGCACAAGTTCGATCCCCGGCAAGGGAGCTACCCACATAGTGCAGCAGGCCTCTCCTGACTCACCCGCTGCTCCCCTCAGCAGTGTATTTCAGTCAGTCTGCTTGTTCTGTTCCCCACTCTGTCTCTGGTGAATTCTTTCACCCTCCACACCTCTGGCCTGTACCCCAGTTCTTATATGCATAAATAAATAAATCTTTTTAAAAAAGATCTATAAAGAATGATCCTCTATCTTGAATTATACAAATTAGAAGATTTCCAATAAGTGGACTTTAAAATTGCAATAAAATAAGATTTAGTTTTATGATTTATACTGATTCATAGATTTATCTATATTTGTTTTGATTTATTCCATTTCATATTGAAATTTGATGTCATCATAAATGGCACAGGACCTATGGACACATTGAACTTCACTTTAAAGTTGTTACTCTTCCCACTTGACACCCTGGACAGAGTCAACCACCCATGAAGTCTATAACACCTGTATGGTCATGCAAAAATATTTGAATGTTTTTAACCAGAAAAAAGAATGTTTAATTGGAGAAAACTCTGTAATCCATACTAATATATTTGTCTTTATACCAGTTGAAAATTTAATTTTTAATAATACATTTAGGGAGAAAGTGACTCTCAAAGACAAAAGTTCCCTGCACCTACAGAAGTTATTATGTTGTCCCTGGGGTGAAATTGTATAGATAGAACAAGCCTGTTATATCCCTCCACGAGCTGTGGTTCTGGAAGGAAATCTACTAGGTCTTCTCCAAATTAGGTCACACACTAGCTATTTTTTCTCTTATGTAACTGTAAATCAGGCTGTCTTTTTACAGTGCAATTTTCAGTAAAGACCATTATTTCTACTTTGTTAAAAATCTCTAAGGGTTTCTCAGAGCTAAAACTGAACCTGGCTGATACAGCAGTAAAGAATGCTTAGAAAATACATTGACCATAAATTTTCTTTTTTATTTATTTAATCTACTTTTTTCATTTTTCTACATGTCTCAACTCTACTTTTCTCTATTACACTTAATAGGGAGTTTGAGCTTATGTAATGCGACCTTTATACATGTGGCAATTTCAGTAAATCCCTTTCTTAAATTGTGATTGTAATCTCTCCCCCACCCTCTCCACCCCCCTCTCCAGTTTTGTCCTAACTTCACTGGACAAAAGCTATGGTAACTGTTGGTTCCAATGCAGAATGCAACGAGATGTCAAATGAAAACTATCCATCACACACGTAATTAAAAGATATTACTCCTCATATATTCATTCAACCTTCATTTAAAAATATGAATGATTTCTGAATGTCTGAATGATAGTGAAGTCCATTGGAATGGGAAGGTTTTAACATCTGCTTCATTTCCTTCACTAATAACCTGCTAAAAGTAGAGCCCAGTCAAGAGTCCTGGGAGCTTCCACTCAATGCAAAGTAGAGACAGCTATTCTGAGAAGACACAGTGTTACTCAGCGACTGGCAAATTAACAAGCATGTCATAACTGGGAAGGATTTACTCACTATGGGCAATTTTGAAGAGTCTAAAATAACCATAAACTGCTTTAAGCTAGGAGACAGTGCCTGGGAGCATTAAAGAACTGGGTGTCTGAGCGGCTCACATTGCCATGAGGATTTGGAGTGAAATAGATTTTAAAAATCTAGGGCATAATTCTGTTATAAAATGGGTTCCAATAACTGGCTGATTCTATTTATTATACAGTTAATGCAGAGATGATTCTTTTAAAATTGAATTATAATTATAGAGGTTTTTTTTTTCATGTAATGCAGGCCTCCCATTGTTGCTCTTAATTGCAGGAGTATTCCCATTTTTACCTTAACCTTAATTTAGAACCAAAGTTTACAACTGTACAATTCATTTTAGCTATTTAGAGATAATTTTTCCAGACCGTCAGTATCTACAAACTTAGAAGCCCGAATCTATAGTCTCACCACACCCAAAATTGAAATACACATTAATATGTACATATCTTTTCCAATTATTATTTACTTTCCTTAAGGTCATTTTAATGATCTTAAATCTGTATTAGTCCTTGGAAATGCTGACTGGCTTTTTCCAGGCTCTCAAAGTATCTTCTGAATTTGGCTGCAAATTCTTGCCTATTGGGACCAGTTTGAATTTTGTGAACCAAATTTTAATTAAAATAAATTAACTTGACTGTAAGCTTTCTGATGTTCTCAGTTGCATAGTTTAAATTCTGATGTTCTCAGTTGCATAGTTTAAATTATTCATATTAAGTAAAAAGCTGAGGCTAGGAAAAACTGGTAAAGAAGATAAATACTTCTCTTGAGCAAAAGAGAATTATAAAGAGCAGGGAGAAGTCAAGGGGAATGAAACTAAAGATGTTTTGTTAATTTTACTCTAGATTAAACAAGTGTGCTTTCAAACTAGGGCTAAATGTTAAATGCCTCTTCCTCCTGAAACAGTGGTAGAGCAGAATGAGTTTTTATCCCTTCTTCCTGTCCTAGCACCAATTAAAAAAACTAGAGAAAAAGCAGAATTTAGTAATGTAATCCAAGACAAGGGGGTGGGAAGGAGGCTGTCAGCATCAGAGAAAATATTCTTGAGGCCCAAGATTGAAGGTTTGGTTATTCAGTATACACTAACAAGATTCAACGATCCTGCTCCAACCTACCTCCACGCCCATTCTGGAATTGAATGGAATAAAATGTCTGAAAACTGCCCTAAAAACTGTGAAGAAATGTGGCAATCTAGGGAAGAGAAACTAAACATTTTAAGGATGGAAGAGAGAGTGGGAGAAAAGAAATCTAACAAGATTAGTTTGTTCCCTAGGAGTCATAAGAGAAATAGTCCTATAAAGTATCAGGGCCTTTTCCAAGAGATCCTGTTCTTCTGGCAAATTGAGAATAATTTGAAAAGAGCAATGAAATCAATTCAGAACTCCACAGCAGAACTCCACAGCATCCCCTAACTTGCTAATGCCACACAATTACTGTACACTCTGTATAGGTTAGAAATACAATTCTTGAACCTGAATTAAAGGTTTTCGTATTCTCCCAAACAACATGTGTTTACTTAACTAGCTCACAGAAAAGTGATTTAATAGTAAACCATACTAGTGTTCTCTTTCAATTTTGACAAGTAATACTAAGGGTAAACTATTTCAATTTATGCTGCCTAATCAGTCTAAGGTGAAAGATAAATATCCAGGTTTTTTTTTTCTCTCTGTGTACAATATCAAGTCTTTCTGAAAGTAGGTTAATTTATGCCTGAGTCTGAGTATTTGAGAGAAAATATAAATATAATCATTTTAGCTTCAGAAGGAGCAAAAATTCCAGGATAATGAAAGAAACTCCAGGAGATAATGAAAGAAGGATGGATTCAGAGTTGATGACTTAAGATACATTTTTTGATTGGTTATGTTAGTTTGCAACTGAGGGGTACTTAGAGACTCCAAACTCTTAAGGGGTGCATGTTTTAAAAGGGGTTCAGCCATACACATGTACAAATACAAAGGAAGCACATACTTAGTGTAAAAGGTTTTTTTTTTTTTAATTCTACTTTTATTTGCAAAAGTTGTTTTGCCAAGTATCCATGGTAAGCCATCATAATCACATGACATTATTTTCACTAACATAAGAAATAAAGTAGGTAGGATGTTTTTACTTATTTATTCTAGGTTTTATTTTTTATTTTAATTTTTACATTATTGTTAATTTTTGGACATATTTGATTTCTCCCCTCTAACTATGGGTTAGTGCCCATAGTTCTCCCACCACTCTAATACCCACAATCAATCTCCACAGTTCCTTGTGCTTTTCTCTCTCCTCTTAAGACCCCATCCCTCCTCTTCCCCTGATGTATGCCTCAGATATATGGTCAGATTGCAAGTTTTGTCTTGTTCCTGAACCTTTGTTCAGTTTCTCTATATTCTGCATATACATATAATATCCAATGTTTATATTTTTTCCTTCTGACTTATGTGAAAGATTTTTAGTAGAATTGGTGTGCATAGAGAGAGAAGAAAGGATTTAAAATGATAATTTCTCAGTAAAACTCCCCAAATTACCCATATCCTTGTGGCAAATGCTAAGCCAAACACTGTCAGTGGCCTGAAGTGGGCCTCTGAGGCTCAGAAGCTTACCATAAATCTAAGGTACCTTCTGGCAAAGAACCATAAGAAAGGGATCAGGCAGTTCTCAGACAGCTAAGACAGAAGGAGACTCTCAAAATTCAAAACATATCACATAATCCAACATGAGGTCCAGATAACAGCTGCCATTGATTCTGCCAAGGAACAGGAGCAAACTTCCCACTTGTTTTCTCTCCAATGTGTGTTTTCTGAGTATGTCTATGTGTCTCTCTTTCACATATATTCTCCATGTCACCTTCTTTTATAAGTCCAACTTGTTCCTTCTCAGTTGTCCCCCACTCAGGAAGTCCAGTTCATGGAATACTGAGACTTGTAACCCGAGTCAGTCACATGTTAGTGCTATCAGGGAAAATGGCATCTATCCAAGCTCCTCCACTTTTGCAGACATGCATGTATAACAGGGGAAATTGCAGATATCCCTTGAGGTGGATTTACCTCTCTCTTTGTATGGATTTGCCACACTGAAGAAAGTAGGGGATTTAATTTGGACATGTTAATGCAGATATTATGAGGGATGATAATAGGACATGAAGCAGAAATGTGGAACACCCCTACCACACCACAATTATGTGTAAGAAACTCTTGCAGGACCCAGAAAGAGCAATTAAAATCTCAAGGATTTGAGAGTAAAAAGAACTAGATAATCTTCCATCTGACATGCCCTTTAAAAAGCCAATTTGTCTTATATGAAGATTGATAGGTCCTGCAGATTAATTGTGTATGTTGGAAACAGAAATGTGCTTGTGCCAGTTGCAATTGCCCTGGGCCTGGTATTATTTCTATTATTAGAATGATATTTTAAATCTTGATTGGATACGATCACTGATCAGGAAAATGTACTTTTCTGTATTTTTTCTAACTATATTTACTTTTTGAGTAGATAATTTATTCACACATTTCAAAACTCACAACTTATAATAAAGTATATAGTGAAAACTCTCCATCCTATCTCTGCTCCCAGCCACCAGTTTCCTTTCCTTCCAGGCTTCTGGTGTTATCAGTTTCTGGAATATCCCATCACAGATGCTCTATACTGATATTAGCAGTATTGATTAGTTTCAACCTTTTTTTTTTGTTTAAATTACTATATCTTGCATCTTGTCATTTTGCATTAATGACAAAGGAATCTTGAAACTCACTCCATTTCAATCGGTAAAAAAATTCCCTGTCATTTCAAAAATCACTGCATGTTGTTCTATCATCTATATTATTCTGTATTTTATTTCTTTCATATTGACTGATATTTAAGTTACTTACAGTTTTTGCTATTACAGCTTTAATGTTTTTTAATGAATTTTCTGCACAAATCATCTTTCACAATGCAAGTATGTCTGTAAAATAAATGTTGTAAACATACTATAAAATATTCTGGGGACCTGACCATGGTCTGTGATAACTTATCAAACCATCTTCATAGGCTCCATCTTATGTACAAGAATCTTCTGCCTGAATGTGTAAGAAAGTCTTTTTTTTTAAGATTTATTTATGCAAGAACTGGGGTACAGGCCAGAGGCACAGGAGGGTGAGAGGATTCACCAGAGACAGAGTGGGGAGCAGAATAGGCAGATGGACCAAAAAAACTGCTGAAGGAGAGGTCTGCCGTGCCATGTGGGTATCTCCCAGGCCGGCTGGGAATCAAACCCATGCTGCAGAGGCTGTAGACAGCTTCACAGCACTGTGCTCAACCTGCTGCACCACCAGGGAGGCCCAAGAAAGTCCTTTCAGACTTAACAGCGGGCACCTAGACTGTGCATCTCTGAGGGCCTTCTTTGGAAGGGAGGAGATTAAAGCCTGCATTGCTTTCCTCTACCATCACCATATCCTAAGGTCAGCAAAATTTAGAATCAGAAACCCCTCCAATGAAGGATAATTATGTTCTTAATGTCAGTGACTCACTGTTTCTAACTATATAAACTAAATTCAAAATTGAAGGTTTGCAGAACAGCTCTCACAGAGAAAAAAATCTTTTGGTCTGCCCCGAGGGTTCAAGACCCCCTTTGATTATCTATAAACTTTTTGTCTTCCTATTCTTGAGGCTTTTATATTTTCAGCTAACAATGCTTAGAAAATGAAATGTTAAGTTATAGTATAAGTGTTTTTGTAATTTTGAAAGTGATTGACAAATTGCACTGCATAGGGTTGCGGTCTGTATCCCTTCCCTCATTTACACAATATTTTTAAATGTTTTCATATTACTGGTCCTACACATGGAAAATAACATCTTTGGTTATCATTTGTATTTCTTTTATTATGAATGAGATTTGTATCTTTTTAGTATAACAATACTTGTAGGACTATTAACTATTGCTGAGACAATATCCTGAAGATGCCTGAAACAGGAGGAGGAGAGGGGGGTTGGGGGAGAATTGGCTGGCAGGTGCCTGGCTGTGGTCTGTCCTACCAGCAGCACCATCTGAATGGAGACCAGAATGCAAAGTAAATTTGGAAAAGCAAGAGAGTGAGACCCACTGGTTTTCAGTCTCTTAAGGTCAACATGGTGGGGCTGCTCTTTGTCTCAATCCCAGCAATCTGTTCAGAAAGTCAGGGGTAGAACCCTGAAGGCTGTGAGTGCCACACACGGACTCAGTTCGATCTTCTCTGCTCCTCTTATACCACTATTCTCAGAACTGGTCTCCTCCAGACACTGTGCTCTGACAGGAAGAGTATTTTGAACTAAGAGCTATGAAATCCCTTATCTGTATCCTTAGCCCTTCTCTAATCTGAGAAGTCTCTCCTCAAGCTTTTACCCTTTCCTAACCTAAGAAGCAATCACTCTTCCCTTTTTATGACCTAGAAAGAATGTAATTGATGGGAGTCATCCAAGAGTAAGTTTATCAGTAGACAGCTCTTTTCTATCTAAGAATTCCATCTTCACTCTTAGAGATAAAATCATCCTCTCCTTATGATGTGATTCTGCACCAAGAGCCTGTCATTACCTATTCAATCACTTAAGACCTAACAATTCTTAAAAAATGAGTAATGACTTAATTAAAACATTCAATGTTAACATTAGTAACTCTCCGAAGGCCACACCTTAAAGGTTACAGAGAACTTAATTAATGGCATGACTTTATAACTAAGGAAATGTTGTTTTTAAGATTGATGCTAGAACATTTGGGTAGAAACTTCTGAGAGCTAGGAGAATTCTACCTGGACTTAATGGGTTCAGGAAAACAGGACCTGCTTCAGTTTATAAATCATCTTGATCTACCTCTTAGGTTAACGTAAAGTGGAGAGGCCACAAAAGAGGATGTTAAATGAACAGAAAAGATGAAGCATATATGCTTGATAAATTAGTAACCAATTTAAAACTTGTGAATGGGAGCCCCTAAGCTGCTGAAGAAAATGCACCCTCTCCTAGCAACTAGACGCATTGCTGTGATTGAACCGGGTGCCTATTTTTAGTTGTCTTCTGTTACTGAGCCAGATGAATGCTGCCCCCTTCTTTCATTTTGCTTTGGATAATGGCCAAATACAGAGATTTACTATTCCTTAAATAGTATAGCTCCCATCTGTTCACAATCAATAGGGAAAGAATTGAGATGTGGAATATGCCAGGATCTCTTGGTCATTCCACATAAGACAAACAGGTTTTAGCTATTTGTCATGTGACTTTGCTTCCTTCTTTTTTGAAAGTATGGTATTGATAAAACACCATTAAGAAGGTTTGATATAGCAGGGTTTAATCCAGGTTTTCTCCAGAAATAATTCAAGGGGCATGAAGCAAAAGCAGAGGACATTTTTGAGTATTTTTGTCTTCACAATATCTGTATAATTTTTGCATGGAGCTGTTTTATGCTTATTCTTGTGAAATAGTTATTTTGCTAGAGTGTAATCTCCAGAAAAAGCGGAGGCTCCATAGTCCTTGCCCCATTTAATGAAGGGTGGAGCTAAGCATCTAGAAGAAGACTTGGAGAAGAAAATTGGAGGAGACATGTGGAGCAGACATGTGAAGGAGGGCATGCTTGCTTCTGGGCTTTGGACTTGCTCTAGGGACTTGGGGGACCTGGTAGGAGGCACATGGAGTTGAGACTTGTACAGACACTTGTAAGAGATGTGGGTGAGAGACCCACGAGGAGGCTGTTGGTGGCAGCTCTGACCTTGATTTGTACTCTGATTTTGCTCCTTTCATCCCAAACTCACTTGATGCCTTCTGCCCCTTTCCAATGGTTCCCTCCCAAAAGGTGCCTTAGATTTGTGGCAAGTTTTCAAGCTTAAGCAGCCTCTGTTTGGGCCAACCCTGTTTGGCTGTTTGTTTACCCACAAACAGATGGATAACTTTGAGTGTTTCATTGGGAAACTATTGCCCTTTCTTCTCTCCTCTCTCTATGCACACTCCCCTATTAAAGTTCTTTCACACTAAGACTATGCTATGCCTTTATGTGGCAGATGGTAGAACCCATTTAGAGCGTGCAAGTTTGGGGGTATCCTAGTACCCCTGATTATTGCAATGCTAACAATTTGGAATAATATTTTTAAAATTTATTTATTTATTTATACAAGCACTGGGTACAGTCAGAAGTGCGGGAGGGTGAGAGAATTCACCAGAGCAGGGAACAGAACAGGCAGACTGACGAAATACACTGCAGAGGGGAGCAGTGGGCACGGCAGAAGAGGTCTGCGCGCCATGTGGGACCCTTGCCCTGTGGCCAGGGATGGAACCGGCGCTGCAGAGACTGCAGGCAACTTCACAGGACAGCGCTCAACTACTGCACCAACAGGGGAGGCCCTGGAATAATATTTTAATAAGTCAATTTGATAACAATATGTCGAGTTAATAAGAATGTTTGTATTATTTTTTATGAACTTTTTCCCCCATCTCAGTTCCTTATATCCCCTTGGACTTTCTCCTTCATCTTCCGTTTTAACTGAAGAACCCTCATTGCATTTATTGTCAGCTAGTTTCTTTATTTTACTTTGTCAAATCACCCAGTATGTACATGTTCAGTATTTGTCCTTGCCATTCAGTTTGCTTCACTATCCCTTGAATTTCCTCCATCTTGCTGCTAATAATTGCACTTTGTTTTTTCCTTATGGCTGAATAGTAGTCCATAGTGTAGATATACCACATCTTCTTGGTTGTCAGTTAGATATAAATTTAGACATTTGTCCATGCTCAGTCACAAATACTGTGTTGTGAGAAGTAGATTCCCTGTGTGTCTAGGAAGAAGCTAAAACTAACTTTTCTGTAGATCTGGCAACCTCTGCCCAAACTCAAAGTTCATTTGGATCCAGATAATGGCTCCTCTATATGTTTTCTTTATACATGCTGTAAAATAACCAGTTGTGAGCTGAACTGCAATAAAGGCAGTCTCATGTAGAGAAATTATGTACCAGCCAGTGTTTTAAGTTTGTGAGTATAAAATTTATGCACACATAAATTTTATATTGTAAAACTGGAAGCAAGTAAGTTGTCCTTCAGTAGGTGAATGAATCAACAAAGTGTGGTACATTCTAAAATGGAATATTAGTCAGTGATACAAACAACTGACCCACCACGTCATGAAAAGACATGGAGGAAATTTAAATGCACATTGCTAAATGAAAGGAACCAATCTGAAATGTCTACACACTCACTATACAATACCGATTACATGGCATAGTGGAAGTCAAAACTATGGAGGCAGTAAAAAGATTATTAGTTGCTGAGAGCTTCAAGGAAGGAAGGAAAGATGAATAGATGGGTGTTTAGGGCAGTGAAACTTGCTGTATGATAATGCAGTAGTGGACACATGTCATTGCACACGAGCCAAAATCCATATAATACAAATTAGTCATATTAGTTACTAATACTAGTTGTATGAATTAATAATAATGGAACAATATTGGCTCATCAATTATAATATATGCACAACAGTAATGCAAGAAGTTAATAAACCATGTGGGAGGAGATAAGACAAGTGTACTTTGCTAAATTTTTATGTAAATCTAAGTATTTCTTTTAAAATTGCCTATTAATTTTTAAGTATGGAATGAGAACAGGTTGATTCATAAGCTCTGAGTCTGTTTCTTTAAAAGTTGACCAAATCTGTCCTATAACCTATTTCATACTCTCTTTAGTAGACAGTACTTCTCCCCAGATTTGTTTGAGCAAATTCTGTAGAGAATAAATAAATGGAATGCCACGTGGTTACCAGACCCTGCATAAAGAAACACCCCTTGAAACTTGAAAAATCAATCTTACAAAAATTAAAGTGAAGAGATAAATCTTAACATGGAGCAAATGCAAAATGTAAGTTAAAATTATAATTAAAATTTTGAGGTAAACTAAATGTATGTGTTTACTCACTAAGAAATTAAGAGAAAACCTCTAATAAGTTTAACACCAGTTGTACAGAACAGACACACAATCAAATATGTTAACTGATTCTCTGACTATAAACACAGCATTAGGAACTGATGAAGTATTAAAATGATGGTTCTCTTTTTAAGAAGTTATATTTTGAAAGACTGCCTTTATTAAAGCTAAAACTGACTTCAAAATAGATCTTCCCATGTTTGCTGCTGATTTTAATTAAAGTGTGGAATTTCTATTGAGTTAATTAATCATATTTGGAGTAAATTTCTCCAATTGTAAATTTTTCTCACTGAAGAGGTGTGTAGGAAGAAGACTTCTTTCTCTGAATAATACATTTAGAACCAATATTTTAATATCTTAGAGTGAGATAACATCATAAGATGATGATACATACTTAGGGACATTCTGTGAGCATTTAAGTGTTACCTTCTAAATTTTAAGTTTAACTGCCTGTAGGAAAGAATTTTAGACTGTTTCTATTCTTGGAGGGAAAATCCTTGTCTAAATTCCTACAGTGTGTCAATTTAATTTGTTCCTTTCTTTGATCCTTGATGTTGTAAACACTTCCTGGGCTGTTTCTTATATGTGTTTGTAGCATAATTATGAATGCCACAATATGAGTATATATAAAGAGTTGATAACAACAGAATTCACATTTTTTAATCTTAAGGACTATAATCTTTCAAGTATATTAGGTGTTGATATTACCACTTAAAATGAATTTCTGGATTCACCGAGAAATTCTGGCATATTTATGTCATTGAAATATCAAGATCCCAGAATCTCTAGGAAGTACTTCCTTAAAATTTTTAGTAGGTCCTAATTTGTTAGATTAACATGTAGAATTGAGAGGATCAGGAAGAGTAACCTAAAATTCCAAGAAGTTCACCTTAAAATTGAATTATCATATTTAATCCATTTCAAGTTGATGGTGATATAATAATGAATAGCCATTTATTTGCATTTGCTAAGAACAGAGCAGTATTATATTTGTATTTATTACATGTTATTATGTAGCAATCACTACATAATGGTAACTCTTTGTGTCTTCCTCTTTTACTCAGACTGAATTCTAACTCCCTTGTTATGATCTTCTGCAATAATAAAGGGTAAAGAGAGTAAAGAGGGTAAAGAATCTCTTTACCCTCACCTCATGTCTTTACCCCTTGTTTTCTATTTTAACTCATTGACTTTTTAAAATGTCTTCCAACATGTTAGTGGGTTCTTTCTCACGTCCCTGCCTTTCTTGTACATGCCAGTCCTTTGTATGTGCTGTCCTCTGTGCCTGGGATTCCTTCCCTTACTCTTCACTAGCTAATTCCTGCTTATCCTTTTGTTTTCCAGTTACTATTCACATCTGACTTTCTGGACTCCTTCCCAATCTAAGTTTGGCCCTTCTTTTTATTTTTCTCTCATAGAGTACCCATTCTCATCCTCTATTATCATTCATTGGAATTTGTAATTGTTTATTGTTGCATAGTTGGAATTTAAATTCCTATTTTTCCTATTTAAATTCCTATTTCCCTTACACTGACCATAGGCTCCCAAAGGCAAGGACCCTTTTAATTTGTGAAAGACATTTTGTAGTATCAATTGAATGGATGAATTAAACGGTTTATCAAGAATGAGTTAGAATTATAGCATCAAGACTTGGTACTTTTCAAAGTATAATATTAAGTTATTTTACTTTATAATAAAACTATCCAAAAATGATATTAAGAAGTTATTATATATCTAACTACAATAGCCTTTTGCCTTTCTGTTTATAACTTAAATTTAAATTTTTTTATATAACCTCATTTTCTCGTTAAAATGCTGTTATTTTCCCCATAGAATTAAAAAGTCATCTTACCTCTGAGACCCAATCTTTTGATTTTTGTCACAGGGAAAATTGAAAAATATTCAGAAAATCAAACATGGAATTTTTAAAACATCAAACTTGAAACAAATGGAATTTTATGAGATTGTTTTACCATAAGAATTCTTTTGTAGATGATAAGATTTCAGCTAGTTTCAAAAGGACTTCTCTAAACATTCTTATGTTAATATCTCTAGTTTTAAAAATATTCCACAGTACTTGCAGCACTCATTTTTGCAATTAATTACATAAAACTTTGAATTACACTTCGCTATTTTAAAATTTATCTACCCAAACAGATGTAATGCTTCTTCTAGAAAGCAGAGGCTGTTTCTTTTTCAGAGGCTGTTTCTTAAATTCCTTTTACTATTCTCAGCACAGTGCAATCCATATGGATTTCAAAGTAAATAAATAAATAAATAAATTCCTTGTTGTTGTATTGCATTGAAGAGTTAATTGCAATCACAGCAGTTTTGAATCTGTTGCTTTCCCTGGAGGTTGGAGATTATTGTAGAAAAATGTGTAGAGTTTTAACAGAAAGAATTTCCCATGTTGGCCTGATGTTGAATGCTGTGTACCTGGGTTTTATTTATTTATTTTTAATTATTTTTTCATATCATTGTTCATTTTTAAACAATATTTGCTTCCCCCCACCCCCTCAGGTGTAGTCCCCATAGAGTTTCCTTCACCAATGCACCCGTGCACCATCACCTCAGTCCCCTGTGCTCCTCCCTCCCTCCCTCTGATCCCTCTCCCTTCTCCTCCCCTGTAGTATGTCCCTGATTTATAATTGTCTGTCTTGGGTTTTAACAAATATCTATCTCATTTGATACTTCCAACAGCCCTGTGAGATTGATATAATTCTAATCATTATTATTTTGTCTTTGGAGAAACTAAGTCTGAGTTAATTTTTAAGACCAGCTACTGATGAGTTGTAACCCAAACTCAGAGTCACATCTACTTGGTTCCAAGACTGCCATTTATATTTACCCATTAAGCCTTTGAAGAAACAAAGAATAGAAGTGATTATACAATGGTGGGTGTGAGTGGTTGGAGAGGAAAGCATTAAAACAGGAAGAAATAAAGTCCAGATGTAGAAATTGAAATGGTCATACAGAGAGGAAGAATCTGTGACTTTTCCTCTAAATTTTTCAAAACTAAGAGTACATAACCAACAGGTTACGACAATTATGTAAGGAGTTGAACAATTCATTGCTAAGTCTATGTACCAGCTGATAGGGCTGCTTTTGCATATCTACAGACCAGCAAGAGACCCACTGTGAGAGCCCAGAGATGGCAAAGGAGAGAGAGAAACATGCCTGGACATGCACAGTGGTTGGCAGGCTGGACAGGAACTGTAAAGCTCTCCCCTCTCAGGCTGCTGTGAACCAAGGAAAGGACTCCCCGAAGACTGTTATGTTAAGAATAAGAACAGTTTGGGATATTCTTTTGTCTTTCGTGTACCATCCGTTGACTTAAAGCCTTTAAAATATATAATTTTATATTTAGTTTTCAATTTTTATTTTATTTTTTAAAGATATATTTATTTATTATTTATGCATACAAGCACTGGGTACAGTCAGAAGCGCGGGAGGGTGAGCACTCAACCGCTGCGCCACCGGGGAGGCCCCTAGTTTTCAATTTTTAAATGTAACAGTAAGATCACAAAAAGATTTCAATTATTCTATAATTCAGATACTCTCAACTCACTGGAGAAAGAGGAAATTATGTTAGCACTAACTGCTAGAAATGATTATTTTTGAACTCAAAAAAAGTGAACTAAATTTTTTAAATTCACATATATGTCATTACATATGAATAATGAATATATGAATAAATGAAATATAAAGTAAAATTCCCAGAAAGTACAACTATCTGGCAGCAAGGTCTATATCTTCAAAGATGCTAAGATCATTCACACCAAGAGTCTCTTTAAGAAAAAAAGTCTAACTCTAAAATTTATCTGGTAAATATTCTTTGCGTTTCAGTGTAAAAATGCAGAATCTTGGTCTCACTTATTTCAAAATTGTCATAAGTTTAAAGTGTCAGCTCACTGTCTACACACATTGTTAGTGGGACTAGAAACTCAAGTGATGTCATTTCTACTCTTCGTGTCACTGTGAAATTCTTCAGAACACACCACAATGTTACTGCAGGCATCCCTGTCATGGCTTCAAGTAAGTTGCAAATAATTGAGGTACACTGTTTCTCAATAGTATAGAACTTCTGGAAACTTTCATTTTTTCTCTTTAAAAAATTTCTAGTGACTCTCCCCTTTTGAAAATGTGTATGGAAAAAAATGTGTCTGGTTTTACAAGACTTTTTCAAAATTGCTCTGAACTATTACAGTATGACATTTTGATAATGACTTTTCCTATGTGCAAACTTGAGCAAGCAGCAAACAAACAAAAATGGAATAGAAGATCTTGGAGCTGCAGAATTTATCTACTTATTAGAGATTTCAGATGTCTGAGCCAAAAGGAAGCAAGCATGTTCCCATCCAGAATCCCTGCTCTTCCTGATTCCTGAAGGTCCTACCATAGGCTGTGTTCTAAGAAGCACTACTCCTGTAAGAGGCTAATTACCAAAGCATGGCTGATAAAGTAAGTTAAGGAAATGCCACCTATTAGCGTACTAGACCTGCCCTGTATGAGAATCCATATGTACATTAGCTTGGTAGCCCTTCCAAAAACTGCTCAAGTGAAAAAGCCTCTTTATCTCATAATGCCTGGTGTTTTCTAAAGTTATGAGACATGGAGAGCTTTTCTAGAGATAGTTTAATAGCTTTGTTCAGACCTCAGTCCAGGGCACAAACTGTAGAACATCAGTTTTGTTTTGTTGTTGTTGTTGTTGTTATGGTGAAAAAAAAATTATATTGTGTCTTATCCATCTGGACTCAATTTAAATGATCCCAATTTTGTTGGCAACTTCCAAAGCATCGTCGTCTGGAGATGGCTGAACATATCCCTCCTCTTCCTCAGGCCTGACCAGGTGTTGATTTTGGCTATGTCAATACCATAGAGCTTCTTCAGAGCCTGTTTGAGCTGGTGCTTGTTGGCCTTAACATCCACCATGGACACAAGTGTGTTGTCTTCTATTGTCTTCATGGCTGCCTTGGTGGTCAGCACTGTGGTCAAACTTGTTTCTCCTGGGGGTCCCTTCTGAGGATATTTGGGGTACCTTCAGACCAGACAGTGTCTTGGGCCTTTGGAATGTGGTTGACATGGGGAGCTTCTTTTTTTGTTGTTGCTGTGAGTATGTCTTAGCCTTCAAAACTTTTGCTTTGGTTTCAGCTCCAGGAAGAACAGGGACTTCCTTAGCTTTCAGTGCCATCTACATGAAAAGTGAAAAATTGTTATTATAGGAGGTTTTTCTTAGTGAGGCATTCTCAAGAAACAGAATATATCTATATGTACACATACATATTTAGATAAGCATACATATAGAAAGGCATATGCAGTTTATATATTATATATTCATATAGTAGTGCATTTACATAATTGATGTTCAGTAAACATCAGAGACAGAGATTGATTCTGAGAAAGTGACTCAAATTAAGAAGGCTGAAAAGTCTCGTAATATGCCATCTGCAAGCTAATGACCTAGTGAAGCCAGTGGTGAAATTTAGTCAGAATGCAAAGGCCTGAGAACTAGGGGTTTTGTATGTATCTCTATGTGAGTGAAGGAAAGGCTGTGTGTGTCTCTGTCTGAATGAAGGAAAATATATAGAATATCCTAGTGCAAGCAATTAGAAAGGGAATAGGGGGTGCAAACTCCTCCTTGTTCTGCCTTTTGTTCTATTCAGCCTCTTCATGGACTGATAATCAAGCGTTCAAATGCTAAACTTATCTAGAAGTACCTCACAGACACACCCAGCGCAATGATTCATTTAGGCACGCCAGACCTCCCTCTAATTGACACATAAAATTAACCATCTTGGTGTTTAACTTGAGGATTACAGGTGAAAAAGCAAGGCAAACATGAAAGTCCTAATAAGGGGAATAAAGGGTTAAAACATCAATAACACAAATTTCATTTAAAAGCTATTTATGGTTTAAATATTTGCATGATTTCATGTGCAAAAACTATATCTTTTGGGGAAATAACATATTCTAAAAATGTGAAAGAATGTAACAGCTAATCAAGTAGGACTTCTCTTGACTCCTAATTAAAAGCTGCAATATCAGTATTAAGCTATGCTGTGGGTTTTATCATGTCCCATATATGTCTTTACAGTGAAATAAATTGATTTCTTATTGTACTATTATCATAGAGGCAATGAGTGACCCATAGTGTAGGGGGAGCATTGTCTTTCAGGTGTCTATTTTGCTTAGATACTATTTAGTGTCATCAAGATTTTGAAAGATTTTCACACTAGTGTGAAACAGCTATCACAGTCAGTATCATCTGAGACAAATGAACAAACAAGTTCTCTGGCTGTCCCAGTACTTTTTGATTACAAAACAAGATGCATTTTGACCTGGCAGTTCACACTCTGTTCCACTCCCTCTTCTGTGATGTCAGTTAGGCTCTGAACATAAAAACAGATGCAGAAATTGACATTTGGCTGCCTAGAGTGATTCTAGCAAAAGAGAGAGTAAAGAGAAGTAAGACATTCTACCTTTTTAGACTGTGGCCCTAAAGAGTGTGTGTTGTGAGATTATTTATAAAAAGGTAGAAGATAATCTTTTATTTAAATTTGGATATTTGAACAGTTAATCAAGTTGAAAGGAGAAAAAGATGCAGAAATGAATGTGTCTGTGATCAAGATTTTAAGCAATGATTTTGTTTTGTCTTCTCCATTGGAAAGGGATAAAGAGATAAAGTTTTCCTGGTCTATACATTTAAAGAAATTTATCTTGTAAATAGCTTTTTCAAAAGCACCCTCCACCCATCCTTCAGAGCCCTTCCAATGAAATAAGCATTTTGTCAAAAAAGACTGACTTGGGGGTGGTGGATTTTTGCACCCCTATAGTAACATCACATTGATCCAGCATGTTATAGAAAAAGACTCCACTGAATTTTTTCACAAAATACCAGTTAACAATGAAAGAAGAAATAGACAACACCTCCGACACAAATGCTTTCTAGATTTTCCCAGTTAGAAATAACAACCCTTTCCTTTAAATTCCCATGAGATTTATTTCTCTAAACTTTCCCTTTTCATTTTTTTTCTAACATCTTTGCTTTTTATTCAACATATAAGACTTCTGAATACAGCCCACCTCTGATTCACCTTTGTTCCAACACAGAATCGAATGTTTTCTTTATTAAGTGCTTATCTAAAACTGGATGAATAAACAAATGCAGTGAGCTACAAACACTGTTTCAGAAACTGACTTAAGACTCTTTTGTCTTTCAAAATTCAAATTAAGTTTACCTTTCATTTTAGGACTGAGGAAGTTTCTTTTGAGAAACAGAGCTAAATGAATCCAATAAGTAAATAAATACTGAGTTACAAAGTACTAGCTTTAACATCATTGTCTTACTAACATTTCCTCCCTTGGCTCTGATTCCAAAATAGCTTTTAAATTACTTCCCATGCTTCTTTGGAAAGCACAGTCCTGAACTCTGCCAACATCACTGCCAGGGAAATTTCTAGATGCAAGAAGAGCAGGGACATGGCAAAGTCAGCAGAAGAAAATTAAGAGTGGCAAAAGGAAACTGCTAATTTGGAATTGAGATCGAAAACATCAAAAGATATCACAGAGCATGAATAGAAATCAGAGTGAAGAAATGATGGAGCAAATACCATGTTTGGCAGAGGGCACTTCCCAGAATTACCAACATTTAAGGATGCTTCTCAGAACTCCTCAGGTACTGCAGTGGCGCCTGATATATATACAAGAAGAGGAAAACTCTATAGACAAAGCCCAGAGCTGAAAATATAAGTCATAAGCTAGTTTTTATTGATATTTTCCCTTATATAAAAGAAAGTATTTTATATGTACTTTATATGTTATGAGCACTGTGACATGTTCACAGTACCTCTTGTACCCCTCCCAGCATATCTAGGAAGTGGAATCTATTATTTTTCTCATCTTACCAGTGAGGGAACTGGTAAACAGAGTAGCTGTCATTCTACAACAGCATTTGTTTAGGAAGATAAGTAAGGACTAGGATTCAATTCTTTTGACACTAAAGCTATGATATGCAAGAAGAAAACTTCTTTGAGCTTAGAAGAGAAATGCATAAAACAGTATGCATTTAGTATATTACTGTTCATAAGGGTCTTAAGATCCAGAAATATGAAATTTTAGGAATTAATGTCTGTTTCAAATTGGTTATGGATTATAAGAAAGGTGAGCATAGGGGAATCCTTAAGAGGAAAGTAAGAGGTGATAAGAAATGAAATTAGTCAGTCTGTTGGGTAGTATTATCACTTTGCTTTTTATTTTCACAAGGTGGTGTTCCTGGAAAAATCTCTTAAAGGGCAAAGATTCTGTTGAAATGATTCAGAAATATAAGATTTATTTCTCTAAAACATAATAAAACTGAATTCTCCTGCATTTCCTATATGTATAGATGGTGAATCATCTTTCTTCCTCTACCTAACAAGGACTTGTAACACATCTGTCTACCTGACATTTCAAATTTCTAATTTGTTTTGTGAGAAAAACAAAATCTCTTCTGACATACCCACTGAGTTAACTGTGTAGGAAGGAAGAAATCTGTCTACTTTCATTTGAAGAAAAAGACTAAGATACTGATTAAGGACAAGTAAAAAAAATCACAGATAAAGAAAGGAAAGTTAAAAGATATAAAAAACATTTCAAGACATTGGGAAAAGACAGCAATGAAACTGACAACATCGGTTTTACTTAATATTTATGTACTGGCTCTTTATGGCTATTATTTATCCATACTTGGGGTAGGTAGTCTGTCTTCCCAGTTGGGCTGTGAGTTCCTTTTTAACTTCAGCACCTAGGTAATAACTGCTTTTCTCTTCATCCACTGCCAATAATCCTTGACTGCATATTCATCATAAAGAACAAAATGGAGATCTTTGTGGTAATGCTCAAAGACAAGATCTCTTTCTATCTTTTTGTGAAAGACTTAACTAAAGAGGAAATTATTCCACAAGGGGAAGGGAAGGGAGGGCCATACATTCTATGAATCACAGGACCTGAAGAAAATGGCAGAGTTTCCTGTGGGCTATGTGGCAAGATAGTGACATAGTTGTTGGCCTTCAAGAACCATGTCTTCTTAGACATGGCCAGTGGAGCAATAACCAGTTTGGTTCAATGAAATGCAGGCCTTCAAATGTTGAATTGTTCATCTAATCTTCAGGGTCTTTGCAGGTCTTTGCTATGAGGAAGAGTTCCATGAACGTCTAAGTCTGAATTTCCCATCTCTGTGGTAGGGTGGGGCTTTAGTTGGGTTAAGGTGACTCAAAGGAAACACCTGCACAGAAGTACTTTTGGAATAAAGATAATAGCTGCTATGTATTTCAGGTATGGTGAGCCTTTCGTGACATCAGAGGGTAATATATTTATATAATAAAGTTTATCTTTGTTATTGTTTTGAAATGTTCACACAAATAAATAAATACAACAGTGTCACCATATAGCAGTTATCATTTCTGAATACTAATTTGTTATTCTTTTATTCCTTTCATTTGTCTCAAGGACCAAAATTTTTCTAAAAACTCTTTCATGCAAAATGCAACATTTATATAATTATCAATCATCATCTGTATCTACTACATATTGTATTTTTTCTAGTAAAAAATTTATAGTTAACTTTGTAACCACATGTAAAACAATTTCCTAGCATTGGTTCTACATGCCCAAATAGTTAAAATGTCAGAACTTTCCAACCAAATCTTTACCATTCTTGAGTGATGTTTTTCTAGCTTTCATTCTTTTTTCCCATAGCACATCTTCAAATATATTATTTAGACAACCTGGCAACTAGTTAGTTTTATATGAAATAACATGGTGTGGTGGCTTTAAAAAATGTGAATCCTCCACAGTGGCACAGCGGGTTGAGTGTAGCACTGTGGGTTTGATTCTGGGCTGGCCAGGGAGATTCCCACATGGTGCGGCAGACCTCTCCTGTCTCGCCTGCTGCTCCCCTCAGCAGTGTACTTCGGTCCTTCTGCCTGTTCTGCTCCCTGCTCTGTCTCTGGTGAATTCTCTCATCCTCCGGTGCCTCTGGCCTATACCCCAGTGTTTGTATAAATAAATCTTTATAAAAAAAAGTGAGTCACCTTTGATGTCATGTGACTTATAGTCTTTAAATTCAGTTCTACAATAAATGATAGTGTAACTTTTGGAAATTTATTTAATCTAAACAGTAAAAATAACCACTTCCTAAACTAACTTAGGAAGGTAAGGATTAGATAAATAATCTCTGTTAATCACTAAGTTATACTGGAACCCCAGAAACATTCAGGGAATGATAGCTTCTATTAATATTTTTCCAGGGCAAACTTTTCTAACCACAGCCTCTGTTGAAGAGGTAGCTCTAGTCAGTAGTATTTGATCCTATGTGACCCATACTCCAACTTCACCTAATGCTAATTAGGTCAAGTATAAATTCTATAACTAATGGCAGCTAGTCTATAAGCTTATACAGAATTATGTATTAAAAATACTTGATCAAGTGGCAGTAGCTTTTCTGCCCACCTATGCCTATGCAGGTCCTCTTACTGCCAACTCTCTTCCTTTGCAGTGCAAAGCCTTCTCTCCTAATTAGTATTTATAGAAAAATAAAAAAAAAATAAATCCTGCAAAATCTACTCTCTTTGTAGGTATACATGAAACAATCCCTAATATAGTGAATAAGTTGGGATGTATAATGTGTCAAAATATAAAATGAGTTCAATTAGAAGTCAGTAATACAAAAACACCTATAAAAACTACAGATGTTTGGGATCAAACAATACACTTCTAAATAGCCAACGATTCAGAGATTTTAAAAATATTTTAAAGTGAATGATAATGAAAACAAAATAAATCAAAATGAATGGGATACAGCTAAAGTAGTCTTTAGTGGTAAAGCTAGATCTTTAACTATCAATAATAGATAAGAAAAAGGTTTATAATCAAATGTATAAATTATCACCTTAAGATAGGAAAGTAATTCAACTTGATGGTACACCTGATAGTATTCCTAAGGTTATACTTTATGTAAAATCAAGGCAAGACTTTAAGGCCCTCCATTTTTATTCATTCTAAACACTGCAGTAAAGGGAAAAAAACAAATAAAAAATATAAACATAGGAAAGAAGGAGTTAAAAGTCTCTCCACTTGTAGCTAACAGGTTATTCTACATAGAAAAATCCTGAGTAACCTAGAATAAGCTAAACTGAGTAATCTGTAAAGAAGCTTACTAAAATTAAAACATTTCTATGTACTAGCAATAATTGAAAATAAAATAACAATGCCATTTTAAATTGTGTGTGTGTGTATATATATATATATATGTCTGCCACACACACACACTATATATATATATATATATATATATATATATATATATATAGAGAGAGAGAGAGAGAGAGAGAGAGAGAGAGAGAGAGAGAGAAGGAAGGTTAAGGATTATATAAATAATCTCTGTTAATCACTAAGCTATACTGGAACCTCAGAAACATTCAGGGAGTGGTAGCTTTCTAACCCCATGGCCAGTCCTCATGTCCACCTTTGTTTCTCTCAATTAAAGTGTCAGGAACAGCCAAACCTTTCTCCCTCAATTCTGGGACAAGACTCTGTCATAGAGAGGATGTCAAGTATCATCTTTTGTGTCCTTCCTCATTCAAACCATATTTATAGGTGGTCACTTTGTGAGTAAGTACTTCAAGTGTTGGGGATATTATCTGAAAGAAGATGTAGTTCTCCCCTTAATTTGGGCAGGAGGTGAGAAAACAAGCAGCTGCACCCATCAATAATAATGGAATAGAGAGTAGAACATGATGGATTGAGAGTACTTAAGAAGAGCATCCAGCCGAACTCTGAGTGGTAAGGATGGGGTGTCAGCGAAATGACATTTAGGTGATATTAGATGGTGATGGAAGTTGGGTAGATTAAATAGATTCATCTGTCCTGCAACATAACAAAATATGACACAGATGACCCACCCCTGGCTTCCGGTATAGATTTTTCTCTGTTGGTATTATGTGTCAGTTATTTAGGAAGAGGTTTCTGTTTGTTCTATCTTTCCCTAGAAGCTTTAACACAATACAATTTAATTTTTGTAAATAAATTCACCAACAGTTATCTGTATAATCAAAGAAACCATATTTACCCCTTTAATGATTTCTTTGAAGAAGATCTTATAAGCAGCAATGTCTTCAGAATGTTTCATTTTTGTTTACTCCTTCCTTTTGTTTTCTTGACTTCCTGTCTTCCTAAGTATTCGTTATTTTGGTGTTACATAGGCGGTCTGTTCAATACTAGACAGTAAAAGCAAATAACAAATACAAACAGACTATCATACTTGTCCTATGTGAACAATACCTTCCTAGAACTTCTTTAAGTACATAATTTTCTGCCCCTTTTTGTAAGTGGATGTTCTGTCAAACAAAAGACACTGGGAATGATGAAAATTTATATTCATTACCTATTCTAAACCATGTTTCTTCCTTTAAATGATTTCACATCAAATCTTGTTTTAGTAGAATTCAAAACCTGTCTGAATGATAACACCTAACAGTAAAACTTTATCACTACCTGAAGAAAAAAGCTGGCATCAACCTTTCACCGTTCCTTAGGAAAAGGAATACAGTGAAAACATACCTGTCCATTGAATACTTACTTATTCTGGGAAGTAGGATTGTGCTTGTAATATGGGGGTGAAACAGGCAGTCACAATTCCTGCTCTCATGGGGCATACATTCTAGCCAAAAGAAGCAATGTTAAATAAATAATTTGTTAATACTATGCACACACATACATATTTACATACATGGAATT
Organism: Talpa occidentalis; assembly: GCF_014898055.3. Classification (NCBI taxonomy): domain Eukaryota; kingdom Metazoa; phylum Chordata; class Mammalia; order Eulipotyphla; family Talpidae; genus Talpa; species Talpa occidentalis. The sequence continues at coordinate 26,548,531 of NW_026555331.1, read as the reverse complement.
TTTATCTGAATCTATCTCCTTCTCATCCATTTATCTTACTAAAGGCATATATTGTGTCTACTCTTTTCTAGTCACCAGATATCACTGTGGTTTTCCAGCATAAAACCGGGGAGATGGTGACATGCACAAGCAGCCTTTGCATAATGGATATATGGTACAGAACCAGAGAGTTGATTTTGCTTTGAGGCAAGAAGTAAATAAACTGCTCCATCAAGGACAGGTGAAATCATATACCTTCTTGGATCTAGTGTTCATGCAAACAGAATACGTATCTGGCAAATAGATAGCTGTATGCCAGGTGTTAGGATCTGTCTGAAGTTATTTCAGTAAGAATGTCACCTTTGAAAATCAAGGGCAATTGGTGTAATCACCTAATCAAGCTTCTGAGAATTCTCTTTTCAGGATCCATATAGCTTGTGCATAAATTAAACAGATGAGTTTTATGGGGGATGCAGCTGCCACTCCAACAGCTCTCTCTCTCTAATTTATTAGATCCCTTTTATATTAAACATAGAACTTTCCAGCATCTCAACTTCATTCAGACCAGGATTTAGTTTTAACCAATACATTGGGGCTTTTCCAACTATTCAAGTTGGAAAACCTAAAAACATTAGGGTCTTTTCCAGCTATTCAAGGTAGAAAGAATATCAAGTGTAGACTTTCTGATAAGTACCCCTTTGGTAAATTATGTCCCTCCTTCTTCCTGGGCTGACAACCTCAGAATAGACAACACACACATACACACATACACACACACATACCTGCTTTTTGCTGATATAATTTAAAAATAGCCAAATATTGCACTTTTTAAGTAAAGTGGAACTCCTATTGGTTTGACTTTGTAATCCAATAGGATTACTCTAACTCCACTTCTTGGCATGCTAGGATTTTGCTCAGATTTAGACTGAAGAAAGTCAGTAGAGGTAGATGAAAGGAGAATATCATCTTTCAAGGTAGCTACCTCAGTCATGGTACCTATAGGTAAAGCAATCAAAGAAAGGCACTTCTGTAGGTAGAGTTTGGGGCATGGAAATTCTTCCAAATGTCATTGCAGATACTTGTCATCATTACAATTATTGGGACAACCCATTATCCCAGTCATTCCCTTTGTTTTCAGGGCCACGGATTTACACTGACTTGTAACTCAGGGATCCATAGGGATAGATTTCACAACTGATGTTTTAATATATAAATCCAGCAACTTGTTCCAGGAGCAAGAAGTAAGTGGGTTTTTTTTTTTTTTTTGTAAAACCATTATAGAAACTCTGGTTCTCTCAGACTATGCCTTGAGCTAAGCATTTAAATCACTAAATCTTTGCTTTCCTTGCATTATGCTGACAGTTACACTTAGCTCACTACACATTCTTTGTATTTCTGATTCCCATGATGTTGTACTTTCATGGGGCTCATCCTTATTATGTTATGGAGAAGCAATGACTTAGAAAACTAGTGTTTACAAAAGTCATTAGAATAGTTAGAGGGTCAGGCTATGCACAGAGTCTCATAAAATAGGTTGATTTTTAATCTTTTTAACCTCTGCCTACAATAAAACTTCTAGAAAGAAATCTGAACATATGATGAACAGGCTAGAGCATTTTTTATCAGGTTGAATAAAGTACCGAATGTCGAGCCCGGCCCACAGAAAGTATTCCATAAAATTTTGTGCTTGCCTTTAAAAAAAGATTTTTTATCATTTTTAGGCTCGGTTTAAGTACCATTTCCTTATGCCATTTCTGTCCATTCAAACTAGGCTAAAGTCCCTTGTTTTGTGCTCCCTATATAGTTTTAAACTCTTGACTTACTTGTAATTATACCATAAAATCTCCATGAAAACAGGAATAAATACATATTTTTTGTCATACAATATCACCAGGACCTTGAGTGGTGCTTAACTAATAACAATTGTCAGCAAATGATTATGAATTTAAGAATTGAATTGACAGAGGCTCTGTCGCCTGCTCTCTTAAAGGGATGAAACATCAATGCCCATGCTCACTGGTTTCATAAAACCATGTTGTTGTAGCATTGGACTCAATGAAAAGGTAAAAGAGTTGCAGCTACATCAAGACCTTACTTTGTGTACAATAAGTCATGCATGCATTAGATTTAGAGACAAGAAAAGAGAAGCCTGATATTTGAAGTATGTAATTATCCTCATTCTTCTTCCCTTTCCCTGAGGAAAGGGCCATCAGAGCTAAGTCTTTTAGTCAAGAAGTATCTTTGATTCACAAATATCATGAGCATCCTTAAAGTCCCATGTCTATTACCTGGAGAAGTTTCAGCCTTGAAGTACAGAGACAGGAGGACATGTACATTAATATCTTTACTTCATTAGTTGATCTGTTATGACATTTATCTATAGTCATGAAATGAAAGAATAATTTGGGCATTAGTGACTTTGAATTACTCCCATTTAATTCTCCGTATTAATTTTTTTCATGATGGGAAAATAGCTATCAAGAAGACAAGCTTTTAATAGCTCTTCAATGAAGCCATCTTGATATTCCTTTTTCTTTTAAAGAACCCATTTATGAATTGCTTCATATTCTTAATTTAGTTCTGACTTTCTAAAGCAAATTTGGTATGAAAGGAGTGTAAGGGAGAGACAGCCCTGTGCACAAGTATCTGAAACAGGCTGCCTCTATATAATAAAAGCAGAATGTTATCAGTGCTTGGTGTCAATATCCTGAATAATTAGAGATGCTTAGCAGTGTGGCAGAGATCATACTGAAGGAATTCCAGGTTAGAAATAGTTGGTTAAAAAAAAAAGAAAGAAAGGAAAAATATCTATATAGAGATATCTCCAAACAAAATGATAAAAGAAACCAAGTCTATATTCCTGTTCATCCTACCTCCATCATCCACTCCCTCCATCTCTTCTGCATGCTTGGAAACCAGGTGACATAATATAACCCATGAGCCTTCCTGTTTCAGATGTAAATATCCCCCTTCCCTTTACAATCCACGAATGCTTCAGTAAGCATGTATTAAACACTGAAGATAGAAATGCACATACATATAAATTTGCCATAGCCCCTTGTCCTCTGAACTTGCAATGCAGTGGGGGAAGAAAAGTAAGTAAATAGATAAATAAAACAAATGGGAGAGAGATGTAAGAGAAGAACAAAGAACTAAAGGGTGAGGAAAAGGAGAACTGGGAAAAGAAAAATAACTAGAGCTGTGTTGTAAGAAGGTCCAGTATGACAAAAGCAGAGGGAAGAGTTCTTTTAATAGAACTCTTAAGAGTTATTTTAATAGAACTATAGTATGTAATTTAGATGAAGTGATTCATGGATTACATTTATTCAACAGTGTTAATAGAGGTAACGTGACTCCCAGGGATTTAGGGAAAAGTAAAGATAAAAGGAACAACAATATTTATTTAACTAATTCTAGCAGTGATCCATATGAAAGATGTAATACATGTACTAAAGGAACAGATGCATTTCTCTCTCCCCTTCCACCCCCACAACTATGTTCAGGTTTAGGAGCAAAAGAAAAAAGCCCACTTTTTAGATTACCAAATGGTTTATTTACCTAATGATCAGGGATGCTAAATCCAAACAGAAGGACGGGTTTTAAGAATATGGAATAGAACATGACAAGTGTCCTTTTCCTATAGAGACAGATTGTGGACTGGAGACTTCAGCTGGCTGGAGGCTCGTTAGATGACTTTAATGAGTGGCATCACCTTGGAAGTAACCAGGACTTTGAAATAAAGATGAAAAGGCCACAAAGAAGGGACGAACTGCTACCCTTAGGCAGACAAATCAAAGCATCTGAGCCAAAAAGTTATAGGAAAAACCACTTCAAAGCCTTATTATTCTTTTACTCACTTCTCAATAACTCAAACCAGCAGATACATCCAATAAGGGGACTGCTCTCCCTTTTTGTCTGTGGGGAAACAGGCTAGTCTGTGGCTATGGTGGATATCTATTATGTCCACCTTGCAAGCATCCCAGCTCTCTGCCATGAGCTGGATACCTCCTCTTCTTTTGAGAAGGTGTCTCCCCCAAGATGCACAGGTAAAGCTAAGCAGAGTCTGTCCAAAGACTGATCTGCTCATCAGAGTGTGAGGTTTGCTTTCTCTGCAAGAGGGAAAACCTGACAATCTATTCAGAGCAGGCACTGCTCTATGGGCACAGCCCCATGGAGAATGAAGCCAAGACCCAAAGCAATGCTGAGAGTAAGTGAGCAAGAAAGAACCATTCTTGCTGATGTTAAGATGCAGATCAGCCCTGCCACCCCTTGTATTTCTGAGTTACAAGGACTGATGCATTTTCTTTGTTTGCCTAAGTTAGTTAGAGTTGGGTTTCTGTCACGTGCTATTAAGAGCCTTGAGTGTTTTCAAACTATATACTTAAACAAGAAATAAAAGTCTTAACTTGGAAATCAAAATCTGTTCCTGCTTCATGATTAGGCCTGGTGTACATGCTATAGAATGAAGATATTCAGATAATCATACCCACCCTAAGATTAGTTACTTAGAAAGAAAGGAGAAAACAATTGGGATGAAGATAAAGTATATTTTTCTTCTTCTTTCACTAGCTACAGAAAGGAATTGGTGTTTTGATTTGATACTCAAGGGAATACCATTTTGACATTCCCAATGAATTACCCATGGAAAATTAGGAAAATGGTGTTGCCATTACAGAGTGGCTCTTGTCTTGGAGATGACATCTCTTGGAGACATATTCTGGTGGTAGAAGGAATGAAGGAGCTGGAGACTAGCAAGTAAAAGACCAAACATTAATTGATCATCTATTTTAAACCGATAGGACACTGAACTGTAAGTGGGAAGGAAAGGAGGCAACTTGTCCCAATTAGAAGCACATTGCTCCATCTCTGTGAAAACAAATACCTACCTTAATTGTAGCACTATTAGCAAACCTCACTAATGTACACTCGTCACAAAAAAAAAAAAAAGCAGCCTTCATAAGGAATCTGAACTGAGAGATAATATAAAATACATTCCAAGCAAATGCGTTGCTCCTAGAAGATTCTCAGTAAATTATTTCCTAGCGAAGAAATGAAAATGCAACAGCCATTTTCAACAGAAAATATAAAACTTAAATCATGTGTGCCCAGAAAGAAATTAGGGGAAGAACAATGAACAAAATTGGTAATCAACTGTTATCAATTATTAGCATCCACAGAGAATCATTCCTAAATGTCTTCAGCCCTTATCTCAGGGAAAGCTGTTGTTTCGGGCAATAGGTTATATGGAAACCGTGGAAGTTTCTAATCTGGCAGACTCTGGGTTCAATACCCTATTAGTATTCCAGGCAAGAAAGAAGCATCTCTGAATTCCAGTGTCCTCATCTGTCAAACAGGAATAATGATGATTTTCTTGTGGGGTGGTTGTGGGGGTGAAAGAAATAAGATGGTAATTTGACCTAGGAAGATTTTAAAAATTACATAATCGGGAATTAAGGTAGAATACGTGACTATTAGTAGCCGGGAAATAGCTAATTTGCATGTGGCCATATTGAGAGAGCTGAGGCTGAAAAGTGTTTACTGGAAGATTAGGAGACCTAGGACACACCTTGGAGCGAATGGACAAAATAACCGACCCCTCTTTCCTCAAGGTCATCAAAAGACCGGGCTCCAGTTCAAGTGTCAGCCTCTATTCACTAATATTTTACGCCCCTCCTTGTAAATTAGGGACCAGGCTGGAGAAGGAAAAGTAGAGGTTGAACGTGAAGAAAAGAATAGTTCAAATAACAGTAACAACAAAATCACCCAGGTAGTGGTGGTGGGCTGTGTGTGCAAAATCCTGCAGAATGAGGAGTTTAAACGCCTAGTAAAGACTAAAATTTAGAAGCTCTTTCTAGAGCCTCCTTCTACCTGCTGCACAACACAGTCTTTGACCCTTCTAGGCTGTGGAATGTCGCTTTCCTTACCACCTTTTTCTTTCCAGCAAAACCAAGTATCAACAAATAATAATAATAATAATAATAATAATAACAATAACAATAACAACAATAATAATAATATAAACCACTTCTGTTTTTGGTTTCTCTAGACATCCAGTTTCATCGTGGCGGAGTTTTTCATGGCTTTAACCCAACTTTCCTCCCCTTCTCTGCTGGGAACCTGAAATTAGGGCTGTCGACTAGGGCGACACTGAGATCAGGGGCCCCCAAAGGCGGCAGCCTCGGCTCAGCCTGCAGTGAAACCCGCGGGTGCTGGAGCTGCGGCTGCTCCCCGGGGTGGGGTTCCGAGCCGGGCCAGGGACTTCGCCGGACGCGCGCCGGGGACCCCGCGGCGGCAGCGAGCGCCCGCCCCCGAGTCCCCGGTCCCCGCGGCGGGGACGCGCTCGGGGGCGCGCTGTAAGCCTCAGCCCGGCTTCCGCAGGAGCTATTTTTAGCGGCCTCCAGGTTGGTAGCCTCCGGCTTCGCGGCGCCCCCGCCACGGCTGGCTCTTGGTAGCGTCCACGCGGGCAGCCCCGAGACTGAGCATGTCTGCACGCGCGCGCGGCCTCGGCGGCGGGGGCCGCGGGGCTGCGTCAGGCTGAGCCCATTCACCGCGGCCGCAGCGCGCAGCGCCAGCCCCGCCGAGAGGGGCGCACTCGCAGCCGCGGGCCCGCGCCGCTCTCCGCAGCCCCCTCCTGGCGACCCGCAAGTAAGTTTGCGAGGCAGTTGGGCGGTGGGGCGAGGGCTTAGCGCCGGGGGGAGCTTAGGCTGGCAGGTGGGAGGCGCGGTGGGTGCCCCGGAGAGCTGGCTGATCGCCGCCCCCCGTGCCCGGCGCCCGGGCGAGCCTCTTGGCCAATTTGAAAGCGGGTGGCTGCCGGGATGCTGGAGCCGCGGGGAGCAGCAAAGCCGGAGGAGGGCACAGCTGACCCTGGCGGGGATCGAGGGGGCCGGCGTGGGGAAAGTGAAGGACCGCGCGGCCAGGGAGAGGACCCGCAGGCCGGGCGCGGACGGGTGCGGCTTGGGGAGATTGGGCTTGGGATGCGGGCGCCCAGCGGAGAACAGCCGCAGAGGGGTAGCGGGCGTCTCCCGGGGCCAGGGTGGGTGCGGTGTGAGGGGCACAGCAGAGGGTGAGCGCTTCGGGGCCCGACCGACTGGAGGGAAGGTGGGTGGAAAGTGGGGCGCGTGGAAAGCGTTTTTGAGTGAGAGCAAAGGAAGCCGGTGGAAGGAGCTGTGAGCACCAGGGAACGAGTGAACTCGGATCATTTGGGGGAAGCAGTACCAGGTTAGACAGGATAATGCTGGAGAGAGGCAGCCTTGAAGAGAGGTCTTCCGAGGGAGTCCGGAGGCCCCATGGTGGGAACCGGCTGGAGAAAGGATGGATGCAAAAAGTGGCCAGGAAGGGCCAGTTGGGAAATTGCTGAGGGATTTGGTGATGGGGAGGAGGCGAGCCGTGCTGAGCTGAGAGGAGGAACTGAGCTGCTGGTGGAGCCAGAAGGCTCAGGAAAGGGTTGGAGGTTTTTCTGCGGCCCCTTGAATAAGTGACTTAGTAGCGGTTTTCTGGGGTCCATTTGCACTCCAGGGTTCTCCTGCATCTACCTGGCTTGGTCACAGGACGGCTCGCTCAAGCCAAGCTTGCTGGAGATTTGGAGAGATCAGGCAGCCTGGAAGGTAATCCTTTGCAGGGGAGCTGCGGGGGCTTCCATAAGTGGTTCCTGGCACCCACGCGGTGCAGTGTAGGGTCTCTGTGTGTGTTGCAGGAGGGCGGGGTTCAGGCGGAGTGTTGTCAGTTCTAGGCCACTGTTACGCCTCGGGGGTGCGGTGTTTGGGGCAGTGAAGTCAGGCAGAAGTCTGCGGCGTGCAACTCGCGGCGGGGCATGTGCGGGTGCGTGTGCGCGCGCCTGTGCGCGTGTTGCCGGCCGAGGGTCTGGAGTGTTGCTGCAGTCTGGCCCCTTGGCTGGATGATCCAGGGCTCCGCAGGCGGCGCGGGCAGGGGATTAGGGAAACGTGCTTTCCTGCGTCCCTCCTGCCTCCTTTCCCCAGGGTCACATTCTTTGCCGGTGCTATGATGCTGCTGGCTAACCTCTCCCCGACCCCCGCGCACCTCATACCTGACGCTGGTCTTGTTATTCAATTCAGTACCCCTAGGACTCCGCCATCCTCCTTTTAGGGAGGGAATCCTAGGCGTCCCCTCGGTTAGAGGGGCTTCCGAATCCACCGGTCTGTCCCTGGGGCGTCCCTCCGGGGGTCCGCAGTTGACTGTGCACCCCCTGCAGGTGACGCGGTGATGGTGGCCCCACGGACTTGGGAAGCTCGATGGCTTCAAGTGGCCATTTGAACTGAGAAGCCTGATAGAGTGACCGGCTCTCCAGAATGGAGAGAGGTCTCCCCCAAGTTCTAAACATGTAAATGTAATTTTAAAAGGTAAAAATCATATTGGTAGAATAAACAAGCATCTAGCGCAAAAAGCTGTAAGCAAAAAACGCCTCTTTAACTGGCAGAGATTTCAACTACCAACTGCAAGAAGGGAAGAAGCTTCCACAGTGTTCAGGATTGGAAACTGGAGGGGGCGGGGCGGGAGTTGTCACCACGTCCTCGGCTTCTCAGACTCCATCCAGCTCGCTGCGTTCTGTCCTTGCTGCCATATTTTAAGAGAGACTCCCAGATTCGGGAAATGAGTATGAAAGCGACTCTGGAAACCTATGCCATCTGTGGAAGGACTCACAGAAGAGGGAGCAAGAACTGTACCTGCTCTCTGCAGATGTCTAAGAGGGCTGGTCTGGGAGATGCTGTGTGTAACCCTGGAGATTTCTATACATCCAAACTGCGTGGAGGGAGACTCAGATGAAGGGAAGAGGGAACTCTGAAAAAGTGATGAGGCTCCTGAGGTGGATGTCTTGCAGGATGATCCCCCAATCACGCTGGTGGAGGGAGAGGGCAAAAAGTAGAGCAAGCTTCTGATGGTCAGAGCACGGCCTGTAACATTCCAGATGACAGTGACATGGCAAGCTACTAGTACATAACTATTGAGATGTACCCTTTGAAATATGTAAAAACAGACAGTTTAAATAAAAAGACTTAGGCTGTTATATTCTGCTTTAATTACTTTTTATTGATTATTATTAGAACATATGGTAAAGGTAAAAAAAAAAAAGATTGGATGTTAAATTTTCTCCCAGCATCAATTTAAATAAAACATAATCATATGTTTGCCTATACTTTGAGGGTTGGAGAGGGAGTGTTGGACTAATTGATTAGGGTGTCAAATAAAGGCAGAGTTTAGGTACCTAAAGATCTTAGGAGCATGTGGAAGTGAAGGCTTCCTTTATAGAACATTAAATAGTGTGGAATGAGAAAAATGTTCCTTTCCAACTCCTTACCTCCTGCATTTGAAATACAAAGGATTAGGAATTCACCCTGGTTCTTAACCCTCAAATTCTAAGTTGACAATTTTCCTGCAGGATTGAACAAGCCATTGCCTAGGAAATAGTCAGTGGACTCTTTGGGACCCCAAGGTAAAGACATTAAGAAGAGAGTGGTTAAATGGCTTGATGAGGCAGAGATGCTAGTCAAAGTAGAAGGAGAGAAATCACAAATCACTTTTCTTACTTCAGAGATGAATCTTATTGATAGACTTAGAACATGATAGACTTAGAACAGTGGTTCTTAGCTGGGGAAATTTTGTCCTTCTCCCTCCAGCCCCACACCCCCTTAGGGAACACTGACAATGTTTGGAGAGGTTTTGGGTTGTCGCAGCTTGGGATAGGGTGTGTTGCTACTGGCATCACATGGACAGAGGTCAGGGATGTTACTAACTTCCTAAAATGCACTGATAATCTCCCACAACAAAGCATTATCCAACCCCAAATGCCAGTAATGTTGAATTTCAGAAGTCCTGGCTCAGAACAAGACATGATTAGAATGAAAAGCAGTTCCTATTGGGATGCTTTCAAATATTCCTATTGGAAGTCTATAAAAATCAAGAATTGTTAATATTAGAGATTTTCTTTGTAAAATGATCCCATGTTTTAAAACACTTGTTTTAAGGAAATTAGTTTCCCTTCAGCAGAACTTTTTAGCCTTTAAAAAATCCTAAAATATATTAGGAATGCCTAGAAAGATAAACTAAATGCTATTCTTATGACCTTAATAATCATTTTTGATGAAAACAAGTTAGAGTTCTTCTACAGTTTTTTTTTTTAACTGACCTTGTTTTGATAATTGCTTTTTTAAAATACATAGTTTTGTTTTTTTTTACCTGAAATTAATTAAAATTCCAAATCTACATACTTTGTGTGTTGTAAGAAGATGAGAAGGTTGGATGAGTATTAGAAGCTTCTTGAAATACTCTAAGATGAAACTTAAGTATTTGCATGTCTCTATACAGGAAGGTACGAATTCACCCCTGTCACTTTCATGGATCAAGTTTCAATTTAAAATTAACAGAATAGCATGTATTGAGAAACAAACCCTTCAAGCCTATAGCACAATATACTCACTGCCTGCGAGGAAGAACAATAATTTCCCTACACTCATAAATGTAATAAGATCAGGGAACTTTCTAGTAGTGCCTGCAAGCAGGAACTTAATAAAGCTTTGTCATTGTCACACTGAAGCTACAGAAACTAAAGCAATTTGGTGGTCACTGTGTCTGCCCCGCTCCCATGTTTCCCCTCCCCCATTTCCATTGCTTGGTTGGTTTCAGAATTCATTCTGAAGGGATCTTCATTAGGGCTGCTGACTTCCCTTCTTGTTCTAATAGCAGTTGCCTCAACTCCTGCCATTATCGCCCTACAGTCCCTTAGGAACTGATGCAGCAGAAGACTACATACTTCTTAATCTCTGGGGCACCCACTAAAGGCTCCTTTTCTCCTGTGTCTACAAACACAAACACCTCTTTCCTGCTTCCCAGTGAAACAGGGATTTGTGTCTCTCTTGGAAAAAGGCCATGGGGAGAGCCTTTGGTTTCTACAGCCTCAGTTTCTTTGTGTCTTTGAATGCAAAGATGCAGGTTTGATTTCATTGTTAGTCCAGTTGCACATTCTCGCTGCCTGGAAGGCTTCCAAACAGATAGTGAAAGAATAAAGGAAAACAGACCTTCAGGGTAGTGCCCAGGTGTCAGTGCCCTCTCATTGGATTTGTGAAAACTTAAAAATATGATTTGAATCAGCGATAATCATTATCTGTAAATTCAACTAGCATTTGTAAGTTCAGCTGTAGCAGCTTCTCTTCTGACCTAGGCTCTGGGACTCCAACTTAGAGCTGCCTTTACAGGGCAACCCATTTGCAAAACCAAGTTCATTTAGAGCAGTAAGCATATGTTCTAGATGTCTCTAAAAGTGTGTCTGTAAAAAGAAACACAAGGCAGGTATTCATTTTCATTAAATTTGGACTAATTACAGAATTACAGCCTGATTCTTGAAGATACTTAACACAGTTGGAGAAATACAGAAGGCAGAAGAAACCTTTGGAGATGGGGCATGAAATAGACTAGATGAAGAGGGAGGGAGTGAGCAACCTGAGGTGAAAGGGGTCAGTTCCTGTCTCCCTTTTCCTTTCTTTAGGGAATGGTTATCGATTTTGCTTGTCATCTGAGCAAGGAGAGACGGTTTTGTTCTCTGAAGATACTTGCTGAATGAATGTGCAGTTTCACACTTCTGATTAGCAGTGGTGAGAGAAGGCAGCGGCAGGATGGCTGGTCCTGATGGCTAGAGTGAAGCAGAATTTCAAAGAATTTCTGTCCTCGTAATGTCTGCAGAAAGGCTTTGAACAAATACTTGCAAAGATCCGGCATACCATGTCACTTTTTTGTGGAGACTAATATTGCAGAACTGAGCATTTTATTTTTGCTGTTTTGGTTATGAGGTAACTCATACCTATGATTTAAACTATTAGAGTATAACGCTTTGGAGGAAAACGAAATAATATGGCAGCTCCTTACTATAAACAAAGTTGCTGGTTACTGTGACATGTCAGTTATTGTCCCAGCTGAAAGAATAGTAGTTGGAGAAGTAGGAAGTTTATCAAAACTCTAAGTCCCCTTGCACAATTTAAGAATGTGGCAATGACAAAAGCAAGATTTTGAAAGAATTTGTTATATGCTAGATATAACAAATGCAAAGGGAATTTCTGTTTTTCTTTCTTCTTAGTTAATTGTTAAGAATGAGCAGTATTAATGTAGGAGAAAAGGCAAACTTGCTTGGAGAATGTATTACTTTTGTTTACATAAATGCTTATTCATCTTAGGAAACAAATAGCCCAGAACATTTCCTGAGGCTTTCAGCCTTCATTATAAATAGGGTGTCACTTTCATCTCTGGAATATTCTTTATGGGATGTCCTTTGGAATTTGAATTCTGGGCTAAGTTGGCTGATTACATTCTAATTTTGTGATTTAGAGTTGTCTCTGTCATTATAAAGAAGGCAAGAGACATGCTGTTTGTCATTGGGGTATGGTTATGGGTGTTGACAACCTTTTTATACACAAGAATATATATGTTACTTGACATGCTCTGGGATTCCACTGACCAAAATATAGGTCTCTGTCTTCTGGAATATGAAACTGGATTAGAACCATTTTCAATTGAACTGCAGTGTTGTGATTAGTCTTGAAAATTAATTGATGCATTTAGTGAAAACCAGCTATTGACCAGAATACCTATTACAAAGAAAGAGGTACCCAGTTTAGGGGGGAATGAGAGCTTTGCAGTCAAGCCTGGCACTCCTACTCAGTAGTTTTGTAACTGTAAATGAATTGTATATCTATATGTATTTTTGTAGACTGTCTTGTAAGAATAGAAGGAAAGTTTCCAAAGCAGAAGTACCTATTAATTAACAATGTCAGAGTGCTGTATTATGTCCTTTTTACTTTCTGGAAAGGGGAAACTGAGTGTATAAGTTTCAATGAGCAAAATGAGATGGAAAAGGACCAGGATGGGGTGGATCATAAGTTTGGAAGGGATTCTGGAGGTGAGGTAGTCTGATGTCCTCTTTTGATTAATGAGGTCTTGGGGATTAAGGATTATGAAGTGAATTGGCCAAGCTCAACAGTCACTATGTCATTTCATCCTATACTACTTTTTTCAAGGCCTCCATCCAAATCTTCTCTATCTTAAGAGATTACTTATTTTTTTGGTTAAATTAATGCTCCTTCTATGTATTTGACAATGCATATTCAGCTCAAGAACTTCTCTTTTCAATTGTTTTATTTTCAGATTTTCTATAAGCAAAAAACCCCCCAAAAGTCATCAGTGGACTTCATATTTGAATTTGTGTAGGAATTAACTTACCTAAATGATAGAAATGATTACATATTTCTTTACTTTTTCCTAATTGGGATGGACATACGTTGTGTTTTAGGTAAACATATATAAAAACAAAAAAAATGTCACTGTGAATGATGTCCTTCTACTAGATTATTAATGAAGAGAATAAAGGACTGGCCTTTGATGACTGTTTTATTATTAAGTTAATAGTTTTGGTTTTTAAAAAAATAGTGTTGTTGCCATTGTGATATCTTGAAGAGTTTCAGATTCAATAAAAATGTAAAAAACTAACTTTGCTAGTTGTAAAGTATATTATATATGCTGTCTTATTTGTAATTTATGTGAAGATATATAGTCAGTTGCAATAATAAAAGACTTAAAATTGAAACCAGGACAGATGGCAACTTTGAGAGAATATTTCCTTTATAATCAAACTTGAGTTCAAATTTCCATTCTTTCATTACCAGCTATGGAAACTTGAGCAAATTAATTGACTTTCTGGTTTCTCCTTCTTTAGAGAATCATATCCATCAGATTATGGGTATCATTCTTGTGATGATTAGGTGAGATAAACAAATAATTAGCATGATACCTGGCACCTTTCTTTGTCCTTGTACTTTGCTGATTCTACCACACTCAGCCATGCTCTTGAAAATGATCATTTGTGCTTAAGTCAGTCACATAACTTATGCCAAGGATCAACATATGAAATTTAAGTGACTTGAGCTGAAAAAAGAGAGAGAGACTTGATGATTGAAAATGAGTCAAGGAGGCAACTATATATATGTCCAGATAGGACTTGAATCAGGGCTCAAACCCTGTGGGGATTCCTTGTTTTCCTATCGCAGTTTTTTAGCTCTACTTCCTAAGTGTGGGCTCCATTCTTGATTGCTTCTCCCCTTGGGGTTCTAAGATGACCGCCTGAAACTTGCAGGGTTTTCATAATCCCAGTTTCAAATCTAGTGAAGGGGAGAGCCTTTTCATTGTTCTTGCTCAGGAAAGAGGAAGCTGCTCTTTCTAGAAGTCCATGCAGATATCATCCTCACTTTTCACTGGCTCTAATCAAATAAAGGACCTTTTCTTTCACCAATTACCAGTAGTCAGAAGGATGGAATACACTGGTTGGGAGGTGTGTTTTCCTATAGAAAGAAAGGGGGTTATTGTTAGAAGGGGGGTTGTATGTTAAGCATATATACACTAGGGGCCACCATGGCCGGTTGTGTTCTTGTTTGGCCCCAAAGAAAAATACTGGAGACATGGGTTTATTTCACCTATGGTTAACATCTAGACAGCTCTTGCTTCTGCTTTATTGAATATATCTTTCCAGTGATTAATCTGAATTTTTCATGATTAAATAAAACCAGTGTTCATCGACTCTTTTTTCAGTATATGTCTATAGGCTGGCTGGGTTGACATTAGAACTCATCTGCTACAAATAAATCTTTGTTAAAATAACAAATTAATACAGTTTTTTTAGCATTACTTAGTTGTTGAATCACCATTTTCTTAAAAACACCAGGAGTAGCCATCATTATGTAAGTTATTATCTAATATCCAATGATTTATCTCTTGAATCATGGGTGACTTTATTGGCCTGTGACCTACATCCATGGTCCAAATTGTAATGGACAGTAAGGCTACTGTGATTTATGCAACAAATAATCCTTAGTGTCTGCAAACTGTTAAACATGGGCAGAGAACAAAATAGTCTAGACATGTTAATTTGTTAAATCTTTATACTTAAAAGCTCTACAATTCTCATTGGTACTGTTGTCACAGAATTCTCCTACATGTAGTTTTTTCCTAAGATAAATTATAATCATACATTGTGAATTGATATATTATTAACAGATGGAAGATCCTTTTTCTCATGTATTTTTAACTCTGTAGATCACCCAGATAGGTGTCACAAGCACATATCACACATTTAGCAGAAGGAAGTTAACAGCCATGATAAATGGGTTTGAATTAAAAAATATTTTATGTTTTTCTTCATCTATGGTTTAGTAACATAAATAAATAAGCCCTGTTATAAAATAATTCATAATGGGAAAATAAAGTTACATATCCTTGCATTTATTAAAAAAAGGTAGTTTTTAGACTACTGTAATATTTTTCTACTTATGATGAGTGAGGTGAGGGGCAATTTATTTTCCCACAATTTCCATCATGAAGGAAATATATTCTAACATAAAAAATATAAAGTTACAGAAATAAGCAAGGCAGTCATGACCTATAGATCTATTGAGAACTAAAATTCTTTAGAGGTCAAGGAAGTTGAAGGTGTTTTTGGACACCACTGAAGTGTCACTGAAGTGAAATTTTAACTCTTTGCCAGCATGTTTAAATTTCAAATCAATTGTCATACTGTTCACATTCTGAAGTTCTGGGAAGGATATGGTTTTAGAGGATACTATCCATCTAGTACATGTGTGATATGGATAAAGCAAAGTACAATGAAATAACTTGGGTGGGGGAGGGTGGGGTACGGAGAGAGAGACAGACAGAGAGAGAGAATGCCATAACCTGTTATTTTGTTATAGATCTATATCTGAAGCATCCTGCTTGGTTTTAGTCACCCCCTTTTCAGATGATCCTGAGTCCACAGGAGAATGAGTAGAAAAACAGTTTGTTCTTTCAAATTATGAACCATAAACTTGGCAAAGAGGCATTTAGGATAAATATAATACGAATTACCAAATGTCCACAAGAAGAAAAACACAGTTTTTTAATGCCCATTTAGGAGGGAGCCAGAACCTCTTGCTAGAAGTTTCAGGAAGGCTTATTTTCTTTCACAGTGAGCAAGGAGAATCTTTATGTGTGTCTTCAGCAGAGGAATGAGCTACCTTGAGCATTAGTGAGGGCTCCAGATCTGGAAGCTCTCAGCAGAAGCTAGATCACTTTTTGCCATGGATGATATAGGAGAGCTTTCTGAATGTAAAGGGAGTTTAGATAGCAGTCAATGTTCCATGTTCAAGATTCCCTTCTAGAAATGCATAGGAGACTAGTGACCCCCAAAACTGTTTATTGAGCATCCAGTACAGTTTTATATGCCAGTGGAGAGAACAGTGAACATGGCAGTTATAGTCTCTACCTATTAAATAAATATTTTAGAAGGGTTTAAAGAATAATCCAGAATTCTTTATCCAGAAAGATAAAGAATAATCCAGAATCTGGTGCAAAGCACAAGTCAGTAACTATTTGTTGAAAAAATTCATTGTTTAATCAGAGTCTCCTCTACAAATAAAATTTTGAGTTATTTACCTGGAGAATTTACCTAATCATTATCAGACCTGCCTAGCAGGCGAATACTGTTTCTTCTGACCTGTTATTTAGGATTACCTTGCTTATGTGTCTTCCATCTCTTTGTTTCATTTTTACCATCTTAAAAGTAGGGTTGGACGTGAGTGGTAACCGCTTGCCTCCTCTAGACCACCTTTGATGGCAGAGGTAGCCCTAAACCTCTGAAGTTAGTATGAAAACTGTAGGGCACTTTGGCTAAAGCAATGTTTTTCAATGTATGGGACATTCTGACTGGTTTATGCAAAATGACCTTGGGCATTAAAGGAATGTCTATTGAATCAGAAGGATTTAGAATCTGTACTCTTAATATTTCTTAAAGCAAGGAGACTGTTTCAATTTGGTGCTAGTTTTTAAATATCTAATTACATGTGCCTCTCCCATTTTCATAAAGAGTAGGCTTCAGATGCAAAGCTTTCAGAAGTCAAAACAATTTTTTATGAATTCGTATTTTAAATTTTCTTCCCATATTAAGTACTTGTTTTCATATACAGTAATGACAAAACTTCCTTGAAAAGGGCAGATTTGTAAAATGGTGTGATAGTTGCAAAAATCAAGAAGACAGTGCATAACATGCTTGGGACTTAATGACTTCTGTGTCAAAATTCTCTTAATGGTTTATTTCGGTTTATTTCTCAGGACTTCCTGTCTTGCTGTTTCTGGCTCTCCTTTGCATTCTAGACACCTGGAAACAGCTGTTCTGTGTCAGAGTCTTGCCTTCTCACTTTGGTTCACAAGATATTTTTGGATGCTAAGAAAGGGAAATTTGTACATTGGAGTATGTCTTAGCCTTGTTGACAGTGCCTAAATACTGTTTATTCAGAACGATCCTTTAAAAGCAATTTAAAATTGCTTTCTTGGCTTTCAGATCATATTCTTAGACTAGTAAAATGAGTCCCAAATTAATTTATGTGATTCTTCCTCCACTGTTTTTGATTTGTGGCCCCCGCCCTTCCCCTGCACCTTGTTTGTGAGAGAAAACAGATTTTAAGGAGTAAGGTGGAATTTCTTTTTGGTTTGTTTGTTTTATAGTTTTTGTTTTGTTGTTTCTATTTTATCATCTCAGGGAATCCATTTTGCTTATTAAAGCAGTTTTAAATATTTTTCAACAAATCTTGCACATGTTTAACAAGTCAAATTTTTCTTCAAGTCTTATGATATAGACTAGTGATTTCTTGCTTTAATGCACCCACTTTTGGGGGGTGTTTACTGCCATATTCCTAAGTATATGCTTAGAGCTTGAGATTTTGATATTTGCTTTCATCTGTTAATTTCTTCTATTAGAACATGTGAAAAGGGGAGTTTCTCTCTCTTTTACTAAAGCCTGTCTGTCTTGTACCTATCTATCTTCCCACTATTTCCAACATTTTAAAAACTATTTTTTAAAAAAATAAAATTCAGGAGTTATGTTTTCATTTGAGACATGGAAAGCTACAACAAATCCCTCCTACCCAAACATTGAGAGAAAACTAGATAATCTACAAAATTATAACTTGTCCTGAATCCATCAAGGACTGAGACCACCAGATAAGCAAGTGAAAGTGAAATCAAAAGAACCAGTCACTCCCAGGAGAGAGAGTGCATGGACCCTTTCACCTTCGGCAGAGCATAGCAAGAAGAAATAGTTTCCATAGAAGTCAGCAAGAAGAGTGCACACATGGTCATAGCAGCATTATTTATGACAGCCAATGGGTGGAAGTCATCTAAGTGTCTATTCTACTGATGGATAAATGGATACACAAAATGTGTGTGTCTCATATGCACATCTATTACATAGATGTACATATATATACAGTAGAATATTACTCAGTCTTAAAAAGAATGGACATTCCTTTTTATGTGTTTATTTTGTAAGGGAAGTAACATTCATTTACAACACTATGCATGGCTCAGAGGTATAGGCTCACAGCTCTTTAGATGTGTGTTACTGCCCCACACCCTTCACAAGGCACCCATAGTCCTCCATCATAGTCCATTGGGTCCCCTCCCCCTGACCCTCTGCATCAATTCTACAGTCAGATTTCTAGGGTTTGTTTCAGTTTGATTTGGACTGTTCAGAAAGGAAGGACGTTCTGACACATGCTACTGCATGGATGAACCCTGAAGACCTGATGCTAAGTGAAATAAGGCAGTCACAAAAAGACAAATATTACATGATTTCACTTTGTATGAGGTATCTTCAGTGGTAAAATTCATGGAGACAGGGTACAGAATGGTGGTTGTCAGGGGTTGTAGGAGGGGGATGTGGGGAGATTTTGGTTAATGGGTACAGATTTTCAGCTTTGCAAAATATTAATAAAAAGTATTCAGAAGATGAATGGTGATGTTGGTTAGGTGATGATGTTAATGGACTTATTGATATCACTGATCCATACACTTAAAAATGGTTACAGTGATAAATCCTATGCTTTGTGTATTTTACTACAACTAAAATAATGACAACCTGGTTTTAAAAAGCAAATCAGAAGAAATTATTTAAAATCTTTCATAAATTTGTAAATGTCACTTGAGATCTAGCAGGATCATTGAGTATAACTGGGAGCTTAGATTTGGGCATCTGCACTCATCACACATTCTTCCCCATGGGCCTCTGTTCAGTGCTTACAAGAGAGCTTGGAGGCAGGGAAGTTGGCCAAAGAGAGAGATCCTGTTCATTTCACAGGTGTACAGATAGCAAGAGTGTGCCCCTCAGAACAGGCACAAAATCCCACCTACAACCCCAGGTTCTTCCCTAAGCAAAGGGTTAAGCCACTAATGAAGGGACAGAAGCGTCAGTGGAACCTAGGGTCCCACACTGACACAAAGCAGATATCTGCAACAGATTCAGAGCTTATTTTGGTTGCCACAGGAGGAGGGAAGGGCGTAAACATAGACGAGCAATCAGCTCAAGGCCTAGGTTCAGTCTTAGGGCCCAAGACTGAGGAGAATGTAAACATTTACAGCAGCTGTGTTCATAATTGGCAGAAATCAGAAACAGCCAAGCTGTCCACCAGTGGGGGAATGGGTAAAGCATTGTGCTAGTGTTCCAGAGAATAGTGTGCTACTTGACACGCCAAAGGAATAAAAGGAAAGCTGTTGACCTCACAGCTGTGCCAGTGATCACAGAGAGTAAACCCATCAGGGTGGAAGTCATGAATGTTTCATGAAAAATGTGGCACTTTAGAAAATGCAACAGCTCAGAAATAGATCAAAACAATATTTGGAAAGCAGGAGTAGGGTAGAGGGGCTGATTGTCAGGATAGGAGTGAGCTAGAGGCCATAATTGGCTCAGAATGAAAAAATTCCTATATACTATCTGAGGGTTCCTATGATGCATAGAATAGTAGCAATTAATAAGCCATTCTGTACTTAAAACTCAAAGGCCTCTAAATACATATACTGTTTTTCTCTACCCTAAACATAGGTCAAATTGATTGTAGATCCTTCAAAGTTAAAGAAGCTGTAGAATTCATTCAATGGCCCTTTAAACCAAGTTTTCACCTGTAGTTTGGAGACATGGATAGAATTCAGTGAGCATACAAAATTGGATGCAGAAAATGACTTCTTTATTGGCACTAGTTTCTAATTTGAAATTTCAACATTGTGCATAATGATGGATGTAGGTCACAGACCCTGGTCGCCTCAGAAATTCTTGTGACTTTGTCACCATTGGAAGTCACAAATAGTAGCATGCCACTTTACTGTTGTTGGTGGACACTTTAAAAAATCATTTATGGGAGTGCAAACTGGTCCAACCACTGTGGAGAGCTGTGTGGAGATTTCTGGACCTACTAAACATAGAGCTTCCATATGATCCAGCAATTCCACTCCTAGGTATTTACCCAAAGGACACAGAAACATCAATTCCAAAGAGCACCTGCACCCCTATGCTTATAGCAGCACTGTTTACAATAGCTAAGCTTTGGAAACAACCCAAATGCCCAAAAATAGATGACTGGATCAAGAAGATGTGGTACATATATACCATGGAATATTACTCAGCATTCAAAAAAGATAAACACATGCAATTTGCAGCAACATGGATGGCACTGGAAGGGATCATGCTCAGCGAAATAAGCCAAAAAGAAAAAGAAAAATACCGATGGTCTCACTCATAGCAGGAATCAAGAAAACTTAAATAAGGGAACAGGAAAACGAATAACTATAAGAAAGTGAAAATCAAAATAAAAAAAAAAACTACGAACCAGAGACACTTTTAGGGGGGTGGGGGTGGGAGGGGAGGGATTGGGGTCAGAATGGGGGGGCTGCAATTGTATGGGGATTATAAAAATAAAATTTATTATTAAAAAAAAAATAAAAATAAAAAATCATTTATGCTCATCCCTACTTTGAAATGGTTATTATTAGACCTGCTCTTAGATCTTTTTATTTAAAGCATTAGCATGAAACATATAGCATGTTACCAAGTTATCTTTTCAAAATTTTATAACTGTTTCACTGTATTTTGTTTCCTGTATAATCCTGTGGATCTCACTCTTAGAAGAGGTTAACAGACTCGCAGAGGGATTCATAGCACCAAAAACTGTTAAGAGCTTGAAACTTTTGAACTCTCAGTATTAAGTTTCGTTCAGTGCAAGGGGCCTGGCTCAGATGCCCAAGCTGCTGAGTGTGACTTCCTGCACTCGTGCTTGATGTGCCAGACACCAGCTGTGCCAGCCATAGGACACGTTCCTTCTAGCAGGTTTCATGCTTGTGAGCTCAATGGGCATGTTTGTGAGAATCTATAGGCTCTCTGTGGCCTCTTTTAGAGGCCTTTCCCATAGTGGGCCAATCAGCCTTTGAAGTAAGGACCCCCCTCCGCGGATGCCACATTTAACCTTGCCTGTTAGGGGATCTGACTTTTTTTGTGCACCTTCCCACATTCATGGCTCAGGAACCCTTGGTGGGGAGACAGGTCAGCCTGTGGACCCACCTTATGTGTTTGTGAATTCCAGCAGGACTGAGATCAAACTTCAGGGCCCATCAGTCTGTTCTCCCAGTTTTGATTCAGTTCCCTGGCAGGCTTGTTATGATTTAAATAATCATATGTCCCTTGCCAAAATCAGTATAGTCTTCCTTTTATTATCTTTCAACTACATTTATTCTAAATGCTGTCTTGCCAGAGAAGCCACGGGCTGGCTTCAGTGCCAGCAGTGATAGTAGTCTAATGGGGAGAGGGAGGATTTCTTTCCTGTAGGTTATATTTCATGGTAGATGCATATCAACTGCACTGATCCATGGCTACTGAAGCTAAAATTTCTAAACAACCCAGGAAATTTCATTTCTGCCAACCCCGATAAGAAATTTTCTCTCTTTTGGGGTAAAATCTGCTTTTGTTTATCTTCTGTCATTGACCTAGATTTGATCGGTAAAACCTGATGATTATCTAGGAATTTCTTGAAGTTACTAAAATGCTCTTACTGTGACCTTCCTGACTGTTCAAGGAATGCAGATCATAGTGAAACTTGCCAAAACGAATATTGTTTTGGCAGAAATATGCTTACTGAAAAAACATTAGTCTTAGGCTGCCTGGAACCTTTTTGTGACAAATGTTTGGGATCTGAGTTGTGTCAGGCACTCAGCTGAACACTGAGGATAGAGTACAGGGCCCTCTCTGGTGGAGCTTATCGTATAGTGTGTGCATTTTGGGGGAGGGTATTAGCTATAGAGGACTGGGAAGATACTCTGAAGACCAAGCAGGTGGCATGGGAGACTACGAAGCTCAGGCAAACCTCAGAAAAGAGGACCTCAAAAAAGTGGTGCTGCTTAGATTGAGGACTGTGGGGAAATGGAGTTGGGGGCAGGAGGGTAGGGATAGTCCAGATAGAGGAAATGGCTTGGCACATGTAAAGAAATGAAGGCTAATCTGTGTGACTGAGACAAGGGTGAGGGTGGGACAAAGTGGAGGTGAAAAGACAAGCCAGTATTAGACAGTGTAGGATCTTCTTGGCCAGGCTGAGGATTTTGATCTTGGAAGGGGGTAACATGATCAATTATCCATTGTGATACATAGATAATGATATTTATTTTCTAAGAGAACAGATAGAGTTAAACAAAAACCAGATCACTTAAAAAAAAAGTCTTATCCAGTGACCATGACATATGTACCCCTATATATATATATATATACACATTACTATATATATATATATATATATATATATATATATATATATACACACATTACTAAAAAATCCCTTCACCTCTGGGTAGCAAGCTTTTGGTTTCAATGTCAGGATTAAATTACTTGTTTCTTTGAGGTTTTGAATTGAGGGAATTCTAAACCTCTTGCTTTTGTTATTTGCTTTTGAAGACTTTGTAAAGTTTCTATTCTAAAAGCTACGAGCAATATCTTCTTTTTTTTTTTTTTTTAAACAGGGCTATTTTAATCACCATTGTTGACCTATTTATTTGGACCACATTACAAAAGGCCTAGTATTATTACTATAATTGATTTGAACTGATGTGTAAGAAAGTCTTTTTTAAGAACCCGGTACATTTAAATTTATAGAAAAAATTCACATTTCCCAGTTGGTCGGCAAATAGGAGCCATAGGCGTGCTTAGAACTGATGTCTGCATAGCCCCTTCACCACTGCTTGGAATTTATAATTCTTGCAATATTTAGATCATTTGAAGAATTGTAAAATACAATTTTTCATCTCACATATATACTTTTTGAAAGGCCCAAATTTTGTCCACAAAATAATGGAGTAGATCTGCCGTGTTTTTACTATTAGCCACACAGAGGAATGAATTAGCTACCAGCTCATTGTGTTATTTTCGGGACTAGTCAGACTTTGTGTTTGGAGACTCTGAGGGTCGGGCTTGAATAAGAGGATCCTCTTCCTTTCAAAGCTGTCGACTCAAGGTCTGTGTGTCCCACCGTGTATAATTGAACTTGTGCTGAAGTAACTGGCATCTACCTGCACATTTGTGGCTCAGTACTAGTGCCAGCTTCTTTTTACCATGGGAGACAGAAGAGGATGCTTAAGGAATCTACATTGTAAAGGACCTTGAAAGATCTTCGCGACAGGGATATTCAGAGGCAGTGACTGGAGCAGTTCAAGAGCATTTTTGTGTGTCTGTGTGTAGGTTTTACTTGAAGGCAGTAAGTGCCTTGGAGCCTAACCATAGCGTCAGAGGACTTTGTTCTCTGTCTTGGGTTCTTTTGTTGAGGATGTGCTTCTGTAACTATGTCTGTCATCTGAGCAAAGTTCCTTTGTGGACTTGTCCCTACCCCAGAATCAACTTTTTTAGCTGTGTGGTTGATGTGGACCTCAATTGCCTGCTTTGCTCCTCTTTCCCCAGGGGTGAGCATGTGACCCAGGCAGCCTAGCACCCCTGCCTCTAGCCACAGTGATTTGTTCGAGTAGGTTATGATCTCAGCTGACAAGATGGTAAGATGCTCCCTGGGATTTTGACAGAGCACCAAAAAGATGCTCTCGTCTCATGGGGGTTACAGAGCTGTTAGGATTTATCTCTAACCATCTGTTATCAGATGGAGGAAGCCAGGCCAAAAAGGAAGCTAGTTCAAGAAAAATCAAAACAAAAAAAGGGCACATTTCAGCCCATAGATCCCACCAGCATGATTCCTTTATATTTTATTTGCACCAAACTCATTTTTTCCACTTTGATTTAAGCTAATTTGAGTCAAGCTTTTGTTTTCAGCTACCAAAAAAAAAAAAAAAAAACCAAAACAAAACCCAAAAATGTTATCCATAAACTTTCCCTACACAGAAAATGGCAGCAGAAGGGAGAGGTCTCAAGATGTCATCTGGTGTAGTTGTGAGAGATTTCAGAATCTCTAATGCCCTAAGCCAGAGAGAATTTGTAAAATAACTCAAAGAATGGACTGATTTCCCCCCTCTTCTTGCCATTTCCTTTAAACAGCATTGGATCTTTTAAACTATCTTCTGAAATAGTAGATTCCTCATTATGTTCTTATACAGAATGAGAGACTTTGTGTTGCTATGCATTACAGAAACAAACATAAATGGTTACTGGCTGAGTCCTAGTTACAGCCTTGTCATCTGAAACCCCTGGATACATTCATTTGTTGTGCATTTAGCTTTTTAGCATGAGGCATTCTAGGGTCTATTGTTGAACAAATAAGATTTTACAACTCCAGTAATGGTCTCTAACATGAATAACAAGATTAGAGGGACAAGTCGTAAAAATAATAAAAGACAAATTATCCTCTACTTCTAGTAATTCAGCAATGAAAGCCATTTACATTCTCATTTGGAGATTAAATAGCTAGACATTTTGAGTCAGTCATTTTGGTTGCAGCATTTTGCCACAGCTTCATTCCATTTGGTATCTTAGATATCAGTTTCTCACAGCCATTTTTTTTCAAAGGCAGGGAAACATGGTAATGAAAATGAGTGTTTCAAGTGTCTTGTGACCCTTAAGTGGAAAGCGGACAGCAAAGGAGCCATGATTAATTTTTTTTTTTTTTTAAGATTTATTTCTGCATATAAGATCTGGGGTGTAAGCCAGAGGTGCAGGGGGGTGAGAGGATTTACCAGAGACAGTGGGGAGCAGAACAGGCAGATCTACTGAAATGCACTACTGAAGGGAGCAGTGGGCAAGGCAGGAGAGGTCTGCTGCGCCATGTGGGTCAGATCCCTGCCCAGCCTGGAATTGAACTTGTGCTACAGTAGCTGGCGATAGCTTGACAGTGCTGTCTTTAACCCCTGCACCACCAGGGTGGCCCTGTGATGACGTTTTTGATACAAGTTTATGCTGGAGTCTTGTTTTTTCATGTTTCTTTATGAAGACATATATGACACATCCATCAATTAGGATGTACCTGGGTGGAAGGAGACCAGGAGGTTCAGGGCCTTATTAAGACCCAGTTTAGCTTATGTTGATGCTTGTCTCATGGACCATCATTTCTGCTATGAAGAATTGTAAGATAAGCCTTTTAGCTAAAAATAGAATCTGGTTACTAAGCTAACTGTGCTCTGCATATCATAATTCTGTGAACAAAGAGCATTGTCTTCCAGGGCTGACCTGAATGGGCTCCAAGGACATTAAGAACCATCGTGGTTGACTAACTTCCATTCAGGAAAATATCCACTGCAGTTTTCTGCAAGACATCCTAAGGTATACTGAGCTGTTTATTAGCCCCTGTGCTCATGTAGTAGGAAAAATAGTTTCTCCTTCCCAGGTCATTTAGTGATGAAAACCATCACATTTTCAAAAGAGGGATACTGCACACGGATGTAGCATGGGGATGACCAATGGCTGTGGTGCTATATTTTGGGAACAGTTTGGGAAACTATTGCCTAGTGACAAAATAACAAAAGAACAGTTCTCACCTTTGTGTCTGTAGGAGATTGTTTAGTAAATGAAAATTAGCATGTGAGTTAGCCCCCAAGTATGCAGATCAGGATCAGTTCTTTCTACAAACACATACAGGCTGAAGGAACGCCCCTCCCTTGCTGTTGCAGCCAGAAGGGGCACGTCTATTCTTACGCTGAGCATGTGTGGAATCTGCAGGTCTTTGCAATGGCGTTTCCTGTACATGTTGTTCTACCAAAAGGGGTGAGGTATGAAGCACATCCTGTTGCCGGCGGCCATGCCCATGTGGAATGCAGAGACTGCTGACTGGAGTCTACAGCTGCAGCTTCGAGACAGACAACCACGCAAACAGATGGGACTCCTGGGCAAGGGGAAGTGAGTTGTGGCAGGCAAAGTATATTGGAAGATGTGGGAGTCTCCTTAAATTCTGTAAAATTAAGGAAAAGTGAGGCCTACAGAAGTCCCATTGGTGACTCGGAATTTGAGAACCTTGCACTTGATAAAATTGCAGACAGGAAACCTGAGCTTCCTCCACTCTTTGCAGTACAGATCTGGAGGCACGGAAGGGACTGTCCCAACGTTGAACGGCAGGAGCCACGGAGGAGCAACATTTGGACAACTGTTCTCTTCCGTTTCCTGGGAAGGACTAGACATTTCCAGTAGCCTTGTAACTGGAAGATTGGACTTTGGGCCACCTGTCACCACCAAATGCCAATGAAGTAGAGACCGGAATGGAATCTTTAAGGTGTACTTTAATCAGACAGCTGGGAATCTGGAGGTTGAACTTAACACCCTAAAAAACCACCTTTAACATTTCATTTCCAGCTGGCTTTTTATAGTGAGTTGAACAAAGGCAATTCAGCAGTAAGTGGGCCTTCACTGCTGCCAGGAGATTTTTGATGTCTAGCCCCCCCAATTTCTTATCACCCTGCTGGACACCCAGCCTCATGCTCATCCTGTGTGCTGAGCCTGGACCACAGTTAGCACCAGTTCCCCACACTCCTCCAGATGGGCCTTGGGTTGGAAAATTAACTCAGAGCAGACAGGCCATAAACAATATTTGTGCACTACCGTAGATTCCTACTATACCATGCATAGTGTCTTACCCAGTCTCCTCCCCGTCCCTACTTCCTATCAGCCTGATGAATAAGGGTCTGATTGGATTTGATATTGGAAACTCTGGACACCCAATATATATTCTTGCATAATATGCATCAGTTAACTATATAATAAAGTGATTATATTTTTGTTTCATATTAATTCTGGGGACTCCTTATTTATGCTTTCATTCAAATCATAAATTGATTGCTCGCTCTTGCACAAACATTGAAAAAAAAAGTGATGAATAAATCCAAAGAAATCCCAGCTTTCACAAACTTACATTCTCGTTTGTGAAGAACACCAACAATTAAGCATACACATAAAGACTTTGGAAAAAAAATACATTGTGCTACTGTGATTTAGAAGCACAGGTCTGGGGTGGAGGGACATGTAAGTAAAGGAGAAGGTCTCTGGGGATTGGCTCAAGGGTAGAGCAACATTTAGAAAATGGGAAGGCCAGGAGGAAATGTTGAGGGGCCAGAGAAGGGGCAGCCTGTGTGGTCTTCAGAGATGATTTCCTTCATTTACTAAGCCCAGGAGTGACTTGATCTAATGGATGCTTTGGGAAGTTTCACATGGCTGCACTGCACTGCACTCCGTGCACTGCACGCCACTGCACTGCACTCCATGCACTGCACTCCACTGCACTCCATGCACTGCGCTCCACTGCACTCTGCACAGCACGCCACTGCACTCCGTGCACTGCACGCGACTGCACTCCGTGCACTGCACCCACTGCACTCCGTGAACTGCAACCACTGCACTCCGTGCACTGAACTGCACTGCATTTCGTGCACTGCACGTCAGTGCACTGCACTGCACTCCGTGCACTGCATTGCACTGTGCTCCGTGCACTGCACCCACTGCACTCTGTGCACTGCACTCCACTGCACTCCATGCACTGCACACCACTCCGTGCACTGCACCTACTGCACTCCGTGCACTGCACTCCACTGCACTCTGTGCACTGCACGCCACTGCAGTCTGTGCTCTGCACGCCACTGTATTCCATGCACTGCACCCACTGCACTCCATGCACTGCACGCCACTGCACTCCACTGCACACCACTGCACTCCCCTCCACTGCACTGCACTACACTCTATGCACTGCACTGCACCGTGCTGCACTCCGTGCACTGCACTGCACTGCACTGCACTGCATTCCGTGCACTGCATGCCACTGCACTGCACTACACTCCGCTGCACTGCACTCCACGGCACTCCGTGCACAGCACTCCACTGCACTCTGTGCACTACACTGCACTGCACACTACTGCACTCTGAGCACTGAAGCCACTGTACTCCGTGCACTGCACACCACTGCACTCTATGCAATGCACCCACTGCACTCTGTGCAATGCATTGCATTGAGCTCCGTGCACTGCACTCCACTGCACTCCGTGCATTGCATGCCACTGCACTCCGTGCACTGCACTCCACTGCACTCCGGGCACGGCACGCCACTGCACTCTGTGCTCTGCACGCCACTGCATTCCATGCACTGCACCCATTGCACTCCGTGCACTGCACACCACTGCACTGCACTGCACTCTATGCACTGCACTGCACTGCACTCCGTGCACTCCACTGCACTGCACTGCATTCCGTTCACTGCATGCCACTCCACTGCACGGCACTCAGCTACACTGCACTCCACGGCACACCGTGCACAGCACTCCACTGCACTCTGTGCACTGCATCCACTGCACTCCGTGCACTGCACGCCACTGCACTCTGTGCAATGCCCCCACTGCATTCCTTGCACTGCACGGCACTGCTCTCCATGCACTGCACGTCACTGCACGCCACTGCACGCCACTGCACGCCACTGCACGCCACTGCACACCACTCCGTGCACTGCACTGCACTCCGTGCACTGCACGCCACTGCACTCCGTGCACTGCATGCCACTGCACTCCGTGCACTGCAGGACACTGCACTCCGTGCACGGCACTGCACTGCACTCCGTGCACTGCACTGCACTGCATTCCATGCACTGCATGCCACTGCACTGCATTCCATGCACTGCATGCCACTGCACTGCACTGCATGCCACAGCACTGCATGCCACAGCACTGCATGCCTCTGCACACTGTGCACTGCACACACTGCAATCCGTGCACTGCACACCACTGCATTCCATGCACTGCACGCCACTGCACTCTGCACTGCACGCCACTGCACTGCACTACACTCCGTGCACTGCATGCCACTATACTCCGTGCACTGAACTGCACTGCATTCCATGCACTGCACGCCACTGCACTGCACTGCACTGTACTGCACTCCGTGCACTGCACTCCACTGCACTCTGTGCACTGCACGCCACTGCACTGCACTGCACTGCACTGAACTCCGTGCACTGCACACCACTGCACTCTGCACTGCACTCCACTGCACTCAATGCACTGCACGCCACTGCACTCCGTGCACTGCACACCACTGCACACCATGGACTGAACTGCACTGTACTCCGTGCACTGCATGCCCCTGCTCTCTGTGCACTGCACGCCACTGCACTCCGGGCACTGCACCCAGTGCACTCCATGCACTGCACTCCACTGCACTCTGTGCACTGCACGCCTCTGCTTTCTGTGCACTGCACCCACTGCACTCCGTACACTGCAAGCCACTGCAGGCCACTGCACTGCACGTCACTGCACTCTATGCATTACACAGCACTGCACTGCACTCCGTGCACTGCACCCCACTGCATTGTACTGCACTGCACTGCATTCCGTACACTGCACTGCACTGCACTGCACTCCGTGCACTGCACTGCACTCTGTGCACTGCACTGCACTCCGTACACTCCACCCACTGCACTCCGTGCACTGCACTGCACTGCACTCTGTGCACTGCACTGCATTCCGTGCACTGCACCCACTGCACTCTGCGCACTGCATGCCACTGCACTGTGTGCACTGCAAGCCACTGCTCTCTGAGCACTGCACCCACTGCACTCCATTCACAACATGCCACTGCACTCCGTGCACTGCACTGCGCTGCACTGCACACCACTGCACTCTGTGCACTGCACGCCATTGCACTGCACTGCACTCCCCTTCACTGCACACCACTGCACTCCACTGCACTCTGTGCACTGCACGCCATCGCATGCCACTGCACTGCACTCTGTGCAATGCATGCCACTGCACTGCCCTGCATTCTATGCACCGCACTCCACTGCACTGCACTCCACTGCACTGCACTCCACTGCACTCTGTGCACTGCATGCCACTGCACTGCACTGCACTGCACTCCGTGCACTGCACTCCACTGCTCTCTGTGCACTGCACACCACTGGACGCCACTGCACCCCGTGCACTGCACGCCACTGCACTCCATGCACTGAACTCCACTGCACACCACTGCACTCCTCGCACTGCACCCACTGCACTCCATGCACTGCACTTCACTGCACTCCGTGCACTGCACCCACTGCACTCCGTGCACTGCACGTCACTTCACGCCACTGCACTGCACTGCACACCACTGCACTGCACTCTGTGCACTGCACTCTGTGCACTGCACGCCACTGCACTCTGTGCACTGCACTGCACTGCATTCCACTGCACACCACTGCACTGCACTACACTGCACTCTGTGCACTGCACTGCGCTGCACTGCACTGCACTTCGTGCACTGCACGCTACTGCACTCCGTGCACTGCACGCCACTGCACCCCGTGCACTGCACCCACTGCACTCTGTGCACTGCACGCCACTGCATTCCGTGCACTGCACGCCACTGCACTGCACTGCACTGCATTCCGTGCACTGCATGCCACAGCACTGCACACCTCTGCACTCTGTGCACTGCACACCACTGCACTCTGTGCACTGCCTTGCACTGCACACCATTGCACTGCACTGCACTCCATGCACTGCTCTGCACTGCATTCCACTGCACTCCTGACACAACTCAGATCCCAAACATTTGTCACAAAAAGGTTCCAGGCAGCCTAAGACTAATGTTTTTCTTGTAAGCATATTTCTGCCAAAACGAATATCATTTTGGCAAGTTTTACTATGATCTGCATTCCTTGAACAGTCAGGAAGGTCACAGTAAGAGCATTTTAGTAACTTCAAGAAATTCCTAGATAATCATCAGGTTTTACCAAACAAATCTATTTCTAACTCAAAACCACAGTTTTCATTCTAGCACAAAAACTGCAGTGCTCTTTGCTAATCTATGCAAATACTTCAAGAGGGTTATAAACTGTGTTGGGCATACATTTATAAGAAGCAAAGTATGTTATTTCTTCTCTTAAGTCTACCTTTATTGTGCATTTACTCCCACAAATCAGAGCTCTTTTTTTCCCACTAAAATCTAGTTCTTTAGATTTTGAAGAGCTATTGATTCAGTTATTTAGTTTAGTGTAAAGATTTCCTGTAAAGACATGTCTCCTTTGGGGACATAAAAGGAGTAATTTCTTGATGACCCCTAAATTGTGATATTAGACATAGTGTTTAGATTTCATCTTTAAGTGACATTGAACAAGCTTGGATTCAAAAAGTTTGAATATATAATAATTTTACTTCCTCCTTGTTTATAATAAATTGGCATTTAATGTCATGAAATCCATTATCATGTGGTCTCATTTCCTAACCTGCAATCAGTTCAAAATACTTATTCTTCATGTTTCTGTTTTGTATATTGTTTTCTGATTTCCTACTATGAAAGATGGAAATGATTTGTAAAATGTATTTCATCTTTTCAGTTAGTCATATCAATTTTCAGTTATATCAGTATTTAGTGCCAAAATTATGATTATGAATATTATTTATAGCTAATGTTATGATTTTATTTCTTTTCATTAACAATGTCGTGGTTTTTGTCTGGAGTTAATATTTCATGTATTTTGTCTGTCTTTATTTCCCCCATTTATTCTTAACTCTCTATCAGAAATGTAAAATTCTCAATAACTTCATAAAAATTAAACATTCTTTGTTTTGTTTTCTCAGCAGCATTCCTCATCTAACTGTCATCTGTCTATCCTCTTGTTTCCCTCTGGATTAGTTTCTCTGTAATTCTGTCACTCTGTAATTTCTGCTCATTGCTTGTGCATTGTCATCCTGAAATTGCCCTTTGCTTCTCTCATCTTAGTTTTCCTTTCCCCTCTGATTTTACTCAGGAATACTCTCTTATAGCTCCCAGAGAAAGCTTAAATAATTGGAAGCATACTTTTGAGATTTATTATGTGATCTGAAAATGCTTTTATTCTCACATTTGATTGATAGTTTGACTGGATATAGGAATATAGGTGAGAAATATTTATTCCTCCAAAATTTGAAAGCATGTCTCTATTTTTCTTCTAACACTCAGTTGAGATGCTATTCTGCTACCTAATCTTTTGGTTTTGACCTGCTTTTAAAAATTGTTTCCATTGATTGGGGCCTCCCTGGTGGCGCAAGGAGTTAAGATGCAACCTATGAAGTTGTCTACAACAACTGCAACATGAGTTTGATCCCTGGCCAGGGAGATACGCATGTGGCACAGCAGACGTCTCCTGACTCACCCGCTGCTCCCCTCAGCAGTGTATTTCAGTCAGTCTGCCTGTTCTGTTCCCCACTGTCTCTAGTGAATCCTGTCCCCCCATCTCTTCTATGAATAAATAAATAAATCTTTTTTAAAAAATTGGTTCCATTCATTAAAACTTGGGAGAATTCTCTTTGTCCTCAGTATTCTGGAACTTTATGTTGGTGTGCCTGAGCTTGTACACTTTTTATTCGTAATATGAAATACTTAGAGAACCTATCTATCTGGAGATTCATGTACTTCAATTATAGTGTGTTTTCTATGGTGATTCTCTTGGTTTTCTGTTTTGCATATCTGAATATTGGATCAGTTTGGTGGGGCTTTTAAGTTATTCTTATTCTGATCTAATTTTCATCTTTCTCGTTCTTGTTATACTTTGTGAGATGTCTTCAATTTTGTCTTCCATTTGCTTTGTTGGATATCTTCTTTCTACTCTTATATTTAATTTCCATATGTACTATCTGGTTCTTGTTTTATGTCTCCATAAACATATTTCCTGTTGATTATAGTTCTCCAACATATTTTCCTGGTCTCTATATTTTTCCATTTTTCTTGCTTCCTTGGTTTCTGTCCATTCATATTTCCAAATGAAGGCTTGAAAAATTAAATGGATACCTGGTATCCATGGTAGAACTTTTGAATAGCATGCTTTATTTTATTGTCATTTATTTACTTTATTTAGTTATTTATTTGGTATACTCAGTTTATATACTTAACTGTCAATGATTGAAATGGTTTGGTCTTGACCTTGTCACTGTGCTCCTGGAGGAATATTCTGAAATTTTCCTACTGTGACGCTGCATTCTGACAGCAAAATAGGCCAGGGTGGTTGGCATGAGTAGTAGGAGAGGGAGATTACTTCTCAGTACATACATGTTCCTTAGATATTTAGTTGTCGTTGTCGTTGTTGTTGTCGTCGTCATCATCATCATCATCATTATTATATTTATGATTCTCTATCTGGAATCATAAAGATCTCTGGGATATTTTATCCTTTGATTCAGTTTTTTAGGAGACTGAGCAGCTATTCTCTTGCCTAAGTGAAAGGCTTGTAATCACCTAGGTGCTCAGGGTAGAAGACTAAATGGAAGGGCTGATACTCTTCTTAGATGTTCGACTGACCATTCTTTGTAGCCCTGCCCTTTCACTGCCTTCAGAAATATAAGATGCCCCTGTTACTACCTTTTAAAAACTTCTATCAAGTTCTCGTTTCTTCACTGTTTCTCCTCCCTATCTCTTCTTGGCATTGAACTTTTAAGTGCTTTCTCTGCTCTACTAAGTCAATTATCCCTCATTGTTCTACTTTCCGGCATCCAGAGTTTGCACTCCCTGCCATTGTCTCCTTTCCTATTTTCATTGTTCCTCTGGATTTGTGCTTTTTAAAACACCTTTATTATCACTTGTCTGTAGTTATAGGAGGGAACAGATGCTAACTTCTTTAACTGAGTGTCTTAAAGATTTTTTAAGAGGTTTAAAACAGTGGATCTCATATCATTTTAGTATTATTCTGGAATTAATTCTAATTTGAATATATATCTCCTGCTCTACCATCTCTTGTTTCCTGCAGTAAAAAACTTTAATGGAACTACAGGTTAATTCTTGGAATTTTTTAATTCCCTGTTTACTTTTTTTGGAGAGTTTAATTTTCATTTAAAATCCACTGGAAGCCAATATAATTAGGGTACAGCAAATTCTGTCTTGCTGAAGTCTTTAGAAACGTGCAAATGAGGCACACTATTTTCCATGGTCCTTTGATTTTTATTTTGGTGTTTTGAATTTAATGAGATTTTTTTTTCTAAATTGGTGACTGGTATGCTGACACCATGTTTTACTGTGAAAAAATTTTTTCCCTTTTAATAAGTACAGTTATCTATTGCTAGATACATGTTATTGTTTTATGAAAAGGAAGAATCCCTAGTTTAATGTAGGTTTTTTTCTCCCTCTTGTTAGGACTAAAGGAACTCTTCCAGCCATATCATAGCCCAGAGATTTATTATTTCTATGGCAGGAACTCATTGCCAAAAAAAAAAAAAATATATATATATATATACATCTTTTTAGAGAACTACAACAGTTCATGTAGGTGGAAAGTGTAAGACTTAATGCCATATGCTATTCTCATCCTGTACCCCTCAAGCCTGAATTAGTTGAATAACATGTACCTCCATGCCTCTGCAACAGACTTCTTCTAAAAAATGAGGAGGAGATCCGTCTTCCATTGCTTAGTCTAGAGATTAAAGAAAAGATCTTTTTTTAATTTTTGTTTTCCTTTGTTAACCTTCCATTGGAGATTTAAGAGAGGTCTATTGAATTTTTGACTACTGTGACCATAGAACTTGTTTGAATAGATGTTATGTGGTGAAAAGGCCATTAGCATACAATTTGGGAAATCATAAATATTTATTTATTAAAGATTTTCTCTTTATTTATACAAGAACTGGGTTACAGGTCAGAGGCGTGGGAGGGTGAGAGAATTCGCCAGAGACAGAGCAGGGAGCAGAACAGGCAGATGGACCAAAAACACTGCTGAGGGGAGCAGTGGGCGAGGCAGGAGAGGTCTGTCACACCATGTGGGTTTCTCCCTGGCTGGCTGGGAATTGAACCCGTGCTGCAGAGGCTGCGGACAGCTTCACAGTGTGGCGCTCAACCCGCTGCACCACTGGAGAGGCTCTGAAATTATAAATATTTAAACAAAGTTAAAAAGACATCTATAAAAGGTGGTCTAGAGCACATTATTAGCGTGCATCTCCGAGGGCAGGGAATGTTTTATATGAATCAAAATTGCAGGGAGCTCTTTTTCATCCAGGAGCATGGTTTGAGGTCAATGTTTATGTAACAAAATATGAGAACATTTTTACATGTAGTTCTCATTCATTGCAAACTGAAGTTCACCGTGGTATTTATGTGTTGATCAAGTTGTGGCCTTAGAAATGTGCATATTATGTACCACAATGTGGTTTTCACTAGTTTTCTAATTCTAAAGAGAAGGTAATATTTGATATGTTAATGAGTGATGGAACTGAATATAGTATACTTGAGTCTGAAATTAGGTTTAATTACTTCTATATATAAGACCCTGAGTGCACTTTGCTTAGTATCTAAACTGAAGTTAAATGTGTTAGGATTTTGAGTCCTCATTTATAGGCTATATACCTTGATAACTTTTAAAATATTTATGGAATGAATTAACTGGGCTTTCTCTGCTAGGAAGTGAGCTAGAGCTTTATGAACACGAACACATTCACTGTGATGACATTGTGGCTTAAAGAGGCTCAAGAGACTAGTAACTTAGTCAAGCAGGGACTCAACCCCAGCTCAGTTTAGCTTTACTCAAATTCTAATTATTGCCTAGTAAAATTTAGGCATTGGTAGAATGCTAGCAATCAGTTGATAAGTTTCCTTAGAGAAAGGGTTATCTTGATTTATGTAAAAATAATGGGATATACACTGAATTTTGTAAAAATTGATGTTAATTGGAATGTAATAGTATAGTCATCCAATATTGTATATGGGGATGGTGTTAGTTTCAGTGTTTATGTAAAAGAATAAATATCCCTGAAGTATTAGGTTGAGATGGTATAAAAGGTATATTTCTCAGCAAACTGTTTTAAGTGAATAAAAGTGTATTTAACTAGAGATTTTGCTTTTTTTTTGTAAATATGTCAAGTTGACATTTCTTAGAAAGACATAATAGAAAAGGTCTTAGGTTCTTTTGACTTGCCATTCTGCTAGATTCCTTATTTTGTCAAGTTTTGTGATATTTTTAAAATCTCTCTAGAGCCTGAGTTTCTTTAATATAAAATGGGTAAAGTAATATATATTTTTGCAGGATTTTTATAAGTATTAAATGAAAGAACTTACATAAAAACACATAGCACTGGCGAGAAGCCAATATCAAGGCAGTGGTATTTTTTCCCCTTTTCTCTACCTTAGTAGTAATTAACATTTTTGTTATTAAAATTGACTTATTGGATATATGTTTGTAAACAACAAGATAAAATATCTGGACCCTTTTACAACTGGATGTTATGTTCCTGACAAACTTCTAAACTTTTTTTTTTATTTATTATTTATTTATACAAGCACTGGGTACAGCCAGAAGCGAGGGAGGGTGAGAGAATTCACCAGAGCCAGAGCAGGGAGCAGAACAGGCAGACAGACAAAATACACTGCTGCGGGGAGCAGCAGGCGGCAGGAGAGGTCTGCGCGCCACGTGGGACCCTTGCCCGGTGTCCGGGGATCAAACCGGCGCTGCAGAGGCTGCAGGCAGCTTTGCAGCCCAGCACCCAACTGCTGCGCCACCTGACAAACTTCTAGTTGGAGATCTTTGAGGCCTCACTAGAACACTTCCTTAAAAAGCTTTTCTTTTCCCCCCTGGATTCTAAGCCTCATGGTTTTACTCGTTTAGCATTTCATAAATATTTAAAATAGCTCATATTAATTTTCTAGTAAGATTTAAAATCACCGGCACTTTAGAATCAAAGAAATACAGTAAAAACCATAATAAGTAATGTAGTAAAGTGTGTTAAACTCTATATACATATGACTGTCATGTTCTCCATTTCATTGAAAGGAAACTGAAGCCCTAAGCCCACATGGCAATGGAGAGAGAGGATTTCTGATTCTATTTGTCAGACAAGGTCATCCTACTTATTTTTAACACTATTCTTTAATTCCACAGAGATCCAAATAAGCCAATTTGGAAAGAGGAGACATTCAGAGTAAATTAGAAAAAACATCTTTTGGTGTATGTATTGTTTTAAAACTAAGGAAGAATCATAAATTAGATTTCTCCAATGGATGATATGTAGGATAGACCATTTGGAGAAC
Source organism: Talpa occidentalis (assembly GCF_014898055.3). Lineage (NCBI taxonomy): Eukaryota > Metazoa > Chordata > Mammalia > Eulipotyphla > Talpidae > Talpa > Talpa occidentalis. The sequence continues at coordinate 26,511,297 of NW_026555331.1, read as the reverse complement.
CATTTGTTTTTGTAGGGCTGGTGTGATTTTATAGTAATTTTTGACAGGACCTCCCTGGTGGTGCAGGTGTTAAAGCCTCAGCACTATCAAGCTATCACGCCAGCCACTGTAGCATGAGTTGATCCCTGGCCAGGGAGCTAACCCACGTGGTGTAGAATCCTCTCACCCCCATACCTCTGACCAATACCCCACTTCTTGTATGCATAAATAAATAAAAATAAATCTTTAAAAAAATACTGATTTTTGACAAATAAAAAGCTGTAGTAAAATCACAGTGTATTCATGTCATAAATGTTTCTCACCATTGGAAATATTTACATTTATAAAATATATGATCAAAAGCTTTTTATTTTATGGGTCAGGTATAGACAGACACAGGCTAATAAAAATAGCCAGGGAGGAGTTTTTTCTCCCAGGACAGGATGTCTGAAAAATAATGACATCCATTCTGCCTTGAAGGCTGTGATCAGTCTTCATTGAAAGGAATCTACACTGAAGACTTGCAGGGCTTTTTGGACTATCCTACCTCATTATATTTTGCATTTATCTGCCATCGTTTTACCTCTCGGTCATTGAGGTTATAGCCATTTACTTACAATAATTTTTTTTTTCTTACAAGGAAGATAGATGAACCTACAATATTAAATCACATCCTTGATCCTTGTTTATTTTATTTGGATCCCTGTAAAAATTCAATGTTGAACTTCTCCCTTCAAAACTTAAGTAAAATATTAGGGGAATGATGGCTAGTGATTTAATGTACCACTTATTTGCTCTTTGAAAACAGTATACATTGCAATCTTATGGTCAAATTTGCAATGAAGTATTTTTTATGTTAAGTTTTATGTAAACATGAAACATTGTAGGAGTAAACATTCTAAATTGAAGGTATAATTTTAAACATTGGTCCTATTAATGCATTTTGCATAAAGTATAATCTTCTTTTTTAAAGATTTATTTATTTATGCATACAAGAGCTGGGTATAGGCCAGAGATGCGGGGGGTGAGAGAATTCACCAGAGACAGAGCAGGGAGCAGAACAGGTACTGAAAACACTGCTGAGGGGAGCAGCGGGCGAGACAGGAGAGGTCTGCTTCACCATGTGGGTTTCTCTCTGGCCAGCCAGGGATCGAACTTGTGCTGCAGAGGCTGCGGATTGCTTCACATTGCAGTGCATAACCCCTCGCGCCACTAGGGAGGCCCATAAAGTATAATCTTAATGTGTATTTTCCTTTAGTTCGTACTCCCGTGACTTTCTTGCTAGGACATCATTGGAGCAAGGCTATAAAAAAATGAGCGTTCCTTGGGCCTCCCCTGGTGGCACAGTGATTGAGCACTGGGTTGTGAGGCTGCCCGCAGCCTCTGCAGCGCCAGTTTGATCCCAGCCACTGGCGAGGGTCCCACCAAAAAAAAAAAAAAAAAAAGTTGTTCTTCTTCCTTTACACAGCACAGTGCTTTGGGGTCTTTCCTATTTTGAGCAGCCAGAGAATCTAACTGACACAGCAGAAAACCTCAGAATGTCTTTCTATAGAATTTTGGTTGATCCTTTCTTTTTCTCTCTAAAAAAATTTTTATGTGCTTAAAACAGGAGTTGCAAAGTTTTTGTTCTTCTAAAAATTAAACTTAGAAAACACTTACTTTTTGCACTCAGCCACAATACAGTACATCAGAATTCCAATTTAATTCTGATAAAAGAGGACACAAAGAAAAGAATTACACAGAAAATAAACCTGTTATGTAAAGAATAATACAAAATGTGCAAAGATAAAATTAATCTATTGCAAAAAACTCTGAGAGGTAATAAAATGACATTATTAAATTCCAGTACCTCTTATATAACTTTTCTATATACTGGGTATATGTGTTGCTTATGTTGGGCATCTCAAAGAGAAACACAATCTTGAAGATTTTGATAACAATTGATAAAATTTTAAAACATCAACTGTTTTGGTATCTGAATCTAAATAAACAAGAAATGAAGGGTCTTTAGTAATTGGCTAGGATTTCTTCTCTTTCTTAACCTGAAACAGATAAATTAAAATCTAGCTATAAGAAAATATGCTTTACAAAAGGTATGGCATAATGTTCATTGCTCTAATCATTTATTTTAAGTTTAACCAAATGGCATAGTCAAGGTAATCTTGTAGACCAGTAGTTTAGTTTCATAGTTCTTCCTTGCTCAGAAATCTTTGACAGCTCCCAGAGCCTCAATGAAAGTTTTACTTTGTGATATGGTATTCAGGACCTTATAAAACCTCTCTTTGTATAATCTGGCTAGTTTCTTTCCCCCCCTTTCTCCCTGCTTCCAGAGCTCTGTCTTTCCTCAAAGGTGTTACAGACTCTCAGTGCCTTTGAAATGCCCATCCCTTTCCTGAGTATTAAATTCCAGTTCTCAAAACTCAGCTTGAATTTCCCCTCAGAGAAGTCTACTTGCATTCTTCTTTCTTCTGTTCCTGCCAAAATACTTGCTTCCTCCTCTGCACACCTTCACTCCTTTATCACGCCTACGTCATCACAAATATGGCATGTGTTATTGCAGCATATTTACTTTTCTTCTAGTCTCTTAGTTCTTTTGCAGAACAGGTACAATACATTGTTTATATTTCCATCACTGGAGTCTAGCATGGTGTAAGAGATAAGGAATTGAATTAATAAATGAGAAAATTCCTGACATATCTTTCTTTTCATATAAGTGTGTTAATCTTAGCATTTAAGTGGTTGGGCTGTTTGAATAGTTGGTATTTTTAGTGCCTTGTATCGAACCAAGATACATTGCTCCCATGTTTTACCATAGTTTCATCCCAACCTAATCCTAAAGATTCCTTAAAAAAATAATCTAGTGTGTGTGTGTGTATATATATATATATATATATATATATATATGTTAAATATAAATATATATATCCGTTTTCTTTAAACAGATTGCTTTACAGGTTCTTATTTCCATAAGGTCTTTCAGCAGGAGTAATTTAGGATTGGTGTCTATCCAGCGGCCTTTGGCATAGCTGATGGCATTGAAGAGGATGGAGCTCTGCCCAGAGAAAAAAGATAAAGAAGCAGCTTCACCACTCCTTTGCCAAGGAGCCAGAAGGACAAGCTGAAAAGTGACTTCCCCTTGATTAAAGAAAATCACATTCCACCAAAGACAGCACTTTTTTCAGACTAGTTATTGGCCAAATTTATATCCAGAAGGAAAGGATTTAATAGCACAGTAGCTTTTCAGAGAATTAAACATTTTGTCTTAGTTTGGACTAAAGAAACACGGCACATCTCACCATCTTGAATTAGAGCTATTAAAACTCTTTTGGTATGTAAAAGAAAATGAAATGCCCGGGGAATTGTAAAAGGCCCTTTTTCTGTGTGAAATATGACAGTTTGCAAAAACCTTTTCTTCTTCCATTTACCCTTTCAATGAGGAAACTTATCTTCCTGACAAAAATTGCATTAAGAAGCATCTGCAGCCATTTCCCTTAGGCAGTATTCTGGGGAAATATTTGAGAGAATAACTCCCTGAAGATAAATGGGCTCCTCAGTAGTCTCGGACAGGAGGGATAAAAGTGATCCTTTATTTGTTTAGACTGTGGATACTTTTGTGAATTGAGTGGTTAGCTCAAATTAAAAATCAGCACCACTTTTTTATTTGAAATAATTGCTGAGCAGCAGAATTTCTTGTGCTAGCTAAAGGTTAGCAAGGAATTCCTGTGGGCTTCTTCTCTCTCTTTCTAAGTTTGAGGCAGTACCTTTTGTGGTCTGGAGTGAGGTTGAAAAGATAAGTGAAGTCACACTCTATAAGTCTGTACTTTTATCAGAAAATTGTCCCTCAGGTTACTGTTCTACAAGTAGTGATGATTACAGTTGGGATGTAATGATGCAATCAAATCATGTATCACATAAAATTCTCTCTGAAGTTTTACTTAAATGTTCAAATCTCTCTTTAAAATATTCTGGGTCTTTACTCTCTTATTTTTCAACACCATTCTTGCAGACAATTTCTTCTCTCACCACCAATTTCTGCCTTCAGTATCTCTGCATGGATTTGAATTTCTCCAAATATTTGTTTCTACCCCTTATTCCTGTATAACCTACAAAGACAAGGTAGCAAAAATCCTTTGTGGAAAGGAAAGAATGGAGATGGTTAAGAAAACTCGTATTTTTTTTTTTTGCATCTCATTATATATTTTTTTAAATAATAAATTTTATTGTTATATTCCCCATACAATTGCAGCCCCCCCATTCTGACCCCAATCCCTCCCCTCCCGCCCCCGCCCCCCTAAAAGTGTCTCTGGTTCATAGTTTTTTGTTGATTTTGATTTTCACTTTCTTAAAATTATTCATTTTCCTGGTCCCTTATTTAAGTTTTCTAGATTCCTGCTATGAGTGAGACCATCCGGTATTTTTCTTTTTCTTTTTGGCTTATTTCGCTGAGCATGATCCCTTCCAGCGCCATCCATGTTGCTGCAAATTGCATGTGTTTATCTTTTTTGAATGCTGAGTAATATTCCATGGTATATATGTACCACATCTTCTTGATCCAGTCATCTATGTTTGGGCATTTGGGTTGTTTCCAAAGCTTAGCTATTGTAAACAGTGCTGCTGTAAACATAAGGGTGCAGGTGTTCTTTGGAATTGATGTTTCTGTGTCTCTTGGGTAAATACCTAGGAGTGGAATTGCTGGATCATATGGAAGTTCTATGTTTAGTAGGTCTAGAAATCACCACACAGCTTTCCATAGTGGTTGGACCAGTTTGCACTCCCACCAACAGTGCAGAAGAGTTCCTTTTTCTCCACACCCTCGCCAACATTTGTTGTTGCTAGTTTTTTTAATATGTGCCATTCTCACTGGTGTAAGATGGTATCTCATGGTAGTTTTGATTTGCATTTCCCTGATGACAAGTGATGTTGAACATTTTTTCATATGCCTGTTGGCCATTTGCATTTCCTCTTCAGAGAAGTTTCTTTTTAGCTCTTCTGCCCATTTTTTGACAAAATTATTTTCTTTGTTGTTGTTGAGTCTCGTCAGCTCTTTGCAGATTTTTGTGATCAGTCCTTTATCATTAGTGTTGGGTGCAAAAATGTTCTCCCAGTTGGTGGGGTTTCTCTTTGTTTTTGTTATTGTCTCTTTTGCTGTGCAGAAGCTCTTTAATTTGATGTAGTCCCAGCTGTTGATCTTTGCCTTCATTATCACTGTTTTGGGTGATGTGTCTGTAAAGATGTCTTTGATGTGCAAATCACGTAGTGTTTCGCCTATATTTCCTTCTATATATTTTATGGTTTCAGGTCTTATGTCTAGTTCTTTAATCCATTTTGAGTTGATTTTTGTGTATGGTGTGAGGTAGTGGCCAAGCTTCATTCTTTTGCATGTAGCGACCCAGTTTTCCCAGCACCATTTATTGAACAAACTCTCTTTGCTCCAATGCATAGTCTTTGCTCCTTTGTCAAAGATTAGTTGACCATAAATCTGTGGGTTTATTTCTGGATTTTCTATTCGATTCCATTGGTCTGTATGTCTGTTCTTGTTCCAATACCATGCAGTTTTGATGATTATGGCTTTGTAGTATAGTTTGAAGTCTGGGAGTGTGATGCCTCCATTCCCTTCTTTTTTTTTCAGGAGAGCTTTGGCTATTTGGGGTTTTTTGTGATTCCATATGAATTTCATCAATAATTGTTCTATTTCTTTGAAGAATGACATTGAAATTTTGATTGGAATAGCATTGAATCTGTATATTGCTTTTGGAAGGATGGCCATTTTAATAATGTTTATTCTTCCAATCCATGAGCAGGGGATGTCTTTCCATTTCTTTGTGTCTTCTTCTATTTCTTTTAACAGTGTTTTATAGTTTTCTTTATATAGGTCCTTTACCTCTTTTTTTAGATTTATTCCCAAATATTTGATTTTTTTTGTTTCAATAACAAAAGGGATGGTTTTTTTTATTTCTTCTTCTTCAGATTTATTGTTTGTGTATAGGAAGGCTACTGACTTTTGCGTGTTGATTTTGTATCCTGCCACTTTACTGAACTGACTGATGAGTTGAATTAGTTTTTCTGTGGAGTTTTTGGGGTTCTCTATGTATAATATCATATCATCTGCAAATAGTGATAGTTTGACTTCTTCTTTTCCTATTTGGATTCCTTGGATATCTTTCTCTTGTCTTATTGCTCTGGCTAGGACTTCCAGTATTATATTGAAAAGCAGTGGTGAGATTGGGCATCCTTATCTTGTTCCAGATCTTAATGGAATTGCTTTCAGCTTTTCACCATTGAGAATTATACTGGCTGTTAGCTTGTCATAGATGGCCTTTATGATGTTGAGGTATGTTCCTTGTATCCCAAGAATTTCAAGGGCTTTTATCATGAATGGGTGTTGCACTTTGTCGAAAGCTTTCTCAGCATCTATTGATATTATCATATGGTTTTTATATTTCTTTTTGTTGATGTGCTTGTATTTTAACCTTTTGGCCTGTCCTATCATTCCACTCTCTTGTTTCAATGCTGTAAGCTCATTGCATATGCCCTTATATTTAGGGTTTAAAGCAAAGTAAGTAGTACTTTATCAGCTAAGTTCCTTTCCACAACTTATTTCTTGGTGATAAGTATGGACTCATTTTCTATTTGTAATTCTCATTCTCCTCACCACCTTTTTTCCTCTTTTTCTCTCTCTCATTCCTGATAACAGTTGTACTTGCTTAAAGCTTTAACAACTGAAAGTTGTTGATTAATATGCATAAGCCTTAGTAACACAAATCTATAGTAATTTACACAAGAACATCTACAAACTATATGTTAGGGCCTCCCCGGTGGCGCAGCGGTTGAGCGCTGGGTTGCGAAGCTGCCCTCAGCCTCTGAGGCGCCGGTTCGATCCCCGGCTGCTCCCCGTCCACCGGAGGAGGGTCCCACATGACGCGCAGACCTCTCCTGCCGCCTGCTGCTCCCCTCAGCAGTGTACTTCGGTCCTTCTACCTGCTCTGCTCCCTGCTCTGGCTCTGGTGAATTCTCTCACCCTCCTGCACTTCTGACTGTACCCAGTGCATGTATAAACAAAACAAACGAATAAATAAATAAAAACACATGCCTCTTTATAAAAAAAAAAAACAAAAAAAAACAAAAAAACTATATGTTAAAAAATAGGTTTTTTGTTGTTTCTTGTCTTTTGTAAAATGGCCTTTGGAATCACAGCTTATATTGTGAGAAATTTTATTTCTTTATAGAAGGACCAATGGTATTAATGCATTTTTCTGCATAAGTTGGCAGTTGGTTTCAAAGGAAAAATACAATCAATCTGATAGTTTGATATTTTTTAAAGTGTATTCATTTTCATACTACTGTTAATGAAATAGGGTCTTTGTAGGAGGATGGTCCTCTGTCCCAAGGCCTGTCACTGACAGTGACATGTGGCCCAAGCACAGCAGGAGCAGGTAAGAATCAGAAGTTGGAGGTGGATGCTGAGGCTGGGCGTGAGAGCAGTGGTGAAAGACACAGATGGACCAAATGCCCTCGGATGTTACTCACTCTCAAGGACCTTTTCCTCACTTTCTAAATGGTGGTAAGAGTATTTTGAAAAGCTGCTAGATGGACAGTGAGAAGAGTGAAAAGGTAAAAGCGAAAAGCAGAATGCAGCTTCTCCTTCACATTCAGGCACCCACACTAACCAAAGGCGCAGACCCCAGATTCTCTCCCAACCATCATTTTAACTGATCATTTTAGAATTTGATGTTTCATTCCATAAATGAGCAGGTATTTTCTAGAGTGAAAACTTATGCTATGGTTGAGAGGTCCCAAATAACTGGCATGCTTAATGTTTCAAAAACTTGATGTGACTCTTTTGGTGAGAAGACCCCAGATTACTACTTGGAAAGCTAATTTATTGTCATATCTCTGTATTTACAGGGCAGGGAGAGGGGCACCTAAGAACCCCCAAACCTGCCCACTCTAAATAGGATCTGCCATCTGCTGCATCAAGACAAAACATGTAAGACATTTAATGGAAAGGAACTTTAATACGAGTAGTGAGTAATACAGAAAGATAAAGAATATAAAGAATAGTTTCTAAATCAAGCACCAAAAGTTACCCATCCCCTCATGGGTAAAAGTCCACCCAAAGAGGATTGGCCCAGAGCAAAGCCTGAAAGCCTGCCACACATCTAGCATACCTTCTAGTGGGGACCCATAGAAAAAGATCAGAAATAACCAGACAAGTCTGGGTAGAAAAGAACAAAATCAAAATCAAGATAAAAGCTGCCATTGTTTACCTCTCCATAGGTCTCTCATCCACAGTTTTTTAAAAAGATTTATTTATTTATACAAGCACTGGGTACAGTCAGAAGCGCGGGAGGGTGAGAGAATTCACCAGAACCAGAGCGGGGAACAGAACAGGCAGACTGACGAAACGTGCTGCTGAGGGGAGCAGTGGGAGCAGCAGCAGAGGTCTGCACACCATGTGGGACCCTTGCCGACAGCCTGGGATCGAACCAGTGCTGCAGAGGCTGCGGGCAGCTTCTCAGCCCAGCGCTCAACCACTGCGCCACCAGGGGAGGCCCTCTCACCAACATTTTTTAAAAAGATTTATTTATTTATGCGTACAAGAGCTGGGGTATAGGCCAGAGATGTGGGGAGTGAGAGGATCCACCAGAGACAGAGTGGAGAACAGAACAGGCAGACTGACCGAAATACACAGCTGAGGGAGGCAGTGGGTGAGACAGGAGAGGTCTGCCTCACCATGTGGGTTGCTCCTTGGCCAGCCAGGGATCGAACTTGTGCTGTGGAGGCTGTGGATGGCTTCATAGTGTGGTGCTCAACCCCTTGAGCTACCAGGGAGGCCCACACCCACATCTGTTTTAAATAGTCTAGGACCAAGAAGCCAGCGTATACTTATCACATGTCTCTCTGTTCCATGTGCTTCCTCCAGGTCTCCTTCTTGCTCACCATCCTGCCTCCTTGCTTCCCCAGTCTCCTCTCCAGCTTCTTCTCCTCCCTGCTCAGCTCTATCTTCCTTTGGGTGGGGCAGGGAATCTGGAACCTCCCCTTTTCCTGGGGACCATCCTATTACACTTATACAACTTATCTTCATTACTCAATCAAATAAAAACTGAGCAATAACAAAATATTATTGTACAGAAGAACAGTATGTGATACAGAGGAAGGAACAGAAGGTGGAGAGCCAGCATGCCCAAATTTTATCTCTACCATCCCCATCCCCAGCCAGAATAGTATTGCTCGTATTTGTTTTGCATACTGAGTTTCAATTGAAAAGAAGGTTCTGTACAAAAATGTAAAAAAAAATAAAAGCTTTAGAAATCATGGCTACTGCCCATGGTGCATCCTAGGCTTGTCCTTGGCAGCTGTGATTGTGCCTTTCTTTTTTTAGAGCACCCAGGGCCTACTCTTGACTTCAGCCACCCTCTGCCTGGGATGCTGAGCTCACATCTGTTGAGTACTCATCATCCTCAGACACTCCAAGTGCTTTTACCTGCACATTAGCTCATTTATCACTTAGAACATGGATGGGCAGACTTTTTCTGTAAAGGTCCAGATAATATTTTAGGCTTTTCAGGTCATAAAGTATCTGTTACAATTCATCTCTGCTAATACAGTACAAAAAAAAAAAAAAAAAAAAAAAAAAAAAGGCCTTAGGATAGTTGTGTTTCAATAAGGTAGGGGGAAAAAAGGAATTAGAATCCACATCCACTGAGTTCAAATCTTTCTTCTTTCTGTATTTCCTCCTACTACTATATGGCATCTGAAATGATAAAGAATTTGAAGGTTGAAAAAAGATACATTTATCATCTGTTAGGGGTAAGAGACTTACTAGGAAAAGAATAAAAGTAATAAAAGACAGAACAGGAATGAAATCAGGGAGCAAAGTAATTTTTGTATTTCAGTAGAAAAACATTCTTTTAATATTGCTTGACTAACTCAGTGTATTTCATGTAACATTCTTCTAACAATGTAAAAAAAAAGTCTCTTTGCTTTGCTAATATTTTCTGGGAATCTACAAAATTTCCTCTTAGACATAATCTGCATGTGTTCTTCATTTAGTTGCACATTTTTCAATAGGAGGGTAGTTAGATGTACTTTAGAACTGTGATCAGATTTTCTGCTTTTGACCTCCAGCTGTATTAGTCTTTGTCGAATACCTTAATTCCTCTATACTTCAGTTTCCTAAAAATGGGTATAATAATCTCATCTGTAATGTAGGGTTGCTGTGAAAATTATATGAGTTAGTATATAACAGCATATATCATGTATGTTTCTTACTCTCTTGTTTGCTCAGTAAATATTATCCATTATCACTGTAGTTTTTTTTAAAAATTTATTTATTTATGCATACAAGAGCTGGGGTATAGCTCAGAGATGCAGGGGGGTGAGAGGATCCACCAGAGACAGAGTGGGGAACAGAACAGGCAGATCGATTGAAATACACTGCTGAGGGGAGCAGCGCAAGACAGAAGTCTTCCTCGCCCGGTGGGTTTCTCCTTGGCTGGCCTAGGGATCAAACTCATGCTGCAGAGGCTGCGTACTGCTTCATAGTGTGGTGCTTAACCCCTTATGCCAGCAGGGAGGCCCCCTCACTGTAGTTATTAATGCAAATCAACTCTTGAATCAATCTGAAATTTGCCAGTCACGTTTATCTTACTTGATTTATATTTTTCACTTGGATCTGAATGTTTTAGGAAGATATCCATAGGAAAAAAAAATCCTTAAAATATGATTTACAGTCATAAATTAAAATGATTTACATGTCTGTGCAAATATACACAGCTTATTTTGATGTTAACTGTTCTTTGTAAATATAATTAAACTGTTTGTGTTGTTTATTACTAAATTCTCTTTAAGTTGAAAGTATTGTATCTGAGGATCTTAGAAGAATAAATGTAGGTGATATTTTCTATTGCAATTTATTGTTGTTTATAAAAGTTGAAAAGATATGTATGCAGAGCCAACATGTCATCATCAGTGGGACAGATCTTTTAGACCCTGAGATACCAAATATATAGTCAGATGATTTCAACATCTTTGGAATTGGATGTTTTGAATGCAATTGCTGATAAGATAATATTTGGTGAGAATATGTTGTCTTTAAACACATCTCCTGTCAAAAGTTCATCTTATTTGCACATTTCCTTCCATCTCTCATCTTTCCAAGAAGCATTCCCAAAGTGAACCTGTCTTGTAGTTGAATGACCCCCTAGCGTGTTGAGTGGAAAATAACAACCACCATTATGAAGTCCACTTGGAAGAGGAAATAGGGGACTTCCTAGAGAAAAGAAATAATGATTACAGTAGTAGTTTGGCCCTTTAGCAAAGTCTATTACCAGTTAAATGTTCCTTATTTGAGATAAAACATTTATTTCTGAGCAAAATTATTTTATTTGGAGCAAATTAGAAGGCTGATTAAAAAACAAATCCATTTTTCATCATCTTCTAACCCTGCTTACTTATTTTTTATCTTCAAGGTTCCTTAACTCTGCAGTCCATGTAATTTGGACTCTGTGCCCTCATATAGACAAATTTGGGCTTTCCATTTCTTGTCAGATACAATTCGTACCATATCACTACCTGTTCCCTCCACTACTCAATTTTAAACTTTGGATATTTTTTCTTGTGTTATCCATGGACTGATGGATCGAGTTCTTTTGGTGTCTCTTTCTTCTTCCCCTTCCTCAGCCTTTTCTGATTTGCAAGGTCTAATCTGTAAGAGAAAAGAGACTACAAGCCAGTGAATACTGGGATACATGCTGAGTACCTTCTTAATCCAGTTGTATCCTTTGGACCCAAGTTACTTATAGTTTTCCTCTTGTACACAATGATCCACTTTATTAATTAAATTATATTTTGGTGATTATAATGATGTTATAAACTAGTGGCTCCATATGGCATTTATTTTGATTTAACATTGTCACAGCCAGCCTTTCAATTATTCACTCAAAAAATACTATTCAAGGACCTACAAAGTGATTCTTTAGTGCTTTAAGTGTTGTGTAAAGAAAAAAGATCCCTGTCCATTTTTGTGGGATTGGGAATAGAGGATACATAAAGCATTATAAAAATTGCAGAGGAGGTGGGGGAGGTAACAGACAAACATAATAAAAATAATTAGATAATTTGGCAAAACGAGAAAATGAAACAGATCAGGATAATGGGGAACTGGGAGATGCTTTGGGGCAATTTAAAGTAGAATGGTCAGGACAGGTCTTCTCAAGAAAATTGCATTTGAAGAAAATGTTGAAGGAAGAGAGGAAAGGAGCCATATGATACCAGGTCAAAGAGCATTCTCGGCAGATGGAACAGCATTTACAGTATTGAAACATGCCTGAAAATTTTGAGGAACACTAAGGAGGCCAGTTGGACTGGAACAGAGTGAGCAAAGGGACTAAAATGAGCAATGTAGCCAAGGTCAGAGTTGAGAGACATCACAAGAGCTTGTAGTATTTATAGGAGATGACTCCTTTTTATTAATTTCTAGAACTTTCTATTTTATAATAGCACATATTTTGTAAAGGAAATTCATTTAGAATCTATAAGTAAGTCTTCTTTATGAGAGATCATTAAATTATTTTAACTTTTAGGAACATTTACATACATATATTTTTAATTTAAATTTTATTTTTATATTCCCCATACAATTACAACCCCCTTATTTTGACCCCAAGTCCTGCTTTCCCCGCCCCCCACCCCCATAGAGTGTCTCTGGTTCATAGTTGTTTGTCGATTTTGATATTTTCTTTCTTATAGTTATTCTTTTTCCTGGTCCCTTATTTAAGTTTTCTAGATTCCTGCTATGAGTGAGACCATCTGGTATTTTTCTTTTTCTTTCTGGCTTATTTCGCTGAGCATGATCCCTTCCAGCGCCATCCATGTTGCTGCAAATTGCATGTGTTTATCTTTTTTGAATGCTGAGTAATATTACATGATGTATATGTACCACATCTTCTTGATCCAATCATCTATTTTTGGGCATTTGGGTTGTTTCCAAAGCTTAGCTATTGTAAATAGTGCTGCTATAAACATAGGGTGCAGGTGCTCTTTGGAATTGATGTTTCTGTATCCTTTAGGTAAATACCTAGGAGTGGAATTGCTGGATCATATACATACATTTATAATCATTTTAATTTCCCTTCTGTGATGAAAATGGTTGCCTATAATTTCAAGTATGAATTGTCCTCTGTGAAAGTTTTCTCCTATTTCTAACCCCCAGATTCTTTTCCAGTGTGCTAGATTCAGTTTGAATGCAGAGCATAAATTGATCAACTCATTGCTCTCTATAATTGTATAATATATTTAGTTCCTTCTCATTTGAACTACTTTTTGGGAGAATACAAATATAGAGAGCAATTTTATGTCCTCTTAAAAATTATAGTTTGAACTAGAAAGAGGTAACTTCTTGCTCCTGCTCTTTGATTTCATTTTAATTTCAAAACTAATTTTATGCTTTTAAATGTTAAATTACTATAAGGGTTTTCAACTTCCTGTCTTTAATTCTAGCATTATCTATTTTCTACCATGCTAATTTCTTTTCTGATTAATTGGGATTATAACAGATACCAGCACAGAAATAGCAGAGGTCAGAATGCTTACCAAATGAGGTTCTGATATAATACATAATTCATGAAATATATTCGCTCTTGTTTTCCATTGTCCTCAATTGAAAAAAATGTCTGCCTAACTGCATCTCTTGGTATTGTTTTAAATGTTGAAATCTTCAGATGCCTTCTGCTTTTATACTTTTGAGAAAGTCTCTTTTAGTCTCTTTTGTACCTAAAGGTTCTCTAAAAGTTGGCTATTCAGTCCAAATAAATTTTGAGCTCTAATTCATAATTCAAGTTAATCTACTAATAAGTAGAAATTAAATTTATCTCACTATATAATGTAGCATTTTAAACCACTGTTCTATTGGTTTGCATTTTCAAGGAGAAGGAATTTTATTGTTGTTCTTGCATTGGTAATCTGGACTCTCTCAGTTCCCAGTGGCAGAAACTCAATTCAAATTAGCTTAGTGGAAAAAGGAGGAGAATGCTAAAGAGTTTGATTCAAATACAGTGGATACAGGGTTCATATGATAGCATTCTGGATGTCTGCCTGTCTCTCCTGGCTTTATTAACTTTTGATTGTGGACTCATTTTCAGGTAACATGGCAACATAGAAGGTTAGGCCTACACATGGCTTCATATGCAATAATCCCCTAAATTTTATATTTTTTAAAGAAAGCTTATATATGGCCTTCCTTGCCATGTGCATACCCCTGGACAATTTTTTAATCTTGGTGACTTTATCTAAGGACACAAGAATGATTCTTCTCTGATCTCTACAGGAAAGTTTTAATAAAGGGTTACCAGCTGATTTTTAAGAAATGTTGGTTAAGAAAAATATAAAGTGCTACAAGGAAGTGAAGTTAATTGTAAATGTCTTTTAGATATTAGAGTTAATCTGAATGTGTGGTGATTCAGTGTTGGTGAGTTGCCCAGAATCACTTCAGTACAATACATGTCTTGTTCAGGATCTATTTGTTACTTGTGTGTTTATGAAGTACTACTCCAATACTATTTGCCCTACTTTACATATAAGTTCACTTTCTCTTCAGTCCTCAAATAAACCTGCCACCCTTTGACAAAAAACAATAATGTATTCTAATTGTATAGTGTAAAAAACACATTTTAAAATTACCTTTATGCACATATGATTGGATATTTTCCATTAGCTGATTGAAATAAAATGTTTGAAAAATGACTTGGAATCTTTTTCACAAGTAGAATTATTAAATTCTCATTGAAACACTTATACAAAACATTTAATTTCTTTAAAAATTCATTGCAGTTGCAATGTCTTAAAAGTGTCTTAGAAATATATTGTTTAAAACAGATCTTATATTTTTAAAATAAACATATACATGGCTTTGAAATTATTGTTGATGAACTACAGAAAGAATTGGCAGAAGTTTCCTTTCAACAAACTTCTTATTCTTGTAATTTATAATGGTAAATACTACATAAAATATCTTTAACAGAAAGCTTTTGGCACCATTTGTTATATTTATTTCTTAGAAAGGATAGGGTGTGTGTTCATCTACATTTCTTCACACTCCCCAAACACCAGTTTTGTTTTGTTTTTTAATCGAGAAAAGTAATGACTTGTTTTGCAATGACTTGTTTTTGGATTTGAGAATTTATAAAATTAAGTTATGTGTTAAGAAACTGGGAAGCAAATCTGAGAGGAGATCAGGGGAAAGCTAATGTAACTTGTTAAATTAACAGCTTCAACATTTGAGCTCTGCATATACTGTTTGATTTTTTTTGCTATTTTTATTCTTTTAGTTGGATCTTCTTCCAGTTGTATCTCAACTTTTAAAAATAATATGGACGGAAAGCTGACACATGAGATCTTATGTATATTTAAGAAACCTGCTTGCTATGACAAATTAGATTTTTACTGTTGCCTAAGTAACTTGATGGGAAACCTAATGCATTTGTAATACAAGAATGATCACAGGAAAGACTAAGAAAGAGAAAATTGGTTTTTGGAGACTTTCACCTTATAGTTGAGACCAGGGGTTACCTTATTTGCATTTCCTTTGGTGAAATATTGTCTTTTTTTGAACTGAGATATAATAACACATGCAATAAAATGTACCCTTTTAAAATATACATTTCACTGGTTGGTTATTACCAGTAATTCAAATAATATTAAAATATTCATATATTTAAATCAAAATTTAAAGAAATTTTTTCCATCAGCCTCAAGAGAAACTCCGTATCATAAACCATCATTTTCTACCCCTTCCACTCCCAGCTCCTGGTGACTATACTGTTTCTATAAATTTGCTTATTTTATAAAAACAAAATAATACAATATGTACCCTTTTTGTCTTTGTACTTTTACTTAGTAGCATTTTTCAAGGTTCATCCCTGTGATAGAATGCATCAATACCTCATCCCTTTTTGCAACTGAATAATGTTACATTGTATGGCTAATACTATAATTTGTTTACCCATTTATCAGTTGATGAACCTTTGTTTTGGCTTTAATGAAAACTGTGTTATGAACTTTGGCTTGTAAGGGTTTGCAAGAATGTGTGTCTTCAGTTCTCTTTGTAGATATTGCTGGATCACATAGTAACACTGTGTTTAAATTTTGGAGTAACTGTCACACAGATTACCACAGCACCTTGTACCTTCTCATCAGCAATGATGAGGCTCCAATTTCTAATCCTTGTAGCCAGTAATTTAATTTAGCAAATGCCCACATTTTTATTGAGTTATTTCTCTCCAGTGTAGAGTGGTAAGAGTTCCTTATACATTGTGACTAGAACCTTATCAGAAATAGGATTTGCAACTATTTTCCCACATTCCATGGGTTGTCTTTTCCTTTCTTCATAGTGTCCTTTGATATGCAAACTTTTTAAATTTTGAAGCATTCCAGCTTACATATTTTTCTTCAATTGCTTATGTTTTATTGTCTTATCTAAAAATATCTTGCCTGATACCTGTTTGAAGGTATCGGTTTTCAAAATCATACCTACCATTCCATTCCCATGTCAAGTCATACCCTAAACACATAGATCCCCCGCCCCCATGCTTTAGCCATTCCAGTTTTTAACCATTTAAAAGTATCATACTTGGGGTCTCCCTAGTAGTGTAGGGGTTAGTCTCAGTGCTCTTACTGCTATGACCTGAGTTCCCTCAGCAGACCTCTCCTGCCTTGCTCATAGCTCCCCTTAGAATGTATTTGAGTAGATCTGCCTGTTCTGCTCCCCACTCTGTCTCTGGTGAATCATCTCACCCCGCTGTACTTCTGGCCTATACCCCAGTTCTTCTATGCATGCATGCATAAATAAATCTTTTAAAGTGCCATATTCTCTCTGTGCCCTTGATATGTTTCCTCCTTCATCCAGAGTGCCTCAATTTGCTTTTTTTTTTTTTTAACTTTGACATTATCTACTTTAGGATGCTTGTCCCAGGCCTTCCTTCCTATAGATTCTGTACTTTGTATAATCCATGTTCCTCTTTGAAGCCCCAGATATATAGTAATTGTTCATTTACATCACTGTCACCCACCCTGGACTTCGAGCATCTTGAGATCAAATTCTTTCTTTGATTTCTGGGTATACTGAACACATGGTGGTACATAGTGAATTCTCAAAATTATTTGACTGAATCCTCGCACTCCTTTTTGGGCATCCCTAATTAAAGGCTACATCTTACTCAAACTAGTTTCCATGGGAGGACATGACAGTTTGGACCTTCCCTTCCATTTCTCCCATTTTAGACTATCATATTTGCTTGATTATAATCCTTACAGTACAATGTTTGCTAAAGTAAAATCAGAGAAAGTAACTCGACCTGAATGATATCTAGATTATTTGGTTTTTAATCTGATGAAACACTAATTCTCTGGGTCAGGAATTAAAACTAGGTTCAACGTCTGGTTTTTCTCCAGAAGAGTCAATTTTTCCCCAGATAACACAGATTTACAAGATACAAATGCAAAAGTTAACTAATGCCTGTTTCATTTCCCATGTGTCCACTGGGAAGAAGGGAGCAGAGAGCAAATCTAGTCACAAAGCACATCACAGAATTATAAATAGCTTTTCCAGGTAGGGCAAGGTGCACACTGACCCTGTAGAGGGTGAATTGATACTGTCTGGCATCTCCTGGATCCCAAGACACTGAGACCTTCCCTATGTGCTGTAGGCAAGAATAGCAGTTTTGCTCCAAGTATTGTTTTTCCATGGCAGAAACAGGGCATGTTGTATCAGGCAAGATGATGGTTTTGTGAGTTACTCCCCTGGAGGGGATGGGCCTGACTAGTTATTAATAGGTTGGGTTTTCCAAGGCATCACTAGCCCACCTATCCCTTAGTGATGTACCACACTCTCACATTTCAAATGTAGACTTGTGCCTGAATTCAAACTGATGCATTAAAATCAAGTTATGTGTACAAGCATTAGCTTGTTTAGGAGACAGATTTTTGTTATTATTATTTCTTTGTCTCTCCAATCCCCCCACCCCCAAGAAAATCTCATTACAAGGGACAATGGTAAGCCCTAGAATATTGACTTCAACTTTCTCTTCTTCTAAGATATTTTATTTTGGAGAACTATAGCCATTCTAAGGAAAAACAAATTGGAGCATTTTTGGCATTGTGGCAGGTTGATAAAGCTTCCTATCACTTTGTATCATAAATGTTGGACCTTAATGACCCAGAAATGTTAACATAAGCCAATGGCTTATGGTAGCAAGAGTCATTTAGACACTGGGCTTAAACACTGTTAGTCTAATGTCTATAATAGGATGATAGGATATTATAAACCCTCCATAAATAAAATTGTTTTGTATTTTACAAATATGTTTAACATTAATGTCAACCAACTATGCTTAGTCAATTTTCTAATTGGAAAATATCTCTGAGTTAGAAAGCATTACTTTAAATATTTAATTTTATGATTAACATAGAAGTGCAATGATCATGAATATTATTGATTCCACATGAGATTTTAATTGTGCTTTTAAAAGACCAGCATATCTCCATCACATGGCATATTTAATGGATAAAAACAGCTTGGGAGAAATCATTATTATGAGGAAATTTTATAGTCTAGATGTGTTGTGCACATAATGTGTAAGCTTATTTACTAAAATAAGAACACTGAAAAATAAGAGCTGATGTGAAGTGTAACACTAGCATGAGCTGAGAAATAGAGAAGCAAAGTCAGTAAATGAAGAGAAGTTAAAAATTCTTTCTTTAAATTATTTAATGTCTATTTAATATAGATTATAGGACATATGTATTAGAATATGTCTAGAGAGAGACCAAAAGTGAGATACCAAGTAAACCATGTTAGTGACTAAGGCATTCTGAATAATTAAATATCTAATAATATATGGTTATATATCTAATGAGAACATCTTATTAATCCCTACTAAAGAGATTTTCTAAATAGTATTACATGGATGCTGACATAGATATAATGAATAGACATCACTTAAATACCTTTTGCAGACATAGGCTTCTAATGCTTCTATTTACACCTTTTTTAAAAATAAAAATTGGATTTCACTGGTGGAATATAAAGAAACAAAGTGAACAAATTAGCAAAACATGACAAAAATGACAAAAACAGCTGCTAGACTGAAAACAACTACAAAATGATGGTTATCTAAAAGGGTAGAGGGGGCCTCCCCTGGTGGCACAGGCGGTTGGGCACCGCGCTGTGAAGCTGTCCGCAGCCTCTGTAGTGCAGATTCGATCCCAGCGGGCCGGGCCGGCGAGGTTCCCACATGGCAAGTAGACCTCTCCTATCATGCCCGCTGCTCCCCTCAGCAATGTATTTTGTCAGTCTGCCTGTTCTGTTCCCCGCTCTGTCTCTGGTGAATCCTCTCACCCTCCCGCAAATCTGGCCTGTACCCTGGTTCTTGTATAAATAAATAAATAAATCTTTAAAAACAAAAACAGTTGGTGGAAGTGCAAACTGGTCCAACCACTATGGAGAGCTGTGTGGAGATTTCTGGACCTACTAAACATAGAGCTTCCATATGATCCAGCAATTCCACTCCTAGGTATTTACCCAAAGGACACAGAAACATCAATTCCAAAGAACACCTGCACCCCTATGTTTATAGCAGCACTGTTTACAATAGCTAAGCTTTGGAAACAACCCAAATGCCCAAACATAGATGACTGGATCAAGAAGATGTGGTACATATATACCATGGAATATTACTCAGCATTCAAAAAAGATAAACACATGCAATTTGCAGCAACATGGATGGCGCTGGAAGGGATCATGCTCAGCGAAATAAGCCAGAAAGAAAAAGAAAAATACCGGATGGTCTCACTCATAGCAGGGATCTAGAAAACTTAAATAAGGGACCAGGAAAATGAATAACTATAAGAAAGTGAAAATCAAAATCAACAAAAACTATGAACCAGAGACACTTTTTGGGGGGTGGGGGCAGGAGGGGAGGGATTGGGGTCAGAATGGGGGGGTTGCAATTGTATAGGGAATATAAAAAGAAAATTTATTATTTAAAAAAATAAAAAAATAAAATAAATAAATTCAATCCTATGCATTTTACAGATAAAGGTATTGAAGCCTATTGAGAGGCAGACTTTCCTAAGAATACATAATAAATAGAAGAAGGCAGAGCTATGAAAAAAAAATAAAAAAATAAAAACAAAAACAAAAACAAAAAACAAAAGGGTAGAGGGAGGGAGGTGGGAGGGAGGTGGGAGGAAGAGTAGAGGAGATCAGTGATTTCTTATAGACAAAATGAAGTTATTCCTCTGTTTTATAACTTTGTTTTTGTATATATATATATATTTTAAGATTATTTATACATATAAGAACTGGAGTACAGGCTAGAGTTTTTGGGGGGTGAGAGGATTCACCAGAGACAGAGTGGGGAACAAAACAGGCAGATCTACTGAAATACACTGCTGAGGGGAGCAGCGGGTGAGTCAGGAGAGGTCTGCTGCACCATGTGGGTCACCTCCCTGGCCGGGGATCAAACTTGTGCTGTGGTGACCTTCATAGGTTGTGTCTTAACCCCTTCGCCACCAGGGAGGCCCCTGTTTTGTAACTTTTTGACCTCATAATGATTTAGCCTACTGAGGACATAACAACGTATATTTCAGCTCCAAGAGGAAGAAAATCAACCTAAGAAGGTATGCATTCAATTAAGAATTAGGAAGACATTAAAAACATACTGTGTTTTTAATAGCATTTTGTGACACTTGTGTGCAGTCATATCTTGGTAACATAATAAAATTTTTCTTTGCAGTCAAGCACCATTGACATCCAAGTTTCAGGTGCTCATCATTATACATCAAAATTTTTATCTATTTAATATTAGAAGTTAATTCTACCTTCATCATAAAATTGACCCTTTTTACCCAATTTATCTCCCTCCCCTTCCCTTCCGGTAGCTATTAATTTGGGCTTTTTTAAATTTAGTTGATCTTTTTCTTTATGTGCTGCATATGAGTGAAGTCATACATTGTCTTTATCTGAGTTATTTCACTGAGCTTAATAACCGCTAGGTCCATCCATGTTGTTTCAAATGGCAAGATTTAATTTTTACAGCTGAATAGTATTCCATTTTGTGTGCACACACATATATAAAATACGTATCACATCTGTACCCAGTCATCTGTTGATGGGCACTTAGGCACTTAGGTTGTTTCCAAGTCTTATCCATTGTGAATAATGCTGCAGTGAACACAGGGGTGAATATGTATCTTAACATTAGTGCTTTTGTATTCTTTGGGTAAATAACCAGAAGTTAGATTGTTGGTTTATATTCAATTTCTATTTTCAGTTTTTTCAGGCATCTCTCTGTTTCCCATAACGGCTACACCAATTTTACAATTCCATCAGCAGTGATTAAGAGTGTCTTCCCTCCTTGTTCTCTCCAAATACTTGTTTTCTTTTGGATAATGGCCATTCTCACATGTATGAGGTGGTATCTCCTTGTTATTTAGATTTGTGTTTCCCTACTTAATAGAGAGGATGAGCGTCTTTCCATGTGCCTGTTGGCCACGTGCAAATCTTCCTTAGAGGAGTGTCTATTTTAATCCTCTGCCTTTTTTTTCTTAAAGGGAAATACATATTTTGGATTTCATGTTTCTCTTTATGAATGGACTTACATTGCTGCGAACTAGAACGCATTACATTTTCTGTTAATACATTGGAAAATGCATCTGAAATCTTGCTATTCTGGAGTTACTCCTTCATTGCATGTTTTCAAGTTATAAGCATTGACAAATTTAGCAAAAGCACAGATGAAACAGATAAATGGTAATGTTCTGTAGAATAGCACATACAGAGATATACATATACTTAACAAGTCATACCTCATTTTTTCTTAGAGTCTTTGTGTTATTCTCTGTTCTGTCTGATAAAAATACACTGCTTTCTCTGCTAAATGTAATATGTAGTGAATCATAAATTTATCAATAAAACTCTGAAGAAGGTATTATCGATTTCCCCATTTCATAGATAATAAAACTGAGGGAAAGAGCTTAGCTATTTAACCTTTTGAAGCTTAAATGAGGAAAAGTTCTTAGAACAAAGACTAAAATGGATAACCATTTAATAAATACCAGCTTTAGCTTTTATGATCTGATATGTTAATACCATTGTTTTATTTATAGGTTTCTTTTTTTTTTAAAGGTTTATTTTATTGATTGATTGATTGATTGATACATACAAGCACTGGGTACAGTCAGAAGCGCGGGAGGGTGAGAGAATTCACCAGAGCCAGAGCGGAGAGCAGAGCAGGCAGAAGGACCGAAGTACACTGCTGAGGGGAGCAGCGGGCGGCAGGAGAGGTCTGCGTGCCATGTGGGACCCTCGCCCGGTGGCCGGGGATCGAATTGGCACTGCAGAGGCTGCGGGCAGCTTCGCAACCCAGCGTTCAACCACTGCGCCACCGGGGAGGCCCAATAGGTTTCTTTTCCAAAAATCAGTTTACAAAACACAGTTTTCTGAGCTGATGAAAGAATTTTCATAGCCTACAACCAAAACTCTTCTGTAGACAATCCATAAAAACCGTCATTTAAAATGTTTTAGCTGTTAACACTGAATCCTTTTAGCCATAGCTGTGATTTTTTTTATACCTTAGCAATTAGCAGCAGTCAACCGATAAGTTGTGATTGGAGCAGCTGCCAGTGAAGGGAAAGAAAGACAAGCTTCTGATTTAAATGGATCATTATAATGAACTGCTACCCTAAGTCACAAGAGAGTGCTTAAATAATCTGTAGTTTTTTTTTTTTTATTTAAGAAATGAGAAGTATGTATACTAATGTGCATAAGAAGTATTACCCAAGTTACTGAATATATTACTTTATTTTTAACAAAGCTTAAATAATCCTTCAATTATGTAAATACTTAGCTGGGAAATTAAATTACTCCCTTTCATACTTCCTACACATTTATCACTACCTTAGGCCTTCTGTGATCACCATATCCAAATCTGCAGCCCCATCACCCTCTAACCTATTACCTTGCTATTTTTCTTTATAGCACTTCTATATCCCTTTATTGTTTTGTTATTATTTCCCTCATCTAAAATACAAACAACCTGAGGATAGCAACTTTTTCCTTTGCCTTGTGCTGTATTCCTGGCACATAAAACAATGCCCCTCACTGACAGACATTTGTATATGTGCTGAATGAATCAATGAGTGAATTAATAAAGAACACAAACACCTCAAGGAACACAGCCAGAATTGATGACTTAAATTTATATTTTCTACTATAGTTTTAAGAATTTCAAGCTTTTTCAACTAAAGCCTCTGTTTTATTCAACATTTACTGATATTTACACAACTTTTATAGCAAATCTAACTGTAATCTGAAAGATACATAAGATAAACACATTATTCATGCTGTAGAAATAAGCAAATATAAACACAGTGAATGAAGATATAAATGATACATCTAATCTTAGATAGATCTGACCCAAGAACATTTAAAATATTTCAACTGCTTCTATTAGAATTTCTAATCTACATATCATTTAAAAAAGAGAGGGAGAATTCAGTATTTTTTATTTTTTATTTATTTATTTTTTTTTTTTAAATAGAGGCATGTTTTATTTATTTATTTATTTGTTTGTTTGTTTATTTATACATGCACTGGGTACAGTCAGAAGCGCGGGAGGGTGAGAGAATTCACCAGAGCCAGAGCAGGGAGCAGAGCAGGCAGAAGGACTGAAGTACACTGCTGAGGGGAGCAGCGGGCGGCAGGAGAGGTCTGCGCGCCATGTGGGACCCTCCTCCGGTGGCCGGGGAGCAGCCGGGGATCGAACCTGCGTCGCAGAGGCCGCGGGCAGCTTCGCAACCCAGCGCTCAACTGCTGCGCCACCGGGGAGGCCCAGAATTCAGTATTTTTTAAAATGTCATCTATGTGTATATAATTTCTTTTATAACCATTGCCTTTGCTTAAAATTGTATCTTGGAACTGAAGTCACTGTGTGCCAACTAAAGGCTCTAATGTGTCTATAACAACAACAAATTCTATAAATATGATATGTTATTTCAGGATAATGAGATCTGAATGAGGATTGAGAAACAGAACATCCTTTTTGTTTTCTTTGTTTATTCAATTCAATATACCTATATTAGAAGATGAGAAAATAAACTAGGATATGTGTAGAGAAACAAAGATAAGATACCCTCATTTCTCTAGAGGGACTTACTCTGTCAGGGGCAGTGTGTCTGGTATATATACACATGTGCACACACATATGTACTCCTTGCCCCTGTGCATCCTCTGCTTCTGTTTCCCACATGAGCTCTTCTCTCCTCTAAGAGCCCAGAGCCAGCTGATTGCTAACCAAATGATGTTGCCTCCTACTTAATGGAATGGGAGTCTGAATTCTCTTAGGGATAAGTACCACAGTTTTCCATTCTTAAACATAAAAATGTTTCTATAGCTACATCCAACTTTCACCTTCTTTTGCTAGGTCTCAAAGGAGGTTTCTTTTCCTTTTTCTAATACTGCATTTGCCTTTCCAGCAGATACTTGACATGATCCCTGACCTCTTCAAGAATTTTCTTTGTTGCTTCTCTCTCTCTTTTTTATTTATAGCTTTTCCCTCTCTATTGCCTTTTCTCCACACCTTGTGCCCTGCCTCCGGATTACCCTACATATTTCACTTCTGTGCTGGAGGTGTGTGCACATTAGGGTGGCTCATGAGAGCCGAATGTGGGCAGCTCCTCCTAACTCTGCTTTCCACATGCTACACTGGTAGTTTGACATTGCTCTGTGATGGTGGGATTTTGACATGATGGAAACTGGCAAATGGTACAAATAGGATTCCCTGCTACTCCCTCAAGCCTGGAGCTATTAGGCAAATCACTGCATATCCCTCATCTTCCTTTGAAATCAAGTCCTTGAAAAGAGTAATCCACTCTAAATCCATCAGCTTCCTCACTACATATATAATCCTTTTTAACTAGACATCCACTGTGGCTTCTACTGGAAATACATTAGCTAGGGGACAAATGCTCCATAATGCTCTAGGCCGCATTTCCTGCTTTTGGCTTCATGATTCTGAAATTCTCCTTTCTCTTCAACATGGTATCTACTGGCCCTTCTCACACTTCTCCAACCATTTCTGCTCAGTCTTCTAGTGGATCCTTGTTCTTTGCCTTAATTATTGCTCTCCACATGACTCTGGGTGCAGTCTTAAATACATTCAATGTTGGCTAATTCATCAACATCCATAGCTTCAAAACTTTTCATTAATTTTTGCCTAATGTAAAGCTCAAGGCCAAACTTTTTTTTTTTTTTTTTTTTTTTTTTTTTGTGGAACCCGTGCCGGCGGTTGGAGAATGAACCAGTGCTGCAGAGACTGCGGGCAGCCTCGCAGCCCAGTGCTCAACCGCTGCGCCACCAGGGGAGACCCTCTAGGCCAAACTTTTTGCATGGATTTCAGATTGGTATGTCCATTAACTTTTTAGTATATCTCTAGTTATGTCAGATGCACCTGAAAGTCAACATATCAAAATAATAAATTCATTATTTTCCTTTTAAATTTTTTTTTTTTTTACCTTTTAGATTTCTTTTCCAGATAAAAAGCCTCATCATTCACCATGTCAACAAAGTGAAAAACCTGGGAGTCATTCCGGACTCCTTGATTTTCTTTGTTCTGCAAATCCAATTTGGTCATTGAATATCTTTCTACCTCTTGTTTTCCACCACATTTTCCTCATCAATCCCTGCTACCTTTTCTTGGGGGATTGCCATCATTTCCTTATTATATATTGCTACAATATTGCTTTGTTAGATTCCTCAGCCTACTCTGCAGTGCTGCTAAAATGAGTTAAAAATTTAAATCTGATCAAGTTCTCCCCTACTTAAACTCCTCCTGAGACTCTTTACAGAGCACAGGAAATTTTCTTTATCATATATTATTTCAGTTATAAATAAGAGAAGACTCTGATCAAATTGCTTCAGCAAAATGGAAGAAACTAATGGCCAAAGATGACAGGAAATAGATCTGTGTTAAGTTCTATCTTAGGAATTGTTTTATTTTCATATTTTGGTTCTGCCTTCCATTGTGGTGATTCCAGACTCAGGTTCAATGTGATAGCAAGATGGTGGCTGCCATTAAAGTTACGCTTCTGAAACTGATGCACAGAGAGGTTAGATAGTTTGCCTAAGTTAGATGCAAAGTACGAATTTTCTCTTTTTTTCTTACCTCATAGATTTCTGAGGCTATCTTCAAGTTAGATGTCTGATAGCTAAAAAAAATTAACTTACATTTTAAAATGAGTATGTTTCCCTTTTAGAGAGCTAAAAATCATTGAAGATTTCTCCCATTTGTTGTCTCCAGGCAATTTTAGAGTATATAGAAAGACCACTTGCTGTTCAGTTCCTAGGTGTCAGGAGGTGGGTCAGTGAAGTTTGGAGTTATCCGTAGCCTCTTCCTTTATAGTGCTGCTCCTCTGCTAATCTCTATACAGGGGACCTGAATGGAGGTCCTGTTTTTATCTTCTAAGGAAATGGAAAACTGTGAGAAGGTTGGTGAGCACAAAAGATCTAGAAAATTCCATGCATTAAAAGGAACATTAGGGCCTCCCCTGGTGGCGCAGAGGTTGAGTGCTGGGCTGCGAAGCTGTCAGCAGCCTCTGCAGTGCCGGTTTGATCCACGGCCCCCAGTGAGGGTCCCACATGGCACGACAGACCTCTCCTGCCGTGCCCGCTGCTCCCCTCAGTAGTGTATTTCATCAGTCTGCCTGTTCTATTCCCCGCTCTGGCTCTGGTGAATTCTCTCACCCTCCCGTGCTTCTGACTGTAACGAGTGCTTATATAAATAAATAAATCTTTAAAAAAAAAAAAAAAGGACCATTAGAAGGATAAAGTATATCAAGGGAGATAAACAGATAAACAGAAATATGGTCATGTAGATGTCACTATAATGCATAGACTTCTTTCTACTTGTGAGAACATTTGAAATATTATGATTATTGATTTTGGAAAGTTTCACTGTGTTACTCAAGCATAGAACTGTATGGTTGAAAAGTTGGAAAAGCATCTCAGTGCAGTATGCATTGTATAAAAGTATGCAGTGAGTGGGTGATCACAATCTTTGAAACCACATAGATGCTACTGAAGACACTAAACACCTGGAAGATGAAACGGTTTGATCATCTTAAAGAAGCTAAGTTTCAACTTCAAGTCCAGAATGGTACAAAAGATTTAAAAAATATGCAAGACAGCTTCATTTAAAGATCCCAGAGGAAGATGATTGGTGATGAATTTGCAGTAGTTATTTCCGATGAATTATAGAAAACTATTGACAAAGGTAGCTGAAAATTTCTCCTTAATACTGATTTTCTTCATGAAATTTGGTTATTTAAAAATAATGCATCTTAGCAGAGGGTAAGAAAAAAAATAGCTAGGAATTTACACTTTCAAAGATAGGCTAGCATATTTTTAAATGAAAATTTAGAAGTGGTATTAAAACGAAACCTATGTACTTGTATAACTATAAATACTCAGGCTCCTTAAGGAAATGTGGAAGAGTATACTGACTAAATGATTGTCAAGTCATAAAACTTTGGTTTGACAGAGGAGGCATTATTTCTGACATTTGTGTTTTAGAAGTATGAAGACTTATAACAAGAGAGTTGGGGTTGAGACTTGAATAGATTTTTATTTAATAAAATCAAGAGTTGAAGAAGTCGGTAAGTAGGTGCTTCTGCTCCTGTGAAGAATGTTTGGGTGATAAGCTAAGAAAATGCTTTTTTTTTTTTTTTTTCCATTTCAGCATGTTTAGATGAAACTGTTTTTTCCACCCTAGTTCATTTTGCCCAGAGACAACATCATTTCTCAGCAGGAGGGGCTGTGCATCTTCAGGGGCTGTGGTTTCAAGAACCTTCATGTTCGTGACATTTAGAGGTCCTCTCTGTTTAGCTCCAAAATGTGAAGGTTCTTCAGTTTTCAGTTTTGATTGTATCTGTTCCTGCAAAATGAAAGCCAAAGTCTCTTAGAGAGATTTCCATTCTCCTGCAGGTTCACTGAAAGGACTTGCATAAGAGAAGAGAATTGATTTTGATCATGTTTGGTATTTCCAAACAATGCTCCAAAGAAGAAAACATTTGCCTAAGCAATGAGTGACTTGCAAATATTTATCTTGTAACTTGTATCTGAAAAATCCCTCACCCAGGGGTGCTGTATTCCCTAAGAAATAGGTGCTGGATTGACTGTACCTGAGACTGGCTAGAGATTATTGACAGAGCAGCTGTAACTCCCTTTTTTTTTAAAGATTTATTTATTTATTTATACAAGCACTAGGACAGTCCGAAGCGTGGAGAGAATTCACCAGAGCCAGAGCGGGGAGCAGAGCAGGCAGAAGGACCGAAGTACACTGCTGAGGGGAGCAGCGGGCGGCAGGAGAGGTCTGCGCGCCATGTGGGACCCTCGCCCGGCGGCAGGGGATTGAACTGGCGCTGCAGAGTCTGCGGGCAGCTTCGCAACCCAGCGCTCAACCGCTGTGCCACCGGGGAGGCCCCACCTTTAACTCTTTAAGATAACTTCTCCTGGAAAGATTCTTATGTCTGTTGTTTGAGTCTCTCATGCATGTGTCTTCATTCTGTCAAAGAGAAGGAAAATTAATAATTTGTCTGGCCATAATAACTATAAACATTCAATTTTGTTATTTATCAATTTTGTTTGAGTCTCTCATGCAGATGTCTTCATTCTGTCAAATAAAAGGAAAATTAATAATTTGTCTGACCATAATAATACAGGAATTCAGCTAAAATCAATTTAACTTATATTTATTGTTTATTCTAAATAGTAGGCTGCGCTAAGTAATACGGGGATGAGGGAATGAATAGAAGATTTACTTACTGCTTGCAAAAAATTATTGATAGCAGGACCCAAATACTATAAGTAAAAAATGACTATTGGATTTTTTTTAGATTTTATGCTTTCTCTAAAATATCCACATATAATAATATGTTGAGCAACTATTTTATTTTACTTTTAGTTATCTGCCCATTTGGTATAGCACAGGGTGCTTCTTCATTCCCTTGGGAAGAAACTTCAAATTCCATGTTTCTTAAGTAAATAGTTATTTCTTAAGTATTACAGAATCTCACACTATATTCTTAACATATAATGTTCTCCTTTACGAGAGGTGAGTGATTCAATCCTAATCTGCACTGTGCTACAGGCTGTTTTCTCCACTTCTCCCAAATTAAGTATGAACATTAAAATGCTTACGTGCTGAGACCTCAGAAGATTAAACCTAAGGTATTTTCTCATGTAAAACATTAATTTTTAATTTTTTAATTTTTTAAAATATTTATTTATTTATACAAGAACCAAGGTACAGACCAAATGTGCAGGAGGGTGAGAGGATTCACCAGAGATAGAGCGGAGAACAGAACAGGCAGATTGACTGAAATACACTGCTGAGGGGAGCAGCGGGCGAGACAGGAGAGGTCTGCCGCGCCATGTGGGTATCTCTCCGACAGGCTGGGACCAAATCCGCACTGCAGAATCTGCAGACAGCTTCACAGAGCGGCACTCAACCCCTGGTACCATCAGGGGGGCCCAAAACATTAATTAAAAAAAAATAAATCTGCTATTGTTTGTTTTTAATTAAAATGAGTTTTGACTATCTTTTCTATTGGGAAATTCACATGAGGGTGAATCTTCAGTGATGATCAAAACTTATAGTAAACTCTAAAACACTAGGAACTTTAGATATAATTATTAACGGGCTTATTTAGTGCTACCTTTGACTACCCTTGACTACAATAAAATGCATCTGAAAATTTTCAGTTTTGAACTGAACCTGAATTGCTTTAAATTGAAAACAATTTAAAATATTTGACTAGTTCCAATGTACAAAGCACAATGCTACACCCACAGTAGAGGGTGGAAAGAAATTTGCTGAGCAATAGTAATGCAAATGAGTGAAGACAAGTTAAAAATATATAGGATGAACCATCTTGAAGAGGATCCCAAGTGTGATATTTAGGTGATGGGGAGTACTTAGAGGTTTTTAAACAAGAATGCATACATAATTTGCATTGCTTTCCTTAATAAAATTAATTTCTGATATGAATTGGGGACCAGAGACAAATTTAAAGCCATTGTAACAGCTTGTAGCCAGTGATTTGCAGACTTGTGCCAGAGAAGAGTAGTGCTTAGGGGAGATGCTTGGACTATTTCCCCATGATGTATTTATTCCTCATCAAACACTAAAGCTTTAAACTGCCCTAAGACCCATTCTTTACTCTTTTTTTCATTTAGGTTGCTGGTCCATTCTTAAGAATTTAAAATTTATTGTTTGTTAATTTATTTTCAGCTGCTTTAATGAATGAAAAATAGCTTGTCAAGACACAACATAATAAGACCTTGACTCAATGGTGATGGTAGGGATAAAAAGTAAACAGTGACTTAAAGAGATATTATTGAGCAATAAAAACAATAAGAACAAGACATGGCAACTGCTTAATAAGTAATTAGGAAGATGAATCTGGAGTCAGGAAAAATATACCCATAGACAGGAATTTGTGAATTATCTACAGGAAAGTCATATACATAAAGGGAACATGGGAGAATGACATGAACATAAAGGGAATGGGAGAATGACAATGAGTCAGTGAAGGACACAGAGGGTAAGGGGAGCCTGTTGTTTCAGCATCCTGGAAATCAAAAGAAGGGATGTTCAGGGCCTCCCCTGGGGGCGCAGCAGTTGAGCATTGGGCTGCAAAGCTGCCCACAACCTCTGCAGTGCCGGTTCTATCGCCAGCAGCCTGCGAGGGTCCCACATGGCGCGCAGACCTCTCCTGCTGTACCCGCTGCTCCCCTCAGCGGTGTATTTCATCAGTCTGCCTGTTCTGCTCCCCACTCTGGCTCTGGTGAATTCTCTCACCCTCCCGCGCTTCTGACTGTACCCAGTGCTTCTATAAATAAATATATATATATATATTTTTTTTTTAAAAAGAGAAAGAAGGGATGTTCAGGACAAATGGACATAAAGAGTGAGGTCTGCCAGAGGCTGTTAGAATCATAGGTTAAATATTGCCCATTTGACTGGTGATGAGAATATTGCAGTGGAAACCAGGGAGCAAAAATGAGTGGTGAAAAGGGAAGGTCAGGGATGTAGAATAATATTTTGAGGAGTTTGTCAATGAAAGGAAGAAATAAGAGAATAGAAAATTAGAGCTGAGGCAAGGGAAAGTTGTACAAGGAAGAGGAGAACCAGGAAAAGACAGATGAGGGCCTCCCTGGTGGTGCAGCGGGTTGAGCGCAGCACTGAAGCTGTCCGCAGCTCTGCAATGCAGGTTCAATTCCTGACCAGCCAGGGAGATACCCACATGGCTCGGCAGACCTCTCCTGTCTTGCCCGCTGCTCCCGTCAGTGGTGTTTTCGGTCATTCTGCCTGTTCTGTTCCCCACTCTGTCTCTGGTGAATCTTCTCCCCATCCCGTGCCTCTGGCCTGTACCCCAACTCTTGTATAAATAAATAAAACATTTAAAAAAAAAGAAAAGGCAGGTGAAATATGAGGTTAACACTGAAGCTTATGACTGCGTTATGTTTCAAGAGCAAATGAGCACAAAGGGCAAAAGCACAAATAGAAAAGGTATTTTTGTAATTCATATGAGAATAAAGTAAACTTTTCTCAGAATAGTATAAGACCATGTGATAGTCATTTATTTTGAAGAAACTAATCCCAGTAAATATGAAAAAAAATTTTAAAAATTTAGAAAAATTTAACTAAGATAATCTTAGTTTAGTTTGATAGTTTATTGAGAAATTACTCTAAGATCCCATAGCTCATTATTTCTCTGGCTATGGTAAATTTTTGCTATCATTTGAACATAGATATATATGTGAAATGGGTGCTTAGGATAATCACAATTGTAATCCAGTCTCTGTGGTATACATGCTATAAATTATTATGTATAATTTATAATTGAACATTAATATTCAATTATTATGGACATAATTGAATACTAATAAATCACATGAAATAACTTTTGTACAAAGTACAATGACAGCTGCATTGCAGTGAAAGGACACACAAAGCTTTGCATTAGCTGATCTCCAAGATTACCATCTGTGCTCTCTGAGGTTTTAGTGTGTGGGATTTCTCAGCCCTCTGCAAAAATTATTATTTTTAGGATGGGTATCAATAGGGTGTGAGAACAACTTGAAAAGTACTTGTGTTATTTAATATATGTCTGTGCTGACCTCAGTCACTCAGTTGTTCCCGAGCGAGGCTCACATCAGAGCCCTGTTAGAAATTTTGTGTGCTCATTGCCCAAGTAGCTTGAATAGCAGGCTTATTTGGCCACATTTTGCATATCTAAACAAAAAGCTGTCGATTTACATAGTGTACTAATAAATCATATTCTGGATAAAATTGAGAAGCCAAACAGATTTGAAAAATAGAATGACTTATACCCAATTTCCATATTTAATATTCCATGATTAATATACAAGTGTCAAACAAATATAAGAATTTGCTTTAAGAAGTAATGATATTTTAGAAGTCTGCAAACTATGGCCCCAAAGCTGAAGATAAATCTTAATATATGTTTATTATATATATATGTTATATATAATTTATAAACTTAATATTTTATAGTTAAGAAAGGAATGTTTAGGTGGTTCCATAGAATTTTAAATTTCTTGATTTCAGACATTTATTACTTTTTTAGCAAACATTTATTGAATACTTCTCTGTCCCAGGCACTATGCTTGACCTTGGGTTTATAAGGTTATTGAGGTTTGTTGCTTGTCCTCTGGGATTTTTTTAAAAAGATTTTATTTATTTTTGTGTGGAAGAGCTGGGGTGAAGGCCAGAAATGCGAGGGCTTGAAAGGATTCACCAGAGACAGAGTGGGGAGCAGAACAGGCAGACTGACTGAAATACACTGCTGAGAGGAGCAGTGGGTGAGACAGGAGCGGTCTGTTGTGCCATGTGGGTTAGCTCCCTGGTTGGGGATCGAAATCAGACCATAGAAGTCACAGTGCTGAGGTTTAAGGCCTAGGCTATAGGGATGTCCCAGGAATTTACTGTCTAGAGTAAAATATGGCCCAAAATCAAGGGATTAAGCCATTGTTTCTGGAAGTTGTCTTATTTGAGACATCTCATTAGGACATCTCATTGGCACATAGGGGAGCATTTATCAAGGATGAGGAACATTTTGATGAAACATTATGTTGATGTGTAAGAGGTTAGAATTTAGCTAAGCAGAGGAGGAAAGGAAATGGATGCATGCAACTTGCAATGAGGCTAGCATGCAAAAGACCTGAAACAAAAGACAGTCTATTGGGAAAAATGCAAATTCTTTTAGCTGAAATAGCATGGGTAGTTGGAGAAGGGTGGTAAGGCTTTCAGTCAGAGTGGAAGGTGGAAAGGAAAGAGGTATCAGATCACCTCGAATCTTTTTAACCATCTCAAGTAATAGGACCTTTCCTGTGGGGATTAAGTAGAAAAAACAGTATTGAGGCAGACATTTATTATCAGTGTCTCCCTTTCCTTCTTGTTATTCCTCCTTTTCTCCTCCTCATCATTGTTGCTATCATTTTTTGAACTCGTAATATGTGCCAAACAATAGTAAATTCTTTTATGCATTATTTAAAAAAATAAACTCTCCCCACGATAGTCTACTGAAAGTGCTATTAATATTTTTCCCTTAAAATCACTATGTCAGGGAAATGTGCTTAATTTTCCCAACACCACAGTTATCAAGAAGCATAGTTGGAAATCACATCCAAGTTTTTCTGATGTCACTGTCCTTGCCTCTGTATTGAACAGCCATTATGTAGAAAATTATTGCATTTCACTAAACCACTCAGCCTGCAGTTTACTGTAGAACAATGATTTGGATCAAAGGGGGCCTAGTTACAAGGTCATTGCTATTATTCAGGCATCAGAAGATAATGAACAGAGACAGTGGAATGGAGAAAGGTGGGCACATTCCTAAGATATTTATGGCACTGGTGATGCAAAACTAAATAGTAAAGTGTTTACAACTAAATAAATGTACTAGAATGTAGTATTGCTTTCAGCTGCATTCTTATTCATGAATAAAATTATTAAAAGAATTATTTTGATAAAGTATAACCTGAATAATCCACTGTTGTATTCAAGCACTCTTCACTTTTTAAATACATGTCAGATGATGAGTTTTGTATTAAATTTCCATATTCTTAATAGTGTGCTAGTAGAATGACCTAAGAGAACAGTTGCATCTGTACTTATAACTTACAGTCTTGGTTGGGCATTGAAGGAAAGTCAAATCACTTAATGTAGCTTGAAAAGTTTCCCTTGTGAAAAAGGGGCAGATGGTGGTTCTTAATAATGTTAGAATTTTGGCTGAAAGCTATGAATTCATATACAAGTGAGGAGACTGATATTAGAAGTTTGTATAAAGATTGTGAATCATCAAAAGGAACAGAAAAATTAAATTTGCCTGAATATCCTAAAGATGTTTTCTGTGGAAAGATTGTATTGATAAGCAACGAATCATTTAAATGCACTGAATGCCAAGCAAAATAAGTCAGAAGGAGAAAGACAAATATCAGATGGTTTCACTCAGATATGGAATATAGAGGGGAAAAAGCTAGCAATCTAACCATAAAATTGAGCCTACCAGAAGTGGGGGTAGGGAGGGTAGAGAACAAAATATGGAGGGAGCATAAGGGACTATGGTGGAAGATCTGGGTATCTTGGTGGTGGGAGTGGTGTGGCAACATATATCTGAAGATGTGTGAATCTGTGCCACTGAATTATATACAGTTTGTAAACCAGTGTTACTTCAATAAAGAGATAATGCAATAATAAAATAATCATCATACATAAAGATGGCAGAAAAAAATATTATTGAATGAAATGATAAATCCATCACCACCAAGGCCTTTTTAAGCATCACATCCAAAAAGTAGACTATTGTGTTATTCAACTCAGTAATAATTATTGAGTGCCTGATGGGTGCATGTCCTTGAAGAAAATGAGATAGTTGTAAGGTGCAAATAAAAGTGTTAGAGTTTTTAGTGGAACTGCCTGTTCTGCTCCCCACGCTCTCTGGTGAATCCTCTCACTCCCCACACCTCTGGCCTATATTCTAGTTCTTGTATGCATAAATAACTCTTTTTTAAAAAGTATGTGGAAATGTTTGTTATGTAAATACACACTGACTTACCACCCACATTACTCAGTATTAATTCTTATTGCTCAGATGTAGTCGGGACCTATTTTGATTAAAGCTTTGGAATGATAACAATGGGTTAAGCAGATTCTTTGATCATTTTGTCACACCATATAAAATTGATTTAGAGAGCATAACTGTTGGACCATAGAGAGAACAATTTGGTGTCACTAAGAAAAACACATTGTGTTTTTTCCTGCATTCTCTATTTCAGGGAATGAACATTTTATTTTATTATTATTTTTTTAAAGTGGAATGCCATATATTTTTTCTTTTGTTTTTTAAAGATTATTTATTTATACAAGAACTGGGGTATAGGCCAGATGTGCGGGAGGGTGAGAGAATTCACCAGAGACAGAGCGGGGAACAGAACAGTCAGACTGACAAAACACACTGCTGAGGGGGATAGCAGGCACGACAGGTGAGGTCTGCCGCGCCATGTGGGACCCTGGCAGGCTGGCCGGGATCAAACTGGCACTGTAGAGGATGCGGACAACTTCACAGCACTGCACTCAACCGCCTGTGCCACCAGGGGAGGCCCAGGGAATGAACATTTTATTAACCTTGAATTTCTTTTAATGTTAAGGCATGTAGCTCATCATAGTGCTGGTTTACTTTTCTCGCTGTTTTAAAACATGTCCAATTTGTATTTTCTGTTGTATCTTAGATCATAACTAAACTAATGATGTAGATGAAATAAATTGGTGAAAAGTCATATAGACCACTTACTGTAGATATCATTTTATTCTCTTCTTTAAGGTCTCATCAGACTGAGTAACTAAGTTGCTTTTGCATCATCTTGAAGCAGAGTTAAAATTCCTAGTGTTGTCTACTTGACCTACTCATCCCCCTGTTGTGAAGCCAAGAGACTTCTCCACAAATTGCTACAATGTCTGTTACTAATTTATCATGGTAAGTGAATATTTCTTAATTTTAAACACAAATACATGTATATTATGAAGCACTATTTTGTTAGAAAGTTGTATGGTTGGAATCAAACGAGGGAGAGAAATTTAAAATTTATTTTCCAGAAATTGTTGCCCAATGTTAGGGTGAGGAAAGCAACCTAGAATTTTCAGCACTGTGGAATCTGGGAATGCTTCCCAGGTTATATATGCCTCCTGCTGTATCCCAGTAATACCCAGTGCCTTTCTTCTAGCATGTCCTGGGGGAAAAAGGAGTAGGAACAAAATATGTGAGTATCCTAGCAAGGGAAGTTATATGATCCCAGTGTTCAAAGAAATCAGTATGGGGTATAGCTGGCAGGATATACCTGTCAGTAACTGCCAGACACCCCCATCTGCCTTTCAGGGCAGCTTCTTTGTGGCCAGAAGTTACAGTAACAGCAACCGTGTTTGTATGATTCTCGTGATTTCCACTTCTGCCAGATTCCCTCTTCCTGGCTTTCTAGCTAATGTTAGAACTGAGTTTACAGTCAAAACTTACTTTCGTCTGTGAACAGTTTGGTCTGCCTACCATGACATTGTACACATGTGACAAGCTAGTGTGCCTAGTTGTGATCCCCAATTGCAATCTAGGAATGCAGAAAATACAGATTCCAAGCTATACCGCTAACTTTTAAATACTTTTAGTATAAGAAACTTATATTTTACATATTAAAAAACATTCTTGCTCAGAAGTTATATGTATGACACTTGCAAAAAACCATGAACTGTTGCATTTTCATACAGAATCTTAAAAAAAAATTCCATTTTGGAAATGTCTCAGTTTCTAGGAAATGATGCTGTGTCAATGTCAATCGCTTAACGAGAACAGTGGGGATTGATTGTAGTAATTGCACTGTGACATAGAGCAGATGTTTCATGAATCTTCCTGTTTAGTAAATAATTACCAGAGGGAGACAATGATTGAGTAGATACGGGTTGAGTTAGAGACAAAGGGATGTACAGAATCAACTGTAGACATCCATGAGCAGGTGACAGGTTCCAGGCTTTATGCTGAGGGAAGGATTGTTGGTAGGAGCAGAGATAATTAGCAGGTGAAAGGAGAAGGCACAAAAAGTTAACAGAGTTAATAGAGTTTGTGCTATATCTATCCTGCAAAGAGGAAAATGCTGTCATGACGAGAGATCCTTGAAAGGACTTTCAGCCCTTCCTTCTTTGATAATCATCATCAATCTCCTCTTTTTAATGCTTATTTTCATAACAGGTAAATGTGTGTGTGTGTGTGTGTGTGTTTTTATTTAACATTCTGGAACATACAGCTTTTACAACATGCAGATGAATTCATTACTGCCATGTCCCAGGCACCTTGACACTGCAGATATTAACCATGCCTCTTGCAACAACCTTAGGAAGAATATAGTATTATTAATTGTATTTCCAAAAGTGGAAA
Source organism: Talpa occidentalis (assembly GCF_014898055.3). Lineage (NCBI taxonomy): Eukaryota > Metazoa > Chordata > Mammalia > Eulipotyphla > Talpidae > Talpa > Talpa occidentalis. The sequence goes on along the minus strand of NW_026555331.1, from coordinate 26,473,761 downwards.
AAGTAAGGCATGGAAAGTTAAACAATTTTCCCAATATGACACAGTCATTAAGTAGTGGAGGTAGGAATGAATACAGGAAGCCCACTGGTGCTCTTAAGACCGCTTAAGCACATCTTTGTGTGTGTGTGTGGGGGGGGTGTCTTCAAGTCAATTGCCTGTGTCTCCGTTCCCAACCAGAATGTTTCCCTTAATGTCCTCCAATATAGATATCCCACAGTATCTTAAAGACCATATGGTACTTGGCAGAGGTAAAGGTAATTATACTAGAGCCAAGTTTTGGAGAAAGAAGACACTGAATGAAAGAAGCAAAGTGGCCAGTCAAAATTTGTTGAGCATCTGTCATGCACCACACCCTGTATTAAACACAGGGATGCAGCATTGATGAAAACTGCTATTAATGGAATTCCTATTTTAGTCAGAAGTCTGATAAGTAATTAGATACCTCTGCTATCATGTAGTAAGCGCTCTAAAAACTATGTCCAGGGTATTTTGAGAGAATAAAATGAATATTTGTTTTTCTTTAAAACATGCCTTATTTTTTTAATAAAGTTTCATCTCTTAAGCTTATGCCTAAAAATAGGAATTATATAATGCAGAGTCAAAGCACTACAGAAAACTATACAGCAAAAATAAGTAATGACCTAAATCCTACCAGTCATAGAAAAACACTGTTACATGGGGCCTCCCTGGTGGCACAGGCAGTTGAGAGGCATACTGTGAAGCTGTCCACAGCCTTTGCAGTGCAGGTTCGATCCTGCCCAGCCGGCGAGAATCCCACATGGCGCAGCAGACCTCTCCTGTCTCACCTGCTGCTCCCCTCAGCAGTGTATTTTGTCAGTCTGCCTGTTCTGTTCCCCGCTCTGTCTCTGGTGAATCCTCTCACCCTCCCACACATCTGGTCTGTACCCCAGATCTTGCCTAAATGAATGAATAAATCTTTAAAAAAAGAAAAGAAAAGAAAAACACTGTTACAAATGCTAAGGTATAGTCTTTCCTACATACATTTCATATTTTTTGCAAAAATGTATCTAAACCATGTGTGATATTGTGCTGTCTTCTACTTCCACTGGGTAATTTCTAAGACCACCTCTCTATTTGATGGATAATGAGTGGTGTCATCATTTGTGAAGACTGGGTGGCATTGTGTGGCAGTTGTGTTACTTATTTCATCCATTTAGACTGTACATTCAGGTGTTTTCTTTATTACTGTAAATACTTCTAGTGTGAGGAAAATTATTCAAATATTACTGGATCACAAGGAACTGTGCCATCCAGGGTACCTGATGGGGTTCTATCTGGTTGTTGCTACTTGGGTTACAGGCATTGACTATGGAGAAAATATGTATTTCTGAGGAGGGCCTGTCTGGTGGCCTAGGGGTTAAGTCTCTGCACTATCACTGCTGTGGCCTGAGTTCAATTCCCAGCCAGGGTGGTAAAACCACATATGGTGCAGCAGACCAGTCCTGTCCTGTCCACTGCTCCCCTCAGCAGTGTATTTCAGATCTGCTTGTTCTGCTCCCCACTCTGTCTCTGGTGAATCCTCTCACCCCCTCACTCCTCTGGCTTACACCCCAGTTCTTCTGTGCTACAAAAAGGTCTTGTCAACTCATCTGTTTTTTTTTTGTTTGTTTGTTTTAGAAGATGACCCATCATGTATGCTTACCCTTCCATCAGATTTAATTCCTCATAAACATTAAAAAATGCTAGTTGTCAAAGATGTTTACTTACAGTTGGCTACTACAATTTTATCAAAAGTCAGCAAAATATTCCATCATGCTTGTCCATAGATTGGAACCATAACAAAGTCTGAATTGTGTAAGTTACTAACATATGATGAAATATATAAGAGGTAAATGGATGGTCTTTATTTAAGATATTTTAGACAGATGTCCCTGGATGTATTTTATTTAGTTTAAAATGCTATCATGAATGCTGCAGGTTCAGGAACATTTTTTTTTTTTTTAAACTTTTTTTTTTTTTAAATATTTATTTATTTATTTATACAAGCACTGCGTATAGTCAGAAGCATGGGAGGGTGAGAGAATTCACCAGAGCCAGAGCAGGGAGAAGAACAGGCAGAAGGACCGAAGTACACTGCTGAGGGGAGCAGCGGGCGGCAGGAGAGGTCTGCGCGCCATGTGGGACCCTTACCTGGTGGCCGGGGAGCGAACCCGGGTTGCAGAGGCTGCAGGCAGCTTCACAACCCAGCGCTCAACCACTGCGCCACCGGGGAGGCCCTCAGGAACATTTTAATAGCAGATGAAAAGTAATTTGAATTATCTTCTTTATCTGAAAGCAATATTGTGTTTAAATCATAGAATTGAGAAAGATGCAAAATCAAAGTGTAGAGACTTTGCTTTGTCAGATGATTCACAACATTTATAATATTTTTATCTATGTTCTCCTTTAATGAATAAATGAAGAAGTGAATTATTCCATATCATTCTTTGGCACCTGCATTTAGGAGAGGAAAAACCTGGGGAAACAGAAGCAGCCTGTTTATTTTAAATAGGGAAAATCAAATCTTTCCTTAAGAGTTGCTGATCCTATTTTGCAGGCAGCAGCAGTAGAGATTTGAATTGTCTCTATTTTTGGAGGGATCAGACCCTGCAGGGAGAAAAATGTGGGATAAGTAGAGATTAAAAGAGAAGTTTTTAACCCCAGAAAAGAGAAAAAAAAAGTCAGAATTGTCAACAGTCTATTATGGGAAAAGAGGAAGGAAAGAAAATGTCTGGCCATAAATTCAAAGCTCAACTTTCTAATTGAAAACAAAACAAGACAAAACAACAACAACAAAACAAAACCCCGAGGCCTTCTGAGCGATAAGAAAGGCTTAATTGGCAAGATACTTGGGTATTTCTCAGCATGGTATGTGCTATGAAGGACCCTTACATTAAGGTGCTGCAATGAGAAAGTGGGTCTGAGAGTCTAAAATTGAAGCATCCTCCTGTAAGTGGGGATGGTAGGCTTGTACAGGGACAGATAGAGAACTGAGAAAAGAAGGAGGAAGTTGAGTTTATGGGAGAATAAATAAAAAGAAAATAACCTTGGAGAATAAAATTGCCCAAATGAAAATCTAAGAAGAATAAAGCCATGTCCCCCAAATTATATAACACTTTAAGTTGAAGTGTGAAGATTTGGATGAAAGTCAAATTTACTGAATTCTGGAAATTTTCTATACATCTTTCTATTCAAAATAGGCCTTTTGAAATTGAAATCCCTTCATTATTAACATGATTAGTACTTATTTTGAATTGTACTTGACAATTTAAGTAAAAACATCATAATTTTAGAATCCCTGACCATTTTTGACTTTGAGCTATGAGTTTTTAGAAATAGCTCTTAAAAGTCAAACATTTATAAAAAACCTCTAGATATTTTTCCTTATAACAGTCTCAAATTATGTGTCCTTGACTGATCAAATAATTAGTAAAACAGAGTTTTATTTTTGTTCTTAAACATTAGTGCCAACTAAGAATGAATCACATTTTGAAGAAAATTGTTTGGCAAGTTTTGGTCTGCTTAGGGGAGTTTGCTTTCTTGTGGAGTTAATGAATCTGAGGTTGAAGGTTTAATTCCCACTGGGACCAATTAGTTCATCTCTTTCATGGTCAAAGTCTACACCTGTAACCTTGACCAGCCCTTCTTCCCAAGCTTGCCATTGGTTACAAGTCACTAGAAACAGCTGATTGATCATCGCCAGTTTACAAGTGTTGGGGAAAAAATATAAACCATAAAATCAAGTGCTCTCCAGGGATTGATAATTAGTCACATATTTCATCTTCCATTGAATATCATCCAGGTTTAGAAATATATGCTTTGAAATATGACTTTTCATCATTCTCAAAGGAATCATAATTTTCTTTCATATGAAAGAACTACAGTGATAGCACAGTAATATTTCCTTAGACTGCAGGATCTTTAAAAGACCGCAGAAGCACAGTGGGCTATTTATTCCAACTCTTACAGCTGGAGTTTAGCAACTAAAAACAAGACCTTTAGGACTTGAACAGTTAAGATGAAGATCAGCGAATGGTAGATGAAGTAATTCATTATTAAAGTAGTAATGTAGGTTAAGATTCATTATTTTCAACATGATTGAGATAAATTGACTGAAAGCTTAAACATCTTTTGCATCAATATATAAAATTTTGAATGATCATGTTATTCTGGTATTCATTATTGTATTTCTGTATTTACTGGATTTTATTTTTGAGATTGTGAAAAAGCATTCAGCTTGATTTTAAAACTGTTTCGCACTTAATCTAGAAGATGTTTTCAACTTAATTGTATGATTACTCTAAAAGTTAGATTTACTCAATTGTATTTGACTTTATGTTCCTTTTTAAAGACTAGGTTTAGTGTTAGGACTGATGTAGGAATTCAAAATAATTCCTGTGTGTTTAAATGAATCAGTATAGTTTAAACCAACCTGCCATTGCATTGTCTTATGTAAGTTAGAAGATGTTTCCATATATTTATAATCATTCATCTCTTCATTCAGCAAATATTTTTGTGTCCCTGCAATGTGAAATGTTCACAATTGTGCATAGGATAATGAAAGAAACACAAGTCTCCCATTCTTATTAAGCTTACACTCAAGTGCAGAAGACAAATATGCATAGGTAAACATATATTGTAATATCCGATAGTGACAAGTATTTAGAAGAATAATCAAGAAGAACAAAAAGAGAGTGAATGATTGTGGGGGTGGGGTGGGAGATTGTTTAGAAAATGTCTTTTAGACAAGATCCCATTGAAGCAGAGAGAATGAAGGAAATATAGAGCTTTAAGGGAAAAACCCCAGAAAATCAGGAAGGACAAAGACCCAAGACTATAATATACCTGTTGTGTTTGAGGAACTATCAAGGAATCTAGAATGGTAGAAACATTTTTTTTTTTTTTTTTTTTTTTTTTTTTTTTTTTTTTTTTTTTTAGATTTATTTATTTATTTTTTTTTTTTATAAATTTTATTGTTATATTCCCCATACAATTGCAGCCCCCCATTCTGACCCCAATCCCTCCCCTCCCGCCCCCGCCCCCCTAAAAGTGTCTCTGGTTCATAGTTTTTTGTTGATTTTGATTTTCACTTTCTTATAGTTATTCATTTTCCTGGTCCCTTATTTAAGTTTTCTAGATTCCTGCTATGAGTGAGACCATCCGGTATTTTTCTTTTTCTTTTTGGCTTATTTCGCTGAGCATGATCCCTTCCAGCGCCATCCATGTTGCAGCAAATTGCATGTGTTTATCTTTTTTGAATGCTGAGTAATATTCCATGGTATATATGTACCACATCTTCTTGATCCAGTCATCTATTTTTGGGCATTTGGGTTGTTTCCAAAGCTTAGCTATTGTAAACAGTGCTGCTATAAACATAGGGGTGCAGGTGTTCTTTGGAATTGATGTTTCTGTGTCCTTTGGGTAAATACCTAGGAGTGGAATTGCTGGGTCATATGGAAGCTCTATGTTTAGTAGGTCCAGAAATCTCCACACAGCTTTCCACAGTGGTTGGACCAGTTTGCACTCCCACCAACAGTGCAGAAGAGTTCCTTTTTCTCCACACCCTCGCCAACATTTGTTGTTGCTAGTTTTTTTAATATGTGCCATTCTCACTGGTGTAAGATGGTATCTCATGGTAGTTTTGATTTGCATTTCCCTGATGACAAGTGATGTTGAACATTTTTTCATATGCCTGTTGGCCATTTGCATTTCCTCTTCAGAGAAGTTTCTTTTAAGCTCTTCTGCCCATTTTTTGACTGGATTATTTTCTTTGTTGTTGTTGAGTCTCATCAGCTCTTTGCAGATTTTTGTGATCAGTCCTTTATCATTAGTGTTGGGTGCAAAAATGTTCTCCCAGTTGGTGGGGTTTCTCTTTGTTTTTGTTATTGTCTCTTTTGCTGTGCAAAAGCTCTTTAATTTGATATAGTCCCAGCTGTTTATCTTTGCCTTCACTATCACTGCTTTGGGTGATGTGTCTGTAAAGATGTCTTTGATGTGCAAATCACGTAGTGTTTCGCCTATATTTCCTTCTATATATTTTATGGTTTCAGGTCTTATGTCTAGTTCTTTAATCCATTTTGAGTTGATTTTTGTGTATGGTGTGAGGTGGTGGTCAAGCTTCATTCTTTTGCATGTAGCGACCCAGTTTTCCCAGCAGAATGGTAGAAACATTTTATAAGTGGAACAGTCCCAGGTACTAAGCTTGGAGAGATGGCAGAGGCCCATGCAAGGCTAGATCATTTTCTAAACAATAGGAAACTTTGCACTCATTTATCAGGTTACAGATGAAATTTCATATAAAATATGAATTTAATGAAATTCAGTGATGTGAAGAATTGAGTGTGAGAGCAGAGTCTTGATCTGATTTCAATTTCAGAAGGAACTCTATGATCAAATTTTATGAAAATAATTCATATTCTTAATATACACTCTGAGCAGACATGATTAATGATACATAATAATGATAGAGAAAAAGCAGTAGGTTAATGAAAAATCTTATTCATGAATATAGCCTGTGTCTCATTATCATCCATTTAAAAACATTCAACAAATGTGATGTCTTTAAATAATTAGGGGTGCAATATAAAGAAGATTTAATCTATAGAAATATTCCATCTTGCTTTAAGGAGTACATGAGTGAAGTTTTTATAAGCTGAGAATCTATTATGTTATCCAACTTAGAGTTTACATTACTTTTCAATCTCTTTCCCCCTTCCATAAGTTTAAGGATGATTTCAGGATATAAACATGAAGGTGCATAGCAATGAAATGTCCATACTGCCTGTTAAATGTGTTTGTGTTTTTTGCAAGGAAGCAGATGCAATACATCTATTTAAGTGCTGACATGTTTTGAAGTATATGTTGGCATAAAAATTACCATGTGTCCTTTGGGGACAAAATATGATTTCCTTTATCATACTGGTTTAAAAAGTTAGACTTTTAAAAAAATATTTTTAGTTGGCAAAATAAAAGTTGCATGCATAATGTTATTCCCACCCACCTACCACCGTGTGTGTGTTCTTTTACCTGAACCATAAAAATCAAAAAGTCTAGAAATTCTATTGTACTGAGAATCATTTCAAACTGGCACAATCCATACTATTAATTGTCAGTGGTATATGATTCAGATCACAGAATACCTTGTATACACATATATCTGCTACTTTCATCTCTGTGGTTGTAGAATCGGTGTATTGAGAAAGCTTGAAAGCAACTTTATTGCCTAGAATGGGATAAAATGTTCTTACAAGTCTATGATATCCAGCCTATTCAGTTTTCCTTTTACTAGATGTATGCAAGTCACTGCTCATGTAAGGAGTCATATCTAAGTAATCCTTCTTCCTGGGTATACCTGTACCATTTTGTGTCTGGAGGGTATTTACACAAGGTTGCAATTCTTTCCTGCCATTTACTTTTATATATTTAACATTTATGCAGCCTCCGTCACTTTTTAATAATTACATTTTTATCAGATAGCATTAATGTTTTTCTCGCTGGTGGTTCAGCAAACTCATTTTTTTATGAGAATGAGTTCTCATTTTACAGAATCAGTTCATGGCTCAGTGTTACTACCACTACTCCAAGTAGTAAGAATTATTTCTGTATTTCACAATAACTAGACTTGAGCTATTGAATGTGTTTTGATTCCCTCAAAATTTGGAAAATTAAGTGCTCTCACATGCACATTTACAGAGGTCACATACATTTTATTGGGTGAATTGAAACTCTTATAAATACTAAGCTGAACTCAAGTGGAAAATTTCCTTGGATCTAGGTCTACTGAGATAAAATGACGCATGATTTTTAGCAACCTCACTGCTAAGTATTTAGGACAGGCCAGTATCAGAGATAGGAAAACCTCCACTGAAAAATGACTTTCTAAAGAGCAGATGCACCATGGTGGAAAGTTGAAGTTCTGAGATATCCACCATCTTACCTGACTGATACTTTTTTTTTTTTTGCAATTTATTTTTTTAAAAGATTTATAAATTTATAAATTTTTATTTATGTGTAGAACTGAGGCATAGTCCAGAGGTGCGGGTGTGTGGGATGTGCGTGTGAAAGAGAGGATTCACCAGAGACAGAGTGGGGAACAGAACAGGTGGATCTACTGAAATACACTGCTGAGGGGAGCAGTGGGCGAGACTGGAGAGGTGTGCTGTGCCATGTGTGTTAGCTCCCTGGCTGGCACATCGAACTCAGGCCCGTGATAGGCGATAGGGCTGAGACTTAACCCCTACACCTATAGCACTGAGACTTAACCTCTTCACCACCAGGGAGCCCCCCGACTGATACATTTCATGGAGGAGGGACATTATTGCATATGATCACATTTTAGCTTTATGCACAGTAGCTGTGTAGACTCTCACTGTAATCAAAAATTGGTTTTATTCCTTCACTTGACAAAAAAAAATTAGATTAGGTTAACTACTCTTGTTTCAGATTACTGATCACTAAATGCTTTCATGGATGTGACATGAAAAAAATGAATTTCAAACTAAGTGAGGTCCCTGGATGCATTTTCATTTAGATATTTTCCCCAAGGTTTTTATAATTTCATAAAATTCATTTAGATACAAATTTTGATCATCTTTTTTCAACGCTTAACATTCGCTTAGTGTTTTTACAGTAAATCAACTAGATATTTGAAGTGACTGTATAGTGTAAAGATGACGATATGAAAAGATTTTAAAAGCATCTATTAATTCACTTTCCTGCCGAAAGCATTCATTATGTTTATTACTTCTGAGAATGAACTGAAGAGTGGAAATTTCTCTTCATAAGTTACTGGTTGGCATTGTTAAGGCATTTGCTCCAAAATATAGAATTTTTTCTAGAAGGAAGCTGTGAAATCATGTAAAACTGATTGCAGAGATAGGATTCATGGACAAGGGCTGGTCATAAAGTGTCTTGTTACAAAATGAGGAAAACAAAGACAATATTGTTCTCATTTTGTGAAGTTTCTCACTTTAGTTTTAAAGGATGTCCTGTGTGATTATATGGCATTAAAATAATCTTCCTCTTATGAATTGATGTGTTAATAAATGATAATGACTGTCCCTAATTGGTAAAAACAAAAGTGGTTAGCCCAAAAATGGGCCTCCACTTCTAATTTTCAGATTTATGCTTCTATAAATCTAGTTCAGTTAACTACTGCAAGCTACAAACCCCAATCAAAAGAATTCAGCCTTTTCTCAAACACTCTCTTGTAAGTTTGCAGCTTCGTGGACTGCCTGTTATGATTCTGGGCTCTTTATATTATTACAAGTTCTTCCCACATTGGAACTATAGCTGTTTCTCTAGTTATTACTTTTTAATTTACTAAGAACCATATAGAACTATGTTATAACATTTTTGCAAATATCTTTTAAGGAACATTAATTCAGTGATATCTGTTTGTATCTGTATCCTGAAGGGTGAGGTAACCACAGTCAAATTATTTTAGGAAACAATAATTCTAACAGTAGATTACTTAATAGCAACAATTCATAAATTCTTTCCTGGGCTCATTTATCTAACAAACTATACATAGCAGTGTTCTATATGCTAATCCATACTAGAGTTATTTAAAAGAGAAGTACAATAACCTGGGTTCCTCAAATTTAGCCCCTGGAGTCTCATATTTTTTGCAGTTGGATTTATTTGGGGCTGCACTAAAATCTTTAGGTTAAAACTATCTTCTTTACCATTACTTTAAGGTTTCTCACGCCTTAAAACATATGAATTCCTTTAACCTCTACTCAGCTACATGCTTTTCAAATCCTTCCTTTCCTTAGTTTGTCTTTGCTTCTGTTGAAAATGTGGTAAATAATCAAATGCAAAACCCAGGTTTGGTTTGATCTCATGCAGTGTTGGGGCTGCTGTCTTCTTCCGGCTCTGTATTCCTGTGGGTGAAAGACAAGCTCGGTTTTGTTTCTGGTTTTGCCACTTTTGTCATGCAGTTGTCAACTATGAACTAGATGTCCTTAATGAGCACATGTCTGCATTAAGCATCAACTTGGTAGAACTGGCCCATAAGCCTGTCACATGGAAAACTTTTTGGAAACTCATTCATTGGATTTTCAGTGAATCTACCCACTCATGCCTATCTTAATTACAGACAGGTTATTGTAGGAATAACTCTGGAATAATGAAGACAGTTATATCGCTCACATAGTCAAGCTTTCTGTTTTGCAGTGTTAGGAGACAAAGCTATATAGCATTGTCAGGGAACACTGAGACAGCTTTACCTAGGGTTGCCCAGAGTTGGGACTGTGGTTTAGGAAATGAAAGCCAGTTAGGATGCAGTAATGTCCCAGTGCCTGTCCTTTTATTGCCCGCTAGCAGCAAATCCTTATTGATCTCCATTGTAGCTCTTTGGCATTAATCTGATTTAGTGATGTTTCACTTTGTGATTTCCAATTCTGCACCTGATACCATTGCCTCATCTCACCATCTATTTTGGGTTCAAGAGTTGGCCCTTTCAGTACACGACTGTCTTATGCAATACTTTTCTCTCAGTCAAACAATCCTTCTACAGCAGTTTTAATCTACCATATGGCTCACATCACAGGCCTGAATTTTTAGTATAACTGTGTTTGAACCAATCAGGATAAATTAGCCATAAGTAAGACCATAAGAAAATAAAATAGATTAGTAGAGAATGGTTCTTAAAGTGTGATTCCTGGGCTAGCAGAATCAGCACCACCTGGAAACATGTTAGAGGTACTACCCTAACCCTACTGGATAAGAAATTCTTGGGGTGGGATCCAGCAGTCTGTATTTTATTGAATTTTCCAGGTGACTCTGATGCATGCACAAGTTTGAGAACAGATGGTATAAAATTGTCTCTTGAGTTGAGATTTATAATGTGGCTGCCAAAAATAATGACTTTGGGTATAATTGATATGCAGAAGATCTTTCTGATAATATTTAGCTAACAGTTTCAGCTGTTTTTTAAGGTTGTTTTTTTACAGGAGGAGAACATTTTCAGCATGTAAGATCATGCTTCCTTTCCTGTTAGCTGTGGCATCCAGTTGATACAAACTTTAGACCAATTTTTTGGAAGACAAGTTAAAAACAATAAGCCTGATTCACTGATCTTTAAAATACTCAATACTGCTGTACACATTCCTGCCCATCTGATTTTTTTAAAGATTTATTTATTTATGCACACAAGAGCTGGGGTACAGGCCAGAAGTGTGGGAGGTGAGAGGATTCACCAGAGACAGAGCGGGGAACAGAACAGGCAGACTGACTGAAATACACTGCAGAGGGGAGAAGCGGGCGAGTCAGGAGAGGTCTGCTGCACCTCCATCTGATTTTTATAGTACTTTTTAGTATATCTGTTTCATTAAAATGAAATTCACAACTGAAACAACTAACTCACTTTAAAAATGCAAATTACTTGTTTTAGTATTTTATTTGTTTTAGTATTTTTAGAGTTGTGCAACCATTTCCACAATCAATGATAGAACATTTTCATCTCCCTTGAAAGAAACTCCATACCCTTTAGTAGTCATTCTTTCTTTCTTCCCTTACCTAACTCCCCCAACCCTAGGCAACCATTAATCTACTTTCTATCTTTATGAATCTGCCTATTCTAGATATTTCTTATAAACAGCATCATATGATATGTGTTTTTTTGGTCACTAGAGTCTTTTACTTAACATGATTGTTTTTTTTTTAATTTAAATTTTATTTTTATATTCCTCATACAATTGTAACCCCCTTATTTTGAGCCCAATCCCTCCTTTCCCCGCCCCCCACCCCCATAGAGAGTCTCTGGTTCATAGTTGTTTGTTGATTTTTATTTTTACTTTCATAGTTATTCTTTTTCCTGGTCTCTTATTTAAGTTTTCTAGATTCCTGTTATGAGTGAGACCATCCGGTATTTTTCTTTTTCTTTCTGGCTTATTTCACTGAGCATGATCCTTTCCAGCTCCATCCAGTAACATGATTGTTTTTAAGGTTCAATCATATTATAGCATGCATCAATGCTTCAGTCCTCCTCATTAGTCTAAATAATATTCCATTGAATAGACATACTACACTTTATTTACTCATTCATAATTTGATGGACAATTAGGTTGTTTCCTTATTTTGCCAAGTATAAATAATGAACATGGGAGGTTTTTTTTTTTTTGTGGCTTTGTGTTTTTTTGTGGCTGTTATTTTAATTCTGAAATTAGAATTAGAATTTTTGGGTCATAAGATAACGCTGTATCTAATTTCTTGAGGCACTGCCAGACTATTTTACAAAGTAGCTACATAATTTTACAAGCTCATATGGTCACACATGAGTGTTCCAATTTTTCCATATTATTGCCAAAATTAGTTATTATCTGTCTTTTTTACAGCCATCTTAGTGAGTATTAGGAGTATCTTATTGAGGTTTTGATTTGTACTTCCTTGACGATTAATGATCATGTTAAGCATTTTTCATATGCATATTGATTATTTCTTCAGAGAAATAACTGTTCAGAGCCTTTGCCCACATTTTAATTGGGCCAAATGTTTATTTGGAAATTACAAAAGTTCCTTATCTATTCTAGATCATGTCCTTATCAATTATAAGATATCATGATAGTTTTTTTTAAAAGATTTATTTATTTATGCATACAAGAGCTGGGGTACAGGCCAGAGGTGCTGGAGGTGAGAGGATTCACCAGAGACAGAGTGGGGAACAGAACAGGCAGATTGACTGAAGTACACTGCTGAGGGGAGTAGCAAGTGAGTCAGGAGAGGTCTGCTGTGCCATGTGGGTAGCTCCCTGCCAAAGAGAAAACAAGGCACCTCTTGAAGCTCCTCAACAGTACTCAGATGTGGGATCCAAACAAATGGAATGTGTCTTGGTCACATGAAACCTGTTGATTAGAAAGAAACTCTCATCCCTCATTGCTTTCTCTTCGGAAGTTTCTATCAAATCATTAGGATTAGTTCATTTTGAAGAAATTTTCCTTATTGTTGAACTTTGTACATTAACGTTCTGTTTGAGGCAAATTTATTCTTTTTATTTATTTATTTATTTATTTATTTATTTATTTATATTTTTTACAGCATTGTTCATTTTTAAACAATATTTGCTTCCCCCCACTCCCTCAGGTGTAGTCCCCATAGAGTTTCCTTCCCCAAGGCACCCGTGCACCACCTCAGTCCCCTGTGCTCCTCCCTCCCTCCCTCTGATCCCTCGCCCTCCTCCTCCCCTGCAGCAGGTCTGTGATTTATAATTGTCCATTTTTGCTTTGTTGTGTTTTGTACTGTTACTATTTTTTTACACAGTCCCTAGCCCCATGTCCTTGGTGTAGTCACATTCTCTCTGAATACTTGGTTTCTTCATGTTAAAATTACAGGATGGAGATAAAATTGAAAGACCCTTTCAACTTTGTTAGTTTGAGTCTTCACATAAATTTGGAGTTGCACTTTTTTTGTTTACTGATCCAGACCACCTCCCCCCAAATTAAAAGCATGAGAAAGAACAGTGATCTAGGGCTGCTTGTTGGCCTCACCTGGGGCCAGACCTCTTGAAAACATTTCAGTAATTTCTGGGACTTTGACTTCCTCCTCCACGTGAACCTTGATTATGATCACTGACCTCACCCAATAGCCCAGCCTTGCCAGAGGACCTCAGCATCTGGTAGTTTTTTCTGAACTCTGAATTCTTTTATCCAGGTCTGTGAACTATAGTGGGAATATTTTGGTGGGATAGGGATGGACTGTGGAAGAGTTTCTATACTACGTCCTGGGCCAGATGCTCTGAAATAAAATCCCAGTGAATTTTACACCTATTTTAGAGCTGGTAATCACCACTTTATAATGAGGAAAATAAAGTTAATTTAGGTTGATGTGGGGCCTCCCTGGTGGCGCAAGGGTTTAAGCACCGCACTGTGAAGCAATCCACAGCCTCTGCAGCACGAGTTCGATCCCCGGCTGGCCAGGGAGAAACCCACAAGGCGCAGCAGACCTCTCCTGTCTCGCCTGCTGCTCCCCTCAGCAGTGTATTTCAGTCAGCTGCCTGTTCTGTTCCCCACTCTGTCTCTGGTGAATCCTCTCACTCCCCACATCTCTGCTCTGTATCCCAGCTCTTGTATGCATAAATAAATAAATCTTTAAAAAAATAATTTAGGTTGGTGTGAATTTATAAATTCAGATCCTTTAGGTAAATAGGGTCTGATTCTACTTGGGTAGCTTATAACATAATTTACCCAAGTAAGCAGAGGGAAGCAGTCTGAACTCTGATAGTTATCATCCAAAGTCTTTGCTCTTAACTACTCTTTTTTTTTTTTCTGGTGCATGTAGACTAACTCTATGTTTATCTGGAGGAAGAAATTTAACACTATTTTCACTTTTTCCTTCGAGGATACCCCAAAAGGTGGGGAGGAGGGAGGCTTGAAGAATATGGGGAAGGAAAGATTGATAACCATATTTCTGGAGGGCCTGTTCATTTCATTTAAGATGTCTATTTTAATGGAAATTGTCTTTCTCATTGTTAATAATAAATGATAATAAAAGCAGTTGTCATTCTTTGAGTTGCTTGTATAATGAGGCAAGAACTTATCGGCATTTTAATTAGATGATAGCATAAAAGATGTTTTTAAATTTCTCCATGTAAAACTTACAGGCACTTTACACTGTTCACATCCTTGGTTTCTGTACATTCAAATTTATTTTCAATAACTGTAATAAGTCATGCTTATTTGGAAATATATTATTGATGACATGTATTACATCCTGTAGGCAGCTACAAGATTGCATTAGAATGAAGCATTGGTTATAAACCAGATGTGTGTCTTGTCATTGCATCATTTGAAATACTGCATTGTGATGAAGTTAATGCAGCATTCACAAATCTATCAGGATTATCTTGTACATGGTTGATAACAACAAAAAGGAGCAAACCATTACTTTACCACCTAGAAGCTGACAGTGCAGCATGTGTTGAGTGCACACGTTTGGTCAAAAGATAAATAGATGATGAAGACTAAAACTCAGGGTTTGTATTGCTAGATAATTGGGTTTTTAAAACCATGGAAATCATCTTTATTTGATACATCCTGATTTCCTACAGGGTCTGAACTCATAAATTACACCAGTCAAGTCAAAGTTGTCCCTAACCAGATTTAATTTATCACATAGCAGTTGGGATTAAAAAAAAAGTCACCATAGAACTGTAGAATGAGAGGAACTTAGTATCTTAGCAACTCTGTGAGAAAAGACCTAAGGATTTTATTTGTCTCTATAGTTAATATAAACCAAATATATCATGAATTTCCTTACCTATTTTAATAGTGGCGGTAATAGAAGCTGGAGCACAAACAAGTGGGCAAGGGAGACAACCTCATTTGTTTGCTAATAGTTAATCACATGCAGAGAGCAGTGCTCACTGCCACATATGAAAGAGACAAAAATGATACTTGTCTATTGAAAGTAGATAAAAATAGAACTGCACCTCTTAAGGATGTTTAATTAAAAAGTGCAGGTTGAGCACAATGCTGTGAAGTTGTCCGCAGCCTCTGAAGCTCAGGCAGAGATTCCTGGCTGGCCAGGGAGATTCCCACATGGCACGGCAGACCTCTCCTGTCTCGCCAGCTGCTTCCCTCAGCAGTGTATTTCGGTACTTCTGCCCGTTCTGCTCTCTGCCTTGTCTCTGGTGAATCCTCTCACCCTCCCATGCCTCTGGCCTGTACCCCAGGGCTTGTATAAATAAATAAATCTTAAAAAAAATAAAAAGTGCTGGTTAACACAATTTGAATTATTAACAATAACTAATACTTATTGTATTATTTCATTTAGTGTTGTCACATCAAGTGAGGTAGATGTGTTCATCATCACCCATTTTACAGATAATAAAATGGTCAGAGAGCACTTACTGCAGAGAGGAAGAGGGAGAGCAGAGCCATGGTCCTTAATGGTTGTACCTTGCTGCTTCACACGTGAACTGACACCCTCACAGGACTCTCCTGCATCACGCTCCTGGGATGGACCTGCATTAGCCCATGGGTTACATTTGGCAGACAGATTCTCAATAGGATGCCCTATTGTTAATATACCAAGTTCCTCTCATGCAATAGTTTTATGGGTGACCTTTTTTTTTAATCCCAAGTGCTACATGATAAATGAAATCTGCCGAGGGACAGCTTTGACTTGACTGGTGTGATTTATGAGTTCAGACCCTTTATATCTAGGATATACCAAATAGGATATCTTGTGGCATGATTATCTTCCCTGGAACCCCCATGATGGGTTGTGACAATTATCAAACTTGAGGCAGGTTAATGGTAGGTGTCTTCTCATTCTTTAAAAGCAAAATTCCAAAAACAAGCTGGCAAAAGGTCTAGCGAGAAATTCTCATTGGTATGTTGCAAACATCATATGTTACGTTTGTCATAATTCTTATAAACTGTATTCTAATAAAGGTGCACACACATCCAGTTCAGCTTACATAATTTTTTAAAGCCACATTTCCTGGAAATAATCATAAACAACATTTATGGAACAGTCAGTATGTGACAGGCAATGTTCCAAGCACTTTACACTTAAGTGCACCTAATCCCCACACTAACCTGGGCAGTAAGAATTATAAATATACCCTCAGAAGGGATAACAATGATAATAATTATAAAAAAAATAATTTTTAAAATGTGAGGAAATAATAAGTGACTGCTCCAGAGAATGTGGATGGTATCTAAGATTTGAATCTTAGTATTTTCACTCCAGTGCCTAGACTCATAATCTAGTCTGCAGTGTCTCATTCTTCATTTTGCTACTGATGAAAGAAGCAACCTCATTTATTGTATGAGGTGAGTGCCTAAGGCAGACATTATGGTTTGGCTGATTTGATGTCCACTTTACACCAATTCTAGCATTTCTTCCTGTACTAGAAAACCTGGAAACTCAAAAATCATATAACCTTTAGACTCCCTTGCAGCTAGTGTTCAAATGTATTCAGTTTTCAAAGACTAGGCGTGTGTGGAAGTGATGTACAGCAAAGGCGTTTGGTTTTGTGGTGCCAGTCTGGTGTTTTGCATCTTAACTACTGAGCAGTAGGTTGACAGCACTAAGATTTCCTCTAGAATATTTATGTCATGTAGGTGGGAACATCTGTAACTACTTACTACCCTGTAATAAATTTTTTCTGTACCTTTGGTAGCTAGATTTCATTCCTTATGAACAGGAGACCCTGATTAATGCAGAAGACATCAGGTCTATAATGGGATATTCATTCAAGGTTCTTTTTGACTCTTGAGGTTTCTCCAGTGCTGGAAAATTGAACTAGAGACAATATATTCATCCAATATTAAAAAATTGGACTCTCAGGCCCATTTAAAGTTAAAATTCTCTTAAGATCTAGGACCAGAAACAGGCAAAGAAGAGACTCTTCATACATTTGCTTAAGCCAGTTTTTAAATAGGGCTTGTCTCTTCCTTTGCTGGCTTAGCTATCTCACAAAAAGTCTTGCATTTCTGGGAGATAATATGTCTCTTGCAAGAAAGAGTAGACCTGTTTTGAGGAATAATAAACCTAAACAATTAAGAAGGGAAATCCTCATTGCCTGTGATAAGTTGTCCTTAAGTTTCATTTTCTTGGATTCTAATGCATTGAATCTGGCTTAGTTTTGGTGTGTATATTTTTTTTTAACCAAAGCGTTAAGAATCACTTCAATCTAATGGTCTCCTTGTTTAGTTGCTTTAGCAGTACTCTGATAGCTTATATCTCTGAACTAGACAAGAAAGTTGACGGTGTAAAATTCTTTGGACTGTGTTGTGCACAACAAAATCCTTCTGTTCTCTCTACATTCAGGAGAGCTTCTCCCTGGAAGGGCCTTGCGCCTTTAAGAACTGACTTCTAAAGTTCATTTACAACTGCTGGGGTAAGAGTGCTTATTTAATGGCCTCCATTTAAAATCAGTGCCTAGCAGTTCTCAAGTGAGTGTTGAGTGTAGAACGCCTCTCTATGCTTGTGTTTTTTGTAAGAAATGAATGATCACAGCAATCTAGAGCCTTTAAGACAGTTTTTCAAACCTCAAGATCACTCAACAGCATTCCTGTATTGTAAGCAGAGAAATAATTATTTGTGGTAATGATGACCTTGAGTCATTATCAAAAGGTTAAGTTGTATAAAGTAAAGTTTGTGATGTACAAAAAAGCTAGGAAGAATTAAAATCATTTTGGGAAGATTCCCGAGAATGTGTTTTAACACTGTATAAGGGGGTTAGGTTTGGGTTATTAAAAAATTTAAATGCTATGAAACATCCCACTTACTGCCATTCCTAGAAGAAGCAGCAATTCCATGTTTGACTGTATGTTCTCATAAGAAAGCAAGGTATTGGACCTCCCTGGTGGCCTAGGGGTTAAGTGTCAGTGCTATCAAAGTTATGAACAGAGTTTGATTCCTGGCCAAGGAGCTAACCCATATATGGCACAGCAGACCTCTCCTGTTCCCCGGCTGCTCCCTTTAGCAGTATATTTCAGTAGATCTGCCTGTTCCTTTCCCCACTCTGTCTCTGGAATCCTCTCATCACCCCAACCTCTGGTCTACACCCCAGTTCTTTTATGTACACACACACACACACAAATAATTTTAAAAGAAGAGAAAGCAAGGTATTGATTAATAAATATGAATATTATCTTACCAATCCTGGGATGTCTGTGTCTATCAAGCCTAAATAAGTTTTAATTGACAGTTTTAATTATGGTTGAATAATTCATTGAATAATCCATGTTTGGAAAGCTTGTGAAAGGCTAATCATCCTCATTTCCCAGTTATTTTTTTAATATAGACCTGATATTAAAAATTAAGTTTGCCTTCTAAAAAAAGTAAAAGTTCAGCCTCACTAAACCTGGTATTTCTTATTTGATGAAATATGCCTTCAGATATTAACTAGAAGTAGAAATCCCTGGAGCACCTCTGCCTTTTGGATATGGATTAGCTTCACTTACTCTTGGCTTTTAAACTTATCTATTATGTATATAAATAGCAATGACTGAATTTTTTATTTCTTTCATGATTTCTACTTAATTATATTTTTTACTTCAGCAAGGTTAACATTTTTATTCTTTAGTATCATACTAAGTAATACACATTAATGTTTAATTTTTTCTATAATAAGATAACTAAGGTTTTGTATATTTATTCAGCAATTATTGAGTGTGTTGTACCAGTGCTAGACACTGGGGCTATGGCAATAGATGAGAATCATCAGACTTTCTGGAATCTTGGTTCTGGGGAACAATTGTTCACACGTCTATGGTACATTCTGGTTGCCAAGTAATTTTCTAAGTATTAATCTCTCTCAAAGCCCCCAGAGATAGAACTAAGATACGGAGAGTAAGCAGTTTTTCCAAAGGCATAAGTAGAAGTAGTGTCAAGACAAGACTTCAAACCCAGGCAATATGATCCTTTTTTGTATCTCATTACCACTGCACATACTATATATTTGTGTTTCTATCTTGCAGAAAATATTTTTATAACACTTCATAATAATTCAACAGATGAGTTTACCTATTGAGTGATTAACTTGCTAACAGTAATAATAAAAAGTTGGTTTAAATTTCTTTTCCAGAAGACCTAAGTTCTTCTATATGTCAACTTACATTGCTTACCCAGATAGAATCATACTCAAGACTCTTTAGTACAGTTTAGACTTAACTGAATAATTCACCAAACATTGCAATGACTAGTCTCTTAAAGTCCGGATTTTGAAGCTCCACTTGAGAATGACTTTTTATATTCTTTATGATTTCTTCTTTGTCACGTAAGAAAAATTAAATGGAGCATTGACAAAATAGAGAAGTCAGCAAAGGTGATTTTTGGTATCAGACTTTTCTAACGAGTTACCTTCTGGCTCTTTTGCTTCCTGCTTCTTAGAAACTGTGCAGTATCTCCTCTCATCTCTGTCTTATGGTGGTTGTTCATCATTTTTCCTTTTCCTTAAGGGATGATTTTCTATATGACTGAAAAACTGAATGATTAGGTTGCCTCCTATACTTCCTCCTCTGGATAAGCTATATTAATCTTATCAAAGCACTTTTAGAAAGAATGCCCTAATCCTAGATAATACTTCTAAGTCAGAAGAAGGAAGTAGATAGGAGTAAAGGGTCCATTTTATGGTCATTTGAGCTTTTGGAGCCTCTAAAAGTATTCTTGGTGGGATTCTACCAACTTTGTACCCCTCCTTTTGCATAAGAAAGGAAATCAGGGGCCTCCCCTGGTGGTGCAGGCAATTGAGCACAGTGCTGTGAAGCTGTCCACAGCCTCTGCAGCACAGGTTTGATCCCGGCCTGCTGGCAAGGGTCCCACATGGCATGGCGGACCTCTCCTGTCGTGCCCGCTGCATACTCAGCAGTATATTTCGTCAGTCTGCCTGTTTTGTTCCCCGCTCTGTCTCTGGTGAATCCTCTCACCCTCCCGCACATCTGGCCTGTACCCCGGTTCTTGTATGCATGAATAAATAAATCTTAAAAAAAAAAGAAAAAAAAGAAAGGAAATCAGGGTTTTTAAGTGGAATGTAACGTTTTGTTTATATCTGCCATTAATGTCTTGGATTTGTCTTTGAAAACAATGTACACACAGAGATTATATTTGATGAGAAAATAATTTAACCTTTCGGTCTACATCTGATTCTGCCAGGATTAATATTCAAAGTGAAATTTTGGGTATGCATTGCTAACAACTTATATAGATGGTATTATGCATATGGTAGTGTAAGGAAATAAAAATCCATTTTAATTAAGATGATGCCAGCATTCTATGACCAAGATACATCCTCCTTTACTTGAGTCATGAGGGAAAATGTGCCACTTTATAAAATACTTTTTGAGTAATGAATACTAAGTGTAACAAATACCTACTAGTTCCTCTGCCCATTTTTTAATTGCCTTTTTTTTTGTTTTTAATGAGTTGTGACACAGATATTTAATGAGTATAAGCATAATTATGTAAACATAGTTTATTTTCCCCGCTGATCTATCACTGCTACACTGGTTCTTATTGTTCTTTAAAAGAATTCCATGTTCATGCACATATGGGGAATTTTTTTTCACATTTTCTCCAAAATTTCAGTTTAATCTCTCCTCTCCCTACTACATAATGTCATCCAAATTGAAATACTGATCCTTTTACCTTTCTCCATTGTCTTTATTTATCCATACCTGCCACAATGATTTTGAGGCCCCTAGAGGTCACTTGACACTAAAATCTTGTAAAGTTTAACTGGAAGCAACTGTCACTTAGATAGTAAACCTCCTAACTAATCCTGAGTTACACTTTCCATTTCTGGCATGAATGTAGCAATTCCTTAATTATACTAACAACATACTTCATTGTGTTTGTGTAGAGATTAGATGAATAGAGATACTAATAGGGACCTGGCAGGTATAAAATACTGTATGTAATTTTTATTGTATTCACTGATACACCCGTGATGATAACTGTTTTGGCATCTCATTATCATCATCATGTCATCCAGCTCCCATCTGTTTAACTGACTGGGAACAATTGAAATAAAAATGAGTTGTCATAGTTATCTTGGACTTTATAATCTGATGCTATCCACCTCATACATTATGTCATTTTTTTAAAAACTCACAATTCAAGAATAAAAGGTGTTACAACAATAGCTATAAGTAGTTAATACACATTATTTAAAATAACATTTCATTTTCCCCTAAGAAGTTTCTCTAAAGTATAAGACACTGAGACTGTTAGAGCCTTATTTTCTTCTTTGCCTAGTATTTCATTGGATCCAGAAAAAAATGGAAAAGGGAAAAAAATTAAAAATGGAATGAATTGAAATAATTGTTATACCAATTGTTCTTGGGGCTATAAATACATGCAGTGTCTGACATAATGTAGCCATGAAACTCTAAGTGGTGAAACTGAGTGTATAAAGTGAATGAATAATTGCCAAACCTTTGGCTAACACCCACAGCAGAGAGGAACAATAAGAAAAAAGAAACCCTATGAATCACAACCCTTTTCATAATTCTTCCGATTAAGTATGATTTTCCTTATTCTAAGTAAAATGACCTCTTTTGATTACATGTTAGTTCGGGAAGTTTGCGTTACTATGCTGTGACATATAGGTAAATTGCAAATACATTTAATACATTTCCATTAACAGACATTCATGACTAAGGAAGTCATGTATTAGGTAATTTTGTAATGGAAATGTAAACAAACCTTGTTTAATTTTCTGTTGTTTTTGCTAATATATGGATTATTAGGGTTTTCTTGTATAATAAAATCTTTGTGGTCAAACATGTGTATTTGTTTTGTGACCTGAGATGCTTCTTGTCTATTTTCTCTTTACATGGTAGAAAGTGCACATTGTCTCTAAAGTAGATCCCCTTTGGATTAAGCATCTGTTTTTTCATATTAGTATGTTTCAGATAAGATGTTCACCATTTCTACATTTATTTTATTTTGAAAATAATTAGGAAATCAACAGCTCTGATTAGTGGGGATCATTGAATACTGCTCATTTGTTCTCTTAGCATTTTTCTATTTTATTTTTAAAATAAATGTTAATAGCGTTCTAGACACTGTTCAAATACTGTGTTATTTCATAAATCTTCATAAAAAGTTCAGTGCAGCTGTATTATCCCCATTTTACTTCTGAGGAAAATTAGGATCAGCCTTTGTTCAAAGTCACACAAAGGGAACAAAGTCAGATATGACGCTCAGATTTTTCTAGTTAACCCAGAATTTCCCCACTATGTCAAAATGTGCTTTTTCCTGTCACTTGTAGCTTCTTTTGCCCAGGAAATGTGAACAAATGATCTTTGTTCCAAATAGGATTTCTAGTAAGATATGAGGTTTTCAGACCTAAATGCTATTTGTGATGTATATTAATAAGCAGAAACTGGGGGCTGGGAAGTACAGTAATTTTCCCTGCATATTAGATCTGTTTTCTAGCTATGATAATAATGGGCTTGGGAGTTATTATCCATTACATGTGGTTTCCTATTTATATCTCTTTATAGTAGTATAGATACTTTATGTGCATCTGTAAAGTTCTCTGCCAGAGAGAAGTGTGCCTATTTTACAGGATGTCTGTTGAGATTATGTAAAAACAATAATGTTTGTAAAAGATTTAGATAAGTACTTGCACATAGAAAACCCTCAGCATTGTCCACTGTTATTTAGTCAGTTCTTATTTTATTGTTTTATTTGTGTATCATTCACTCTTTTACCACATGTTAGAATTCTTATCTTCTAGCTGGCCCAAAAGGCGAAATCACAGAGTATTCATTTTGTCATCCTTTTCCTTTACAATTTTTTTTCCTTCCTCGTTTGCCTAATGTAATAGTTTGGAGATTATTTAACAAATAATTATGGTGTTTACTCTATGCCAGAAACTATTCTAAGCATTTTACAAATATTAACTTAAGCATTTACAAATATTAACTCTTTTAATCTTCACAAAGCTCTGTGAGAAAGACTGTTAGTCTAGATTTTTTCAGGACATCAGTCACAAGAAGTTTTTGTGGTTTAAGGGATTTATTAAGGAATTAGATCTTCCATAATTGTGGGCGATAATGAAACATGAAGGCCCAGAAGAGGAAATTGAAAACTCAGAGGAGCCTTCTACCAGCTGATAGGTATGGCCGGTCACTAAAGTGATAACATGGAGGACCAGCTCATGGAGAGGATTTTGGGAAGCTGTGGCTTCCCTGTAACTTCTGCCTATGTGGGTCTTCAGTTAAGTGCATGCTGGCAGGCCTTAGCCAGTCAGCAGTTATACCTGGGGAAGAATTGCTGGCTGGACAAGGGATGAGGCTTGCACCTAGCGGGTGTCTCTGCATCTGTCTGTGATCACATCTGACCACAATGACATCCAGAGGTACAATGTCCACTGTTTTACTGCCAGTCTGCATATCCCTTGCAAGTTCCACTTTTGATCTGAATAGCCCAGAACCATATAGGGAGTGCCTTCTGGGAATTGTAACCTTAACTGAATGGGACTACACAGTCCAGCACCTAGGCAGGGGGTATTATCTTTTGTCACAAATAGAGAAATAGAGGCATAAAGAAGCCAACACAGCTAGTGGAAAGCAGAATCAGGTTTGTACCTATGCAGTCTCACTCAAGATTGCAAACTTTTAATCCCTTGCTTTCCCATCTCTGTTATATAATAGGGCTCTATAGAAAATGGTAATGTATTACCCTTGTATCAAAACTCCTTGTTTCTGGTTAATCAAAGAAAATTTATCATCTGGTGGTTATATAAAGCAATAGTATGCATTGTTTATTCTATCCTGTTTTTCTCAACACCCCTAACTTACTTTGGTTTTTCTTATGGATAATCTGGATAATCTGTTTCAGTTTTTAAGGTTTTTTTTTTTTTAATCATTTCTTGATTGTTACCTTCCAAATACTTTGATTTTTAAAACCCCACTGATTGGGAAAAAATCTTTGCACTCTGTTCAACTGATAAGAGACTGATCACAAAGGTATACAAAGACCTCACAAGGCTCAACAAAAACAAAATAAACAATCCAGTCAAGAAATGGGCAGAAGAACTCAAAAGACATTTCTCCAAAAAGGAAATGCAAATGGCCAACAGGCATAGAAAAAATGTTCCACATCCCTTATCATCAGGGAAATGCAAATCTAAACCACACTGAGATACTACACCAGTAAGAATGGCACATATCAAAAAAACAAGCAACAACAAATGTTGGTGAGGATGCAGTGAAAAAAGGAACTCTCCTATATTGCTGGTGGGAATGCAAACTGGTCCAACCACTGTGGAAAGCTGTCTGGTTGTTCCTCAGTCTACTGAAAATGGAGCTACCATGTGACCTGGCAATTCCACTCCTAGGAATCTACCCAAAGATCACAAAAACAGCGATTCAAAAGAACACCTGTACACTTATGTTTTTTGTAGCACTATTTATAATAGGTAAAACCTGGAAACAACCCAAATGCCCAAAAATAGATGACTAGATCAAGAAGATGTAGTATGTATAGACAATGGAATATTATTCAGCAATCAAAATAGATAACCTCACGCCATTCTCAGCAACGTGGATGGAGCTAGAAGGAATTATGCTCAGTGAAATAAGCCAGAAGGAAAAAGAAAAGTATCGGATGGTTTCACTTATAACAGGAATATAGGGGAACCCAATAAGACATCAGGGTAAAAAAAAATAGTAACAGAACAAAACACAACAAATCAAAAACAGGCAATTATAAATCAGAGACATAGTGCAGAGGAGGGAGAGGGAGAGGGGTGAGAGGGAGGGAGGGAGGAGCACAGGGGACTGTGGTGATGGTGCATGGGTGCCTTGGGGGAGGAAATTCTATGGGGACTCAATCTGAGGGGGTGGGGGGAAGCAAATATTGTTTAAAAATGTAAAAAATAATAAATGTTAAAAAA
This sequence comes from Talpa occidentalis, assembly GCF_014898055.3. Classification (NCBI taxonomy): domain Eukaryota; kingdom Metazoa; phylum Chordata; class Mammalia; order Eulipotyphla; family Talpidae; genus Talpa; species Talpa occidentalis. The sequence continues at coordinate 26,448,401 of NW_026555331.1, read as the reverse complement.
AGAAAAAAGAAAAAATTCTTTGAGTAAATGCATGTTGTACTATTTTAATGATTACATTTATACTTCTGTGTGTATTTTTAAAGATTATTTTTATTTATTTATGCATACAAGAACTGGGGTGTAGACCAGAGATGCAGGGGAGAGATGATTCACCAGAGACAGAGTGGGAAACAGAACAGGTGGATCTACTGAAATACACTGCTGAGGGGAGCGGAGGCTAGGCAGGAGAGGTCTGCTGCTCTGTGTGGATCGGCTCCCTGGCTGGGGATTGAACTAGTGCCGCTGGTGATAGCTGGATAGCACTGACTTTAACCCCTGCACAAGCAGGGAGGCCCTTTTCTGTGTGTATGTTAACATCAGTAATGTGTGTGTGCTCTGTATTCCCATGCGTACTGTTACACTATAAGCCAGCTTAAAGCTTTTTCTTTATACCACCACCAAAATGTACATAGTAGATGCTAAAAAGCTTTTTTATTAAACACCATATTCCAAATGTACAGGAAATTTCATTTGAATGACTGGGAACAACATTTTTAATATATATTACCGAGCTATCTATTTCAATTCTGCTGGGTTTTATTCTTCTGGTTTTATAGCTATCCTCTTTAAAAAAAAAAAAAAAAAAAAAAAAACTCAGAATAAAGTAGAATGAATATTTTTAGACTGGAAGGATTCCAATATTTTCCCTACATTAACAAAAACACTCCTTTCAACTGGCTTCTTCTTTCTCCAAGAATATTAACGTATTCACCATAATATTTTTAGAGCTATTTTTTAATTAACATATATTGGTCATGATTATAATCTTACAGTTAGAGTTAGCAGATTCTTTAGGAGCTGAAATACTGAGTTATAACATCCAACTTAGATTAAGAAAATAAATATCTACATTTGTTGCATTGCAAAGTATAGTGTCTACAATAAAACATCTCCACAGCAAGGATCCATTCTGAATCACACTTAGAATATCTGATTTTGATTTGTAAAGAAAGCATGCTCCAAGGACCAGGATCTTGTTGTATGCATTTATGAAAAACAAATACAAGTAGGTGTGTGTTTTGGAGGCTGCAATGATTCTTTTTACTTCTAAATTTAATTTGAATGACTTAGTAGCTGCTACTCAAAAGTTTCAATGTGTTAGTGTGTTATGGTAAGTAGTAAATTTAAGAAAATGAAAAACTAAAGACATGAAAAGCCAACCATTTAAAAATAACTTTGCTTCAAACTAGTAAATGTGGATTTGGGTGATTGCTTCTATTATTATCAATAAAGATTGGAAAAAGCCAGTATCATAAAAATAAAAGCTAATCAAAAATAACTTCGATACTTTTCCTATGTACTGAGAAACATGACTTGAAGATAAATTATTGATCTCATTTTCCCTAAAGCAGGTAATAATTTTGCTTTTTATAGTGAGGTAACATTCCCTTAGAATAGGCAGTAATGAAACAAAGAAATAACAAGGAAAAAAAAATGTACTGAATGCATTCTGTGTACCAGGTAACATGCTTACCAGTCATACAACTTCAAGCTGGCTTAAGATGTTACAGTCACAAGAACACCATAAAGTCGTTATTATTTTCTCCATTTTATAATGAGGTGATTTAGATTTCAAAAAACTGGTACTGCTCAGCTAGTGAATGGCAAAGCAGGGATTTGAGCTTCAGTGACTGATTTCCAGAGCTCGAACTTTAAACCACTTCCTCTTGCATCCATGCCCTGCACAAGGTGACTCTTCAACTTCTCACATCAAGGAGTGAAGTCTATGTCCCCTCCCCTGGTATCTGAGCAGGCCTGTGCCTTTTTTCAGCCAACAGAATCCAGCAGAAGTGACATACAAGTTTGGAGCCTGGTCTATAACGACTGTTGGGTGTTTCTACTCTCTTGGAATCCTATCTGGACACCACATGGACAGTGGCAGGGTAACCTGTTGTAAGATGAGAGAACATGGTCCTGAGCTGAGTCAGTCCAGTTATCCCAGCTACAATGACAGTGATGTGAGAAAATACCAAAACTCAGTGTAACCAATTTGTACCTGACTAGAGACTAGACCAGAGGGAAGAGGGTTGAGACAAAAGAACTGCCCAGATGAGTCCAGCTTAAATCATTTATCCAGCTCATAAATTTTATTTTATTTTTATTATTATTATTATTATTTTTTTTTTTAGAGGCATGTTTTATTTATTTATTTGTTTGTTTTGTTTATACATGCACTGGGTACAGTCAGAAGCACGGGAGGGTGAGAATTCACCAGAGCCAGAGCGGGGAGCAGAGCAGGCAGAAGGACCGAAGTACACTGCTGAGGGGAGCAGCGGGCGGCAGGAGAGGTCTGCGCGCCATGCGGGACCCTCCTCTGGTGGCTGGGGAGCAGCCGGGGATCGAACCGGCGCCGCGGAGGCCGCGGGCAGCTTCGCAACCCAGCACTCAACCGCTGCGCCACCGGGGAGGCCCTTATTATTTTTTTTAAAGAGGCATGTATTTTTTATTTATTTATTTGTTTGTTTTTTGTTTATTTGTTTGTTTATACATGCACTGGGTACAGTCAGAAGCACAGGAGGGTGAGAGAATTCACCAGAGCCAGAGCGGGGAGCAGAGCAGGCAGAAGGACCGAAGTACACTGCTGAGGGGAGCAGCGGGCGGCAGGAGAGGTCTGCGCGCCCATGTGGGACCCTCCTCTGGTGGCCAGGGAGCAGCCGGGGATCGAACCGGCGCTGCAGAGGCCTCAGGCAGCTTCGCAACCCAGTGCTCAACCGCTCTGCCACTGGGAAGGCCCCGAGACTCATAAATTTTATTTTTTTTATTTTTTTTTTCATGTCCATGAAGATATTCTTTTTTTTTAAGATTTATTTTATTTACTTATTTTTTAAATAATAAATTTTATTTTTATATTCCCCATACAATTGCAACCCCCCCATTCTGACCCCAATCCCTCCCCTCCTGCCCCCCACCCCCCAAAAAATGTCTCTGGTTCATAGTTTTTTGTTGATTTTGATTTTCACTTTCTTATAGTTATTCATTTTCCTGGTCCCTTATTTAAGTTTTCTAGATTCCTGCTATGAGTGAGACCATCCGGTATTTTTCTTTTTCTTTCTGGCTTATTTCGCTGAGCATGATCCCTTCCAGCGCCATCCATGTTGCTGCAAATTGCATGTGTTTATAGAGACTCATAAGTTTTAAAAAGGGACTGTTTTAACTACCACATTTCAGAGTGGTTGTTATGCAGAATAGCTAACTGTGGGCATTCTTTAACAGAACAAAAGACTAATCAATAAACATTGTTTTAGGGCCTCCCCTGGTGGCACAGTGGTTGAGCACTGGGCTGTGAAGCTGCCCCTGGTGAGGGTCCCACATGGCGCGACAGACCTCTCCTGCCATGCCCGCTGCTCCCCTCAGCAGTGTATTTCATCAGTCTGCCTGTTCTGTTCCCCACTCTGGCTCTGGTGAATCCTCTCACCCTCCCACACTTCTGACTGTACCCAGTGCTTGTATAAATAAATAAATAAACAAATCTTTAAAAAAAAATAAACTGTTTTAGAGAACACAGTTTTATATATTCATTTACAGTGAATGTTAAGAAAAAACATTCAAAATAGTCTGAAATCAATTTCCCGTTGCTCCTGAGGAACTAGGAAACACCTGACTAGTAAGTGTATAATACTCTTAAAAGTTGAAGGATGACATTATACATTTATCCAAACTCATAGACTGTAAAACACCCAGTGTGACCCCTAATGTAAACAATGGACTTAGGCTAATAGTGATATGTCAATGTAGGATCTTCAGTTGTAACAAGTATACCATTCTGGTGAAGGATGTCTGTACTGGCGGACTGTACTTTGTGGGGTGAGAGAGCATATGGGAAATCTACTTTCTGTTCAATTTTGCTGTGAATGTGAAAGTGTTCTAAAAAAGTGTTTTAAAAGTGACTGCTTTATGTATTGAACTAGACTCCTCTCTCTGAAAACAGTTCAGGATTTTTGAAGTATATAAACATGGTACATGTACAGATCTGTCACAGGCCATCATTTGACAATATTGTAACTCTTTGAAACTGATGCAATCCTGAGCAGTTTAATTCACTGTCAATGTGGTGATACTGGGGTTTGTCTAAAGGGTGAATGACTTCTTTCAATCTGAATCAATTTCCCTTGAGAAGCATGAAAACCAAGGATGCATTTCTTATCAGTTTTTAGGACCCAGCTTATTAGAACTGCTATTTGATTAGTGCCAACTGCAAATCAATATAACATGAAGGGTGTCCATTTTAATGAGCAGAGAGACTACTGTAAGAAAAAAAAATCAAAGAATTTCTTAATTTGAGGGGGTATTGTAGGTCATCTGCAGCTCCACTGAGCACCTTTATTTTACAGACATGGACACTTAATCTCCAGAAAGTTAGATGACTTACCCAGGGAGACAGAGTTAGTGACTGAGCCAGTGCCATTAATTACTACATTATCCCATCTTTCTGGGGCTCAAAAATGTCTAGAGCATGTTATCATAGAATAAAAAATGCATGTCTGAGCAACTTGCCTGTACAATTTATAGAATTGTTTGGTCCAGGAATGGCTAGTACTTACTCTGATTATTCTCAGTTTTAGAATCTCCAATTAAATTTATTCATGGGCAAAGGTTTATTTTGACCTTCTGAACAAATTGTTGTTCACCTTTGAAAATTCAACTCAAGCATCACATTAGGAAGCCTTCACTCAGGTGCTGTTGATACATCAGCTATGTTGAGGTTCTCAACCAAGGGGTGATTTTACACCTCAAGGGCCATATGCTGATGTCTGGAGACATTTTTGATGGTCACAACTTAGTTTACACTAATGAGTAGAAGCCAGTGATACTTTTGAATACCTTCAGTGTACAGGACAGCCCATCACCACAAGCAGTTGCCTGGCCAAAATGTCCATCATGCTGCTCTTCAGAGACCCTAAGTGATTGCATTATCTTAGCTGCCTGCCAAAACCAGGAATGGTTTTTCTCTTTGGAACACTTTAGTTTTAGTTCCTTTAAAATCTGCAGTGAGATGGATGTTCTGGAATATCAAGAGATATGCATTAATGCATAGTTTTTTGAAACTACCCTTCAGTTTTTAAAATTTATATTTATGAGACTGTATTTAATCATATCCAGATATGATTCACATTGGCATCAGTTCTTTTTGAGAATTGTTCTGGAACCCCTGATATGGACGGTTTTGGATCCACAGGTTTTTCTCACAGCTTCAAGGAGAGCTGGGGATGCTTCTATTTCTTTATTTTCCCTCTTCCAAGGTAAACTGTGGGGTTCTGGTTTATAGCAAACAATTGTCATCTCACTGGTAGCAAGTTCAATGAACAGACTCTTCTTTGTCCTTTAACACATCATTGCTCCAACAAGAATATTCCCATTAGATTTCCAGAAGAAAGAACAGATCATTCTATGATGAGGTGTTTGCAAAGGCTGTGAGGGGAAACAGGAGGGGACGTAGGCTTATCTACAGGAATTTAATCAAGGGATCCTCCAGGATTAACTTCTATCACCAGATGGTATTCATTGTGTGATAGATGTATTTCTTCTCCTGGACTTAACCTCTTCAGCCTTATCTTCCATGCCTTCTTTGCTTCAGGCAAGCAGTAATGTTTATACTATGACTAACACATAGAGGAGGAAATGATCATCCAGTTTCCTAGTGATTATTTGCTTTTTCAGAATCTGTAGAAGTCAGTTTTGCAAAAAGAGAGAAGTTAAGAGCAAAAGTCATTGAGCCTGCGGCATATAAAAGAAGAATTACTTCACTACTGAATGCAACGAAAATCTATTTTTTTGGTATAACTACTTTTCTTATTCTTAGGTATTAATTATACAAACTTGACATGGGAAGGAATAATTAAAATTGTGGGAAAACTTTCTTTCCAAAGATATTAAATTGAGTTTTATCTTGGTCGAGAAATACCAGACTTTTTAATGTGCCAAAGTAATACACAGCTAATGAACTTTGTGAAAGTAATGAACACAGAATGCGAAATATTTTTTAAAAGATTTATTTATTTATGCATACAAGACCTGGGGTGTAAGCCAGAGGTGTGGGGTGGTGAGAGGATTCACCGAAGACAGTGGGGAGCAGAATAGTCAGATTGGCTAAAATACACTGCTGAGGGGAGCAGCTGGCAAGACAGGAGAGGTCTGCTGTGCCATACGGGTCACCTCCCTGACTGGGGATCAAATTTGTGCTGCAGTGGCTACTGATAGCTTGATAGTGCTGTGTACTTTAACCCCTGCACCACCGGGGAGGCCCCAGAATGTGAAATATTTTGAGTAACTTTCAGTAAAGATCAAAGCTATTAGATGCATGAAATTTAATTCACAATTCCTAGAGGATATTTAAGAATATTTGTGATATTCACTAGCTTTATATACTGGGATAATATAGTTTTACTGTATAAAGGCCTAGTTATAGTTGAGTTTAATTATATAAAAAAATTAGAATGGCTTTCTGTCGTAAGAAAATATAATATTACTAAATATGGTCTTTTGAATGAGGTCAGTGGATTAGGTGATTTTTTTTGTCCAGTTCCTAATCCTACTCCTTCATTAGAGAATCATCTTGTAAACATATTACCTTCTTTGACTTATCAGGATTGATTTTTAAAATGCCTATAGGAGAGTCTCCTGGTGGTGCAGCTGCTGAGCACTGGGCTATGAAGCTGCCCGCAGCCTCTGCAGCACCGGTTCCATCCCTGGCCACTGGCAAGGGTCCCACATGGTGCACAGACCTCTCCTGACGCGCCTGCTGCTCCCCTCAGCAGTGTATTTCATCAGTCTGCCTGTTCTGTTCCCCGCTCTGGCTCTGGTGAATTCTCTCACCCTCCCACGCTTCTGACTGTACCCAGTGCTTGTATAAATAAATAAATAAATAAATAAATAAATCTTAAAAAAAAAAAAAGCCTATAGGAGATAGCACACACACACACATACATACACTCATATGAACGTTTAAAAAGCAATCAATAAGTTGTTAATCTAAAAACCTGATAATGAAAATGTGATTTCCTATTATTTCAGTAACAATCGATAGTGTAGATGGCTGAAAAAGTTTGAGTTTGCATTTGCACTTGGCTTCGTTTATTTCTAGGAGGAAAATAATAAACACCACTTTTTCTGTAGACTGAATGATAGCTTTGCTACTCTGCAAGCATCTTTCTAGTCTTAATATTACATTTTAAATGAAGAGAATTTGTCAGAGAGAATTAAATGAAGTTTATTTAACTTGAAAACCAAAGACTATATTACTTTCTTGCTTTTTTAATCAAAACCAATGATTATTAACTTTTTTTTAAGAGAAGTGGTAGATGTTGGCTATAGTGATTCATCCTTAGAAGAAAAAGATGATTTCTGCAACAAATCAATTCATTAGTGTAGAATCAACCTGGAACCTTCTTTCAAATTGATTCCTGAGTCTTCAGAACAGGTCTTGACCGCTTAGAACATTTTAGTTAATTCCAAGAAAATTTCTAAAAATGGGCGCCTAGTCAAGCATGTTTATAAACACAGCAAAGAGATGAAGTCTCTGACTTGAGAAGCTAAAATGTGCCTAATCTAATAGAAGATGTGGCTCAGAAAATAAGAAATCATTATGTGGCTAGTTCATTGGTATGAACAAAAGAAAAGTGATGGAATGTGTATAGCAAGCAACTTTGAGTGTTTTACAACGAGCATTGGAACTGGAAGGGATACTGTTAAGTGAAATAAATCAGAAAGAGAAAGACAAATGCTTGGTGGTTTCACTTATGTGTGGACTATAGAGAAAGAATACAAAGGGCCAGACAAAACCAAACCAATAAAAAACGCTGGAAATCTGACTGGAATTGAGGCTACAGGTGGGGAGAGAGAGAAGAGGAACAGCGTGGGAAGGGAGCGTAGTGGACTGTGGTGGACGGCTGGGGGTGCTTTAGTGGTGAGTGTAATGTAGCAACATGCATCCGAGGAGATGTGATTCTTTGCCTTTGAATCTCATAAAGTGCTGGTAACCAATGTTATTGCAATTAAAAAAAAAATGAGCATCTTAAAAAAAACAGCAGTTAGTCTCTAATGATTCTGTTTTGTACTAAACTCTAAGCTTCTTAGGATTCATCTGTTTCTGTTGCATCTGTGGTTTTATATATGTCCTCCAAAAATGATTCATTTGTTCAAAAATGCTTATTCATCTACTATTCATTTGTTTATTCATTTAATAACTTATTATTGTGCATCTACCAGGTACCAGATGCTCTGCTTGTTTCTGAGATTATAGCAACAATAACACAATGCATTTGCCCTTATGTAATTAGCAATATAAAGGTTTAATTATATTTGAGATAAGTCTTATGAAGGAAAAATATCATAGGAGATAATAATGATTTCTAGGGAATTTTGACCTAGTGTACAGGAAAGAGAATGTTTCTCGGTAAAAGGAGCACATAAGCTAAAAATTGCTTATGGGCAAACTTTTTGGATGGAGACAGTGCTGGCATCATCAAGGATGACAATGAGTGAGGGTAGAGCGTAGCATGGCATGTGTCCAGGTCACACATAGATCTTTAGATCAGGTTAGCAAGTGACTTGATCCAGTGGGCTCCCTTCTGCTCTATATGTAGTGAATGGTGCACCTTGTCATCACATGCAGTATCATGCATATCTGGCTCCATGAAGGATACAGAAATAAGAAAGGCATCATTGGGCCATTCAAGAAGCCCCCAGTGTCATAAGGGCAACATAAATTATGCTTTTTTTTTTCCCATATGAAGTTTCTGGAATTGAGAGTTACTAATCCTTTATTTTATGCCCTGTCTCTAATGCAACCTAGTTTGTGCTCAGTAGTAATTATGTTGACTAAATATCCTATAATATATATCAATAGTTCAATTAACATTTTGTTTATCCAGGGTCCCTGATTTCTGTTAGAACTGTTTGAATCTTAGAGCTTTGGCTTTTTAACATCTAGAGAGGTTGATGCTTCAGGCTGTTCCTGCCTTTGATGCTTCATGATAAAACACCATACATACAGTACCACTCAAGGCCCTTGCTCCCTGGGCAAGAGAGCAAAAGTGCTGAGCTGTAAAAGACTTTTCACTTAATAGCTCTAGTATAGAACTCCAACCCTTGAAAGTAAACTGCCTGTGATCTAGTGTGATCCTAAGCAGTATGTTGTTTTAATTTTCTTCTCCTTGGTTTCTCAGCAATAAAATAGACAGAAAAGCAGAACTGACTGCCCAGGATTATTGTGCAGACTGAATGTGAAAATGGCTATAAAGTCCTATTACTCTCCCAATGCATATAAGTATTAAACATTCAAAGATGTTACCTGTTTTTTTTTTTATTGTTGCTATTATGTAGTTCTTACAATTCTTGTGTGATACCAGTAATTCTAGCAATTGAAACTAGATTTTTTTTCTGACAGCTTTCACTCTTGAAATTATACCATCAGGTAGTTCCAGTCTTTTTGTGTCTCCTAGGAAATTTCCTCAGCCATATCCAGTAGCATAAAAGTCCCCAGAATCCCAGTGGATTCTGTCCTTCAACAAAAGGACATTTGAACCTGTCCTTCAAATGTTAGCAAGGGGGCCATGTGGCTTGGATACTGACAGTGAGCCTCCCCTCATCTCTCAAACTGAGCTGTGGGTGTAAAGGCCACTGAAGGCTTGTTCTAAGGAGACAATTCCCACACCTCTCAGCATCGTCACCATGCATCAACTGCGTGTATAGATTACAGGATTAGAACCAGACAGACATTTGGGCTGTAAGTGATTCCTGCATACATGGAATGTGTATAGCAGGGGTTAAATTACTACATAATACTTTTTTTCATAGCTCAGTACTTTTGGGGGCAGTCCTTAAATCGGTTTTCTATATCTTAGTATGAGACCCACTATTCCCTCCCATTCTGGCATTTGAAGGACAGGTTGACCACAGGGATTCTAAATAAGGAACTAAGAGAATAAGTTAAATTTCTTGATGAACTGATTTGTAATATTTAAAATTTTGCTTTCTGTCATTTATGGTTTTTTGCTCTCTGGTTTGTAAATGGGCCCCCAAAAATTTATCATGAAAAGGCAAATGTTTCTTATGTGATAAAGAGATCATGAACAATTCCCAGGTAATGCAATGGAGTGTTTTCTGTCCTGTGTAATTCAAAGAGAGAAGAGCCTATGTTGAATTGGAGAGATCAGGGAAGTGTAATAGCGCTGTTAAGACAGGATCTCACTTAACATGCTCAAGATCATCAGCAAGTAGGGAAAAAATTACAATACGGAATTAAACATGCCTCACCCCAGCCTATTATTCTTCCCATCTATTATATATCACTTAGGGCATTTTTGAGACACATCAGGAAAGCTTGGTAAATTTTGATCACATAGATGGGTGAGTGGGAATGAGATGTTAAAAAATGGCAAGAAGGAAGAACATTCTGGCCAGAACCTTATGGATAAAAGATGGAGATCAGAAAGATGTTTAAGAAACTAGAAGTTTAGTTTACCCAGAGCAGATCAACCTTTGGAGTAGTTAGTAGTGAGAATACAGACTGGATAGGAAGGTTAGCAGCATATTGTAAAGGACTTTTAAATGCTGAGATAAGGAGTATGGCTTTAATTAGGAAAGCAGCAGGGAGCCACTGAAGGTTTTGTGTGGAGGAGTAATATGATCACAGCTGACAGCAGTCTTAATAAGACTTAATAAATAGTACAGTTTATAACCTTAGGCCAACTGCTGAGCAGAAGCCAAAAGCTGTGCTGCAGAATTAGCAAACCAATTACTGTGAGAGATGATGGTCTGAATTTAATCTGAATCATCCTTTACAGTGGAGCAGAAACTCCTGGAAATGTAAACAAATATTTGAAGTGACAGGTGCCATGTCCTCTCAGAGTTGAGACTTCCTTAGTGGAACACTGTTAAAATATCGTTAACAGTGCCACAATTTAGCTTTCACCATTTAAAAAAAATCTCTCTTCCTTGTAAATATCCAGTGTATTTCTTCATGATTTTTCAGCAAGCCTAAAATCTATTGCCATCTGTCTTATTACTTGTAATAATACTTTGCCATCTTTTATTGGTATGAATATGCTGTGCCAAAAGGGAAGACATCATTATGTTATCTGCAGTTTGAATTAACAGCTGATGTTGACTACAAGACAGCATTCAAATTTTATTTCTAACAACCAGGATATATATATATATAAATTTAGAGAGTAGGCTACTTAAGAATCTAATACTTTTCTTTATCTTTTGATTAAGAGACTGTCTGTTGTGTGTGCTTGTGTATGTGTGCATATGCACATGCATGAGAAAGAAAAACTAGAGAAGGAGGGAAGGGGGAGAGAAAAAAAGAGAAAGAATTTGTGTGTATGAATATGTGTGTGTAGATAAAGGGCTAGAATTATTAATATTGCATCCGTTGGAGTAACTCCTGGCAAACAAAAAAGTTAGATAATTAAGTTTTTTATGATACATTCTCTTAGCTCATTATGGTGATTAGTTCTATTCCCACCTTTACCACTTCCAGAGTTAGAAATTTTTGCTCTCTTGCTAGCATTTCAGTATCATTTTTGAACTAATGCAAGTTTACTTATTATATTGTGATTAGTTTTTTGCCCTTTTTCTCCTTATTAAACTGTGCATTGTTTCTTAGAACAATGTTGCTTGGACTTTGATTTGCTCAATAGATTTTGAGAACCTCCTAAGTATTTTGCAGGTAAACTGAATACAGATCCCTCTCTCAAAAACCGTTATAGAGAAACAATCAGACAAATTGCAACAATCTAAAAGTCTTATGGTTGGTGTAGGTACAGAAGAAAGGCAACTTTGGGGTAAGAGAATGGCTTATTAGAAGTGACCTTTCATCTCGGTTGTGATACATTTGAAAAAGCATAAATGTGAGAAAGCAGGAGAAACATCATAGAATATACATGGACCTGAGAGTAAGAGAGACAGAGGAATCAGATTGTTGTCACTTTAGTATGACCATGGGAGAGGTGGCACATGATGAAGCTGGAGACAGATCACAAAGTTTTATTTCTTTGGTTAACATGCAAAATCAGGTGTCAGTAAGATTTCTATATTGTTATTTAAAGCTACCATTTAAAATTAGTTGGTTGCTAAATTTTTGATGAGGGGGTAAATTACTGTGGCCAACCATTGCCATTTCTTTGAAAGAAAACAAGTCTCGTTAAAAGTGATACACATTTACTTTGTCATTTCTGACTTAATAGTCATGTTTAGAGTATGTATGTATGAAATTAGGTGTTTAATATCTACTTTAAAAGGATGATAGTGGTACCTACTTTTAAAGTTGTGGAATTTGCAAAGAGATAAGGACAACCCCACAGAGATGAAAGAGCACCAGACCATATAGACAGTCAAAGAGAAATCTCTGTCTCTGCTAGAGACATCTGTAGAATCAATGGAGCACCTGGGTTGAACCATTTTAACATCCTATTTACCACTCCTATGTGTACATGGCCAAAGATGATTGCCACACTGCATCAGTGACACTGATAACTCTGTTTATCTATTCAGGACACATTTTCATGATACATTTTAGAAAATGGAAGTTCAGGGGCTTTGTGAGAAGTGGTGAGCTGTTATTTCAGTCACTCTGAGTGCTGTGGATGAGAAGGCAGAATTTATCCTAACCAGCCATCTTTGTTCCTCAGAATTCATGTTGACTTTAAAAGATATGCTCCTTCAGGCTCCCTCACACCAGTGAGGAGCTACTTCTGATCCTCCACTTGTAGAGAGCTGGGGGGTAATTGATTGGCTTATTTGAAGATACATGGAGAGTCTGTCAGCAGATCTCAGAAGTGTTTCCCAGTCTCTTGAGTCTGGATCCAGTCAATTGCCTGTGGGTCCAAATGCTAAATAGATAAGGAGATGGGTCACTTGGGAGAGGTGTGGGGTGCTGACATCCATAGAGCCTATGAGGACACTCTTGCCCCTGTATCAAGTCCCATTTCCTTTGTGGGGCTATGAAAGTTCCCTTTCTGGGGCAGGCTGGGGTTATCCACACCCTCAGTTCTGTGTCCATCTGGGTTGTTACCTACTTGAGGAACAACCCCTTAGTTTCTCCCTGGTTCTTTATTTCTTATTTGGGCAATAATTTCATTCTTAATAACCTGGACTTTCAATTTGCCAGTCTAACTGCAATAGTATGAATTAACATTTATTTCATTTTATGAAATTAGATATAACCCAAAACATTATGGAAATCAGTAAGCAGATCAGACTTTATATGTAGGCTCTTTTTATTTTTTCCAAAAAGAATAGAACTCAATCTGGGTAAAAGTATCCATGAGTCCAATCTGAGCTTTCAGAAAATCAGTAGCCCAGGATATTTAGCTTTCTGGGTCAGAAAAGGAGCACATTTTTCTTTTTTATGTGAAGGGAAGAAAAATCACTTTTATTTTAAAAATCCTTTTAAATATGAACAAGTATGAATTTAGCAGAATGAGCTACGGGGAAAAGGAAAAAAATATATGGTAGTGCTCTGAGAGGAATTTAATATATGAGAAAACCACACTGAAGCAAAGTTGACAGTTTTAAATTACTTTCCTTTTAAAGATGTAGCACATTGTAAAATTGGTTATGAGTTGGAGGTCATACATCTTTATTTGTTAGAATTTATGTTCTAACATTTATCTCTACTTTCTGAAGTCATGAAGAATATATCTTTCTTATAAATTCCCTTATATTGAGAAATAAATACATCACTTTTTACTAGTTTTATCTACTAATAGATTTATTTGTCAATTTAGTTAAAATAAAGTTATTTTGGAATTTCTCAAATCAGCTGTGTTTTAACATCACTACAAACCATTAATATATGCAATCTCATAAAATCACTAACCCGTAATTTTTTTTTAATAATAAATTTTATTTTTATATTCCCCATACAATTGCAGACCCCCCATTCTGACCCCAATCCCTCCCCTCCCGCCCCCGCCCCCCCAAAAGTGTCTCTGGTTCATAGTTTTTTGTTGATTTTGATTTTCACTTTCTTATAGTTATTCATTTTCCTGGTCCCTTATTTAAGTTTTCTAGATTCCTGCTATGAGTGAGACCATCCGGTATTTTTCTTTTTCTTTTTGGCTTATTTTGCTGAGCATGATCCCTTCCAGCGCCATCCATGTTGCTGCAAATTGCATGTGTTTATCTTTTTTGAATGCTGAGTAATATTCCATGGTATATATGTACCACATCTTCTTGATCCAGTCATCTATTTTTGTAACCCGTAATTTTTTTATTCATTAAAACAATTGTATCTTCTGGCAAATATTGGTAGTAAAAATTGTTCACCTCAAAGAGCTTAAACTATTAATAAACTTTCACACCATAATTCACACCATACAAACCACTATATAGTCCCTACCTTTATTTTTCAGGTTACTTTGAGTATGAAACTTTTGGGGAGGTGGTAAAAATTAATCTCTCATTTATGTATGCATGTAATGTATACGTGTAGTTAACCAGTCGGTCAATCGTTTGCTATAAAATTTTAAGAGTACAACTTCATCGCCCATGCCCACACTGTACCAAAACTCCAGTGCCAAACGTACTAACAATTAAAAAAAATACTAAAGAGTTAATCAGATTCAGAAGAATGACACCTACCCAACAAATTGGTCTTCATGTAATTTCTGAAGAGCTAACCCTCAATGAAAGCCCTTTATGGTGTGAAGAAAATCACCAAACATAAAGAGATTCAAGTGGGTCTGAACTTTTTCAAAGAGTCCTTACCTATTGATTAAATATGTGCCTCCAATACATATGCAGAGTGCATATATTTACTGGTAAACTATATATTTTTGATTATAATAATATATTCTGTATATAATAAGACACACCCCCAAATAGAACTGTTAGCTGGAAACTGTAACATCTTTCTTACCACTCCCAAAAAGATGATTTGTGGAATGGCTAGGTGCCCCCCCCCCCACACACACTCTGGAGAACATTAATTTAGAATTACGCTTATCCCTACATCTCTGAAATAACTGAGTTGCATAGCTCACAAGTTAAAATTGGAAGACTTAGATTTCATTGCTAATTTACAAGTATATCAGTTATCTGTGTCCAGAATAATACCATCTAACAACCTAGCCCCTAAATGGAGTGTTTTAAAACAATACACAGTTATTGTTATTCACATATCTATAGCTCAGCATAATGGTTTTCCTGAGCTCAGCCAGGACTTGCTTTATATCTGAGGTTAGTTGCAGAGGAAAGAGATGGTAATGCTGACCTTGGCTGTGTCCTCTAGGGTGGGTGGTGATGGTTTGGTCTAGGGTTGCCTCGGCTAGCTGGGGTCCCTATCACATGCTTTTCACATGCATGTTTGTCATCTTTTTTCCAAAAGGCTAGATGGTTGTGTTTTTCCATGATCTTGGTAAAGCATTATGAACAAAAGGTTTTCCAAGCCTGTGCCTCCATTAGTTTTGCTTCTTGCTCATTGATCAAAGCAAAGCAGGTCACTTGATAGAGCTTAGCATCTATAGAGGGAGGGGAATACGAACTAGAAAATAAGACCTGGTAAGTGAGACCAGTAACTGGAGTCAATAATACGATCAAACTATGACTGAAGAATGTCTCTTTAACAGTAAATAAATGCAAATGGACTGGTAATTTCCACATAACTGTAAGAGTAGCCAGTGTCACTTATTCCCCATGTCCTTATTATTTGAATTTAGAGTAGTTTTCTGGCCATCGATGATATTGATATTTCATTTTGCGATCTCTTTTATTCGAAGTTTAAGTTTGTTCACTGAAAAAAACACATGAGGGGAAAAATAATAGCATTTATTTGGGGGCTTAGGTTTGAAAATCTGGGAGCATAATGCAGGTAACAGCACAGACAAAGTCCTGCTAGGGTCTTGTTTAGGAGTTTTTAAATGACAAAAGGATGAGGGTAGAAGTGGGGGTCGGGGAAAGAATCAGATTGCAAAAACCTTTGAGGAAGAATTAAGATTGATTATAGATTGTATTCCTTAGTTCATCAACTTTTAGTACAATTGGACTTGGGTACTATGGAGAAAAAAAAAAAAGAGAGAAAAACTATCTTTGCACAGTTCCCAGAGCAGGCCATACCTAGCCAGAACACAGTTCTTGCCACTCTGTAAATAATTTGTAAAAGTTAAAAGTTCAGCAAGGTGGACTTTCAAACACAAGATGGAATTGGTTTAGTCTGCCTTGAATATCCTTTTTCACAAGTTAAACTTAAAAATTTTACTTCCAAAGGGATTTGTCATCACTGACTTGGGTAATCTGAACTCTAAGAAAGCAAAAAAGGTGGAATGAGACTGTAGTGATCAGGCAGACATTGCTGATAAATTCTCATAGGATATTGTGTAGAAGAGAAAGGAAGTCTCTTTTTATGGAGTGTTGGTCTAAAAGAGAAAATATGATAAAATTGTATAATTTTGGCTAGAAATTGATAATTACACAAAGAAGACATAGTAATCTGCATCAGTAATACATATCACACATACACATTATTTAAAGAAAAAGTGATGTAAAGTGGAAAAAAGTTTAATGAAAAAAAATTCTGAAAAATTTTGTGTCCATTTTTTAACATTTTTTGATTTGCCAATCATTTATATAGCTATATATTTTGGGGCTACATTTCACACCTCTGTATGTGCACCTGCCTCATTTACCCTCCACCAAAGTTCCAGTGCAAAGCCCCATCACCTTCCCTCCCCCATCCCTTTTGATCACCAGTATACTTTTTTCCACTGAGCCTAAGAATTATTTTTGCTGTGCTTTGACTCTTTTTTGCTTTTCTTATTTATATTCCAAAAATGAATGAAACCATCATAACTGTTTTTCACTATCTGACATATTTCATGTATCTATTTTTTGAATTAACTTCTAACTATCCCAGATCTTGCATTATTGTCTTAGAAAGATATTTGCTCATGTAAGCATCATAAGATAGTAAAACAACAACACAACAAACAATGTTAATAATGTCTGTTTAAAACCATATTTTGTAATTTTCCACCAATTAACTTCTCAGAGTGCATTCACCCTTATATCAATAACTATGTTTCTTAGAGTACTCATTTAGTGCCATCGCAGAAAATTCTGTTAGTGCTCACAACTCAATGACATAGCTGTGTTCAGTGCTCTACTCTTAAGAGATTCAAAAAACGAAACTGGAAAAGGTTAAGTGGCTTGCCCAAGGTCACAGTCAGTTGTAGAGTCAGAACTTGGATCCATTTCCCTGGCACCAAACCCTATGCTCTCTACTCATAATCATTACATAACACTGTGATTAGTATTACATGGATTTTTAAAATATTATACAGACTGTTATTTAAGAGGTGAATAATCTGAATGGTACCTAGGTAAGGTCACAGTCATTGTCTTTGGCATTGACCTGGATTGAGGGTTCCCTGGCTAGCCAGGATAAATATCCAGTTTCCCTAGGGTTTCAGAGGACACTGACTTTCAGAGCTGACCCAGCCCTGACTGTGTTTTACACTGATCTACCTTCTCATTGCTATTTGCTCCCACAATGAATCAATCAGTAGTCTGGCTTTATAGGAGTTTGATTTCTTATTGTAATTAATATCTAATTAAATAAAAATTAACAAAGAAATATATTTCAAAAGGGACAAAGGCTGTTTTCACTGTATATTGGGGCCTTCAAAAATGAATGTCACCCTCCATATACACTTGCTGAATTCACTTTTTTAAGATCTATGTTAAAATGGCTTATCAATTATTCTTTTGACTATTCTTATCAGTTTGCTTATTCTTTATCATTTAAGCAGTATCAGGTATTCACTTTCAGAGCTGTCATTCAAATTCAGTGATTAGGCTGTATTTAAGGAGCTATTTCTGTATTTCTGGAATTAGAGCTAGGATATACTCTAGAAGCCATTTGAGACGATGAATTGGCTAAATTCTGGCAGGTAAATTAGCTATTCCCCAGATGCTTCTAAATTAAGATTACTTTCTAAACTTCTGTTGTACTAATTTAGTACACCAGAACAGTTGTTTAGTTAGTGGATTTTTACCATTATTAAAACTTCTGGTAAAGCAAAAATAGATTTTTTAATGTAGAGAAAAATTGACTAGAATTGCCCCAGGGATTTTTAACCACAGACCACGAGCATGGAATGAAATCCATACATCTTGTGAGAGTTTGTTCCCCGTTCTCTGAGAGGTGAATCTCAGTCTTCTCTCAGGAGCTTCTGTCCAGAGAAAATTGTACCTTGGATGAAATGAAACAAAAAGGTGAAATCTCTTAACCTTCTTTATCAAGCACTTTGATAGTAAAATAGTAATTAATTCTTAGTAAAAATCTAATCTTGGCCCCTTGTAGAAAAATTACAAAATACAGGAAAACAAAAAAGAGGATATCAGAATTAACTATAATTTAATCATTCAAGTAAACCTTTGAATTTATGAGTACTTTCCCAGGATTTGTCTGTATACTTAACAGGATTCAACTGTTGTAATTTGTCATCTACTTTTCCCTACTAAGTATATATATCATAAATATTTTCCAAGTCATTAAATGTTCTTCAATGACATTGTTTTTAATGGCTAACAAGTGAGTGGGGTAAATAGTCCATGAAATATTCCATTGTGTATTGAATCAGTTATCTTTGTTCTACTCTGATTGTTCCTTAATTTTTCGCTATTAGGGTAATATTGCAAAAAGCATCCATCTAACAAAATCTGCCAATATCCAAAATTATTTCCTCAGTATAAATTCATAATAGTGAAAATGATGAGCCAAGGTGTGTGTAAAGTTAGAAGTCTCCAGCGAATTTTTTCAGTTTGTCCTCTTTCAAGGTCATATTCCCATGAACAGTTTTATGAATTTCTAATTTCCTTAGACTTTATCACTGATTACTATAATTTAATTTTTTCACCATTTAAAGAACTTTAAAGAATAATACTTGACTTTTATTCAAGTACCAAGTATATTTTTTCCATATGCATTTTAGTATTTACATATCTTCCCTTTGTAAATAAAGTGACTACTTTAAACCAACCTCTAAGAATGACTTGTTTATGTAATCTGATTTGAACTGATATATTTTTTAGCATTGATCAAAAAAAAAAATTCAAGACTCATCTGGGGTTGACCCCTGAAAATTGAGTATTGCAACTCATTTAGATTTGCAGATATTTGGCATATTTTTAATTTTAGATGATTAAAATTTTAATGTATTTGTTTGCTTTGATAGAGTTTTATAATGAATATTATTACTCCTCGGCCCAAATGTATATTGTGAAAATGTAAGTTTTACACTGAATGACAACAATAAAAATAATTAATAGAAAAAAAACTAAAGGGATTAGTAAGCCCCCATCCTTATTGGTTTTGTTTCTTTCACCCTCTGTATGGAAGAGGGACATGCCATCTTTGTGGGCCAGTTCTTTTGGAAATAGGATTTGCTTTTTGGAACCCTTTTTGGAACCCTTAGCTCCCACTCTTTAAAAATTAGGCTGAACAAAGACGATAACAAAGGAAAGCAAATGTAGAACATCTGTATAGAAGTGTCTTCTAGATGTCAGACATCATTGAGCCTGCCTGAGAGAGTGGAGCTGACTACAGGTTTATTTATTCATCCAATAAATATGGAGTTGTGGGTTATTGTATCAGGAAGTCAGTGGAAAGACCTCCCTGATAAAAGGAAATATAGCAATAGGTGTAAACTTCTTGAAGAGGGAATTCAGGGGCCTGAAACTGAGAGAATAAAGTGGGAAGGAGAAGAAGCAGAGATAGAGAAGGGGTCCTTGGTCAGATCGCCAGTGACCTGAGAAGCAGACTATGGAGCCAGATGCCTGGGACTGCCACTTACCTTATATGGGACCACCTCTGTGCCTCAGTTGCTTCATCTTTTGTATGGGATAAAAATACCTCCCTCACTAAGATGGGAGGATACATATGGTGATACACCTAAGATGCTAGAGCAGGACTTAGCATTTTAAAGGTTTAGTAGTTATTTGGTATTATTATTTTTAAAATTGTTACTCAGACTCTTTAAGACCTACAATTTCTGGCACATTCATCCTACATTCCTATTTTGTATGTATTCGTATGTTTAGTCTTTTAAAATTTTTGACTGAAAGATTATACCTGAATCTAAAGTAAATCTGTCTTAGAAGATATTTGCATTCATAATTGCTATTTTCTGTCCTTCAGGAAGTATGGTTATAAGTGATGGAGAATAGTTTAATGTGGTCTTAGATTTTTTTGGAGTATCTCAGTGCATGGATAAAAGTGATATTCTTTCTCTGCATAAGGTCACTGAGTCATTCTTCACTTATTTCTGTAGGAGCATTTTTAATTTCAAAGAATATAGTTTTTTAAAGACATTAGAGACAGATTTTGTGGGTCTGAATTTGATCTTCACTGTTTACTCAGTTGTATGACCTGAGACAGATTTTTAAAACTCATTGTGAAACCATCAATATTTTCTTTTTCCTTTTGATTTATTTCACTGAGCAAAATATGGATGGTTTCCCTTATAGGAGGAACACAGAGAAATTATATAAGGGATCAGAAAAACAAAGACAAAACTAGTAGTCAAACTATAAATTGGAGCCATTCATCAGGGGAGGGGAAGAGAAAAGGATCAGAATGGGAGGGAAAAGCACAAGAGTCTATGGTGATGGTGCACGGGTGTCTTGGTGGTGGGAATTTTATGGGGACAACACCTGAGAGGAGAAATCAAACATTGTACAAAAATGAACAACAATGTAAAAATAAATAAATAGATAAGTGGGCATAAATAAACAAAAAATATAAAACTACTGTTTCGATTTCTTTATAAAATCTGGATAATATTGGTATATCTCTCACAGTACGTTGGTGAGGATTAAATAAAGGTTTGTGAACATGAAAAGGTTTATAAATATCACCTGCAATGATGCCTGGCTCATAGAAAATAATAAATGTGGGCCTCCCCGGTGGCGCAGTGGTTGAGTGCTGGGTTGCGAAGCTGCCCCGCAGCCTCTGCAGTGCCGGTTCGATCCCCGGCTGCTCCCCGGCCACCAGAGTAGGGTCCCACATGGCGCGCAGACCTCTCCTGCCGCCCGCTGCTCCTCTCAGCAGTGTACTTCGGTTCTTCTGCCTGCTCTGCTCCCCGCTCTGGCTCTGGTGAATTCTCACCCTCCCGCGCTTCTGACTGTACCCAGTGCTTGTATAAATAAATAAATAAATCTTAAAAAAAAAAAAGAAAATAATAAATGTTAGATACTATTATCATCATTTTTAAAAATGACTTAAACAAGGAAATAAGTAAACTGAAATTAGAATTTTTACTTCAGGAACTTTGTCAGAAATATTTTTGAAATTGTTATCATTTTCCCCTTCTTTGACTATCACTAAGTTCCAATGATAACAAATTACCTTATCAGATATTTCTTCCCTTTGATCTTAGTTCTGTGATATGTCTTCACTTTTGGTAGATTGACTTGTGACTATTTCTTGAAACCCAGAGACTGCAGGACAAAGCTTCTTAGAAACCTTGAAAGAGCCAGGCTTGCAACTGAGGGACTCAGATTCAACTCTCATTCTGAATTAATTTTTAATAGAGTAGCAGAGACTGGTATGTTTTGAAATGGCTGCGAACCAGCGCTGGAAGAACCACTGTCTATTGTAGTCAATTGCTGTAACCTATCAGTTGCTATTGTTGAGACATGACTGTGCCTGTTTTTCTTCTCTTCCTGAAATATTAGTATAGGTATATTAATTTTCTTAATTCTGCCATTATCTCCCAAGGAGAGTACTTAATTATTTGGAACTATGTGAAGAATGCATTCTGACAGACTAATCTAATCCTCTCAGAAAGTGTGAGAAATCTCTTGGATGAAAGGCTAGAGATCAATGTGTGATATCTGAAAATGAAATAAACAACCAGCGATCTCGGGGCATATGGACCTCGTTGGAGGACAGGGACTGGAATGTTTCTGCCCTTAGTTTAGTGTTGAAAATATTAGCATCTGTTGCATTCACAGTATATTTGGCTACAAATAACAGAAATTTCTCCAGTGCTATTTAAATAGAAATTCCTGTGATGATGGAAATGCTCTATAATTGCACTTTCTATTGCTGAGGAACCACATTTATCATATTTAATTTTAATTAATTTGAAATTTAAAGCCACCTGGTGAAATTGGCTACCACATAGGACAGCACAGCGATAAATAATGACTTAAACAAGTACTAGGTCTGTTGTCTTGAGTAAGAAGAAATCTGGTCTAGGAAGTGCAGGGGCAGTGTGAATGCTTAAAGATGGAAATGAACCCCATCAGCGTCCCTTTCAGCAACCCTAAGGCTCACCTTTCATTCTCACAGTGATGGGCTGTACCCCAAGGTAGCAACATAGGAAGAATTTTAGATAAAAAGTTTGGCTTTCGGGCCTCCCTGGTGGCGCAGGTGGTTGAGTGCCGCACTGTGAAGCTGTCTACAGCCTCTGCAGCACAGGTTCGATCCCCGCCAGCTGGCGAGAATCCCACATGGCGCAGCAGACCTCTCCTGTCTTGCCTGTTGCTCCCTTAAGCAGTGTATTTCGTCAGTCTGCCTGTTCTGCCCCCCACTCAGTCTCTGGTGAATCCTCTCACCCTCCCGCGCATCTGGCCTGTATCCTGGTTCTTGTATAAAAATAAATAGATCTTTTTTAAAAAAAAGTTAGGCTTTCCCTTTGGGGGAGGGGGATTCTTATGTGTTACTCCCAAAGGTCTTTCACCCACCTCTCACTGGCCTAGACTTGTCACATGGCCACCCTATAGTCTGCAAGAGAGGCTGGCTATTCAAATATTTCTCTTACCAGCTTCTATGCAGAGAAAGTGAATGGAGGACAAATTTGGAGTAGGTGTAGAGTATACAGGTCTACAGTTTTGCCGTGGCAGATATTTAACTACTTATCCTATGACATTTCACAATCATGCTTCTAGATTGTCAGTGACTTCTCAACCTACATGATAAATTGTAAGTGGCGCTGGACTTCAAGAATATTTAGTGTTATAGAAGACAGGACTAGAACTATATATTGGAATTATCTAAGTACAGATTGTTGCATTTAAGGGAAATTGACTAATGCTAATTGGATTTTGAGGTATTAAAAACAAAATGACACAACGTGAAAAACGTGTGCCATTTTCATCAACATGAATGGAGCTGGAAGGGATTATGCTAGCTGAAGTAAGTCAGAAGGAAAAAGATAAATACTGGATGGTCTGACTTCTATGTGGAATATAGAGAAACCAAACAAAAGGTCAAAGAAATTGCAAAACTAGCAAGCTGACCATAGAACGGGGGCATACAGCAAATGAGGGGAAGGGATGCGGGGCAAAACAGGGGAGGGAAGAACACAAGGGACAGTGGTGATGGTTCATAGTGATGTGGTGGTGGAAAAAGTGTGGGGACTACAATGATGTAAAAAAAATTTGAAAAGTAAAATTAAAAAAATAAAAACAAATAGCATGTTACTTAGGACATAAATAAGTTCATTTGGAAGTATAAAACTAAAATGTTGACATACATAGGCGTCTCATGGTAGCGGGGTATGTAACAGGGACAGTCTGGTGCAACTTGTGACCCTGGGTCACCTTGGAAGACTCCCCTCTGAGCGTGAATACTTACCCTCTCAACCATGAGCAGATCCTAAAAACCTGGGGCTCACAGTCTGTTTCCTCCATTTACTCTGTGATCTTTCTAAGACCCACGTCTGTTCCTGCTTCCAGATAGAGATTCCCTATGGGTGGCTGCCTTATCTTATCAGATACAATTGACATCCATTACCTCATCCTCCAATACAGTCAATGGGGGAGAGAAAGATATCTGCCTAATACTGTGAGCTCCTCAAAAGTTAAGAATTTCTTACAATTGTCATTAGATTCTACTAGTTTTTGGTACATAATAGAGACTCAAGGGATGATTACTGTATCTACAATGTTTGATAGAGGTCAATTAATCTCCCATTTGGAGAGGACTGTTAGTTTATATATTTTTTCTCTCTAGGTGTGGTTTTGTTTTTCCTAGGCTCTGTTGGGTTTCTCAGTTTTACTAAGGAAATGTGATTTTAAATCTAGGTAAATTTGTGAATGTCTTCCATTATTTCATTGGCTATATTTAAAGTGTATGCATGTTTAGTGTAAATATTTTTCAGTGGTTTCTGTAATAATTTCTTTCTTTGCATTGATGACTATAGAGATTTTTGTTCTCTTAAAATGGAAGTTAAGAATAGAAGGATTTCTATAGACTATTCTCTGTACATATGGATAGAACTTTGTGCTCTCATGTACTTATAGGTTGGTATCTTTTATTTTCTTTAACCATTTTCCCTTAAATCTTAATGCCTTGTAAAGTGAATGTATTTTTCAAACATTCAAACGTCCATTGTAAAAAGTTGCAAGGAACTTCGTGTGTTATATAAACCAATGGACCAGTTTCATTTGCTTAGTTTTAAAAGGAACACTTGGGATGAAATTAGCAAGCATTTTAAAAATACAAATGTATATAGCACAGATGGAAATGAATGTTAAGTTTATCCCATACGTTCTTCAAATGTAGAATGTGCTCTTTACCTATCTGACTACATTTCAGAACTAAGCGAGAGAACATTTATTACTGTGTTCAAAATACCTTGGTTTTCACAACTGCCTCAGGAAGAAAAGGTTATTGATTTTATAATCCTAAAAATAAAGATTTCACTTACCTAACTCTCTCTTCTTCTAAACACCTGCTGGGGGTAAAATGATACTCTACTTTTACAGAAACAAAACTGGTGTCTATCTTACAGAAGTCATAAAACTTTGAGAACTAAGGCAGATACACAGAGTTTGCAGTATCTTAGATATGGTCTTTCATTTATTTTCCTATCATGTTCTTCCAAGTTCTGGAGAAAAGAATAGACCTTTCTTATGAATGTCCTTCTTCCAGTACCAGTGAATTTTAAGAATTTTCCACACTCTGGGTCTCCCTGGTGGCACAGGGATTAAAGTCTCAGGGCTATCAAGCTATTACCAGCCACTGTGGCACGAGTTTAATCCCCGGCCAGGGAGCTGACCCACATGGAGCAGCAGACCTCTCCTGTCTCTCCTGCTCCTCCCCTCAGCAGTGTATTTCAGCAGATCTGCCTGTACTACTCCCCACTCTGTCTCTGGTGAATCTTCTCACCTTTGCACCTCTGGCCTACACCCCAGGACTTGTATGCATAAACAAATCTCTCTCTTTTTTTTTTTTTTAAAAAGAGTTTTCTCCACTCTCCTCATTTTGATGAAAATGGTTGTGAAGTCTTTTTGTTAGTTCCCTGGGATAAATCCATCATAGAGTTCCTATTAGGTAGCAGAAAATTCTTTGAGGTAAACATCACCTCATTTTCTAGACTAAATTAATACATATCTGAAAAATTAACTAATGAGGTAGATTAAATTCCTTGCAACTCTGCCCATTGATAGGTGGATTTTAGTTCCTCTTCTTTTGAGTTTAGCTAGACCATAGTGTCTACTTGAATAATAGTAGATGACAAAATTGATGTTCTAGGATTTCAGAGGCCAGGTCCTAAGAAGCCTTGCAGCTCCTTCCCATAACCCTGAGGACACTTGTTCTTGGAATCCTGAGCCAATATAGAAGACGCCCAATTATTTTGAGACCACCATATTATATGGAAACTCAAAATACACTAACCAACTTGTAGTTGTTCCAGCCTCCATCCCTGTTGGGCTATCCCAGCTAAAATTCTAGTACTGTCGATCAGATATAAGCAGTTCCCATCTTCTAAATGCAAATTATTAACCCATAAAATCATGAGATTTTATAGGATAAAGATGATGGTGACGAATTGTTTTAAGCCAGAGCGAATAACTGGAATATTTGCTCTGTTCTAACCCAATACTTCTGACTCCAAAGTCTGTACTCATAATTTTCCTGTATTTTTGTGATGTTTTATTAAATTTATGATCTATAACCACAGAAATTAAACTGAATAAGTTAGATTTCCCTCATAAGAAAACAAACTAAGAGGCAATTTAAAATAAGTCTGCCATCTTGATTCATTGTGCTTTATACTCCCCCTGTAGTGGCAGGATGGGCACAGACAGGTTTTATGATCCAGCAGATGGGTAAAGGACAGTCCTGGAGCCCTCTGTGGCTTTCTCAGGCTTTTATTGAGCTTTTGCATGTAGCTTTTGTATGGCAGGCAGGGGTGCCGGGGTGCCGGGGGACCAGGAAGCCAGCAGGCCTCCAAGCATTCACTCTGGGCTTCTCTGGCGTTCTTTCTCCCCTTCTCTTTCCTGCCTCTGCTTCTGCTTCTGCTTCTCTTGAAAAATATCTCTATACTGCTGCCATGGCCCACAGAAGTAAACAGTATAACTTATAACAATGTAACAAATGCAGGTGCCCCAACAAACAGGGCAATCCTAATGGCAGGAGGACAGAAAAGCCTGAAAATCATTTACCCTACACCCCATTCCAAAATGACACTATATTATATGTCTCTTCATTCAACTCTGCCTCCTCCCCCAGAATATACAGTCCACGAGAACTCTGTTTTGTTCTTTGTAGCATGAACAGTAGCTATACCAACATCTGTCATGAGTAGGCACTCAAGGAATATTTGTTGAATAAATGAATAAATCAATTAATAAATAATTCACAGACAAGAAATCATAAATACTACTTTTTCTATATAAAATATGATTCTTCTGGAAAAATATGAAAACCAGGATATTATGAAAACTAAAAAGTAAATATCTGGGTACCCAATACTCTGAATTAGTGAATGTTAAAATTATTCCATGTTCACCTCCATTTTTTTTCCTCCTAGAGTAATAAGTTTTCAATATTACATATGATCAGGGAATGCAAAGCAAAACCACAGTGAGATACCAACTCAATACCTGTGAGAATGGCCGTATCAAAAGACCAGAAACAACAAATGTTGGTGAGGGTGTGGAGAAAAAGGAACTATATACAATCCCTTTAATTGGCATATTATTCCATAAAGTTTATTTATATATTCTTCTATAACTAGGCTGTGGTTATGCTCAGTTCCACTTTTCTAAATAATGCTGAAAGAAACATTCTTTTAAATATATTTTTCTTTTTTTTTTTGTTTTTTTTTTTTCCCATCCCAGATGTAGAATATAATAAACATCTCTGTTTTGGGAACCTAGCAGTTAGATTTGTTTATAAAAGAAATTGCACCAAAATTATTTTTTGCTTAGAGTTTTAGTCTACCACCCACTAAATGCTATTATACAAACCTCAAAGTCATTTTAGGAAGGGGGGAAAAAAGCATTGTCACAAAAATACTTTTTTAAGAACAAACTTTATATTTATCTTTTGTATATAAAATTTTTCTGACATGTGCCCTGATGATGTCTATTTTCTGCTATTTAGAATATAATGTTGCCCTTGAGTAAATGCCCTCGTTTTTTTTTTTTTTATTATATACAGGCAGGTTCATGTGGGTGCATATGGCAGTTAAGTTCAGCTAAATGGATTTGGTGCTAGTGGTTTAATTGACACTAATATCTCACTAAATCATAGGGAAGTTTAGAAGAAAGTTTTGCATTCTGTTTGCTAAAGTTTAAGAAAACCCAATTTTGTTAGAAAATTATAAACTTTGTTAAGCTGTAAATGTGAAAAGGAAAAACACTGACAAACTCATTAGGAGTGTAATGCTAAAACATAATAAAGACAATTTCCAGAAGAAGTGGACATTTTTGGTGCTTTGAAAAAGCATGCATTCCCAGTGATGTTTTTGCATTTTGACTATGACGCTATGAATGTCATTAAAAGAGATAAGAAAAATGCTTTTTGTAGTAATCATTTTGCCTTGTTCATTATTTAATGATTCTGGATAGAAAAAAATGTTGATTTCAATTAACTTAATTGGTATGTTTAAAAAGTTTATCTGTGCTAGGAAAAATTAAAGAGTAACTAATGTTAAAGTTGAATGAAAAATATACCTCAAAAAATCTGGGGGGAAATGTTGAATGGATTTAGAAAATATAGTTCATTTATTCAGCAAGTATTCACTGATTGTCTGCTAGGAATGAGATACTATTCCAGATGCTGGGATACAATTATGAATAAAATCCTTGTGTTCTCTACTCCCTTTGAGCTTACTCTGAGTGAGGAGAGAGATAAATCAATTAGCAATTACAGAATGAGATTATTCAAGAGGGCGAGGTGACTGGTGCTATGAGGCTGGTAGCAAAGGGCAGTGTCATTGCAAGTGTGTGTGTGGGGTGGGGAGGGCAGAATTTCCTTAGTTAAGGTGGCACCTCTGAGCAGGTAATGGTTGGAATACAAGCTGAATGAGGCATCCACAGTTAACACACATAGACATCTGCTGAGAGACTGGAAGTGGAAGGAGCAGCGAGTAAAGGACACTGAGTATGGACACATTTCCTGTGCTTGAGGAATAAAACAGTCTCTGTGGCTGAAGAAGTGAGGGAGAGAGTGGTAGATGATAGGTTGTAGGGACAGTGACAGACCTGAGAGGCTTGTAAAAGACCTGGGCTTTAAGGTATTAACTCTAAAATGTTCACAGAAGCCAGCGATGAACACCATAGCTTATTGGTGCCAGGGAGTCCTCTATCTTGCCAGATAGATGCTCTTCACAGACTGTGTGACCTTGGGCCAGGTACTTCGCTTCTCAGTCACGACCTACAAGTGAACTGGGCCTCATAAAAATCCTGTCTCCATTGTTGTGAGAACGATTAATGAGATAATGCATGAAAGGTGCTTAGAACCTGGGTTGGAACAAAATAATGGAAAATGATAGTTGTATCATTGCTTTTGCTGTTGTTACCTTCAGAAGATGCGTGCTTTTTAAAATTGCATTTATATCTTTTGTTAATTTAGCTTTTAAATTATTTTTGTTTTATTTAGTTTAATTTCCTTTTAAAATTTAGGGGTTAGAAACAACTATGGTTTCTGAATTCATTCCTTCCAGATTCTTCCCATTTCCCACACAGCTAAAGCCCTGCATGTGCTGGCCTTCAGTAGTCTCTACTGATCCCTCTTCAACTACCTGAGCACATTTTGGGTTTTCCCTTGCAAACTTTATTAAGATAGGCAACAAGTCACTTATTTTTTCTTCCCACTGTTGAGTCCTTAGCACCTAGCAAAGTGCCATCCATTTAATAAGTCCTCAGTAAATTTGTTGAATGAATGAGAAACCAGAAAGCCATGTCGATAAGATTAATAATAAGAAATAAAGTTTAGGCCTCCCCAGTGGCACAGCAGGTTGAGCGCAGCGCTGTGAGGCTGTCCATGGCCTCTGCGGCATGGGTTTGATTCCAGGCCGGCCAGGGAGAATCCCACATGGTGCGGCAGACCTCTCCTGTCGCTCCCACTGCTCCCCTTAGCAGTGCATTTTGGTCGCCTGCCTGTTCTGCTCCCCGCTCTGTCTCTGGTTAATCCTCTCACCCTCCCGCACCTCTGGCCTATACCCCAGCTCTTGTATAAAAATAAATAAATCTTTAAAAAAAAAAGAATAAAGTTGTAACTATAGTCCATATTAGGTTCTGTGCAAAGAACTCTTCTACGAATAAAGTCTTTGAGTATTGTGAATTTTTAAATCATTGACTGGGTTCTGGATAGGTGAAGTTGTTGAGTAATGAAATTTTGGGGCTGATATTATTCTGAGGCATGAATAAAATTATACTTAATTGATCTTTCTCATCTTCAGTCAAATGGAGAAAAGATCTGCTATCTCTGTCACAGAGGAATTAATAGTGGTACTGTTCATGAATGGACTGTGGTGTTAGTTTTCAAAATGGATGGCCTTCTGAGAGACTCTAAGGTGTTGTCTAGGTTATTATAGATTTATAATTTGTTGGTTTAGTTCTGCCATCTCACCCATGCCCCCCAAAAGCTATGGTAGAATAGGCTTTGCTCTGAAGAGAGGAGTATGACATTTCCTGGACAGCTGTGCTGAAAAATACCATATGGACTGCTGCACAATTTGTCCTTAATGCTGGTAAATGTCACAGGGCAATTGGCATAGTGTCTAACAAGCATGTGATTCCTTCTCTTTATATCCTGAAAGCACTGCTGATTTTAGTAATGAACGATTACATGGCATATAGTTTCCTTTCGAGCTCTGGGGGATATAATACCTTCCATTTGTGAAAATTTGATTGTTAAGTTTTACTATATGTCTAGGCATATATCAAAGAAATATCAGGCCACCAATGAATACATTATTATCCATAGTTTCTACTCTCATCTCTCATTTGTTTCTTTGTTGGGAGGCATGGGACTTGGTTTAGAGTTATTATCTCTTTGGATATATGCTGTTAAAAAAAGATAATGAAGTAGAATGTAAGAGAGTGACTAAAATCAATTTCTTTTTAAATCAATTTTTTTGGTTAGGCTAGGTGAAGTCCTAACTTACTAATAAACTGGCCATAATTTCTCCTGGCATAAGGGTATTGACGAACAGTAGCATTAACAAGACCATAGCCTTGGCATATTTTTTTCTAATTTGTGCAGATGGAAGCAAGCAGAGCCCTTTCTGACTAGGCTATGAAATGGAGGTTGGCTTTGAGACAATTTTTTTCTCTAGTCCAAGCAGATGGATGAGAGTGGAAAATATGAGTGTGATGAGAGGTGGTTTATCTCCCCTGCACTGTCACCCTCTAGAAATTAGCAAGGTGGATACCTTGTTGATTTCAAATGTGGTGCCCTAACACATTGGCTTGTGGTATGAGAAAACTGCCATAATGCATTTGTACTTCTCTTCACAAGTCAAGGTGTAGAAATACCTCGGAGCTGTGCTATTTCATGGCTTTTTGTAAATCCATGCAGAGCTTCTCCACTTAGAAGCAGAAACTTTATAATGATCTCTGATGGAAGAAATCTAAGTTTTTAATTCCACTCCCAACTTCCTTTGAATGCATATATTATACTCTTCCTGCTAGTTCTATTTGTTATGATGTGGAGTGATGTGGAATAACTTACACCTAAGAACTTACAGATTTTTAGTGTCTTATCATCATCCCCTTCTCAGATTTTGAAATGACACTAAAAACTAAATAGTTCCTTGAGGGTATTTTAAACTTTTTGAGGATATTGATTGGACAGTAAAAAAGGCTTATCTCTTGTAGTGTTTCACATGGAATTAGTAGATCTGCTTTTTTTCTTTTATTATTATTAGTAAGAATGTTCTGTGGTATGAAGAATTTCCCTGAAAGTAATATAATAAGGTGGGAGAAATGTGATGGGGTGATGAAGAAATCAGTCTTTGGTATCATAAAGGACAGAATTCAAATCCCATCTCTTATATTTACTACGTATATATTGAGCAAATTCTGCTCAATTTTCTAGTCTCTCTTCTGTTAAATGAAAATATGAATATTACCTACCTCACAGTCCACTTCAAGTTTAATTAGGTTATTTAAAAAGGTACTTATCAATACGCCTACCATGTAGTAAGAACACTATGACTTATAGTGAGAGTGGTGTATATGTCAATAGTTCTGTGCTCTTTGGCGTGTTAAAAGTATTTCCTTTGTATGCTACAAAGAAATTTCACCTCAGCACTTCTGTTCTTACTAACCTCTTATTGTGTGATTTAATTAATTTGCTACAAAGAAAAAAATATGCACAGGGAACCATATTTCTCACACACATTGCTTAGGAGCAATTCCATTTAACCTTCGTTGCACCCACTAAAATGCATTTTTAGGGGGTAACATAGCTTGTGATTTGGAGTTTGGGGGCTCTTTTTACTTCGAATGTTTCTCCAGATGCCAGCCCCACCCCCAACAGCCAGGTCCTTAGGGGAGGTAGAGGCGGGGCTTGTGAGAACTCAGGTAGCAGCTCACAGGTAACAGAATGCTCTTCAGATCTAACTGGGCTCCCACAAAGATATAAGGTTGCCTGCTCGCCTGCCCAGAAATGACGAAGGACAAAAACAGCCCAGGGTAGGTGGGATCTACCTCCTCCATCTGTTGGTACTTACTCAGTTCTTATTAAGAATACATTTCTTAAATAATTGAGTAGAACTATGTTTTCTGTGCAAGTAGGAAATCAAATCTTTGTGTTTATAGGACCGAATGGATGGATTTCTGTTGCCATTTGTTCCCTGGTGAAATGGGAGCATGAACAAGGCAGGCTGCCAAAGGCACAGGTATTAAAGAAAAGGAAAACCCTTCTGACATGCTTAGCTTGCTGTATCCATTGCATCCGATCTCTTGCAAAACCACAGTGCTTTGTAATTTTTAGACAATATTTTCCCTCATTTTGTCTCAGCACTACCTATCATGTACCAACTCCTCTTCACGTATGGTCTCAGTGACTTTCCATGTATGGGCTATAATTATACTTGGTGTTCTCCATTAAAAGAATCTCAGGACCTATTACACTTTTCACTATGTTGTATTTAGCTTACTATATTATGTAAATCATTTCTAAAATTATTACTTAAAAATGAGTCACAACAGATTTTGTCTATAATATTTTTCTGAGAATAATAGTTTTGATCACTTCATAGTTTGTACTAACAATGGTGTAGATCTAGCAACAGAGACTACTGGGAAATCTATTAGATATCCTTATCAATTTTTATGGGCAGTGGTAGATGCCCAAATGATCTTTTCGAACATCATATACAGCAGAGGTGCTGAAGCTTACCTCCTACCCTCAGAAATCAACTCCTTTTACCTGACAATTCTTTTTGTTAGCTATAAAAAAAATGCCTTTTCTGTAGATAGCATCATTGATATAGTTTTACACATCACTTACGTGTCAAAATTGTTATGTTATCTTACATAATTAAAGCTATTTTATTCTTTTGAGATGGACAGGTGGGCAGATGGGGGAAAACACAATTTTTTGAAACTTGAGTATTTAGATTATATAATTAACATTTTGCTGCCTGGCTTGACATTTGAAGTTAAGTATGAATTTGCATCTTAGAAGCCAGAAAACCACAATTATTAGGAAACATAATTAAAAATATATAGATTTGACTGAACTGTACAGATATTTTAGAGGTTGATAGTGCCTATTTAAGAATTAGTCTGTTTCAACAGATGTTACTCCATTAATCACTTTTAACTCTTGTTTAATAATGAGAAAAACTGGCAGTTCTTCTTGCGTGCCTTCCATCAATATTTAAATGCAGAAAACCATCCAAAGTTTTGAGCCAAAAGTAGGTAGCTAACAAGAATATGCTTTAAGCAGAGTTATCCAGAAACCCTAGCAAATTATTTCTTTAGAAGTAGTCCCAGATATATCATGACTATTCTAGAAGATGACATTTACAATTTAATATAGGCTACATGCTGTTCTGTGTGCATTACATGTATTAACATAGCTATCAGAACCACTCCTGCACTATTGCTATTATTCTTCTTCTACCAATTAGGACACTGAGCTATAGAAAAAGCAAATTGACCAGCATCACACACTGAGCACACTGTAAATAATGATAGTAGAGTGCATAGTAGCTTGCTAGGAAAGAGAGAGAGAGAGAGAGAGAGAGAGAGAGAGAGAGAGAATCCAATTCAAGATTAATTTTTAAAAATTTTATTTATATTTTCTTCATTTGATACTCAAACTACAAAATATGTACTTACTGATAATATCAAACATTATAAAATGTACAAAGAACAAATTATGGCTTCTCCCCTTTCTAAATTTACTCTCCTGGCAGTGGAGAATATCTTTCCACATTTTTACTTTGCGCTTGGATATTAAATTCATGTGTACTTTCCCACATTTGCACATATTTTTAAACAAAAATAAAAATATACCATAAGCATTGCTCTGAAATTTGGTATTTCACCAAATCACACGTTGCAGCTGAGAGATTTTTACTCCAGGCCAGTGGAGTGATATCTCAGCTTTGTGTTGGTACATAATGTTTCATGTTGTTACAGGGCAGCCCCAGTATAAAATGGGTTGCCTGACTGTGGGTCCTCACCCGCATGCTTGAAAGGGACTAACACTGCAGGCACACACAAAAGGTTAACAAAGGTTTATTTACAAGGGACATGAGGAAATGTGCAACTCAGGGAGAAAAGAGAGAGAGAAATTCTTTTTTTTTTAAAGATTTATTTATTTAACAAGAACTGGGGTACAGTCAGAGGCACAGGAGGGTGAGAGGATTCACCAGAGACAGAACTGGGAGCAGAACAGGCAGACGAACCAAAATACACTGCTGAGGGGAGCAGCGGGCGAGGCAGGTCTGCCACGTCATGTGGATTTCTCCCTGGCTGGCTGGGGATCAAACTCGTGCTGCAGAGGCTGCAGACAGCTTCACAGCGTGGCGCTCAACCCGCTGCACCACCGGGGAGGCCTGAGATAAATTCTTAAATGCGTCCTACCTGTTCCGCCAACCTGGAATCCCAAATGACCCACCGAGACCAAATCTGCCTGGCCAAGAGCACCAGCCAAGGGCCCAAGACCCACCTCCCCCCATCACGGCTGGTTTTTATTTACAAACAGAGAAAATGGCTGCTTAACTCTGCCCCTTAGGTCCTCGCAACTTCCCTTTGGGATCATGGGATTTGTAGTTCCCAGTGTCTTGGTGGAGTGGGGGTGTTATCTACAAAGTCTGTATGGAGTTTGCTCAGGACATTCTTTCCCCCTAACAATGTGATGAATGAACTATATCTGTATATCATTTACTCATGCATTAGTGGATGCTCAGATGAGTGAATGATCAGTTGCTTAAGTGTTTGAAATAGATACCTGACAGAGTGAGATGAGCCAGGTGCTTTAACCAAAGCAAAGGTCTGATTATGAAGACTCCTCATAATACTGCAATTTCTCAGCAATTACTTGGTCAAAATTATGCCTGACAATATTCCAAGTGCACATTTCTTAAATTGCTTCTCATCACCTCAAAGACTTCAGTTGATCGCTTCATGTTTGTTTCTATGTGGCATCCTCAGTTGAGATTCTTTAAAGTAAACCATAAGAATTTAAGGGAATATAAATATCTACCTAATGTCAATTTTTTTTTTTTTTTTGCTAATGGGAGAAAAAGCATGCAATATATTATTGCACTATTCAACTGGAGATTGGAAAAGGAAAACAAAAGCAATGAAGCCAGGGGAGGCAGCTCTGAAACCTACACTTTGCCTGGAATATCCCCCAAGAATGTGAGTGCTTTCCAGGGCTGATACAACAGCAGTGCCCTATATACAACAAAGTGTATATAACACCAAACCCCAAAAGTATTTCATGAAGAAAGAAATAGACCTCTTTAAGCCATCTTGGTACCTTTTGAGCATAGGGGAATTACCCCTTAACTACTTTTATGTTTCTATTTATGGAGCTCTGAAAAGAGATTATTTTTCTTTTTTAGTTTGAAAACAAACCAAAACTTCTACACCGGTTAGTACTTCCCCTCTGTGGCTCAGGAAAATAATTAATCATTTTCTTATTTTTAAAGAGCAAAGAGCACGAGTTGTTTTCCTGCTTCTGAACTGAAACAAATTTGCTTCTCTGACAGTATGCTGTGAAGCCACAAACAGCGATATTCTGTACTATCCCCATTGCAAATTGGAACCTGAGAATGTAACACATTCTTTGTGTTCCTGTGGACCCCATCAAAACTGGAGATGTTGAGTCTGACTCTGTTCACATCTTAAATGTTTGAAAGAAATTTATGCTGTTTATTCTTTCAATGTTTGGTGCAAAGCAATATAAGAATGTTCTCATCTGAGAATGTGAGTTTAACACTGATACTCTCAACATTCTTTTCTGGAGTGTCTGGAATCTGGGGTTACATTTGAGTTCTTGCTGTTGGAAATCTCACAAATGTATACCCTAACTAATAGCAGTAATAAGTGAATCATGCATGGAATGAACACACGCTATTATTAATCTGCCCCCACCTGCCTTTCTAGTCTTCTTTCCTCATTACTCCATCCTATCCATCCATACTACTCTGAAACATGAGATCTTGTGAATCGGGATCAATTCTTTTGCAACTCTGTGCTATTGGGCTAATTCCTATTCACTTCTCTTGAAATATACTTTGCAGCTTTGTACCCAATACCAGCTCTTCATGATCCAGATTAAATGTCATCTCCAAACCTGCCTGCCTCACTTCCCAGATCAATTTAGTTTCTTCCTCTTTGGTGTCCTCTGAGCATTTTGTATTCACCACTTTTAACACTTCTCACTTTTTTTGTGTGATTTCATGGTGAAGATAAAGATTAACCTTGTGCTATTTCTCTATACCCTAGTTATTAATCAGTGAAACTTGAGTAAATATAATTTGGTATATCCCATTCTTTTGTTTGACTGTGGCATGGTGTGGAGTGAGAGAATATTAGAGGACTTCTGATGCTCTTTTTTTTTTTTTTTTTTTTTGTGACTGCTGCCCTTAGTTAAGTGTCATATAACAAAGGAGTTGTTACTTTGCTGCAGTCAGAATATAAAATTGTGCATCAGTCATGGTCTACATTTTACAAATGAAAAGAAATCTTCTCTCATCCAGTGTTTGGGTGCATTTCATCAGGTCCAGTCTCCTGGAATGCTGGAAAGAAATGCAGTGTCTTGAGGCTGTACTCATAGATTCTGTTTCTCAGATTCTGGATAATTCCTGCAGACTCAAAATCTTAATTTGTTTCTAGATTATACCCCACTGAATCTGTTACCATAGGTGATATAGTTAGTGTTTTCCTGATAGAACTTTAGTGTTTTCTGGATACCCCTAGATTCCAATGAGGATTTTTTTCTTCTGAGTTGTAGAAGCCAGTGCTGTTAGGTCCCATAATTCAAAACTTTCAAAAAAAATATTTTGTAGACTGTTCGTACAATTGGTTTTTCACTGTTAAATGCTGTGAATATAATGAAGTTTCAATTCAGTTTATGTTTAATAATAACCTCACTTTGAATACGAATAGAAGAAAGAACTAGAAGAAAGGCCATTTTGTATTATATGTTTTTCAGAGGAAATGATCTATGATGTAAAATTAAGCAGAGAACCTTTTTAAAAAAATTCTGAGTCATGCAAAGCACTCAGAAAGAGAACTGTGAGTCATCAGAGGTCACCCAGAGGATGGAGCTGTAGCTGGAAATAGAATGCAGATTTCATCCTTCCATACCCACTTCCTACTTCCTTTGATGATTCTTAAATCTATTCATTGTGTCACATGACCATGCCATAATGTGGCTGTTTCCTGAACAGCTTTTCATT
The DNA here is from genome assembly GCF_014898055.3 of Talpa occidentalis. Taxonomy (NCBI): domain Eukaryota; kingdom Metazoa; phylum Chordata; class Mammalia; order Eulipotyphla; family Talpidae; genus Talpa; species Talpa occidentalis. The sequence continues at coordinate 26,411,241 of NW_026555331.1, read as the reverse complement.
AAGAATTTTCTGGGCTTCTTCTAGTATATTCAACAAACACAGAATAAGCATTATTAACTAAAAAAAAAAAAAACTTAAAAATGTTGGATTATTTATATAATAATATGTAAAAAGAAAAAGGAAACTTGAAAATGTGATCAAATAATTGAATTGTAATACATCTACCACCACTAATACAATAATTATCCTGGGCATTACTTAATAGCATAATGCAGTTTAAAGGGAATAGACAAATTGAATCCATCTAGATGAGATTTTGTGTGTTTTTCTCTCCATATCGTGATTTTCCTATGGTTTTTATTTATAGCTTCTGTGGCTTCTAGAATATCCATTGATGATCCAATACTTAAGTAAATTAGGCAACTGTTTGAATACCTCTAGAGTAGAATTAGTTGCTCTGCCCAGTTCTTTTGATTGGACTCTTAGCAGAGTTCCAGGTTAACCAAGAAATAACAGATGAATGGAGACTCAGAATCTAGGTACCAGATAAACATGTATGCATATGCATATGTGTGCATGTGTGTTCTTTCATAAATTGCAGGTGTATCTATTGTATGCATTGTACATAAAATGAATCATCAAATTGAAACCTCTGCTTAAAATATCTGGCTGGCATCATTGCCACATTTTAAAGACCATTTTCATCAAATTTTTGAAATTTTTCTCTACTTCTTGACCTAAGGTTTTATCCTTTGAGATCTACTTATTAATTGCAGATGTTTACTAAAAGTGTGGCCAGCTTGTGCTCAATGTTGATGCTCATGTGAACAAGATAATTACTTTCTCCCAACCATTTGTTTTTCTGCTGTTACAGCTTGGCTTCTGACATTATATGTTAGGACTATCATCTCTCTTCCTGTCCCCTCCTGTAATAAAATGACTGTTTTCTGTCTTACACAGGTAGCTTTCATTTGGGAGAATTTAGACCAAAATAATGACAAACCCCGGACACAGCTTAACTGCTGTTCATTTAATTTAATATGTATTTCATGATATAACCATATTTATACATGCATACATCAGGTTATACATATAACCTGATGCATCATTCACCATTGTATACTTCTTGCTTCACTAAAATCTTTTAATTTAATAAAAAGCATTCCTTGTGATATGCTGAAGGCTGTTAGAGAGTTGACATCATTGTTAACTCATTTACCCAGTGTCAGAAGCTAGGGAAGCTGAAGGATTTGTAGGTGTCTCTTCCTCTGGCAGTAGTTAACCTACTGTAATTACACACTCATCAACTCATTCTCTTCTTTTAAAATAAAGTGCTGGCTTGTGGCAGGGACAGTGCTAGGTATACAAGATGCAGCCTTGTGAATTCCAATCTGTCACTGGTGACTTTTCTTAAATTCACGTGCTCTCAATGAGTACTGTCACAATTTTCCAGTGACTCATGGGATAGATCACTGAGAATCTCTTTAGACTTGGAAATTCAGTACACCATCTGAAGTTGCCTTGTCCTTTAACAGCTGCCTCCATCAGTGTTCAAGCAGAGGATTAAGTGCCATGATCCTCATGTTATGTACAAGAAATGTGACTTTCAACACCCCAGTTATCTGGGGGCTGCATAGAAAATGACGAGTAGATTCTGATGAAACATAAAAACCTGGGTTGTTTCCAACATGCCATTGCCTGGCATTTTGAAAACATTCATACTGAGTCAAGTGATAAGACCATCCACAGCCTTCACTTTAGAAGCATTTCTAAATGGTTCTATAAGGTTTAAATGCAGTCTCTTCAAGAAGCTGATCCTCTGCCCAATGTCTAGGAAAATCAGGTCCTTTGCTGGTAAAACAGTTTGTGTAATTATTATTTTATAAATGTAAGTTAATAACAGACATTCTGCTGTGGTGTTTCAAACTTTGGGGCATATACCGCATGTGTCTCATTAAAGAAAGAAAAGTCTTTCTGTAAGACAGAATCCTTTCCTGTACTCAAAATGTATAAACGGTGTCCTCTGGCCTAAGAGAGGTGGCTGACAGATGAGCCAGAATCATCCCAGTGTTTTTTTATATATTTAATTGGAAGTATATATGTGTGTGTCTGTATGTATGTATACATGTATATGTATATAAAGTGATGTAATAATGTGTTAGTACATATTAAATTAATACAAATATTTATTATACCATATTTATGTATATTTTATGTTACATATACATGTAGAAGAAATTGAACAAGCAGCATCTTGAGCCTGAAGGAAAGACCACTAGGGGGACATAATAGCTAAACACTTGTATTTGAGAATCTGCTTATCCAAGAGGAGTTAGATTTGTCCTGTGTGGCCTCACAGGTATTTGACAGTAGTTTAAGATTTGTGGATGGATTTTGGCTCACTGTAAGGAAAAATTTTCTCAAAATCAGATCTGGCTAGGGTAAAGACAATCTTCTTAGAAAATGACACATTCCCATTCTTCAGATAAATTTACGTATAAAACAGGAATTTCAGAGGCGAGTCAAACATTAGTATATGGTTTAAATATATGGCTTTTACAGTTATTTAAAAACTGAAAATAGAGGATTCATGCTGATTCTAAGTTTCTTTATTTATAAATTGACAATAGTAATACCTGTCTTGCCCCTTGAATGCTGTTTAGCAGATGAGAATAGATAATATATGCAAAGATCACAAAAATATAAGAAATAAGTATTTCTATTGTGCCAGAGGAAATTACTCATTAATGAGTGTGAATCAGATCTGACTAATACCACAGTTTTTCATTAGTTCCTATAAGAAACATCCAAATTAATATACCTAAAGATATTACATGAACTTGTATTTCTGAGATTTATGTTATTAGAAAAGGACACCGACTTACTTTAAAGGGACTTGGATTATTTTTTTTGTTTGTTTGTTTGTTTGTTTTTTAATTAATAAATTTTATTTTTATATTCCCATACAATTGCAACCCCCCATTCTGACCCCAATCCCTCCCCTCCCGCCCCCCACCCCCCAAAAAGTGTCTCTGGTTCATACTTTTTGTTGATTTTGATTTTCACTTTCTTATAGTTATTCATTTTCCTGGTCCCTTATTTAAGTATTCTAGATTCCTGCTTTGAGTGAGACCATCCGGTATTTTTCTTTTTCTTTTTGGCTTATTTCACTGAGCATGATCACTTCAAGCGCCATCCATGTTGCTGCAAATGGCATGTGTTTATCTTTTTTGAATGCTGAGTAATATTCCATGGTATATATGTACCACATCTTCTTGATCCAGTCATCTATTTTTGGGCATTTGGGCTGTTTCCAAAGCTTAGCTATTGTAAATAGTGCTGCTATAAACATAGAGGTGCAGGTGTTCTTTGGAATTGATGTTTCTGTGTTCTTTGGGTAAATACCTAGGAGTGGAATTGCTGGATCCTGTGGAAGCTCTATGTTTAGTAGGTCCAGAAATCTCCACACAGCTCTCCATAGTGGTTGGACCAGTTTGCACTCCCACCAACAGTGCAGAAGAGTTCCTTTTTCTCCACAACCTCGCCAACATTTGTTGTTGCTAGTTTTTTAATATGTGCCATTCTCACTGGTGTAAGATGGTATCTCATGGTAGTTTTGATTTGCATTTCCCTGATTGCAAGTGATGTTGAACATTTTTTCATATGCCTGTTGGCCATTCGCATTTCCTCTTCAGAGAAGTTTCTTTTTAGCTCCTCTGTCCATTTTTTGACGGGATTATTTTCTTTGTTGTTGTTGACTCTCATCAGTTCTTTGCAGATTTTTGTGATCAGTCCTTTATCATTAGTGTTGTGTGCAAAAATGTTCTCCCAGTTGGTGGGGTTTCTCTTTGTTTTGGTTATTGTCTCTTTTGCTGTGCAGAAGCTCTTTAATTTGATGTAGTCCCAGCTGTTGATATTTGCCTTCACTATCACTGCTTTGGGTGATGTGTCTGTAAAGATGTCTTTGATATGCAAATCACGTAGTGTTTCACCTATATTTCCTTCTATGTATTTTATGGTTTCAGGTCTTATGTCTAGTTCTTTAATCCATTTTGAGTTGATTTTTGTATATGGTGTGAGGTAGTGGTCAAGCTTCATTCTTTTGCATGTAGCGACCCAGTTTTCCCAGCACCATTTATTGAACAAACTTTCTTTGCTCCAATGCATAGTCTTGGCTCTTTTGTCAAATATTAGTTGACCATAAATCTGTGGGTTTATTTCTGTATTTTCTATTCGATTCCATTGGTCTGTATGTCTGTTCTTGTTCCAATACCATGCAGTTTTGATGATTATGGCTTTGTAGTAGAGTTTGAAGTCTGGGAGTGTGATGCCTCCATTTCCTTCTTTTTTTTTTCAGGAGAGCTTTGGCTATTCGGGGTTTTTGGTGATTCCATATGAATTTCATCAATAATTGCTCTATTTCTTTGAAGAATGACATTGAAATTTTGATTGGAATAGCATTGAATTGGTATATTGCTTTTGGTAGGATGGCCATTTTAATAATGTTTATTCTCCCAGTCCATGAGCAGGGGATGTTTTTCCATTTCTTTGTGTCTTCTTCTATTTCTTTTAACAGTGTTTTATAGTTTTCTTTGTATAGGTCCTTTACCTCTTTTGTTAGATTTATTCCCAAATATTTGATTTTTTTTTGTTTCAATAATAAAAGGGATGGTTTTTTTGATTTTTTTCTTCTTCAGATTTATTGTTTGTGTATCGGAAGGCTACTGACTTTTGCATGTTGATTTTGTAACCTGCCACTTTACTGAACTGATTGATGAGTTGAATTAGTTTTTCTGTGGAGTTTTTGGGGTTCTCTATGTATGATATCATATCATCTGCAAATAGTGATAGTTTGACTTCTTCTTTTCCTATTTGGATTCCTTGGATGTCTTTCTCTTGTCTTATTGCTCTGGCTAGGACTTCCAGTATTATATTGAAAAGCGGTGGTGAGAGTGGACATCCTTGTCTTGTTCCAGATCTTAATGGAATTGCTTTCAGCTTTTCACCATTGAGAATGATACTGGCTGTTGGCTTGTCATAGATGGCCTTTATGATGTTGAGGTATGTTCCTTGTATCCCAAGAATTTCAAGGGCTTTTATCATGAATGGGTGTTGCACTTTGTCGAAAGCTTTCTCAGCATCTATTGATATTATCATATGGTTTTTATATTTCTTTTTGTTGATGTGTTGGATAACGTTGATTGATTTTTGGATGTTGAACCATCCTTGTGTCCCTGGAATGAATCCTACTTGGTCGTGGTGAATTACCTTATGGATACACTGTTGGATTCTGATAGCTAAAATTTTATTGAGGATTTTTGCATCAGTGTTCATTAGGGAGATTGGCCTATAGTTTTCTTTTTTTGTGTTGTCCTTGTTCGGTTTTGGTATTCGTGTAATGTTGGCTTCATAGAACGTGTTAGGTATTATACCTTCCTTCTCAATCTTTTGGAAGAGTTTGTGAAGGATAGGCACCAATTCGTCTCTGAATGTTTGGTAGAATTCATTTGTAAAACCATCAGGTCCTGGGCTTTTGTTTTTGGGGAGGTTTTTGATTACCATTTCAATTTCACTAATTGTAATTGGTCTGTTTAGGTGTTCTATTTCTTCTTTATCTAGCTTTGGGTGATTGTAGAGTTGTAGGAATTTGTCCATCTCCTCTAGATTGTTGAACTTGTTTCCATATAACTGTTCATAGTAGTTATTAATTATTCTTTTGATTTCTGCTGTGTCCGTTGTGATTTCTCCTCTTTCATTTATTATCCTATTTATTTGTGCTTTCTCCCTTTTTGCCCTTGTGAGCCTGGCTAGGGGTTTATCTATTTTATTTATTTTTTCGAAGAACCAGCTCTTGGTTTCATTGATCTTTTGGATTGTTTTTTTAGTTTCGATTTCATTTATTTCTGCTTTGGTTTTTATTATTTCTTTTCTTCTACTGGTTTTGGGGTTTTTTTATTGTTCTTTTTCTAGATCTTTGAGCTTCGAGATTAGGTTGTTTCTTTGAGTTCTTTCTTGTTTCTTGATGTGAGCATCTATTGCTATATATTTTCCTCTTATTACTGCTTTTGCTGCATCCCATACATTTAGGAAATTGGTGTCCTCCTTGTCATTCAATTCAAAGAATTTTTTAATTTCTTCTTTTATCTCCTCGTTAGTCCAGTGGACTTCCAGTAGTGTGGGTTTCAATCTCCACGAGGTAGGAGAGTACCTTGCCTTCTTTTTACGGTTTATTTCTAGCTTGATGCCTTCATGGTCAGAAAAGATGGTTGGTATGATTTCAATCTTGGTGTATCTGTTGATGTTTGTCTTGTGCCCCAGTATATGATCAATCCTAGAGAATGATCCGTATGTGCTTGAGAAAAATGTATACTCAGATTTTTTTTGGGTTTAGTGTTCTATATATGTCTGTTAAGCCCAAGCACTCTAGAGCCTTATTTAGAGCTTTAGTGTCTTTACTTATTTTTTGTCTTGTTGATCTATCCATTGTTGATAGTGGTGTGTTGAAGTCTCCCACTACGTATGTGTTTTCTCTGATGTCTGTTTTCAGAGATGCCAATAGTTGTCTGATATATTTTGGTGTTCCTTCGTTTGGTGAATATATGTTAATGAGTGTTATTTCTTCTTGAAGTATTGTCCCCTTGATCATAATGTAATGACCACTGGGGTCTCTTTTTATCTTTTTAAGTTTGAAATCTGTTTTATCTGATATGAGTATAGCTATTCCTGCCTTCTTTTTTGGTCTATTTGCTTGTAGAATTGTTTTCCATCCTTTCACTTTGAGTCTATTTTTATCTTTTGCAGCTAAATGTGTTTCCTGGAGACAGCAAAAGGTTGGGTTTTGTTTCTTAATCCAGCCTGCAACTCTGTGTCTTTTTATTGGAGAGTTTAGTCCATTTACATTTAGAGTTAGTATTGATATGTTAGCATCTGTATTTGCCATTGTGTTTGTCTTTCCTTTGATTTTATTTATTTATTCTTTTAATAACTTTCTTTGGCCTTCTTTTGTTGTTATTCGTCCCTCTGAGGTTCTGGCTTTAGGACTCCTTGTAGTATTTTTTGGAGTGGGGGTTTAGTCGTAATAAAATTCTGGAGTTTCTGTTTGTCTGGGAAGGTCCATATTCTTTCTTCAAAGAGAAAGGAGAGCTTTGCGGGATAGAGTATTCTTGGTTGGCATCTGTTTTCTTGGAGTCTGTTGACTATGTCCCTCCACTCTCTCCTTGCCCGTAGTGTTTCTTCAGAGAAGTCTGATGTCAGTCTGATTGGTTTCCCTTTGAATGTTATCTGTTTCTTCCCTCTTGTTAGTTTCATTATTTTTTCCTTGTCTTGGATTCTTGGGAGTTTTACTATTATGTGTCTTGCTGTATTTTTCCTTTCGTCATGGAAGTTTGGTGTTCTTCTTGCTTCTTGTATATCAATTTTCAGATCCTTCTTCACATTTGGGAAGTTCTCTTCAATTATATCCATGAATATTTTCTCTGTTCCTACATCTCTCTCCTCTCTTTCTGGGATTCCTATAACTCTTATATTTCCTTTCCTCATGGAGTCAGATAGTTCCCGAAGTCTTTCTTTGGTCTTTTTCCTTCGTACTTCTCCTTCCTTTTCTGTTTTAGTTCTTTTTATTTCTGTGTCTTCAAGAGTACTTATTCGTTCTTCCATTTCATCTATTCTGCTTTCATTGCTTTTCCCAGAGTTCTTTAGCGTCTCCATTAATTCTTTGATCTCCTGCATTTCTTTTACTTCCCTCTTTAGGGACTCAATTTCATTCTTCTGGTCATTAATTATTTTCCCCTTATCATTGTTTTCCTTTATGACTTCTGTCAGTTTTTTAATCACAGCAATTTTAAATTCTCTATCGGGAAGGCTCAGAAGTTCTTCCAAGTTACTGTCGTTGCAATCTGGTAGATGGTTTTCTTTTTGCGGTGTGCTTTTTTGCTGAGGAGTTGCTGGGTTGCATGTGGTTTTTCTACTCCCTACTGCCTGTTTTCTAATTTGCCGTATTCCTTGTGACACTGTGTTGCTGGTACTGGCCGGCATCTTGGGCGACCTTCCCAGCTCACCACTGGCTCCTCTGGGGAACTTCTGCTGGGTTCACAAGTCTCCAGCAAAGAAAGGTCCCTGCTCTGTCTCCTAGGTGAGCCTTCTGCTGGGTTCACACAGTCTCCAGCAAGAAAGGTCCCTGCTGCAAAATGCCGGTGCAGGGGATGCGCTCCCCTGCACACCCGATCTGCCCCAGCGGTGGGTGCTGCTCCCCTCTGGGCTGGAAGTGCAGGCTAGAAGGCGCCCAGCATGGGCAAGCCTCCCAGCTTACCTCTGTCTCCTCGGTGAGCCTTCTGCTGGGTTCACACAGTCTCCAGCAAGAAAGGTCCCTGCTGCAAAATGCTGGTGCCCGGGACTTGGATTATTGATGGATTTATTTCCCTTTCATACTTATTATTTAGTTAGTAGCATTAATATATTATTTTTCTTGGAAAAATCTGAAGATCTTGGGTGATCTTACAGATAGCTTTTTTGGTTGCTGTTGGTACATTGTTCTGTTTTATATGTCTCAAAGCAGTTTTGGAAAAAAACAAACATATATTCCAGGAAATTCTACTTCTGCAAATACTTTAGAAGAATTGAAATCATTTCAGAGAAATAAAGTTAGATTTCTCAAATATATCTATTTATAGTCCTTTAGTGGTCTTTATTAAACTTTAAAGGATACAATGTTACTCTGATTGTTACTTTTTAGGCAACATAGAAAAATATAAATGAGATATTGTGTTGAAATTCTTAATTACTATTTTGCCTTGAATGTGTTAGGTTATTTTTCCACCTCTGTTTCAATCACTGACCGTCTGTAGACTTTTAGTACCTGCAGTGATGTTTGAGGAAACACATTGAATAACAAATGCAATACAAGATCTTGGATAAACTATTTAAATATCTAATAAGAGCTAATGAAGAAAGCATCTCAGTCAGCATAAACATTATCATGGTGGAAACTTAGCCTCATTTCCCCAGCATCATCATTTATTTTGTTGTTCTAAAGTCAATTACAGTACTAGCTAAAGTCAATTACTAGAAAGTCAACAAAATGTGCCACCTTGAGTACTGTGCCAATAGTTGACAGAGTTGCTGGAGAGAGTACTGCATCAGGATTTAGGAGTCCTGGTTGTGAATCTGCCAATTTTGTGACCTTGAGATATGCCTTCAACCCTCTGAACTGTATTTTCCCCATGTGCTTGATATCAGTATGTAACCATCCCACCTTATTTGAGGATCAAATACGATAGTATATAAAAATATATTTAAATTATTATAATACTTCAGTAGTATTCAGTACAGCCACACACATTCTTTCCATTTATATTAATACCTAACATTTTTTATGATCTTTGCTTTATGTATTTTCCTGTCTTTTTTGGCTTCCACTTCTTAAATGAGAGATCTGATTTTGTGAGAACTAGCCCATGGTATATCCAGAAGTAACATCCATTCTTCTGCCTCCAAATCCCCATATTCTTTCTACTCCACTCCTTGTTCTTCTAAGCCCATCTTTTATTCATTTTAGGAAAACGAAATAGCAAGTTAAGGAGAAAATGACAGCGGGGGAGGCTGGTTGTTAGCCTTAATAAAGCTAGATACTTGTTATTTAAATGATTTCTCCATGTGATCTTCAATGGCATGTGATCTACTTGGTAATGGAAGGGATTTAACAAGGAGTTTATTGAATTTATTCTAATTTTGATACATAGAATAAATATTCATTTTATCTTAGTTAAGTTAGGTATTAATCTAATGTACTATATTTCTCAACACCATTAATAATTGCCCCTCTTTTCCTATAAGGAGCCTCCTTAGACATATATTCCTAATCTTATCCCCAAAGATATTTAATATGACAGGTGTACTGTATATCTGTTTATGTTCTTTGACCCATTGGTGGTGCTAAACTATCTGCTCATATTTATTTGCCTTATGAACTATTTCTGCATGTTGAGAATGCTTGTGAATGAGAATACACGATGGAAGGTTTGGCAGTATAGCTCTGCTTCGAGAATTGCTGTGGAGCTTGAAAGCATAGCAAAACTATTGGCCAGCTTAGTTTCAAATTTGAGTTCAAGCTGTGTAATTTTACTAAATTGATTTGTCCTTGTCTCAGCTAACCTATCAGGGATGTGGGGATTGCAAAAACACTAATGTCATTGTTTGTTCTTATACTTAGGGCAATGCTAGCACATGGAAAGTACTCAATAAATGCTTTACCGCTATATTTTAGGTTTCTGAATTAGGATTAGGAGAATTAGAACTCATGTGTAACTCATTCGGGTAGTGCATAGTTACTTATTGCATATTTCTAATTTGTATGTTGATGTACATATTGTTTTTTTTTAAGATTTATTTATTTTTATACAAGAGCTGGGGTACAGGCCAGAGATGCAGGAGGGTGAGAGGACTCACCAATGACAGAGTGGGGAACAGAACAGGCAGAAGGACCGAAATACACTGCTGAGGGGAGCAGTGGGCGCGACAGGAGAGGTCTGCACCATGTGGGATTCTCGCCTGCCAGCCGGGATGGAACTCACACTGCAGAGGCTGTGGACAGCTTCACAGCACGGTGCTCAACCCGCTGCACCACCGGGAAGGCCCGATGTACATATTGTTAATGTACAAAGACCCATGTAATTTATATGTTTCTATACATATTTTTCTTTCTAGATTATGCACTTTTCAATTGAGGGAAAGACCTACATCTTAGGGATTTTTGTATTTTGTGCATTAAAACTCAATTTAAATAGTTAACCTCTTATATATGTTTTCTAAATGTAATAAAATGGTGAACACCATTGTTTCATAAAATTAAACCTTTATAATATAAGCTTGGAAAACACTATAGGAACAGGGAGGGAAATTAATGTTATTGGTTTGAAATAGCATGTACCTCTTCAGAATAGAGGTATATAGAATATACCTGTTCAAAAGACATTTTTGCGGAAAGTATGGCAAGGGAGAATTTCCCTTCAGTCACTATTCTTTTAACCCAAATAATTTACATTCAGCCATTGTGTAATTTGATCATGGTCTTGATTATTCTTTGAAAGTTAAAAATTTAACTTAGAAATTCTATGTGTATCTTTTTTTTTTTAAGATTTATTTATTTATACAAGCACTGGGTACAGTCAGAAGCACAGGAGGGTGAGATAATTCACCAGAGCCAGAGCGGGGAGCAGAACAGACAGACTGATGAAGTACACTGCTGAGGGGAGCAGCGGGCAGCAGGAGAGGTCTGTGCGCCATGTGGGACCCTCGCCCAGTGGCCGGGGATCGAACCAGCACTGCAGAGGCTGTAGGCAGCTTCACAGCCCAGTGCTCAACTGCTGCGCCACCAGGGGAGGCCACCATGTGTATCTTTTAATGCGTAATTTTGCTTTCAATTATTCACATACTTGTGAATTTTTAGTGGGCATAGTCAGGCATATTTTAGCGGGCATAGTCAGAAAATAAAGATAAGTGCTTTGAAAAAAATTAAGCATAGTTATGGAATTTACTTTGCTTATTGTGTTCAAGGAAGACCTCTCAGAGGAGCTAACATTTGAACTTGTATGATTATTAGAAGACAGCTACAAATGCAGGCACACACACAGAACAAACACTGCAGAATGCAAGAGTATTCTAAGCAAAAGCAGTAAGTAGAAATAAGCAGAAATAAGCTTATTATGTCTGAGGGAGTGCCACTACACTTATATAACTGGGCAATACTAAATAGGTAGGATTGGGAACCCATAGCTGCTATGAGAGACAAAAAACACTGAAGTTAGTTGAAATAAAAAGAGAATTCATTTTAAGGAATCTGGGTATATCAAGAAAATCAGGGCAGAAAGATTGGTCTCATAAGAAATTAGAACAAGGGACAGAAAACTATTGAGAGCTGAAGAATTTTTCATATTTATAATCTGTCTCTTTCCCTCCTCCCTACTTCCTTATAAACTTCCTCTGTTTTGACATATCTGTATTTAACTAGAAGTTCCTCAACCCCATTTTTTTCATTTCTCAATTTGAATGCTTTACAATGACTATGTATATTCTCTTTAATTATATAACTTCTCTGAATAAGAGTTTAAATTTTATGAATTGGCTTATCTTGAGTCACTTATCTATGTCTGGTCCAATTAACCAGACATGAACCGAGTCAGAGAAGTTAAATTGGCAGGGCAGGAGCCTTGGGAGCACAGTTTATAGAAGGACATGTATAGGTCTGACAGAGAGCTCAATCGATTTATGCAATGATGATAGACTATAAAGGAGCAAATAGAGTTGGCTCTGAGTAGACTTAAGTGCTTGGATTGGCTAAGGTTAACTGAAAACATCAGGGTTTGAGTAAGCAGTACAGCTTACTCAAGTAGATAAGCCTTTTGTGATTAACAGTGTCTATGTCATGAGCTGTATGATTCATCAGATCATCCTCCAAAGCTTCCTATGATGTCCAGATGTTTATTGTAGAAAGGGTGGTATGCAAATACAAACAGACATAACTTAGAATATATTGGGAAAGCATGAATTGGCATCCAGAGTGACAGGATTGAGATCAAGTTGTAATAATAAATGTTAGGTGGCTAGGGTTAGTCTGTAGATATCATTAAGAAGATGTGTTTAAGCAAAGACATGAATGAAGAGAGGCAATGGTAGCATTTTGGGAGCATAAACAGAACCCTAAAGTGGAGAATGTTTGGTCTGTTGAGGAACAGCAAAGAGAACAGAGTGGTTGCAGTGGATGGGGTCAAAGGAGATTAGGAGGAGAGAAGAGCACAATGTTAAAGAGGTAGAAGTATGTCAGAGTTGACCCTGTAGGTTCTTTTCTAGCAAAAGGGATCTTTTGCAGAGTTTTGAATAGGAAAGATCATGATCAACATATATAAAATCTTCTCCTATAAACTTACCTGAAATATTTGCAATTTGTGAAGTTTGTGTCACAAAAAGCAGAAGGTGCTATACCAGAAAATATGTAATAGAAACATTCTGCCAGTTGTTGTGTTTTGAATAGAGAATTAATGTCAGAGGCAGATTGGATATGGGTCAAAGGCGAGTACAAGTATTTTGTCCTGAGAGAGTGGAGTTGTCATCAACTGGATGGAAAAGACAATTGGTGGAGCAATTTGAAGAAAAGGAAGGTTAGAGGAATTGTGATCTAGTAGATAAACAGAAGATTAATAATTTTAATAGTAATTGATTAGGGAAAGTGTGTTCTCTAATATTTGACTATAGATTTTTTCTTTACTCTCCTCAAAACCCTGCTATATAGATTGCAGTCTAGACTCTTTAGCCTGGTGGGAAAGACTCTTCCTCTCTGACTCTATATTTTTGGTTACATTTTCTTGAGTTGTCTCTCTTGCATCTACAGTTAGAGAACCTTTGCATTAATCCTGTATTGGATGCAATAGATAAAGTACTTGTTTACTGTAGACTTAGTGATTCAACTACAACATGGATTTGCTGGATCACATTCTGGATTGCTTTCCATGTTAAAGATTCTTAAAGGTCCTCATGTAAATAAGACAGATGACTGAGCTGGTGATTCTGATTTTAAAGTAATACAGGATTTTTATTATTTTAAAATTTTTCTCTAAAGACAATTCTGAAACATAAATTACTAAAATATTTGAAGCAATAACAGCATCATTGGGATATATTCAAGATGCTTTAAAGAGGACAAGATTTTCTTTTAAATCAATTTTCTTTTTTTTTTTTTTAAGATTTATTTATTTATTTATACAAGCATTGGGTACAGTCAGAAGTGCGGGAGGGTCAGAGAATTCACCGGAGCCAGAGCGGGTTGCAGAACAGGCAGACTTGACGAAATACACTGCTGAGGGGACCCGCGGGCACGGCAGGATAGGTCTGTCGCATCATGTGGAACCCTTGCCGGGACCTGGGGATTGAACCGGCACTGCAGGGGCTGCAGGCAGCTTTGCAGCCCAGCGCTTAACCACTGCGCCACCAGTGGAGGCCCATTAAAGCAATTTTCTTTTAAAATAATTTTAAACTTAGAGGAAAGTTGCAAAATTAGCAAGAAAGTTCCTATATGTTCTTTATATAGCTTCCCAAATGTTGACTTCTTATATGACCATAGTTCAACTAATGAAACTGGAAAACTGCCAAACAGAATTCTATTAGCTAATCTAGAGGCATGATTGAATTCCATCAATTTTTCCATACTCTCTTTTTTGGAAAAAAAAGTTCAGGATCCAATCCTGGATCCTGTATTGCATTTCATTGTTGCCTCTGCTGAGTCCCCCAAACTGTAAAAATTTTTCCATATCTTCTATAACCTCAACATTTTGAAGGGCAATGACCAGTTATTTTATAGAATGTTTGCTTGATGTTTCCTCATGATTGAATTCAGGGTATATAGGAAAGTACTCTTTTGAATTTACAATCCAGTGCCTTTGTTCAGAAATTTTATATGTGCCATATATGAACATATTTAACATTGAAAACCATGATTATCTGGGTTCTTACCACCAATAAAATCTGAGGATTCCTATTCACAAATTAAAGTGAATGAATCAAACAAACTTTTTGAGAGTATGCAATAAAAATGTGTTACTGGGTACCTTGGGAAATACAACAGAATACAACACACAATTCTTTAAAGTACAGTCAAAACTGGAGCCTCAAAAAAAAAACCAAACTGGGGCCTCCCTGGTGGCGCAAGGGGTTAAGCACCACACTATGAAGCAATCTGCAGCCTCTGCAGCATGAGTCCGACCCCGCCAGCCAGAGAGCAACCCACATGGCAAGGCTGACCTCTCCTGTCTTGCCCGCTGCTCCCCTCAGCAGTATATTTCAGTCAGTCTGCCTGTTCTGTTCCCCACTCTGTCTCTGGTGAATCCTCTCACCCCTGGCTTTTCTGGCCTATACCCCAGCTCTTGTATGCAAAAGTAAATAAATCTTGTATGCAAAAGTAAATAAATCTTTTTAAAAGTACAATCAAAACTGTACCATCAAGCTAAGAAGACAAGACAAAGAGTTTGTTCAGTATTTGTCTGAATTTGTTCACTGTTAAAATATATATGCATAAAAGTTTAAATGACAGCCTTATTAAAACATATTAAAGGGAGATCATTATTTAATTTTAAATCATTGAGTCAGTTAAGACTCTTTCTTATAGCTTAAACAAACAACAATAAAACAATTTTATTATCTCCTATGGAATGAAAAGCCCAGAATTCAGGAGGATCTTCTGCATTCAGTGCTTCTGTTATGTCTTCAGGACTTGGTTTCTTTCACCTCCTGTAACTGTCTCCTCTTTTGTCATCTTTATTTTTTTTAAAGATTTATGTTTTTTGCATACAAGAGCTGGGGTACAGGCCAGAGATGTGGGGATGGGACGGGGTGAGAGGATCCACTAGAGACAGAGTGGGGAGCAGAACAGGCAGACTGACTGAAATACACTGCTGAGGGGAGCAGCGGGCGAGACAGGAGAGGTCTGCCTCGCCATGTGGGTTGCTTCTTGGCCGGCCGGGGATCGAACTCATGCTGCAGAGGCTGCAGATTGCTTTATAGTGCAGTGCTTAACCCCTTGAGCCACCAGAGAGGCCCACTCTTTTTGTCATCTTTACTCTCAGCCTTCATGATTTAGGAAAATGGTATCAATAACTCCTGTCCCTCTCTCCTTGGGTATTAGGCACAAGGGAAAAGAAAAATCACTGTCCAGAAACAATGGTACATCTTTCCACATCTTGTCTGATTAAGTTGCATATTCATTTCAGTACCGACAGCTGTGGCTGGAAGAAAATAATCGAAAGAATAGGTCTGGTTCATATGTCCCATCCTGGGATCTGGGTGCAGAGTCAGCCTCACTTTACTGAGAGGGGAGGGAGCTTGTTCCTCAAAGGTAAAAAGGAAAGACTGTGAATGCCTGCTAACGGGTAAAAACAATAGGTATTTATTATACACCTCCAGTGTGAATGAGTTTAAGTCTAGAGGAGTAAATATTCTTCAATATGTGAAGCAAATTATTACTCTATTAAAGGATATATGTACATACAAACAATTTGCTATTGTATGCTTAGGTCATGGAAGAGGCTTATACAATTTAAAAACATTAATATGTCACTCCTGTCACTCCATAAGATGTACCTTATTTTCTTCTCGAGTTGATATCCACATTTGCTCTTCATCTCTCAGTCTCTGGTGGTTGTATTTCTCAGGATGTTCCCCCTGTTAAATCCTCAAAATAGGTGATAATTTCATTCCCTGGGGTCTTCTAGTCTGGGCTGCAGATGCCTAGATTTTTGAAGCTGTTCTTCTTAACCTTGTATTCTGAGTGTTTTGTTTGGTTGAGTATAATTTTCTTCTTTCTAATAGGCCATGTTGCAAACTGTCCAACCAGGTGAGACATGATTTTTCAATCATTCTTTTTTTCCCAGCATTAGCCAAATTATGCATCATAGTTACTTCTATAAAAATCTGCTTTTTCCCTCCACTTCCAGTCAACTTTGTCATGAAATGTTTGACAGGGAAGGCTATACATTTTTTATACCATTTGGAAAATGAGAGAAAAATTTCCTGAATGGGTTAAGTAGATTCTTGGTTGGAAGCTTATGTTGGATAAAATGACCACTCATGTTTTATTGCAGCCCTAAGGCAGGATGGGACTTAATGCCACAGTACAAATAAGCTGCTGCCACAACTGGGCACCTGGTAGATGCCTTTTGATGATGGTGATTAAATAAAGGTCAAAGAATATCACTGCATCCTAATGGTAGTCATCACACCACATCAGCCTTTCCCCTGGTGCCTTTGAAAACACTACTTGAAAAGACTATAAAAAATATGTGTTTTGTTTAGGCAGCAAATGCTCTCATTAGGCATTTCAAGCTTTCTTCAGAAAAATAATACAAATGTTAGGGTTCTGAGTACTAGATTGTAGGTTTAAAAGAAAACTAAATGTAACCTTTTGTTATGTAAAATAATAAACTCCTAAGATAACCATAAGGCTTTCTTTTAATACAAAGTGTATGTCTATCTTCCAGAAGACTCTACAAAGAGTCACATGATATGATCACAGATCCATAGGGGAAGAATAGGACACATTACCAAAGTAGTAGTTAACGTTGCTTAATTTTCAGTGGAAAGTACAGAGATTTCTAAAGAGTATTATTTCCATTTTTCAAAAAGTAAACTTGAGTAATACAAAAATTGTTATAGTAGTTTAAAACAATGGCCTTTCAAATTGTTTCTATTCATTTAACATCTGGGCCTCATCAAGGCAGTAGTTTGTCTTGCCTTTCCAATACTCTTAAGAAGAATCAGATAAGAAATCCACATGTTCTTTCAAATTGTGTCTGTACCTTTCCCTGCCACTGACATGAGGCTTAAAACTGCAATAGAAGACAGAAAGGCTGTTCAGTTGAAGGCAAAAATTCTTATTACTTAGTCGAACTGTGCTATCATGAGTTCGGTGAGAAACATTTATTATAGTTGTCTGAATTTCAGACTAATGTTCCCATAGAATTGACACCATTGTTGTTAGCATCATCTGAAGAATTTTTCTATTTACCAGATAAGTAAACACCCATGTCGCAAGGGGTCAATATTATGGGGTCACTAATATTGTGATTGGAGACACAAGGTTTTCAGGATCTAATCATGGACAGCAGAGTACTGTTGTTTTTGTGGGTTTCTGAAAGTAGGCAGATTTATGAATATCTTAAAAAGTGTGTTTTGACAAGACTCCTATGTACATTTAAGCTTGAGAAGCACTTGTTTAGATCACAGTGGTTTGGAATGTGAATTCTGGACATGGAATATAGGATTAATAGATCAGGTCAAAAATCACAATGTATGGGGCCTCCCTGGTGGTGTAGTGGGTTGAGTGCAGCGCTGTGAAGCTGTCCACAACCTCTGCAGCGCAGGTTCCATCTCGGCCAGCTAGGGAGATACCCACATGGCGCGGCAGACCCCTTCTGGCTCGCCCCGCTACTCCCCTCAACAGTGTACTTCAGTCAGTCTGCCTGTTCTGTTCCCCACTCTGTCTCTGGTGAATCTTCTCACCACCCCACACATTTGGCCTATACCCCAGTTCTTTTATAAATAAATCTTTAAAGAAATAAAAATAAATAAAATAAATAAAAATACAGAAGAGCTTTAAAAAAAATCACAATGTATGGTCAAACATATTGTTGACCTTCCAAATATGGCCCATTGACTCTTTTTATACATCTTGCAAACTAGGAATGACTTATACATTGTTAAAGGTGAAAACAGTATTTTGTGACATGAAAATTATGTGAATTTTAAATTTCTGTATTTATAAGTAAAATTTTATCAGAATACTTAGCCATATTGATTTATGTGTTGTCTGTGACTGTATGCTCTATAAATAGAATTGAGTAGTTGCTTAGAGAGACAGTGATGTGCAAAGTTGAAAATATTTACTATGTGGCCCTTGGTAGAACAAATTTGCCTATCTTTGAGATAGGTAGTCTTATTCGAATTACTTAAATTATCTGTGCCTAAGTTCCCTCATCTGTAAAATAGGGACAATAAATTTAAAACCTGTATCATAGAATTGCTATGAGAGAAAAATAGGCTACATAATGTAATGGTGACAAGCATATATTCTGAAACTAAATGTAATTTAATATTGGTCTGCCATTTAATATGCCTCAATTCCATCATCTGTATAATGAGGAAAACATAGGACCACATCCTACTTCATAGGGTTGCTATAAAATTAAATGAGTTAGCATAGGTGAAGAATATCAAGTAGAGTCTGTAGTTACTACTGTAATTTTTTTAGTATTGGTGGTAGTGCTGTAGTTGTTTTTCCTATCTCAAAAGATTATTTTAAGAATTAAGTGTGATTATCTAGGTGGTGTTGAAGACAGCTCAATAAATGTTAACTGCTATTGTTGCTGTTAATGATGTATTGATTAAGCCCATTTTCGTCATGTACTTCCATATCTATGCTGCCGTTGAAGTGCTATCAGAATTAAAAGGGAGTAAATATGTAGAATGGAATACTTCTCTGATCATAAAAGAGAAACTCATGCCGTTTGTGGCCACATGGGTTGAACTGGAAGGGATTATCCTAAGTGAACTGAGACAGAAGGAGAAAGATAAATACTGGATGATTTCACCTGTAGGTGGAATATAGAGAAATCAAACAAAGGATCAGTGAAAGACAAACTTTAAAACACTTTAAAGATGACCATAGATCTGAGGCATCCAGTCGGGGAGCAAAAGGGGAGGGGAGGAGAGAAAACATTGGGGAGAAGATTGCAATGGACTATGGTGGTGGACTACGGGTGCTTTGGCGGTGGGAAAACTATCATGACCAAACCTGAGGAGAGAAATTCTGTATTGTGAAAAACAAACAAAGGTTGTGAAATAAATGATATGTCATTAATATAAATAAATAAATAATACAAGGGAGTAAAAGAGAAATAATTTGGAGAGGTCTTTCAGGTGATTAATATTTCATTTCTACATTCAAATTAATTGGTGATATTAACCTCAACTCAGCAATTAATTAGTGCCAATGTCCATAAGTGATTTTTTTTTTTTGGAATAGATGAGAACACTGTGATTTTATATTAACTGGCAATTCTATAAGGACTGAGTGTGACTCAAGGAGTTACTGATTATTTTGGTCTGTGAAAGCACTCCATCCTTAAGTATTAAAAAAAAAAAAACCTTACGCTACTAATCAAATTATCATTAATTCAAAATTAGTGGAGTCCACTAATTTTTTTACTTTATCATACATACACTTTGGGCCAAATCACCAAAAGTTGACATTTAGCAAGATTACATTTTAATTCATTTGCAAAGTAGAATAAGAAGGCAATAAAAATACCTCATTTCTTTTTGTGTCTTGAACTTATGATAACAGAGAAAGTGCTTGGCAGAAAGATCAGTGCTTAAAAAGAAGTTGAAATGCAGAAATTGGTTGGAAGAAGTTTTTTTGTTTACAGATCAATACTGCGTTCAGTAAATCCAGAAAAAGAGAGACTGTCTCAGGTTTGGACTGGATGAATTAGTGTGAGAAGTTTTTGGGAGTTGTCTTTGAACTTCTTAGTAGCTAAATTTAACATAATGTATATGATTGACTCTAACAATCATTTGATTATAGGAAAGACCTGTTATTTTTTATTATAAGTCATTATAACTTTTAGCATTAATAAAAAGTTCTCCTTCAAATAAGAGTTAAAAATTAGAACTAGGTTTCTAAGAAAAGTTGAAGGATGTGCATGTTAGTGTACAGTGAGTGTGTTTGCACACTTCTAAAGTAGCAAATTAAATTTAGCTGCATTTAAATAATAGTTTAACTTTTGCATCAGTTCCCTTTCAGTCCTATAATTTGGATAATTCCTCGATATCGTCATTGAATCCTATTGAAATTCAATATCCACATCCTCAGAAGAGGAGAAAAAGGTAATCTTTCTCTATATTGAAAGAAAAGTCCATCTAGAGAAAACTTTACAACTCTGGATTGCCTTAATGTTATACTATATTTTAAAAGTATTTTATAAATAATTAGTTTTTTGCTCTAAATATTTACTGTATGCCCTGAATAGTGCTGTGCTAGTATCTGTTTTAAAATGTTAATTTTCTAGGACTGTGCTTATTCAGATTATTTTTGGAAATTGATATCCACCATATGCTGCTGATAATTATCATACTACGATATTACTGTGCCTAATGGAATCATAAATCAAAAGCTTTCATTCAATTCCCATTGACATACTTTATGCAATGTCTCAGCTACCTAATGAGTCTTTATCGCCCTCTACAGTATCACGTTAGATTTGCTCAACACATTTTCTCAATTGATAAGCAGGAAGCAATTACTTAAACTAAATTCACTTACAGGACTGCAGTATTACATAATTCTGGGGGACATGATTTTACCATTGTCCTCCACCCAGGAATGTACAGTGCATAAGACAACCAGCCAGGTGTTAACTTTGTACAAACATAGAAGAATTCAATTTGGGGTATTTATGTTTACTCGTAGAAATAGTTAACTTGGGGCCTCCCTGGTGGTGCAAGGGGTTATGACACAACCTATGAAACTCACCACAGCCACTGCAGCACAAGTTTGAGCCCCAGCCAGGGAGATATCCACATGGTGCAGCAGACCTCTCCTGACTCGCCCTCAGCAGTATGTTTCAGTCAGTTTGCCTGTTCTGTTCCCCACTCTGTTTCTGGTGAATCCTCTCACCCCCAAAAAACTCTGGCCTGTACCCCAGCTCTTGTATGCATAAATAAATAAATCTTAAAAAAAGAAATACTTAACTTACATAAACCAACTTTTGCCTAGAGATGAAAGTTTAATCACACGACTCAACTACTATATATTTAATCAGTATTCACACTTGTTTTGTGAATAACCATTTGTAGTGATACGTGAATTGCCAGCAACACTAGAGTATATAAAGATTTGAACTTTAGAATTTATACACGATTAAAGTTTTTAACTTGTTTTAAATAACAAACTTAAGAGTCTTTACTGGGAAGGTAAATAGCTTTAATGTATTTACACTACAGTATTTTCAGTGTGAAGTTGGCTAGTTATGTAGGCAGAAGCTGTAGGAGTTGTGATAGTGTTTTAGGTGTGTCTTCCAATTTCTTGACTTCTCTATATTTTTAAAAATTTTATTAGAGGTGCCTTAAATTTTTGGAATGCCTCATTCCTCCACAGTTGTCTCCAAAAGCTGATTTTTTTTTATTGCTCTTCAAACTATATGTGACAAGAAATTGAGGAAGAATGGAGTAAAGATGAAGAGAAGAAACCCTGGAAAATTAACTTGTCTTTGTTAACATTGTGTGCCATGTACAAAATCAACCCAGAACTATTGCCTCTCTGCATTGAGATTGTCCTCAAGTTAACTTGCTAAATTTCAGACCGATAATATCTATTTCATTTTTGCTAAACAAGACACATAAGTAATATGAGAGTGCTCCCACAACCTCTCTGCACTAAACTTGTTTTGGTGACTGGAATATCAAGAAGGAGGGATCTCAAGATCTTTTCTATGGACCTGCATCCTTTGAGCCCCCACATTATCTGGAGAAGAACAAAAAACAGATAATCAGACCTCTTAAGCGATCCAGCCAAGTAAGTCCTTTAGCAGTGAGTGGGTAAGATGTTGAGGAAGTGAAGGATATTGGAAATAACAATAGCTAGAAATCAGACAGTTGGGCAGTCCCATCTGCAGCCCCTGCAAGCTAAATGATATTGAGAACATTACCTAGATTCCATTCAATGGCTTTTTCTTCATTTTCAACGAGGGATAAAAATCCCTACTTCTCAAGCTTGTTTTAATAGTGCTCTGCATAGTTCCTACCACATGGCACATGGCAATTGATAAATATTTGTTTCCTTACTACTAGGAAGACATGCTCCTATCAGTAATATAGTCAGATGGGCTGTGAATTTATCAGATATCCATAGACTTAAAGCAGAGAAAGTACTCAAATCTTCCTCATTTCTTAAACTAACTATGGAGTCTGTTTTTTTTTTTTTTCCACTCATTCTGATTTCACTGTGGATCTTTCTTGATCCTGTTCTATACTTCAAAGAGTCTTTCAAATGAGCAATGGCTTTACATATTCTGATGTGAAAGCATTTAGACCAGTTCTTTTAGCAATGCACAGAATATGTGATTCTCTGGATATAGCTTCCTTAATGTTTACTTTTTGGGCCTTGGATCACTATGAAGCTAAAATAACCTTCACAGCGAATGAAAGTGAACATGTGAGTTTCCTTTTAAACTGTAGAGAACACCATACTTTATGTGGTCAGCAGAACAACAGCTAGTTCTAACCACTACTGACTAGTCCTACCCTAAAGAAATAGGATAGTTTCCTGACTGTTAAATTGTAAAGCAAATATTATGTGTTAGAGCAGTCAGCTGAGAAAGATTTTCAGGGCAGTATTTGATTTGAGGCTATTGGCATTTCTATAAAATAGAATAGGTAGCAGTAGAAAAAAGAAATGATGACTATGCAGCCAGACAGAGCTTTTCCATCCCCATCCAAATCATGGTGAGTGCAGTTGACAATAATGTATTGCAAGCTTGAAATTTGCTAAGAGGGTAGATCTTGAAAGGAACTAAAAGAAAAAGAAAGTGGTAACTTGAGTTGATGTTATGTTAATTAACTTTCTTGTGGTGACCATTTTGCAATGTAAACATGTATCAAAACCTTGTTTATCTTGAACAGATACAGTTTTTAGGTGTCAGTTATTCCTCAGTAATGCTAGAAATAGACCTGGCAGCCTTGTTTGAGATAATTTGTTTGCAGTATTAAATTGTCAACCATAAAAGCAAAACTTACACTTTATTAAGATGCGTTTATTTGAGCACAGCAGAGGAATTGCAACCCAGAACTTACAGACTAAGACAACCCATAGTAAAGTGGGAGCGCAAAAGAAGGGCAGCTAGTTTTTACAGAGGAAAGGACAAAATTGGAAGGGACTGTTCTGAATGAAAGTTCATTGGTGGAAGGTGAGACTATAGAGTGGTGGTGGCTTCTAGTGGCTGATGTGGTCTTTCTCATTAGCCAGCAGTTGCTAGACAAGGAGGCAATCTTCCTTCCTCCTGACTAAGGTATGTGAAGAAGCTTCTTCCTGTTTTGAGGAAGTAAACAACTTACTCAGCATGACAGCATGTGAGACCTTCAGGTGTTTATTGCTCTATTTTAAATGAGGCTTCCTTTATTCCTTTCTTTCCACAAAATAAATGATTGACAATACAGTAAAACTAACATTGAGATATACTAGGAGAATTGATATGACTTGGCTATAAAAATGATTTTTAAAGTGCTAATTATTGATGATACAATGTTTTATCAAACCATCTTTTATACTTGAGATGTTTAGTTTCATAAAAAATACTTGCCTCTTATTGACTGAAGATGACATGCTAAAGTACTTCTAAGTACTATGATTTTAACCTCTCCTACACATATTGTTTTTCCTATAACTAAGGTGTTTCTATGTCCAAATTGCAACACTTGAGAAAGAATAAGGACCTCCCTAATAATTGTCCCAGGACAACTGTTCTATGCAAACTGGGTGTGTGATTACTCATTCCCCAGTTTTCATTAAATGCAACAAATACATGCTGGATACAGATATGCAGAAGACATTTTGCATTGAACCAAAGATGTATAAAAAGGAATACACTTCCCTTTACTGGTCCTCTCCTTCATCATGAACAAGCAATGTTCTGCTTTTAAAGAGTTTGTTTCCATATAAACAATGTGTTATCCAAGTTAAACTATTTGAAATCCTCCAAAGGAGTAGAGCAGAACAAGTTCAGTGTCCTGAGGAAGATTGAAGAGGTGCAATGGTTAAAGAAAGCATCTTTTTAAAATTACACATATGAGACTCAACACAGCATTTGTCTTGTTTTGACTTGTCTCACATTAGTGTTTTCACTTTCCATTCATTTGATCACAAATGGAATAATACTCTCTAATAACTCCAAAACTGAAGAGTGTAAAATGGTGGGGGAAAAGGACATGAGTGATAGTGTTTCGAGACTACTTGTAACGTGTGATAAATGAGCCAAAGAAGTCTAATGTACAATATAATGAATATGGACAATAATACTGTGCTATAATTATGCAATGGGATAATGATTGCTCCATTGGCAATCATCTTGCAGTGTATAAATGTATCAAAGTGTAGCTCTACACCTTAAAGTTGTTCAATGTTACAGGGCAAATTTACTCAGTAAAAAAAAAAAGGAAGCCTATCTAATGGAAGGTGGGAGGATGCAATATTTCAAAAGTGTGCTTCTCTTAAGGATGAGCCTGAAGGGACAGTTAGAAGGACTAAAGATGGAAATGAGTGTGGGATGTATCCTGGGGCAGTCTTCTTTTGAAAGAAGGTTTATATTCTGTCATGATGGCTTGAAAAATTCATGGGGGAGGATAAATCAGGCTTAGTGTGTTTAGTCTCTGTGTGGGAGAGCTGTAGGTGCTCCGGCTCACCGCACTGTGGAGGACGTTGTATGCCAACCTGAGGAATGCACACTTAGTGTGACTTGTTTATTATTTAGGACATGGTTGTCTCCCCCCAACTTCTTCCTTGTTCTGGGTATCCTCTCTGCATTTACAATCTGAGGTTATCATTAATTTTTCTCCATTTCTTTCAGATCTGTTTTCCTGATACATATGCTCAATATATGAGCATCCTGATTTCTGCTGATTATAATACAATAGCGACAGACTTTCCCTTGGTGCCAAGTGTTCTGAGTTATCCTTTTGCCTAATCTTACTTAGATAGCTGACCTGGCTTTCCTTTCTTTTCTTTTTCTTTTCACTGTGTTCTCTTTCATGAGATTTTACCCACCTCTTTGTGGGTATTTATATCAGAAATCAATATGTGTGTCCAGACAAGTGCATTCATTTGTACTCATGTGCACACATACACATCTACACACTCCTATTTAAGGGTTTGGACATTTTCATGCATAAAGGCAAAGAAAGGCAAGACTTAGTGTGTTCAAGTGTTTTTAATTGATGAGAAGTTCAAAAGGCAGAGAGAGAAATAGAGGGAGAGGGGGAGGGAGAGAGAGAGAGTGACAATATAGTTGAGAGAGAGAGAGAAAGAGAGAGAGAGAAGGAGAAGAAAGGATTTCAAGTAATAGACTCCTGATCAAACTCCAAATGCTCAGCCATATAGGCTGGGCTCAGAGCAGGCTGGCTAAGACCCAAAAGCTTGCCAGGAGTCCAGTGCACCATCTGGAGTAGAACTAAACAAGGGGTTCAAATGGTTGCGGAGAACTGGGGTAGTGGAGAAGTCCAAATCTACAGTGTCCCATAGAATCCACCATGAGGGGAAGATGATGGCTGCCCTCATCCTTGAAGAGTCTGCCTGCCAGAGCTACCCGGCATGTCTCCCCTTCCTGTTCATTCCATACCGGTAATATTCCTGTTACATTCCTTCTTTCTTCACAGTTGCCCTTCACGTCCATCCTGGAAGTCCTGTTCATGACATGCCAGGAGTTGTAGTCTAAGGTTGTTGAGAGCTTGGTGGCATGTAAGTGGGGGTTGGGTAAATGACACCCATTGCTGTGGCTGCAGCAATGTTGTTAGTTCCAAACTACTGATAGTTGGTCATTTTCATGGTGTCTATCAGATCTATGTTTTCCTTGAAAATTTAAAATCCACCCCCTCTTTCACATTCCTCTAAGTTTGCTGTGATCCCCAAGTTCCCATTGAGCTCAATTTGGAAATGATGAAGGGACTCACTTGTCAGCTTTTACCTCTGACTACTAGTTAATGGGCATTTAGCAAATACTATGTGCTGGTAATTCAAGACTTCCCCCTCTCCAGATCTGTGTAGATGGAGATAGTTCAGAAAGCCCTCAGAGTACATCTTCACCAAAAAAAAAAAACAAAAAAAAAACCTGGGACTTCAGGTAATTGCTGTGTCTAAAATCCCTAGAAAATCTAAATCAAAATTGGAAGGAAATGAGACTCAGTTCTCTTGTATATTCACTGTATCAATATAGTTGATCTAAAATGCTAGGAAATCCTGCTTCAATGGCTCTCTGAAGCTGCTCTGCACGCATGCCAAGCAGAAGCTACCTGAAGTTCACCTGCACAATGATGTGTGTGCAAGCTAATAACTATGGTTTCTTGCCTAACTTATAATAGACAGAAATGTTCACTTCCAAGTTAATGAAAATAAGGATGTAATCATTTCTCCCATTTTTAAGTGTGTATGGACTCCATAGACCTCAAGTTCAGAAGAATGGCAGTGCCTGCAGGCAGTGTGTATCCATCAGGAGAGTTTAAAACAGTGTTTCTCAAAGTCTTACCCTTGGATCAGTAGCATCAATATCACCTGACAACTTGTTAGGAATATAAACACTTGATCCTACCCTAGTTTATTGACTCAGAAACTCAGATCAGACAATGCAATATGTTTAACAATCTCTCCAAGGGATTCTGATGCACACCCAAGTTTGAAAAGCACTAGGTTAAATTATGCTGCAGTAGCAAATGTGTCACAAATCTTATTAGTGTAAAACAACACAATTTATTTTTCATTCACGATTCCTTTCCATTCTTAGCACGGACCCATCTCTGCCTTGTTGCCTCACTAAGGGGTCCTGGTTGACAGAATAATCCCTCTCCCCCATCTTCGACATTACTAATACTACACCAGAAGAAGAACGAGAAAAGGAGGTTCTCACGCTGATTAATAGACAAGTGATGTGCACTAAAGTAGCCACATGGCTCTATGTTCAGTAGGACAGGACATAACCTGGAAGCCAGAGAGCTGGTGATGACTGCCACTCTATCAGGAGACAGCAAGATCTTGAGTTTGCCACAAAACAGAAACAACAGAATCACAACCCCAAGGGACCCATACAGCCAGGAGATAAAGGGAACCAATGTGAACCTATTTGTGCCATGTGGCCCATTGCAAAGGTAGACCAGTGTGGAAAGTGCTTGGAGTGGGCCACGGGGATAGGCACTTCCAGTTGCCATGGTGATGCTTAAGATCTGGGATTTTTGCATGACTCTAGACAAGGGAGGAAGCACAAAAGTGACTGAGATTGAGATTTAAGTTGATTTAAAGAAAATTGTAATTCTGACAAATGGATTTAGTAGAGTAAGATACATATCCATGAAAGCTGTTATCTGTGTAAACTGCTCAAGTTCAGCATTTAATGCATTAGTTTTAGAGGGACATTTGTAAGTGCTTTTGATGATGATAAAGTAAACTCTTTGGATACTTCAGCACTGACTAAATTGACATATTGACTTGGAAAATCCTTGACTTTAATCTTTCTAAATTCATATTGGGACACAGTTATTGGAGTAATATGAGTCATTGGCACTTAATCATTTCTTTGTTATTTTGACAGGTAATTCTTTTTCATCTATTAGAAAATTTTACACATATCACATTCAGCTGGCATTCTTGGGTAATAATCTCTGCCAGTCTTACTTTTACCTCAAAATAGAGAGAAAGTGTTGTTAGCAATATCATGATGAGAAAGTAGTCACAGTAAAAGTTGAACTAATGCAGCTTTGTATAAAAGCCTGTCTCATTGGATGAAGTTTTTATTACTTTGACATTCTTGGAAATATCACTGGAGTTTTAACCACTCTACAATCACAAATGTGTTATTTCTTGAAGATTGAAATTTTTACTTACTGGTCCTGATATTTTTTTCAGTTCCCTGCAGTGCACTAATAAGTGATTAAAGCCTTAGCCTAGGAAGAAACAGCTCCCATAGAAGAATTTGTGTGGTTACCCTGTGTATGTGTGCATGTGTGTGTGTATGTCTGTCATTGAGTGTCAGAGAGTAAGGTCAGACATATATTACTAGAGAATATTTCACCTTTTTTATTAATTTATTTTATATAATTCTTACATCATTTTTCATTTTTGCATAATGTATGCATTTTCATTTTGGTTATATTCCCCATATGGTTCCACCCCACTTATTTTGACCCTAATCCCTCCTCTACTTCCTCTCCTGCCACCCCCACCCCCCGTAATGTGTCTCTGGATGGAGCTGGAAGGGATCATGCTCAGTGAAATAAGCCAGAAAGTAAAAGAAAAATACCGGATGCTCTTACTCATAGCAGGAGTTTAGAAAACCGAAATAAGGGACAAGAAAAAAGACTAAATAAAGAAAAAAATCAAATCAACAAGCAACTGTTTCACCTTCTTACTATGAAATAAGCCCATTTAACATTTCCTTACTTTGTGACCTTATTGTTCCCCATTCTTACTATAGGTGTATTTTGCCCAGAAAACTTGTTTATTAAAGTTGTTAGTATACTTTAAGTCCAAATGTCACTGCTCATCTCTGACTTTTGTACATATTACTTTTGTCTTCATATTTTAATTTCCTGCCAGAAATTAAGCAGTGGACTTAAGCAGTATCCTTAAGCAATGGCCACCAAAATTTCTCGTGGAGACTCCTGAAAATTAGCATATATTGTGTGCCATGAATTGCCTTTTGCAAAATTATAATAAATATATTTAAGAAAATGGTGTAAGTATATAAGCTCCCAGTTTTACTTTTCAGCAAACTTTTCTTTTTCAATGTGTTTTGTAGGTATAATACTTAGATAATCCACATATGGAGAATTCCTTTAAATATGTCACAGGGCCTTCCTGGTGCACAGTGGTTAAAGTCTCAGCACTCCCCACTCTGTCTCTGATGACCCTCTCACCCCCCACATCTCTGGCCTACACCCCAGTTCTTATATGCATAAATAAATGAAAATGAATCTTAAAAGAATAAATATATCACATTCTGTCATAAACAAATCGATAAGGATAGCAACTATTATAAAATAGAGGGAAAGAATATGTTATCTTTAAAATAGT
Organism: Talpa occidentalis; assembly: GCF_014898055.3. Lineage (NCBI taxonomy): Eukaryota > Metazoa > Chordata > Mammalia > Eulipotyphla > Talpidae > Talpa > Talpa occidentalis. Next base: position 26,381,936 of record NW_026555331.1, on the reverse strand, counting down.
AAAAATATTCTTACTAATGAAGATATTTTAGCTTCACTCACACAAATCTTTATATGAAATCCCAAACCGTTTAAATCACAGCATGGACCATAGGAATGTAGTTTATTTAAATCAGGTTTTTAATTGAAAGCTATTGATTTAAATCATTATTGCACCCCTGATTTCTGTTTTACTCACATCTTAAGCTGTGTGTGTGTGCGCACGTGCATGTGTGTGTGTTTGAGTGTGTGTGTGTGTAAATGACATGCTACATCTGGGTACTCATGGCATTTGTCACTTAGGAAACTTTTTCAAAATTCCTTGGGGTTGATTTTCTTTTCCCAACACAATTTTATTTGACATTAGTTCACCTCATCATCTTTTATGGCATAGAATCAGCAAATGCCAGGTTTTACTTTTTTTTGGCTAAAGAATGGACAGATATTTTAAAAGTCTGTAGTGGCCTGCTTTCTTTGACAACTATCATTTTTTCACAGATGGCGATTACCAGAATAACTGCTTGTTACTGGCTACTTTTGCTAATGTTTCTTTTCATGAACAATGTTATTTCTGGTGGTCTTTTTTGAAGACTGGTCAGTGAAAACCATCTTAAGTTTGGGGGGAAAGTATTTCTGTTTAATATAAAATGTATTGATTTTAATTTCTTTGCCTTCATGGTCCAAACCTTTGCGTAGCATGGTTTCATTTTTTTTTTGTTCTATGTAGTAGAATGACAAAAGAGATTCTGCTCTGTCGATCTATGGATTTTTCCTCCAAACTATGTGATACTTTGCTTCTACTGTGTAGGAAAGAGGAAAATACGTGAAGAACTTATTACTGATACCAAAATTGCTACTGCCCTTAATCAACTGAGTGCATGACAAGAATTAGGAACAAGTTTCACAATGTTACCTGTTCTTTGGTTTTTGAGCTGCTAGTAGAATTTTACTTTACATTTCATGTTGGTACAAAAAGTAAGGCCAGAATAGAGCTAGTTAAAACCTATGAAGCTATCCGCAGCCACTGCAGCATGAATTAAATCCCCAGCCAGGGAGATACCCACATGGCACAGCAGACCTCTCCTGGCTCATCCGCTGCTTCCCTCATCAGTGTATTTCCGTTGATCTGCCTGTTCTGCTCCCCACTCTGTCTCTGGTGAATCCTCTTCTCCCCATACACCTCTGGACTATACCCCAGTTCTTCTATGCATAAATAAATAAATCTTTTGAAAAACAATAAAAAAATACAGAATAGAGCTAGCTGATGTGTCTGATGAGATAAACTAATACTTTGGTCCTGCCTCCAGCAGTACCCTTGAAGTTAAATGTGGTGGAATTGTTCTTGCCTGAAAAAGCTGCCTTTCTTATCACTCTCTTAGTCATGACTTGCAATTTTAAATTATCGTCTGAATAATAAAGCAGTATTTTTGTTGCCTGTGACATTGAGAAATTAATACTAAGTATGTGGTCACTGAGTTTTGCTTGCTGTGACAAAAGTCGATGACCCAGGAGTCATAAGTGATACTAATGTTTAGCTCCTGACCGTCTGCTCCTTGCATTGTTGTGATACGAATTGCCATCACATGCGGATGACTTAAGTAGTTCCTGAGAGGTGACCAAAGAGACAAAATAAGGAGTGATCAAAGAGAAATACAGTAATACTACACATGAAGTATTGCATTTAAGATGTCATTCTTTTTCCTGGATATTTAAAAATCTCTGCATAGAAGTTGTCATTTATAAATGGTAGAAAGCATACAAAGTTTCCTTCTAGATTAAAATTTCTGCAAGTAGATTGTCATTTTTAAATGACATAATGTTTGTTAATGCAGAATGAAGTATTTGAGTGTGTTACAAAATTGCTGTACTGTCTAAATTTCTGTTCTAAGCCCTGCTGATCCATCAGTGAACGGGAGAGCTTCTGGCTCTCACATCGCTAATCAAGGGGTTAAAGACCACAGATAATTCACAAGAAAATGTATTAGAGGGAAGTGGTCTGAAAAACATAAATATGTGAAGGGGAAATTTGGCAAAATTAGGTTAGTTGATCAAAGAAGGTCTTTCTGTAAAGGAACCTCTGGGTTTAGACCTGTGTACCTGGGAACCAGACTTTTAGAGAAGGTGAATTGCAAGCGGAAGGGACTCCTGTTTACAAAAGCTTTGAGCTTAGTCCAGTCTCTAGGACCAGAAAGGAGCGTGTGAACAGAACAGAGAGAGTGAGGAGGGACAGAGATATGAGACTGACTGGTGGGCAGGGCCAGGGCAGGCCAGTTCCTGAAGGATATAAGTGACTTGGACTCTGTTCTCAGTGAAGCTACTGCAAGGAGTGATTTGATCTGAAAAGTGTGAAAAGATGACTTTGCTCTGTGTGGGAAATGTATTGAATGAGAAGAGTGGAAGCAGTAGTAGGTCCTGGTAGCATCTAAAGCCGGCTCGACAGTGGCTAGACTAGATGATAGCCAGGTTTCTCCTCACAGGATTCTCCAATTACCCTTTCTGTACACTGTCCCCACCTATGCAAAAGAAAAATCCTGTCTACCTAAACACGTCCTGCTTCAAGGCAAAAAGGGAAAGATAGTTTACCTCCTTTCTGGCTGTACCCCATTCCAGAGCTTGGGGATCTCAGTGTTCTTTCTCCAAAGCTGATGTTCAACCAGCAGGTGGTCTTGATGAAATTATATACACCTAGAAAATTATTTAAAGCTCCAGTAATAACTGTGTAGACACAGAACTTAAGCTGATGAAGGAAATTTCAACTGTCAGGAGGGTAGGACTATATATAATAAAATTCCTATATCTACAGTACTTTGAAGTTATGACTTGTGAGATAGGATTTACTGACCAATAACAAAGACTCCATCAAGCTGGATTGTCATTCTAGAAATATTTCCTTATGCAGGATTCCCAGATGCTGAAGCATCATTTCAAAATGCTGTGTTGTGGGAAATCAATGTGGGGGCTGATGTTAGCAAACAGGCAGATCCAGCTTCATGGGTATGAATTCTGTGCAGCAGCCTGGACTGGGACTCAGAAGGGCTTGCACTTGGGTTAACACCCTGCTGTTGCATCTTGAATTCTTAATTTTTTTTTTTCTTCACAATGGGCCTTACATTTTCATTCTGTGAGGACATTACAAATTATATAACTGGTCCTAAATACAGGGCTTGCAAAAGTGAAGATCTGTTCCTCTGCTATAAAACCTAGAAAGCCAAAGGCAGGAGTAGAACGGGTTTGAATAAAAGGATTCTGAGCAAAGTAAATTTATTAGCCAGAGAATTTTAGGATCATCTAGTCCAGCGGTTCTCAAGCAGCTGTGTGCATGGCCATGCCTATTTGATGGTGCCGGTCACAAGAAAATAACAAAGGTGATGATGCCCTCGGTGTTTTGTAAAGCTGTGTTTATTCCACTCAAAGTTCTCTGTTTCATTCGAAAAATACATTTATCTCGCCATTTTTGATCAAACTTTTTTGTTTTGTAACACGTTGGCTATACATATCCTCTGTTTTAAAAACAGTTCTGTAAAAATAAGACTTACCACCTCATTTCAGCCCAGTGCTTCTCGAGAGGAAAAAACCAAAATCATCCCTCTAACCCCTTTCTGCTCTCTGCTTTACAGTCACCTCCTTTTCTTCCCCACAACCTTGCTTTTATCTTATTCTAATTATTCCCAACAGCAATGATTCACAGTTCACAAATACGTGAACTTATTTCTAATAGTTGCATAAAAGGTAATCAGAACTAAATCCACATGGAATTAGAACTTCTTGTAGGCAAATTCAAAGCTGGGAATGAATTACCTCTTTGTGACAAGAGTACTTATCATTTTCTATCATTTGGTTTTATAAATCTATCCCCTTTTATGTCCTGAAGAGTAGCAGTCATTTTCTTTTTATCTTTGTGCCCCTGTCACTTGGTAATAAGCCTTCAATGAATATATAGAAAGTAAATGAAAAATGCATATAAAGACTTTTAACTAAAATGTTCCCAAAATGGAGGAATGTCTCCATTCTATCACCACCTCCTTTGGCAGTTCCAACCCTCCTCTGGCTAAAGAGCCATGCCCTGAGGAAAGGTTAATAAAGGTGCATTGCTTTTTTAACAGGAAATTAAAGTTAGATGTTTTCTCTTGTTTTAGCTGGAACCGAGCAAGTGTGCCCACATTTCAAAATGAGTATGAGACTCCCCCAAATCAAGATTTGAAAATCTGACATTCAGGGACTGATTTTATGACCCTTAGCTGACAACCCATCTCCAACCAATAGAACAGAATGGAGAAGAGAACAGGATTTTCAGAGGGAGAGAGAGAGCTGCTGGGGTTCTGGGAATCATGTCCTCCCCCGCCACCCCCAATATGTGTCTGAGGCTTCATTGGAACAACCCCAAGAAGGGAAAGGAGCCATCACCTGGCCAGTGTTCTGAAACCACTTGTTGGCTAGATGTGACCATACGAGAGATACCTGGACTGGAAGAATCTTAGGTCTTATCCAAGAGGACTTCCTGGGGATAGAGGTAACCCCAGCAGAAAGAACAGGCAGTGTACCTGGGAGCTGGGGGAAGAGCTGCTAGTGACCTGGGGGGAAAATTTGCATTCATTCAAACACAGGAAATTGCAGATGAGAAATCTGATCTAGAGTGAAGGCAGGGTGGACTACAAAGAACTCATGAAATATCCCACCTGACAAGAGCCAGATCTGAGCACCTAACACAATGCAGAGTGCTGATGCCAGCCAGTAAGATCCCTGGAGTCTAGTACAGTGCCTCGGCTATAGAAGCGAATCACCTAATACTTGGTGAACGGAAAGATGTGTAAACTTGTTTGGCAAATATTGCAGTAAAGATTATTGGCATTGAACCGATAAAGATGATGAGGTTTGGGTGAAAAGTCCTTTGTCCGATTTTATTCCTAGTCACAGCAGAGTCCAAGCACTGGCCTGAGAAGGAACCCAGACAAGCACTGTGCTGCCATGGTCAGGTTTGTGCTACAAAGCAGCTAAGTGTCCATAGGGCTGCAGGAAAGACCTTCCTGTAGCATTTGTACATACCAATATTCAGTGTCTCCTTAGGTGAAGCCAAGCCTTTACTTCTGGCTACTCTTCCTGGCAGAACCCAGGGCACTGTTGATTCAACTCTGAATAAGACAGTTCCTGACCTTAAGTAACTGATGATTTATGGATTAAAGGCAACAATTTGTCATTTACTTAACATACAGCTTGAGCCCAAGAAACATTAATTCCACCACTGCCATTGCAAAATTAAATGGTTGAATTCAGGTTCCCTACAGACTTAAAATCCTCCAGTCAACAATAAAATATAGATTTCTACCTTTTGCCACCATTGGATTTTATTTCTTATTCTTTACTGGTGATTGATTAAATATACTCTTTTAAATAAGCAGTTAGTAAGTAGGAATTTTCGTAAGTCCTTAATGGAATTATAAATTTATCTATATATGAACATATATTTTTTTTCTACTGCCCCCTTCCCCCTGGCTTTGTTAATAAGTGTTCTTTCACTTCTCTGCATTCGACCTCCATTTCATTTTTCTCCTAATGTAATTCACCTCCTGCAGACTCGTGAAGCCTGGAAAATGCAGTACTGAAATGCCCCCAGCACAATGCCTGTATGTCAACATTTGTGTGAAGGGGCCTTCCAAATTCACACCTATTTCTTAGATCCTGTATGCAATTATACTTTTCAACTTTCAAAATCAGTATAGGTCATAGATCAGGAGACAGTTTTTTTTTTTCACATAACTGTTATGAATATTGTGGTTTTTCAGCAAAGACCTATGACAGCAATTTCTTGAGAAACATTTGGGACAGAGTGACTGAACCAAGCTAGGAAGGAAAGGTGATGGGAAAAATAAGCATACCTTTATACCCTGTGAGCCTAAAGACGTGTGTGGAGCCTTATCTGAAGTGATGATTTAATCATTTATTCATTGAGCAATTGTTTCATTCATATAATAAATATTTTTAGTGTGATCATAATGTGCAGGGCACCGTGTTAGGTGCAAAGGGAAGTCAACTTCCAAACCCACTAGAGTGAAGTGAGTCAGACAAAACAGAGGAAAGTGAACATAAACACATATCAAAACTCAAGAAATGGGGCAGGAGCCTCAAAGAGAAAAGGACTTGACTCGTGGTTCAGTGCTGGTGAGAATGGTTTAGCAAAGAGGGAGAAATGAATGGCTGGAGTTGGGGGGGGCAAAGAACCAGGAATTAAAGTCTTGAGAAATGGATATAGGAGAAACCATCTTCTCTCTTTCCTGCTTCTCTTCCTTTATGTGTAAAAAGGCAGCTTCTTTTCCGAAGGATTGAAAAGAGAGCTTTGGCTCTCAATGCCTTTGCTCTCCAAAGAAAGAGTCGCTTGTCAGACTGGGAAAAGGACTGAGGATGTGTGTCCCAGCTCCTCTGCCTTCCTTCTTTGCAATCTGGTGCCCAAAGGATCCCGAGTCTCAGAGCAGCCTCACCAGGATGCTGCTTCTCCAAGCTGCCAGCTTGTGATTGGGTCCTGAACCCCCATATTCCTCAACTGGGTTGTGACTTGCAGAGGCTAGGGAGCAGGATGCAATTGGTGAGAAAACACATGGAAAGATGAGTTTTCACAAGAGGAGAACTGCATTCTCTTCTATAACAGGAAAATTTTTAAATAATGAAGAAAGACAAATAAAGGTTGATAGAGTTACCCTTGGGAAGAAATCAGTGATTTCTTTCATATAATTTTGAATATTATTTGTTTATCTGAGGAAAGCCTAAAATCCAACATTTTTTTAAATAAATTTTATATTCCGCATACAATTGCAACCCCCTTATTTTAACCCCAATCCCTCCCCTCCCCACCCCCCACCCCTCATAAAGTGTCTCTGGTTCATAGTTGTTTGTTGAAAATCCAACTTTTTTGTGCACTACAGTGGCCTTTATGCACTGAGTCGCTGTCATCCAAACAAGAAAACTCTAGATGCATCCTGTGATTCTCAAAATGGGAGAGAAGACATGGTCTAGCCTATCTAGGGTGGGAAATTAGAATCTAAAGAGGGCAATTAAAAAAAAATTCTTGGGCCTCCCTAGTGGTGCAGCAGTTGAGCGCTGGGTTGTGAAGCTGCCCACAGCCTCTGCAGCGCCGGTTCTATCCTCGGACGATGGGCGAGGGTCCCACATGGCACGCAGACCTCTCCTGCCGCCCGCTGCTCCCCTCAGCAGTGTACTTCCTCAGTCTGCCTGTTCTGCTCCCCGCTCTGGCTCTGGTGAATTCTCTCACCCTCCCACACTTCTGACTGTACCCAGTGCTTGTATAAATAAATAAATAAATAAATAAATAAATAAATAAATAAATAAATAAATAAATCTTTAAAAAAATTCTTTTCAATCGATATTGCTATTAGTAATGCAGTCTTACATTTAACATTACAAAGCATCATTTTCATCTGACAATATTTAGGGTGACTTAAGTTTTTTTTTTTTGTAGTCATTGATAGAATGATTAGTTTAAAGATTTAACCCAAGTGATATTTTCCATTAAATTCCTGAGTTAATATGTAAATAAGAGACTTCTATTTTCTCTATTCTTGCTTTTCCTGTATCTCTTGTCTTTATTTGGGGAACTTAAGATGAAAGATTGTTGTGCTACATGGATGTTTTAACTATAAACTAATCGCATTGGCTCAGATTATTACCTGCAGAAACTATCTTGATTAAATTTGAAATCGCCTTATGTTGTCCATAAGCAAAACTACATTTTAATCAGTTGGTCCATATGCTTTATACAGATAGTTTGTAATAAATCCTGTTAAAAATAGATACCTTTAATCAGCAATGCTGTATCAAAGCCTAAAGTCTGAAAATAGTCATATTTATTCTGATTCTTTTTCCTAAAATGAATAAACAGAGTGAAATTGATGTGACATTGGCATGTTACAAACCACTTCATCAAAAGTAATAAAATCAAGTTTCATCTCTATGAGTTATTGCAGAAGACTGTTTAACATTTACAAGAATTTGACTTCCAAATCCTTCAAGCCCTAATCTTTGCATTTGCATAATGTGTTTCTGCTTTCAGGATTTTCCAGTTGAAAGGTTTTGAAGTTCAAGGAAAAAAACTGAAATAAATTGGAAATTTGTATAATTTCAGAGTGAGTGCTTGCAACATAGTGGTATAATTGTAAAATACATGAAAGGAGAAACTCATAAGAATTTCACTACTATTAACTTAATATTTTGCAACTTTATAATAAAAAACAATAGGAAAAGTTTTTAATGAGTGTTCCAAAAGCATAGAGTATTTCTAATCAATACAATTATTTCATCATTAGATTGCTTGAAAGCAGTGAATTGTGGACTTGAATTCAGATTTTTAATAGAAGAATCCATGTTCTTTTCACATTTCCATACCACCACTGAAATTTTTGCATAAGAAATATCAATGCATCAAAACTACAGTGTTTCTTTAGAAATTACAAGGCTGGATTGATGAATAAAGAAGTAAAATATTATTTATATTTATCATAATACTGATAATAGAGATGAAACAGTTTCCCTTTTCTACCCAAGCTCCAAAGTATTCCCATAATGAGCTGAGCAGAAGGCTATGTTATATGCATGTGTTGAATTGATCATTGTGTCTGCTACCAAACTGCCCAAAGTCTTACATGCTTGCATTTTTGTCTTTTTTTTTCCCCATGATAAAGCCATTCATTCATCCAACAGTTTACTTATTCATTGCCTAATATATGCCAATAATTACACTAAGACCTGCGAATAAAATAGTGAGCTGATAGGAATTTATGTGAATGTAGGAATAAAGTTGATCTGGTGGTGAGGACTTCTAATAGAAAATGCTTCCCTCCTTCCTCTTTTCTGGGCTGATAGAAACATAGGGATAAAAATAAACCAGCTGGGATACATCAAGGACTATATGTCTTTTCTGTCAAAGGTCAGTAAGTGTACTAACCTTTTATGTTAGGATTTATTAAACTCCTGAGAGGATGATTGGTTTGGGATTTAATTTCTAACATTTTTGAAACAAAATCAGGTGTAATAGCAGCAAATTCATACATGCTTCTAATCAGTTCATATTATGTACTGTCTTGTCCTTGAGAGTAAAATCAATTGCATTGAGCAGCAGAATTTCTAACAAATGATTCATTGCACCTGTAGCTTTGTTCTTGAATTCTCTGTTCTCTGAGTTTTCAAGACAGGAGATTTCTCAGAATGAATACAGGGTTAGAAACCTAGCTTATTATAACAAGGTATCTATTTTTGATGTCCCATTAACTGTTCTAACCCCAATTTTCAATGTGGAAGCATTTTGCATTGCTTTGGAGTTGTCAGAGAAGATTGTATAATTCCTGATTCCACAGAAAGTGAGACTTTCTGTCTTGATCTTCCTGTTTGGGGCCACAGGGAACAGTGTGACCACAGCAGTTACTGAACATGCTGTAATTGGCACGGTTGTAGCCCAAGGGATTGTTTTCTTGTTTTAATGCATAAGTTTCCAATCTCCAATCTCCAGTCTGTCATTACTTCTGGTTGGACTTCTGAATGTGCTTTTTTTTTTTTTGCTGATTTTGTGGTTTGTTTTTAGCTCCTGAATTTGAGTCAGATTGTACAGGAGGGGTAACAAAAGCCCATAATTTTGCAGTGTGAAACAGTTTCAGACATTTGCTCTCAAAAGCTCATTTTGAGTGACTCGAGATTTTTGCAGCAGTCATGGTATCCTACTGGAAAATCTGCTTTCTCAGCAGCATCAGTACTTTAAAAAAAAAAAAAATCCTAACATTAGCTCTTTTAGGAAGTGAAGAGACAGCTTTGCTAACAGTAATGAGTTGTGCAAACCCCAGATGGCCTTCTTGCTGGAAATTACTGGAAAGGACTACAAGTGTTGGATCTTTGGGGCACAGCCATTCACTAACCTCCATGGAAATAAGTGTGCTTGTATACTTGAATAAACATGCAATAAATGAATGGGTCAAAGACTGAATTTATTTAGCTACTCTTAGTACTGTAGATTTCTGTGGAATTTTACAAAAATCCTTTCACAAAAATTAACGCACATCTTGTCTCACTACTTTCTTGGGTAAAGTAGACAGCATGAGACAGCTGTTATGGGGATGAAAATAGAAACTAGCAGTGTCCCGAGCCTAGCCCAAAGTAAACATGACTGCTAAGTGTCAGAGTTGAAATTTGTATCTGTCTCCTGATTTTAAAATGTCCTGGTTGGATTCTAACTTTCCAAACATCTTATCCTGTCACTTTCTCTAAACCACAATTGACCAGTCAACAAATAGGAAATGTGATACCTAACACATAGGTTTGTCATGATCAGTAAATGAAACATAATGTAAGTATAACATGTGCATTATACCCTATACAGTATAAATGTTCAATGGCTGTTCATGTGTTTATGTGTTTTTCCCCAAGGAAAAAGCTTATATAATACTTACATGTCAATAATCCTATGTGCTTTTATAAATATTAATTTAATCCTTATGTTAATTTTATGGCATAGGTATTATTAATATCTCCATTTAATATATGAGAAAACTAAGGCAAGAAGAGGTTAAGAAAAACTTGTTTTTCTGACAAGTTTTTCTTAACCTCATCTGATTAGAAGCATATATGAATTTGTTGCAATTATACTTGATTTTGTTCCAGAATCAAATTATCTCACATATATTTGTGACAGACACAAATTTATGAAAGTGTGGTTTTTGCATACTAATGTTATATCAACTTAAGTTTCTATGACCTAGAAACTCTTTCCACCATACTACAGAAAATTTTCTCAATTGTTATTACTCCAGGCTTCTGAAGACTATAGTAAGCAGATAGAAGTTTCATTTATTTCAGATAGCTACAGAACTCAGGAGTCTAACTAGTTATATTGCAGGTACAATTTGAATTCCACTTGGTGAAATAGATAATTCCAGTTAAGAACTCAAGTGAATACATTTTGTCTTGTACATTTAGGTCCTATCAGGAATTACTTTAGATTTAAGGTAGAGTTCTTCATGCTGTACTAAAACAAAATATCAAAATTATTAAAAGATGCAGAACAAGGGGCCTCCCTGTTGGCCTAGCGGTTAAGTTTCGGCCCTATCACCACTACAGCCTGAGTTCGATCCCCGGGCAGGGAGCTAACCCACATATGATGCAACAGACCTCTCCTGTCTCACCTGCTGCTCCCCTCAGCAGTGTATTTCAGTAGATTTGCCTGTTCTACTCCCCACTCTGTCTCTGCTGAATCCTCTCCACCTCTGCACCTCTGGCCTGTGCCCCAGTTCTTACACACACACACACAAACACACACACACACACACGGTGCAGAGCATGATAGACAAAGAAAGATAAAAAACATTTCTAGATTTTTTACTTGCATGTAAGATGATAGAAGGGTGGAGAGTTAGAAGATGAAAACCCTACATTGTGAGAGGAAAAGGGAAGGAAAGACCAAAAGACTATGACGAGTAATAAATAATAGGCATTAATGCTAAATATAGAGAAGCTTAGCGTAAAAACTTTCTTTATGGTAAAAGCTACTGAATTAGAGAATTGACCCAGATTATAGAAAGAAGACCTCAGTGGTGAGCACTGGAAAACCAAATTCACTTACCATGGGTGCAAATCCTGAGTTTGAGATTTATTAACTCATTTAAGTCAAAAGAGTCACGTATACTACTCAAACAGTGATTCAGAAAATGGGTGGAAGATATCTTATGTTTCAAATAAACTAGAAATATGTTATGCAAGAATAAAATTTACTTGATTACTATGAGAATGATTCTGTCTAAATTGGTGTTGGAAGTTCTTAGCTACTTCTTTTGTTCCCTAGTTCTTTCAACTTCACATTTCATCAGTCTACAGGATTTTGCTCCTTGGAGACTGTTTGAAATTGCAAGACCCCTATTTTTACAGAGTAGCAAAGACAGAAGCCCACCTAACACTTTTCTTCCAGTTCTTGTTCTTGCTTCCTCATGTTCCCTGGTCTCCTCCTTTGATTCTAAGTTTGCTTTTAATCACAGATATATATATATATATATACACATTTCTGCATATATGCACTCAAGTGAACAATCTGATGAATTCCATCATTTCTGAAAGATTCAGTGACTCTCTTAGGAGAAATATTAGGTTGTCAGAAAAAGTCATGATGCATTTTTGCTTGAAAAACATTAAAAAGGGGCCACCCAGGTGGCGCAAGGGGTTAAGACGCAACCTATGAAAGCTATCCTCAGCCACTGCAGCAGTTTGATCCCCACCCAGGGAGCTACCTACGTGGTGCAACAGACCTCTCCTGTCTTGTGCTCTGCTCCCCTCAGCAGTTTATTGTTCTGTTACCCACTCTGTCTCTGGTGAATCCTTTCACCCCTCCCCCCCATCACACACACACCTCTGGCCAGTACTCCAGTTCTTATAGTATAAAATAAATAAATCTTTAAAAAAAAAATACGACATGACTTTTCCAACAACCTAATATAACATTGCTCACTGTACAAACAGCTCCCATTAGATTGTCCTCTTGTTATCATCCACTCCTTCCCCTAGATCCACACTGTAGCATGAGTGAAGTTCCTCCATGGAGCATGGTCCCTGCAGGCTCACTGTTTTCTAAAGTGATGCAATAGCAATGAATTCTGAGAAGCTGATTTCCTCAGTATCCCTTGGAAGTTTGAAGAACAAAATTATGTCATCACCTTCTATCCTCTTATAAAAAGATCAGAGTTTGCATTGGTTGAGAGCATCCTATGTAAGTAATTTTACCCAGGAAATTTGCTTTATCCTCTTTCTGGGTGTATTTTATCCTCTTTTCATAGATGAAGAAATTGAATCTCAGAAATATGTTGATCTTAATTACTGCACTGAGAGGAAGTATTGGAATATATGTGGAGGAGGGTAGGAAAAGTTCTTTTCTGCTCAGAAATGGAGTAATAGGAGTAAAAGGCAAATATTATGAAATAGCAGAGTCTGCCTGGCGGGGCCATGCCAAGAAGGATGGTTCCTTTTGTTCTTGTCCTTTTTTTCCATCCAAGATGTTGGCACTCAGTTGCCTTTGAAAATGCAAAGCACATTAAACAAAGATCCTTTGGGTGCCTATTAAGAGATTATTTTTGTCTCTGTTTGTAATGTTTCATTTATTATCAATGGGTATTTTATCTCATGCACACCTACATATTCCATTATGCTATATTTACATTTGTTTAACACATTTAATTAAGAACATTGTTAAAAATTTACAAAGAATTCCCTCTTTCATAAAATTTGGAAATTGAAGGTAGCATTTAGCAGGTTTCCTTGTCAACCACAGTAGTCAATTTTAGAAGCTTTAAGGGAGTAATTCAGTTACCCACACAGTTCTGCTTTCTAAGAACGTGTAAATGGAAATCTCTTCTAAACAAGCCAGCAAACTTACTGGCAAGTTCCAGAATCCAGCAACAAAAGGAAGACACATACGTTTCAAGTCTTAATTGCAAGAGTGTTTGTTAGAGGAGGACATAAAGAAAGAAAAGGAAAAACACAGAAGGGCTATTTTCTGCTTGTCTTTGGCTTTTGGAGTCCAGAACAATGTCTTTTGCTGATTCCAGAGATTATGAGATGGACTTGTGGGCCACAGAGACAATTTGATGTGATGAAGAGCTTCATCAATTATAGTATCTAGCTCTTTATCTCTGAGAGCACCATCTCTCATTGCTGATAACTCTCTGTTAAGAAACATTAATTTAGTAATTTTGATCAAATCTAAAACAGGCTGACATAAGAGAAACAGTTTCTCCTGATAAAATAATCTGGTATGTGAATTTGAGAACTTGCCTACATTTTGAAAATAATCTTTGCTGAGAACTAGAAAGCAGTTGGCTTTCTTTAAAATACAACTTTCTTTGACATCTCCTACTCCCCTGCACCCCTTCTATCCCCAAATTTGCTTTATTGAAATTCAAATTTAATTTTGAAATAAAGTTTATAGAGTGAACTACAAGAAGTTGACATTTTATGGGTGAAAATGGTCAAATAGTGGTGATTTTTCAAAGTTTGGTGTCATCGTTTTAGAATAGTCTACGTGTGCATCTGAGTGTGCTTTTCTGGAAATCCATGCTAGGAAAAATTTGTTGCCTCTGTGACCTGAAATTTATTTCAAACTTGTTTTTCTTATTAATCTTAATGCATTCTTTAATTGCTTATAGTGAAATTATAACATTAGATTCTACAAATTCCAGACTAAGGTAAGAAAAGTATTCTTCACAATGGAGTACTACCCAGCTATTTAAAAAAAAGTTGAAATCCTGCCTTTTGTGACTACATGGATGGTCCTAGTGGGGATGATGTTGAACAAAATAAGTCAAGAAGCAACACAAATGGGCCTTCCTGATGGCGCAAGGGGTTAAGACGTGACCTATGAAGCTAGCCGCAGCCACTGCAGCACAAGTTCGATCCCCAGCCATGGAGCTACCCACATGGTGCAGCAGACTTCTCCTGACTTGCCCGTTGCTCCCCTCAACAGTGTATTCAGTCAGTCTGCATGTTCTATTCCCCACTCTGTCTCTGGCAAATCCTCTCACCCCTTGCACCTCTGGCCTTGTATGCATAAATAAATAAATCTTAAAATTAAAAATAAAAAAATGAAAAGCAGAGCTAATATTTAAAAAAACAGAAGCAACACAAATACCACATGATTTCGCTCATATGGAATATTGAGAAAGAAAGAAATAGACAAAGCCAAACCAAACCCTAGAAAGATGACTGTAGAATTGAAGCTACCAGAGCAGGGTACAGGCAGGATGCCAGTGGTCTGTGGTGGAGAATTATGGGAGCTTTGGTGATGAGTGGACTGTGGTAACTTTTATCTGCAGATGTATGATCCTCCAGCCCTCAAGCATATACAATAGTGCAAACCAACATTATCTCAAAAAATATATACAATTTTGAAAAGAATGTTATTATTGGAAAGATGAAGGCATTAATAAAAGGTAGATGACCCCATGCAAAATAAATCCATGTTTCCTCAAGTATCCCGGATAGTAGGTGATTTTTAGTGATTCCTCCTTGAAGAACTTTGCATGCAATTTGCTTAACTTTCAGATACAGCCTCCAATCTAATTTCAACAAAACAGTCAGAGGGATTCTGTTAAGCTACAGTAATTATGTGATGACTCCTTTGCTTCCATCTTCTCTTGGCCTCATCCTTGAATGGCCTGGAAGCTCTGTCCCATCCTCCCTGAGCCCCTGTCTTCCAGCACCATCTTGTTGCACTCATCTCTCCCTTTTGGTGTTCCCACCGCCCTGTTCCTCTAATGCAAAAAAAACATGTTCCTCATTTACTGAAATGCTATTCCTCAGGTATACTCAAGGCTCCTTCCTTTAGGTCTCTTCTCAAAATTCCATTTCATGCATAGATCATAGTAAATTCATCCACTTCTATGGTTGGTAGACATTTGGGTTATTTTGGTACTTGTGCATTGCAATGGCACATCTAGGAATATTCTTTACTGTGTCTTTTGGGGGACATATATATATATTTGTGTTTGGCATTTCCTAAGAATAAAATAGGTGACTCAAAAGATACATGCCTTGGGCCTCCCCTGGTGGCACAGCAGTTGAATGCTGGGCTGTGAGGCTGCCTGCAGCCTCTGCAGCGCCGTTTTGTTCCCTGACTGCCGGCGAGGGTCCCAAAAAAAAAAAAAAAAAAAAGATACATGCCTTGACCTACTGCAATGCATTAACCCAAAGTGTTCATATTAATTTGCACTCCCTACACTGGTATTGGAGATCCAGTTGCATTTCTTGCACACTTAATATCATAGCATGTCTTTCACATCTGTAACTTTGGTGGGTGTATTATTATGAATGTAATGTAGTTTTAACTTGCATTTCTAGTTATTAACACTGTTGAGTACTTTTTAAATTTTTGTTAGCAATCTGCATAAAGTGAGTTGATTTTCATGAATATTAAATAGGTAATGTAAGTGCTGTGTAGACTTGGCAAAAATCGTATAGGTGGTAATTAAATGACAAATTGAGTGAGTTAACATTGCTTTCATTAATGATTTTTTTTTTTTTACTAATTGACACATTCTATTTCTTAAATAAAGCGTTTGCTCTGGTAAATTGAATTTAATAGAATGTCATCAAACATTCATTATGAAACTCCCCTCTGTGAATGGTGTTAGGCTCCAAGGTCTATGTCATAGGAAACTCCCCAGAGAAATACGTATTTACTGAGCATAGAAGTATGTGCGATGTCCTACTGGGGTAGAGAATGGGAGCTAACCTAATGGAAAAGCCTGGAAGCGTGAAGACAGATGAAATGTTTAGGAAATTGCAGAGATTCAGGTGTGATCACCAGAATTGATAAACTCCCAGCTTGTTTTCTATAGGGAATTAAGACTTGAAAAAATGATGCTTACCACTGACTTTTGAAAGAACCAGGGGCCAGTAGTATGCTGAGCTGAGGGTTCAGTTACATTAGAAATATCACATGGTACAGCTTGAATTATTTGATACCTATACCATTTATTGATGGTTTTTACACTTGGAGAAACATCCTCATGTGTAAGTGGGGAAGTGTTTTCTAGATAGCTTTCTGCATTCCATGTTGGGCCTGATGTCAGCTCTCTAAAGTGTGGAAGTGAGCAATATCGTCACTATTAACAGTATCTGAAGAAATAATATAAGTTTTCTAATTTTGCAGCTTAAATGCTGTTATATGTAAAACAGAAAGCACTGACAACTTCTAGTAACCCAAACAATTATTTCGTTTTCCATTTCTGAGTTACAGCTATTTAGGTCTAACTAGTGTTTTTCAATAGCACTAACACTTCTCAGAACTAAAAACAATAGCCAAATGCTTTATCATCATCTGCCAGCACATTTTAATTTGCTATTACAAAAATTAATATCCTTATCATCCTACATCTTCATATATTTCAATAAAACCTTTCAAAATGCTACAGCAGACGATTTCTTGTTCTCAACTAGTTTTCAAAATGTGAAGAATCTAAAATACTATCAGAAAGTTGATAGTTTCTAGTAGACTTTGTCTTTATTTCAGGGCCAAATGTAACGCAGTTGTTTAAAAAGTATGGTGGAGATAGACATGGAACAAGAGTCTCGCAAGTGGGTCATCCCAGCGTGTGGTCTTCTCTACCTGCAGGTTAAAGAAAAAGTCCCAGTCAGTGGATATCACGGCTCCAGGGTTCAACCCTTTGGCTGGTGCAGGAAAGCAAATGCCACAAGCCAGCAAGCCCCCCACACCCAAGACCCCCATTATTGAAGAGGAGCAGAACAATGCAGCAAACACCCAGAAGCATCCTTCCCGGAGGAGTGAACTGAAGAGGTTCTACACCATTGGTGAGTACATGACTTTGGAGGCAAGGGGACAGAAGCAGGCTTTCTAAATGGCATGTGAATTGGCAGGTCGGTGTTTAAATGCCTCCTTCAATGTGTATATCTTCCTGGTGGCTTATTTGCATATTTTTTTACTATGGTCTGAACATGGAGACAGAAATACTAAAGACCTTCAGCAATGTTAAATAAGAGAGCAGAATTGAGGATTTTTCTCTGTACTGGTCTAAGGGGAGTAAATTGTACATAGTAGGCTTTCCAGCTTCTGAGCTTATATGTGGCATGCTGTGTTCATTTTCATCATTCTCCAGCTGGTGCCATTTTGGTTGTTTTAGTTCTTTTCCTTTTCCCTCTAGGCTATCATGTCTCTGACCCTATTCTGTCAGCTTGTTATGACTGTAGTGGGTGCCAGCCTGTAACTAACAAAGTCACTAGGTAAATAGCAAGTTATTGCTTTCTGTGGGGAGGGCACAGTTCGCTACAGGGCCTTTGGACTTGCCTAGCACTTTAGAGAGACTGGATCACACCCAGAACCCAGTGTGTAGGAGTAGTCAGTGGAGAGGAGAAGCCATTTTTCCAGGTTGAATAATGTCCTGTAATTTTAAACTTGAACATCTAATTGCAATGTTGTAGGTAATCAATCTAAATTAGTTGAATTACCAATATTTGTTCATTAGTTGTATCTTTGGCTTTGCTTTTTAACTAGTAGTAACAATTTTTGATATCTTAGTTTGAGACAAAAATCATTAAACATTTTATCTTTGGTAGAGGATGCTGTGTAGGGAGAGCTATCCAGGAAGAGGATGGAGGCTTTGAGTTCATACAATATTTCATTTTGGAGAGATTTGATTATGTCCAAGAGCCTTAACAGTAGAGACTATGGCTGCGGCGGTTAACCAAAATTACAACAAAGAGATCATGTTTTGTTTGGCTTCTTCCACGCAATATGGTGTGTTTAAAATGTTTTTCTTGTGTATTTTAGTGTCCTACATGTTTGGGTTAATTACTTCCTCCAAGCTTGAAGAGATACTTCCAAATAGGCCTTGTTGTGTTGTGGGATTTGACTACTGAAACCATGTTTTCCCTTTCCGTTATTTTGCATCCTCTTTCTGCATGTTCTCTGGTTTCCTGATTGAGAAGTTCTAGTCTTATTTTTCAATAGACAATGGGCATAGTCTTTGAGGATGGTGATAGCTAAGTAGTAAGAATTGATGTAAGGCAGTATAAACAGGTGCATATTTCCATTTTTCAAATTTATAACAGCAGCAATTTCTAGATAATCTCATTTAGGGAAACCATGCCAACTCACCTAGCTACCAGTCAGCATGTCCTACCAGTGAAAAGAATCTCAATTTATGGTTCACATAACTTGAAAAATCCGGGAGCCCTCTTGTAGCTGAACTGAGGACTACATTTAAATTTAGTAGTGAAGTGCAGTACTCTATTGAAATAGTGTATTTAAATTCAAACAGTGAATTAAATAATTTTCAAATGATAAAAATGGAAAGTTTTAGAATTTCTTAAATACCTTTCAATGCACAGTGTAATAACATACATTTGTAGAGATGTGATCCTATACACCTAAAACATATACAATGCTGTTAATTAAGGTTAACTCAATACTAATACTTTTTTTATAGATTTATTTTATTTATGCCTACAAGAACTGGGGTACAGGCCAGAGGTGTGGGTGATGAGAGTATTCACCAGAGACAGAGTAGGAAACAGAACAGGCAGATTGACTGAAATACACTGCTGAGGGGAGCTGCAGGCAAGACAGGAAAGGTCTGCTGCGCCATGTGGGTCACCTCCCTGGCTGGGGATTGAATTCATGCTGCAGTGGCTGCAGATAGCTTCATAATGCTGTGTCTTAACCCCTTACACCACCAGGGAGGCCCCCTCAATACAAATACTTTTTTTTTAAATGGGCATAGAGTTAATCTTACGTATAGGATTTACTTCCTATTAAGAGAACTCCAGGAAAAAGAAATTATAACTTCCTTGTACTGATAATATATTCAGGTTCTTAATTATTCCTCTTAAAGTCAACATAGTAAATCTAATATAGTAGCCAAAAATAAAAAGCATACATAAACTCATACTTTTAATAAAAAAAATAGCCTCTCCTACAAGAAGTACAATAAAATTTCGTTGGATTGGAATAAGTAAAGGGAAAGCTGTTCTTTATGTGAAATATGTAAATCTTCAGATACATTTTTAAAAAGTAATCACTAAACCAAGATAGTGGTAAGATAAGAGCTTTTTTTACCCTGCTCTATAACTCACTATATGTTCTTACATGGTTATTTGCCATTACTTCACCTTAATTTTCTCATCTGAATAGTGAAAGATTTAAACCAAAGCAGTGACTTTCTGAATATTATTTTCACTTCCATATCATAATTGGCCATATGAAATACTGTATAAGTTCTTATGTGACTGTGAAACAAATTGTCACAAACTGGGCTGATGAAAAATATCCATTTATCAGCACACTGTTGTATATATCAGAATCCACATATGCTGACTAGGTTCACTGCTCAGGGAATCAACAGGCTAGACTCAGGGTCTAACTCAGAAGGCTGAGTTCTTGTCTGCAGAATCATGTAGGGAAGACTAGATTTCCAAGCTCACTCTTGTTGGTGGAAGTTAGTTCCTTGCAGTTGTAGGACTGAGGTCCCTATCCCTGCTGGCTATCAGTTTTAGTACCCCTTCTCTTTCTTCACTAAGTGGTCCCTCCATAGTCAAGTCACTAACTGGGTGTTAAGACTTTCTAGTTTGATTCTCTGACTTCCTTTCCTAGATTTGGCCAGGAAACTTCTCGTCTTTTAAAAGACTCTTGTAATTAGGACAGATCCACTCCAGTGTTCAACAGTCAGTATACCCTAATCATGTGAATAAAATCTACCATATTCACAGTCTCTGGGATTCTGTGCATGCATACACTAGAGGGATGAGGAATCTTATTTTATATACTCACCTCAAACAAAATTTTTATAAAAATGTTTCCCTTACTCTCAGTGTCGATCATTTTCATTTGATCCTATTTTTGCTTTTGAAACAGAGCTTTAGCAGAGGCAAGCAAAACATGTACATAGTTTGAGGTGTGAAGTTATACTTCCAAATTTAGATACTGTGTAAATGAATAGCAAATCAATATAATTTGATGGAAGATATGCAACCTTGACTCAGGAAATGGATTGTGGTGTGCATTAATGAATCCTGACTTGCAGTTTGGAAAATCACTGGGCTAGGTATTTGAAGTCCTACCAATACTTAAAATTTCTATCATTATTTTGAAAATAAAACTTTCAATTAAAACTAGAAAAAGGCAACATAAAATTAGTAGGTCAATTCTAATGGGTAAACAGATGAAATTTTCACTACTTCAGTTTTTTTTGTTTGTGCCAGATAAAACTACTGTAGGTTTACAATGTTATATACATGAAACCTATATCCTTCAAAATCATAGTCCCCACTTTGGGGGCTCCCTGGTGATGCAGAGGGTTGAGACACAGCACTATGAAGCTATCCTCAGCCACTGCAGCACAAGTTCCATCCCCGACCAGGGAGGTTGACACACATGGCACAGCAGACCTCTCCTGTTGAGCCCACTGCTCCCCTCAGCAGTGTATTTCAGTCAGTCTGCCTGTTCTGCTCCCCACTCTGTCTCTGGTGAATTCCCTTTTCCCCTTACATCTCTGGACTGCACCCCAGCTCTTGTATACATAAATAAATGAAGCTTATAAAAAATAGAAAATCATAGTCCCTACTTAAATGGTGACACCAAACAGTAGATTTAGTAGATTCAGATATTTGTCACACTGTTGATTTTCTCCCTTTAACTCAGAGAAAGACATGTTAGGACTTCTGAAATAATTGTAAATTAGGCATGCAAATAGTGTTCCTTAAGTGGACCTATAAACAAACCTATGTTATATTTGCTCCTTGATTCAAAATTATGAATTGGAGTTCATATGTATATATCCAACTTCTGTAACTATTACTAAAAGGTGCTGATCTCATTCCATTCTGAGGATTTTTCCCTAGACAATTAGAAAGTGAATGTCCCATAATCAGAGTCATTCAGTGAAGCACCAAATGCTGATGAGTCCCTGAGTCCCTAATCAGTCCCTGCTGAGTGAAGGCCACCTAGGAGAGGCTGTTCAGAGTTGAAAGAAAAGTCTAAAAGAAAGCCTGCTTTCAAGGCAGTCATCATATGGGTTGGGGAGGGGACAGCCTGGTTAAAATGGGTGTACTGGTGAGTAGAATGTAAGACAGATGGCCTACATGCCATTGGGGTGCTGGAGGGGGAAGTGTGGAAAGGCAGGGGGCAGGGAGCTCACTCAATGCTGTGGAATTCAGAAGATGGAGAAATCACCTCAGACTGTTTATAGGCTCCATGGATCCAGTCACCCTTTTCCACCCTCCTTCCTTGCTTATAAGCCCCCTTGGTATCTGGCACCTACCTACCCCCCATATATCTTCTCATGGGGCATGTTTGTCTTCACACCAGGTCTCAATTCCTCGGCAAAGGGAGTGATACCCTTAATTTATTAACCACAGCACTTAGCCCAGTATGAGGCACATAGTAGGTGCTAAATAAACAATGGGGGTGGGAAAGAGGAAGGCCAAAGGGCTATTGGTGGAGGTTGTGATGATGGACCTCGCCTTCTCACTGAAGAAGAAGAAGAGGACATCAGCTAGGAATTCAGTGTAGGAGGAGCTCTGGGAGGGCATTAGGGAAAGCTTGGTATACCTGCTTTGGAGAAGAGTAAATAAGGAAATTCAGCCTTTACAAGTGTCAAATGATGTTCCAGTGCTCTCTGCCAGTTCCTGGGGGTGGGGGTGTGGTCAGAAGACAGTGGAACTTAGCCTTCCCAGGATCCTGACTCAGAAGGGCTTCCCTACCTGTCTAATAAGAGGCCTCCTTGGCAAACAGATGTCTAAAAATACTTCTGGAACTTTCTTCAATTGAGATCTCTCCCTCTCAAGTCTTAACCTTGTCAAGTGCACTGGTTGCTCATCATTTAATCTCCCATTTGCCCTCTGGTTCAGTGTCTCTCTTTTTCCCCATCCTTGTTAATTTCACTGTAGCACCTTTTCTTTATAAAACACCATCTGTAATGAATCAGTCAATGTTCCTGCACAGTCAGCTCTGGTTCCATTCAGATGAGTGAATTCTGTGTTTATTTGGGGGAATATGTATAACTCAGACCTTTCCACCTTTGAGAATGTTACTCACTTGTGAATGCATTCATTTATTAATTCAATAATTACTATTTGAATACCTGCTACACACCTGACCTTGTTCAGAGTGTTACTGATACAAAAGTACTCAAGACTAATCTGTGCCCTTGGGTGCTTTTATCCTCACAGTGAAGACAATATATAAACAATTGAATATTTAACACATTGTGAGGAAATGGTAACTTTTTTGAGAGCAATAAAGCAGGTGAAGGAGAAAAGTGATAGAAAAGTTACTCTATAAAATGTATTTAAATCTTATGCAGTTTTTATAAACATCCTAGCAGATGGACGATAACAGTTCTAGGATCGATTACACAATTCTGAGACATCGATTAGGCTGGTTTCCATTATAGGCTATCAGATGTACCAATAATAGATTTTCCTAAGACTTACTTTTGATTTCCTTGGCATAGAATAATTTTATGAAACGACTAATGGCAAGATATTTGCAACAACAAGAAAATTACTAAGGGGACATTGAATGGTCTTCACATACCCCAGCATTGGGAGGTGCCCAGATGTTCTTCATTTCTACTAAGTAAAGAATAAATCACATAGATGAAGCTGTAGCATAGAGGAATGATTATCAAGGAGACTGTAACACATTTTAGTATATGTTACAAGGAAACTTTTTTTTAAAGTATTGCTGATACCTCTTTAGAGGGTTTAGGGGCCAATCTGTCTAGGGGGGATTGTGATCCTACCAGCTCTCAGAACACAAAGTGATGGTGATCAATTGTGTGAAAGTGAGGTGCAGTCACTGGGGGTGCTTGTCGAGCTCCTCCTTTTGCTCACATAAGTAGTTGAAGTATCCCATTCACCACCACCCCCCCGATGTTGTGACTGTAAAGAAGATGCTTACAATTTCAAGGCCCATGTCTTCGCTGGAACAAAGAAATCACCGGTGCTCACTGAAGACCATCAGGGACATAATCTGTGTAAAGTGTTTCTAGATGCCTAGAACCTGGAAGTTCTCAGTGATTGTGAGTGAGAGTGTTGTCATCCTATGTTTAAGATACAGCATGGAGAATGTGTTATGGTCCCTGCCTTCTTTGTGCTTCTATGAGGGAAGTCTCCTGTCTTGATCCAATTACCTCTAATCGGCTTAAAATTAAAAAAAAAACTAAGGCAAGTATGTTCCCCCTCTTTCCTACTCCTGTTTGGGGTATCTGAATGCCATTGCAGCCAATATATACAATTAATCAAATAAAAATGCAAATCATTGGGGAAAAAAACTCTTCAGTGGCTCCTCATTCCCCACCAGATTTGTTACTCTTCAGATCCTTTTGCTCTGCCCCCACCTACTCTCCAGCTTTATCTCAGACCCCAGTCCCACATGCCAGCCGGGCCAAATGCTTGTGGTCTACAAAAGGTGTCCTTGATGATGTGTCATGGGGTTTATGGAAGTTTTTCCTTCTGCCTAGAATAGTGTACGAATTTCACCCAAATCTCCCCCTTTCCAGGCCAAACCTTCTCCAGATGTGATCAATAGGAGTGGATTTCAAAGCATTTTAACATACACACTGTCAGTGTTTGATGCAAATACTCATTGAAATCAATGAATGCTTGTAACTTTCCTAAAGGACAAATGGGGCTTAGTTTATGCCACCAGGAGGCATGCTGTGGGAGGAAGTCTCTGAACATCTGGTGACTTCTTCACGATCACTGTGTAAGTGTCTGTGAATTTAAAGAAAGACTCTACGTAGACTGATGACTCATGGTAAAGATTTCTTCCTCTACATGTATCCAGGTCAGGTTTCTCTCTAAAACAAAAGCAATAATGAAATGAGAAAACTGACAGGGATCTCAGTGAGTGATTTGTCCATACCATGGATGGTGAAACAGGTGCATTGAGAAGATACAAGTTTTTTTATGAAATTACATTGAGTTAAAGTAACTGTCCTTTCTTTCTTTTCTTTCTTCCTCCTAATTCCTTCCTCCTTCCTTTTCCTTTCCTTCCTTCTCCCTTCTGTTCTTTTCTTTCACTGCGTCCTGTCTTGTGTTAAAATGAACTGTCTTTTGTTAAATGATGACACAGAGTATATGTAGATTGGATTGGTAGACTTTTTAAAATAAGATGTGTTCATTTTAAACCTCCTTCTTTGTCAAAAATTAAGTTAGGAAATGTCCCAAAAATATTCTTTAAAAATTTTACTGGTCTGGGGGCCTCCTTGGTGGTGCAACGGGTTAAGTCTCAGCACTATGAAGCTATCCACAGCCACTGCAGCATGAGTTCAGTCCTGGCCAGGGAGGTGATCCACATGGCTCAGCAGACCTCTCCTGTCTCACCTACTGTTCCCCTCAGCAGTGTATATCAGTAGATCCATCTGTTTTGCTCCCTACTCAGTGTCTGGTGAATCCTCTCACAACCTGCATCTCTGGCCTGCACCCCAACTCTTGTATGCATAAATAACTAAATCTTAAAAAAAAATTACTGGTCTAGGAAAAAGAAAATTTTAAATCCAATGATTTGTGGCCCTACCTGCCAGATAGAATACCTTTAACTTTCCAAACTCCATGATGCCCAGTTGAATTCAAATTTGTAGCTTACTAACCCCAACCCAATTACATATTGAAAAGAGAGCCTATAGAATTAGGAGTTCCCTGGAAATTCTTCTGAGTAGTTGGCAAAATTAAAACAGTAATAACTAGCTTGGAAACTCTAAAAACAGAAAAGCAAGACATACATTTATCTGCTTTTTAATTGCAGTTTACCAGGCATTTAAAAAAATCACCTAACTTGCATGTCTCTCATTTTGAAGTCAGACTTCTTTTTAATTATAAGAATAAAAAAGATCATCTCTAAAGTGAAAATACTGTAACAGGGAAAAAAAAAAATCTCTGATCTTGCTGGAGGCAACACATTCTGCAGCATGAAACTAGGTCACCACTGAACTGGAACCTTCTCTCCAAGCTAGAAGATTCTTCATGTAAAAGCAGGAAGTCTCTGTGATTTAATCAAACAGAACCATCCTGGCTTGCAAGTCACTGGCTATAAGCACAGAAGTAAAATGGAAAACTGCTCTGAGAATTCAAATGAAATTATATTCTTGAGAAAAATGACTTTGTTTTGAAGTTTGTTTTGACAGTTTCATAACTTCGTATATTTTCTGGGTCACAGAATGTTCAAGGAAAATTATTCCACTGCTGAGGTTTCCCATTACACATAAAATTCCCTGAATGTACCTGCACTTTTCACAAATTAAAGCCTAGCACACATGTAGAGTGCCCATTTTTTTTTAATGTGCATGGTATAAAAATATGCACTTTTTATTAACAGAGTGAATTTCAAAGTATTGAGAATTAAGCTTCTTTTTTTTTTTTTTGCATTTGTACATGAACCGATCTTAGCATTTAATATAGGAGAGTTTGTGACTCTCTGTTTTTGGGTGTTGGATGGGTATTTGAAATAATTTTTGTTTCATATTATTTAAAATACTTATTCCATGCAAAACCCACTTTAAAACAAAGTATAGGAAAAACCATAGATGGAAAACCATTTTTCAACCGTCAAATAAAAAACTTTACTATTTCTTTGGAGAGTAGTTAGATATTTTTACTAAACATTGATAGAATATTAGCTAAACTCTACTACACAGCAGTAAGCATACTCAGAAGGCAGAAAAAATGTTGCTTTGATTTCCCTGTAGACTGGAAGTGCTTATAATGTGCTAGCTAAACTTACCTACTCTAATTTTATTCAGTTAGCACTATATTTTGTACATTTGCCCTATTCTTTTTTGCCCTAACTCTGTGCTTGTTCTCTGTCAGATATAACTAACACAGGATTGAGAAACAGCTCAATCATGGCTATGATAAATGGTTTAGGAATGTCAATAACCCTGAGGTCTCCCTGAGCAATTTGTGCTCCTTTGGCATTTGGGTTGTAGTGCAATCGTCATATAACTTATTCAAAACAAATTATATCTGTCCATTTATTTAATGATTTCTAAACAGCTTAATTAAATCCAGACTGGTTATAATTGTGGAATAATTAGATTGGACATTATTTTGTGGTTGAGAAAACATCATGGTTCTGTTTGAAATTTACTGAATCCCTAGTAAAATAAGTTCCTCAGCACAGTCAGTCATGAAAACTTGCCCTTTCTACCTACCACACTCTTAGGAATATTGTGAAAATATTTCCTCCCACTGAGCCATGGCTAGGGGAAGAAAATGACATTACTTTTTTTTTAAAAAGACATCCTTTAGTTTGATCATTTAATATCAGAATTAATGGCAATTTGAACAGTGAAATGTCTAGATTCCCCCAGTATTTCCATATTTGAAGAATATGAATTTAAAAAGCTTCTAGAATCTCATATGCATTCAGCTATAAAACTATTGGTGTCTTCTGATGGTTTTACATTTTTTTTTCATTTCATAGCTATAGATGTTTTTTCCCATGTAAAAAGTTGCATGATTTGTGCTCTGCAACGAAATGTTGACCATGTTTTTAGCTTTGGCAAAAATAATATTACTTAGAAGAATGTAAAAATAGTTAAAATAGCTATACACAGAAGAGGGGAGGGTTCTATTATTTCTTCCAGAGGTTTTGAAACTACTTTGACAATTGTTAATTACTTTGAATAACCTAACTGGAGATTATAAATGTTTCAGTGACCATTTGTAATAGGTTTGCTATAAATAATGTGCACCTCTACAAGCAAGCAAGCTTTTAGAGAACTATTTTAAAGCTTCACTGATCCAAACTTTGCCATCATCTGGACAATCTGAAATAGGAAGGTTGTCTCAGTAAAATCTGTGAATAAAAAGCTATGGGGTTTTTTAATGGAAACATGATTTCTGGATACAGAAAATATTACTTTCAGCAAATTGTCTTAATAAATAGCTATTAAGTTGGTAAAAATACCTAGCAAGAGAAATTAGTGTGCTGGTTTTAAAGTAATGTTATCTGTCAGTTAATCTACTTCTTGTTACCATGTATATTTGAAATAATAAAATTAAAGTCCTTCAAATTATAGAAATATGCCATTAGCAATTTAGATTGGTGGTTCTTAGGGAGAAAACCCATATTGTCTGTGTGATCACAATCACAAAACCTTAACATACCATTTCCCCCATTAAGTTTGGTCATTCACTTGATAAATCTTTCATAAGTTGAAACCTTATGGAAATAACTGATCTATTTTGGATTTGGAAGATCCCTATTATGAATATTAGCAACATTATACCTTGAGTTTATGGAGGCTGTCCTGTCATTAGGGAAGTCGGTGAAACTACACCATATGTGTCCCTTCTGCATTTTCCTTTTATTAGGATTTGTACTTAAGGATCATTGAATTTTGTTTTGTGGCTTAAATTTTAATACACTGTTAGGGAGACATTGATTTCTTTCCATAGTTACCTTGGTTGGAAGGGGCAAAAGGTATCAATAGTGTATTAGAGATAAAATATCATAGGTGCAGAGAGTTGAACTTTTTGACACTGTTTTGTATCTCAAAAACCAATTCAGAACAAATTATTTTTTCCTTCCCAATTAGTTAGTTTCAGTGTCTTTAAGTTCTTCCAATATTAATCCAAATCAGTCAAGATAAAGCAAAAGCAGCAGAATAATATTTATGCCAAGCAATTAAACAGGGTTTCTGTACAAATATGGGGCTATGAAGTTCAACTTTGGGCTTTAAATAATTCATCCAAATTACAGATCTTTTGTGATATGAGAAATACTCTTGTGAATAAATGTAGAATGAGTGGAATGGGATGGGGGCATAATCAAAGATATGCACTTAACAGAAAAAAAAAAGAGGAATATAAGTAGTAATTTCCCCTTTCCAGACTGTCATAATGCTTTTCATTTCCATCCCCACATGAGCCTATCTAAACTTCAGTTCAAAGGAAAATTTTAAGAATGCTTGACTGTCTGTCATCGACAACTGCCAATAGTTAGAGATGAGACTTCAAAAAAATGAGAGGCCAAATAGTGGGTGTCTTATGTGCTTTACAATGGAATTTGGACTTAATCTTGACAGCATGGGAACATTTGAAGGGCTCTGCCTAAGGGAGTGCCTGAAAAATTTGCTTTATAGAGAAAGGTTTTAAGGATCATATGAAGAATGACATGAATATATATTAATGCTTATAAAGTGAAGTATATTTATGCACATACTGCAAGGACTCAAAAGATAGTGTGTTGTATTGTTTAAGAGCTTTGGTTCTGGAATTATTTAGGATTTGGATCCTAATTGGGCCGTTTTGAGTACCTCTGTGAACTTGAACAAGTCACTTACCCTCTCTGGACTTCTGACTTTCATTTGGGAAGTGTGAATATTATTATTATTATTATTATTATCCTGTACCACTTAGGCTTATAAATATGAGATCATGTATACATATATATAGCACAGAATAAGCACAGTAAATGTTAAATAAAAATCAAAATCTCAAAATAATATGAATGAAGTGTGATAAGAGCCTAAGCTAGAGCAGAAACAGTATGAGAGAGAATTACAGAGAGATAATGGACTTAAATCTAGGGACTTTGTGGGAGCCTCCCTGGTGGTGCAAGGGTTTGAGCACCACTATGAAGCAATCCACAGCCTCTGCAGCATGAGTTCAATCCCCGGCCAGCCAGGGAGCATCCCACATGGTGCAGCAGACCTCTCCTGACTTGCCCACTGCTCCCCTCAGCAGTGTGCTTCGGTCAATCTGCCTATTCTGTTCCCCACTCTGTCTCTGTGAATCCTCTCACCTCCCCCTCCCCCCCGAATCTCTGGCCTGTGCCCCAGCTCTTGTGTGCATAAATACATAAATCTTAAAAAATCTAGGGATTTGGTGACCAATCGGAAGAGGAAGAGGAAGATTTTCTAGTCCAGTTAAGATTTTCTGGGTGGTGCTATGAACCCAAGTTTTAAATAGATGTAATAAAAGGTCACATTTTTCAGTGAAGAAGATAGATCTTCTTTTGTAAATGAAATTACAATCTCTTTGGGCCAGATAAAAGATAGATGGATAGTGGTAAATGAATCTTAAAGCCAGAGAGGTCCTTCGAGCTCTGACCCAGAAAGAGTTGGGGCAGCCAAGAGGTCTAGGATGGTAACTGGGGTTAATAGGACACCATGACTTCTAAATTCCTGCTATGAGTGAGACCATCCTGTATTTTTCTTTTCTTTCTGGCTTATTTTGCTGAGCATGATCCCTTCCAGCTCCATCCATGTTGCTGCAAATTGCATGAGTTTATCTTTTTTTATTGCTGAGTAATATTCCATTGTGTTTATATGTCATTTGGGTTGTTTCCATAGCTTAGCTATTGTAAATAGTGCTGCTATAAACATAGGGGTGCAGGTGCCCTTTTGAATTAATGTGTCTATAGCAGGAATTTAGAAGACTTACATAAGGGATCAGGGAAATGACTAATTATAATAAAGTAAATATCAAAATCAACAAGCAACTATAAACCAGAGACATTTTATGGGGGAGGGGGAGGAAGGAGGGATTAGGGCCAAAATAAGGGGGGTGGGAATTGTATGGGGAATATAACCAAGATGAAAATGCATATATTGTGCAAAAATGAAAAATGATGTAAAAAATACATAAAATAAAATAAATTAAAAAAAAAAAGGGCACCATGAGCTGTCATAGGCGAGAGGAGCCCAACAGGACAGGACAACATGACAAGTGAGTGGCATCCTAGATGGGGCTGGAACAAAAAAAAGGAGAGAGAGAAAGAGAGAAGGAGGGAGGGAGAAAAGGAAAAGGAAGAGGAAAAAGAAGAAAGAAGAGGGAAGAGGAAGTAAAACCCAAAAGTCTCCTCTCAGGAGGAGAATAAATCTAAAATTTAAGGAGAGGATCAGGAAAGATGATCAGTGGCAGAGGAGAGAGTCTCTCTTGTGTCCTTCTGCTGGATGTCAACTGCTAGCCTCCGGTTGTTTAGGGAAGAAATGGAATTGTTCCTTCTGTATGACCAAAAGTCTAAAACAAGGTATCATGATGGGGTCCTGGCATCCTAAATAAAGAGAATAAAGGAGTTGGAAAAAGCTATGTTGAAGGTGGGATGGCACAGGGTGGGGTGGATATTCTTTCTCAAAAGAGAGGGCCAGCTGCATTTTCTCCTTGGTTCCCCTGCTTTGCTCATTGCCTATGACAGGTGCACAGGAGAGTAATACAATCTCTCAAGAAACATGGCCTGGGATTGAGGTCTAGATATCAGAGCAGAAACCTTTTGATTTTAAAGCCCAGTGTTTTGTTATCTGGTGTAGAGGAAAGTCAGTGCATCTGAAAATCTTTCTTCCAGTATTGAATCAGTATTCCTGAGTTGGTCCTCTTAGTGTAAATCACACTTATGATTCATTCTGTTTAAACACCCTATTTATTGCAGAGTCATACCACATCACATGGTCTGAGAACTTTCTCTTATATTATTTTGGGACTTGTAGAAAACTTAGGGATGAGCAGCAGACAGCAAGTGACTCTGCCACCTGAGCAGGGAAAGACTTGGCTTTACTTTTCATCAACAGAATTCAGTAACAAAGCTTTTATTTTCTTTTCTTTTAAGATTTATTTATTTATACATACAAGAACTGGGGTACAGGCCAGAGGTGCAGGGGGTAAGAGGATTCACCAGAGACAGAGTGGGCAGCAGAACAGGCAGATTGACTGAAATACACTGCTGAGGGGAGCAGCGGGCAAGACAGGAGAGGTCTGCCACACCATGTGGGTCACCTCCCTGGCTGGGGATTGAACTTGGGCTGCAGTGGCTGCAGATAGCTTCATAGTGCCGAGACTTAACCCCTTGAGCCACCAGAGAGGCCATAGGAAAGCTCTTAAAGCCTTAAAACAATTTTAAAGAATCCCTTCCTAAATGTGAATGTGCATTGGAGAATCCGAGGCTGACTCAGCAGATCTGGTTTGGGGCACCCTATTTGCTTTTTTATCAAGATTCCAGGTGAAGCTGAAGCAGCTGGTCCATGAATAGCAAGACTAGTGTTAAGAGCCCACGGACTTCCTTTACTGGACAATACAGAAAACAGAAAATAATTTTGTCATTTGGACCCAATCCAAATATCATCCTGGACCAAAATTTATAAAGATTTGTGTTCCTTTTTCATTAAGTTTTTTTCAAAAACTTAAAGCCTATAAGAAACTTTCACAGTAAGAATAAAAATGTGGATATTGGTTCCATTAGTGGCCAGCCAGGGAGAAACCCACATGGCAAGGCAGACCTCTCCTGCCTCACCAGCTGCTCCCCTCAGCAGTGCTTTTGGACTGTCTGCTTGTTCTGCTCCCTGCACTGTCTTTGGTGAATCCTCTCACCCTCCTGTGATTCTGGCCTGTACCCCAGCTCTTATATAAATAAAATAAATCTTAAAAAAAAGAAATGAGAGAAGAAAAAAAAAAGATTGGAACATTTGAGGCAGTAACAGTTTCTGACTTTGGTCAATGGTACTAGCTGTGACATTATAGTGTGGTTTAATGCACAGCAGTAGAAATAACGTGGACATAATCAGACTTAGATTACCAACAGTGACAACAGCCCTTATTTCCCCTTCCCTCTGATCTCTTTCAGTAACACACTGAAGGGAAAAGCCAGCTCTTCCCACAGAGGTTTGTGATATAGGAAGCCTCAAAGGGAAACAATGAAGCTGGACATTTATACAGAAGCCCTTCAGCTACTCTGCTCCCCTCTGGCAAGAGGGAGAGAAACCTTTGTCCTAATGTAAGCATCTTCTCTGGAAGGGCTCCTCAGATTTCATAATCCTGTGCAAGCTAACCAAAACAGTTCATGGTCTTAGCCTCATTTGAAATGTAAATACATAGCTTCAAGTGGATAAATCTCTGCATCTCTAATTGTCCAGTCCTCCTCAGTGCAGGTATCAATTTTCTTTGTTAATGGGGGGCCTCAGGATGCCCTTCTGCCCCCCCTTCTTATCCACAACTCCTGGACTTTTTTTTTTTTTAACTGTCCAACTGACCTAAGTTTTAATGTGAAATTGAACAGAGATGCTAAGTGGAAAAGGAGCTTACTCAAGTTTTGTTTTTGTTTTTTTTTTTTTCCCCCAGATAAACTAGGCCTCAATTGCCAGAGTAGGAATTCTAAGTTTGCTAATTTTTTATAGTCCAAAAGTCCAAAGGATTGTTTTTGTTTTATTTATATGTTTGTTAATACAAATCATGAAAATCTGATTTCTGTGGAGGGCCTCCCTGGTGGTGCAGCGGGTTGAGCACAGCGCTGTGAGGCTTTCCATGCCTCTGCAGACAGGTTCGATCACTGGCCAGCCAGGGAGATACCCACATGGAGAGGCAGACCTCTCCTGTCTCGCCCACTGCTCCCCTCAGCAGTATTTTCAGTCACTTTGCCTGTTCTGCTCCCCACTCTGGTAAATCCTCTCACCTTCCCGCACATCTGGCCTGTACCCTGGTTCTTGTATAAATAAATAAATCTTTAAAAAAAAATCCCCTGTGGAAACTGATGGAAGAGCTAAGTTCCTTTTCCTGGTTGAATTGGCAGAAATAGGGAGAATATAGAGAGACACATAGGGTGGGGGTCCCTCAGCTGGGGGTTCAGACACAGGACTGTCAATAGCAGAAAGAGGGGACTCAAAATCATGAATTTTGTAACTATTTCTACATATACATACTCCTAGCCACAAAAGTGTGTTCTCTGACCTGGGATTTAACTCTTACTTGATCTAGGGAATTTTATATCCTGAAAAGCCCCTTGACCCTCTATTTCTTGGATTTTAATATTTTTTACTCGGGTGGACTTTATTAATATCTATTCAAGTGAAATTATTTTGAGCAGCTCACAATAACATTTGTTTCTAAAAACTGTGCTCAATTACTTGTACCATTTCTTTTCTGCCATTTGTTGTATTCTTTCATTAAATTTTGTTGTTTCAAAAATAGGTGAGACTCCTTTACCAAAATGTACAAGTTCCAGGACCTATTTTTCCTGATTATAATTCTGGCCATTCATCATGAGTTGTCTTTTCTGCAGTCTCATAAATTTTTTAATTTAGTACAATTGTATTGCTGCATTAAAGTGAGCAACCTTTATAGTAAAATCCCTTTATAGAAAGGAATCCTTTCTCAGTGGCTGTGTCCTTTGTTTTGGTTTCATGATTCCAAATAGTTCTGACAAACTCAACAGTTGTGACTCATATAAAAATAGGTATGTTGAGTATAGTAAAGCAATGTTAAAGTTGAGTTTGTGAAATGCTTTTGGAGGGAGGTCCTCCACAGTGGGGAAGAGGAAGGAGAAAAGAACCAGTTGTTATGAACATATGTGTGTGCTGGATGTATATATTATTTCATTTAATCATCATAAAAAATCTTATAGTAGGAATTTTAAGTCCTCATATTACCTGTGTGTTTCAGAGGTATCCCATGGCTTAATCAAAGTCACCCAGCTTGTAAAAGTAGAACAAGGATTTACATCCATATGTGGCTGCAAAACTTACCTTCTTTCCATTAAATTTCACTTTCTCCAAAGTATGTGTGTTACTTTTGTGGCAATTTATTTATCAGATGAAATAACTGTGTATGTTCAGAATATATAAAGTGTAAAGTGCTATACAACTGTGACTTATTGTTGCTATAATTGATAAATCTGTATAAGTCATTTAAAATTCCCAACCAACAATAGCAATTGATTTGCACATTATGCATTTAGTCTTGGTTATGGAATTTTAGTTCTCTTGTGTGCATTTGAAACAGCATTTTATAATTAATGTATTGTTCCGTTGACTCACTGAACATACCCTTTTTATATTTTTTCAATAAAAAATTTTATATATTTTTCAATGAAAGCAGAATCGGGACTTGTGAGAGAGAGAGAGAGAGAGAGAGAGAGAGAGAGAATATGGTTCTTTAGTAAAAACTAAATGGGACTTCTGTAATTTGCTTGTTTCATATTCTTAAATATAGTATATAGTAATTTTTTGGCAGGGACCAAAACTAAGTTCACTAAACATATTGCTAAAAAAATTATATATTTAAAATGTCATGCAGTTGGACTGAGTATGATATTTTTAAGAATGACTCATCAAAATTTTTCAAGTTGGAGACTTTAGGAGTAGGGAAAGATCATAAAGTATCTTGCTTTCATCAGAACCATCTAACAAATTTCAGTTTGATGATCAGTTAAAGAGAATATAATCATGAAATGAGTATGCGGACACTCCTGGCTTGGAGAATGACTCATGACAAGGGCTCACCTGGGGGATGATTCCATTATTGGCCCCAAGGCCTGGATTTAGGCCTGTGTCTCGTGCAGATTTCACCATTGTCTTTGACACAGAGAGCTAAGGTGTGAATTGAAACAGTACTCAGTAAGATCACAATATGATAAGACAAGTTTACCTGAAAAATTTGATGGACTCAAATTGAAAAGTTGACATCTGCATGACTCAAACCTCATATAATTTATTCAACTTTAACAAGTGTATATGTTAATCTTTCCCCTTGTTTGAAAAATTCAACAGTATATATACATATTTCAGAAAACCTGATTTTTCAGCAATTTGGATAAAAACATCCATGGGTTTTAGTTTTTTTTTTTTTAAGGATTTATTTATACAAGAACCAGGTGCAGGCCAGATGTGCAAGAGGGTGACAGGATTCACCAGAGACAGAGCGGGGAACAGATTAGGCAGACTGACTGAAATACACTGCTGAGTGGAGCAGTGGGTGAGACAGTAGAGGTCTGCTGTGCCATGTGGGACTCTCCCCGGCTGGCTGGGATCAAACCCGTGCTGCAGAGGCGGCAGACAGCTTCACAGTGCTGTGCTCAACTGCCTGTGCCACCACGGAGACCCCATGGGTTTTAGTTGTAAGAGTGAACTGTTAACCATGGGATATAGCAAGCCCAAAAGGAAATGTAGTATAAATGGTCAGGATCACAAGGATGCATTGTAACTGTTGCCTATCCTAAAAAATAAAGATCACCCATTATCTACTTGGCTCCCAGAGGCAGCTCTAAAACCAATAGGCAGAAGTTTTATGAATACCATTAATTTTTAGCATAATGTAAAGAAGGACTCTATGAAAACAGTTACTGCAAAAAGAAGGTGTTCTAAGAAGGTGTTATGCCCCAGTTTATTCATTTTGCTCTTCTAAGATAATATATTCATACTTTATTTATACAATAATTGTATGTATCCAATAAAGAATTCATGCTTTATTTTTTTATAACAGCAAGGTAATATCTGTACCATTCCATTTTTGTTTTTTAGGGTAAGCAACACCATATGCAACTTCTGTTACACTCAGAATTCTGAAATAATTTCCTTTTTCACTGGTACTTCTGCTTTATTGCCTTCAATTAGAAGGGTCTCTTAGCAAGAGGCAGTACAGAAAAGGTTAAAAGTTCTGACTCCACTACCAAATATAGCTTGATTTAAATCTCATTTAAAACTGTCAGTTGCTATGTTATATTAGAAAGGTGGCTTAATTTCTCTGAAACTCATTCTCTATATCTGTTAAAAGAAGATATTATGGATATAATTGTATGGTTCCAAAGATTTAATGTGGGGAGTATATTTCTTAACTTTAGATAGCCTTTTAAATACAGTGAATTTTAACAAGTAATACTTATTAATAATTATTTATGAGTATGATAATTTGTGCTTCTATAGCATTTAGAAGTATATCAGACACAGAGTTAGTGGTAGAGAAATAAAAGTGAATAACTACCATGTTAAATTGGTATAGTGATGTCCCCGAGACAGTTTTCAGTGTATGAGGAAGAGATATACACCATGAATTCTCAAGCCTGTGCCTCAGTCCAAACACTGTTTGTACCCTCCATAGTCTTTCTCAGGAAATAAAGTTTATGTCACCATTGTTCTTTACACTAGTCCCTAATAAGTAGGCACAGTGGTGGTGAGTGAAGAAACAAAATTCATTTAAAGCTCTGTTGCACATACCACTTGATCCCAGGGATATCATAAAGCCATATCTACCCCCAAATATTTTCTACCTTGGTTCTATCCCAGAGCCCTCCTTTGAAAATTCAACCACAAATTGTAAAACAGAGACAGGACTTTTTCCCAGAGAATCTCTAATCCATTTGGGAAAAGCCACCAGCACTTTGGCAAAACTGAGTTTAGCAGATTGATAGTTGATCCTTAGAAGCACTGAAACAGTTCCCTGAGGGGTGATGAGCTATGAAAACAGTTGATTTCAGTGAGACTTAGAGAAGCAAAGCAAGGATTAGAACTGCATAGTTGAATACAGGTCAGCCCGAAGGGGAACCCAAGGAGTGAATAGAGATCTCAAAGGTGGTAGGAAGGAAACACATAATATCAAGTGGGGATAAGATAGTAGCAACATTTATCTGGGAACAATGTTTATTGCTCTTGCTTTTACAGGTACCATTCCCTTTTATCTTATCTCTTTTATCTTAAGTGTAGCCTATGAGTTCTGTCTTTTTTTTTTAATTTCTGTTTAAAAAATGAACAAAATTAAGACACAAACAGGTTAAGTAGCTTACCCGAAATCCTGTGGTTAGTAACATTTAGACAAACGGTTAAATCTATTTTCTGTACAAAAGCAGAAACCTATTTGCTCTATCTTTGCGTTCAATAGATAAGGTGATCCTTTCTTTTATAAACAGCAGCATTAATTTTCCATTATATTAGGTGATTTTCCCAAACTTTTAGAGATAATTCTTTCACTTTAGGGAAACCTTAGTAGCTAAATTTGTACTTGGAAATTACTGTGATTTTAACACAGTCTGAAATCCTAAAATGAAGTAAGTACAAGAAACAAAAAAATAAACAGTAAGTAGCTTAAGACAAGTGTTTATTAAACTGGTAGTACATCTGATTGGGGAAAGAAATTCTTCCCTCTAATTCCAGAGATAGGTTTTGTTAATCTTCATAAAGCAACTCTAGAAAATTTTGGAAGCAGGCTGCTTAAACCTGAAATTCTTCTGAAGAACTTAAAAAACTCAGGGCTTGCCTGGTGGCGCAAGGGGTTAAGACACAACCTATGAGGCAACCCATAGCCGCTGCACCACGGGTTCAATCCCTGGCCAGGGAACTGCCCACATGGCACAGCAGACCTCTCTTGGCTTGCCCGCTGCTCCCCTCAGCAGTGTATTTCAGTCAGTCTGCCTGTTCTGTTCCCCACTAGTGAATCCTTTCACCCTCCATGCCTTTGGCCTGTATCTCAGTTCTTGTATGCATAAATAAATAAATCTTTTAAAAAAAGAACTTAAAAAACTCATAGGGAAGACTTAATTTTCCTTCCCAGTCTATATTTCTGACAAAGTTTATTGAGAAATGATACATGTTCATATATTCACAAAATTATTTTATCTTAGTAAATTTCCACTGTGGATTAAGCTTTTTCTTTTTTAATTTCTATTCACTTCAGTAACGCTGTGGTAGCATTACTGCATATAAATAGATTCGGTTTAAATAAATGTTTCAAATATATCATGCTGTTAGCAATAATCAGAAAGTAACATCACTGCAAGAAACTAAATTTCACATTAGCTTGAGGTCTAGAGTCACAAGAAAAAAATTTAATGAAGCTACTATGTGTAGCTTAATTCTGGTATCTAAGAAGAGTCCCACTTTTTTTTTTTTTTAATTAAACCTTCCCCAATTTCTGGCTTGCTCTCTTCAATAATCTCTTCATAAGGGTTGAGGGTATGGAAAATTCCTTTCTGCTTGATAGTGTCTTCAGTTGCATTTGGTAAATCTGTTACCTTTTGATTGGGGAATTCACTAATCTGAGGTGCCATTTCTATGACTATGATAAATGAACTGCACCTACAAAATTTGCAATTTCTTTCTGTACCACAAGCATCTAGAAGAGTCTTCCTAATGTCAGTGCTTCTCAATGACATCTCTGTGGCTGCCTCAGAGTACAGACTTTGGAAGATTGTAGAGAACAGAAGAAAAATAGAAGAAAGCTATGTAATGCATATAACACTAATTTCAGTGGGGGTCAAATAACTCTTTGTTGTCAGGGCCTGTCCTGTGCATTGGAGGGTATTCAGCAGTGTTTCTGGCCTCAATTTACTGGATGCC
This sequence comes from Talpa occidentalis, assembly GCF_014898055.3. Lineage (NCBI taxonomy): Eukaryota > Metazoa > Chordata > Mammalia > Eulipotyphla > Talpidae > Talpa > Talpa occidentalis. Next base: position 26,343,373 of record NW_026555331.1, on the reverse strand, counting down.
AATAGCATCACCCAAGTTGTACAAATATGTTTGTGTTCCTGCTGCTAGTTCTCTTAAGTGTATACCTAGTAGGAGTGGAATTGCTGATTTTAATTCTTTTTAATTTTATGATGAAACACCATACTGTTCTTCATAATAGTTGTACTATTTTGCATTCCCACCAGCAGCTGCCAAGAATTCCAGTTTCTCCATATTTATGCAAATATTTGTTGTTGTTTGTTTTTTCTTCATTATACCTTTTATTCATTATATCTTTATATTCATTATATAAATGAATCTTTTTATTCATTATATTCATTATATCTTCATTATATCTTTTATTTTAGCAACTATCTAATTTGAATCACTCATTTACCTTTATCTAACTGAGAGAATAGTGCCACTTACTCCATATTAAATGACTACTTAACCTGTTTACTGATCCCTGATCCAATTCTCCTGTCATTCCAGCCATGATGTTCCAGGATGACACAAGCAGACACAGACAGACTGATCAGAAACTGACCATTTCAACTTCACCTTTGCCTCTCTCTTACATTATAGCTAAACATTTTCTAATATCTTGATTTCATAAAGAAAGATAATAGGAAAATTCTGAGACTTCAGAGGCAGCAACTATAAACATGTACCTGTATGTAACAGTACTATATTGTGCTCTTAAAAATTGTCAAGAGGGTAGATTTAATGTTCAGTGTTTTTACTGCACCTAAAATGTTACAGTATATGAAAACATGAGTAAGAAACCTGAATAAATATTTTCTTCTCTAACCAGCAGAAAAGGGCGACTTACAAAGTAGTTTACTCTGCCTCAGCAATGAATTGATACCCAGCAGTAGTTTTAATTTAATTAATACACTGTATTTGGGGGGGCTCGATGAAGTAGCTATCAGGAAATTACTATGTGTAAGAGACTGCTGAATATATTAGTTGGATGAGTATGCTTATTGTTTTGTCATTTCATGTTAAGAGGAAGAGATTTGGATTTGATTTTTAGAGTTCTCAAAATATTTGGGGGAATAGAGGTAATGTAGTCTGTGAGTATTATAAAATGTGCCATTTTCTGTCAGCCTGAAACCAGCTGCAGAAAAAGAACTGCTTGTCTAAACATCCAATCACAGACTTCTTCCCCCTCAGTGGAATTGATCACAACACAAAAATAACCCCAGCACATTCATGAATATATTAAAGCAGCATAAAGCAGCAATCCTGTTGCTAGCAAAGATTATACCTGCCTCAAAGTTATGATCAATGGAAGAAACCAGCAGCAGTAATGTCAATCCATGGGCCATCCATCTCCTGCAGGGAATTAGAACAGCCTGCACAGACATAGCCTCCCTTGAAGCAAAAGAAATGATGATGCCCCAATCTTACTGGAGAACTCCTATATCACCCCCTCTGGGGGTTCCTGTCATAAAACCCATCAAACATTATAAAAGTCACTGTCAGCTTTATCTAGACCATAATCTCCAGGAAGGCAGGGTCATTGCTGCTTGGTTTTGTTGCCTGTCCCTAACACAATGCTCAGAACCAGATACATAAGAAACATCCAATGAACATCTGTTGACTTTGTGAGTAAACACGGAATGTTGCTGAATTGGGGATGTTCTAATTTTTTTTTTAACTCTGGAATTTATCTCTGCACCTGACACCAAGGGTTCTTTCTTACTAATGTGCCACTGTATCTTTTTTAAAAGGTGTGATCATGTAGATGAAAAACTAAAGGTATAAGTGATATGGGCCACATATCATTTTCCATTCAGGCATTCCTCCTGTGTCCAAGTCAATCTTCCCTTCTGTAGCTCCTGCCTTTGGGAAAAACATAATTTAGTAAAAGCCATCTTGAATAAAAATAAATGGTATTTCTAAGTCCTTACTATTTGCCTAGCATTGTGCTGGTGAGGTTTTCCTAGAGTCTAACATTCCTTACAGTTATTACATGAGGTAGATGTTGTCATCATTCCTACATTATATCTAAGAAAAATGTGGCTTAAATTGCTTGAATATCCACCCAAAGTCACAATGCTACTATGGAGTTGGACTTGGAGACCTGTGACGCAAGTCTTGAGTTCTATTGGCCATGTGATCATCTCAAACTCTCTTCACAGCAGAGGATTCCATGACAGAAAGATGCTGTAGTCACAGCCCTTAAAACATTCCATGCATATTGTAGACAGAGAGTAAGAGCCAAAATCATAGGATATGGGGCCTCCCCAGTGGCGCAGCAGTTGAGCGCTGGGTTGCAAAGCTGCCCGCGGCCTCTGCGGCACCGGTTCGATCCCCGGCTGCTCCCCGGCCACCAGAGGAGGGTCCCACATGGCGCGCAGACCTCTCCTGCCGCCCGCTGCTCCCCTCAGCAGTGTACTTCGGTCCTTCTGCTTGCTCTGCTCCCCGCTCTGGCTCTGGTGAATTCTCTCACCCTCCCGTGCTTCTGACTGTACCCAGTGCTTGTATAAACAAAACAAACAAACAAATAAAAAATAAATAAAAAATGCCTTTATAAAAAAAAAAAAAATCATAGGATATGTCCACACACTAGCATGTCCTATAGATCATTTGCAAGAATTCCAGAAGCTTCATTCATCTGAATTTCACTCATAGTGAAAATAAATCCATTTGTCTGGAATGTTTAATAGACCAACCTAAATGCACATGACCAAGTAAGGCAGGAAATAGCTGTCATAGTGCTAAGCATGCAGTTGTTTCTTTATCCAAAATGGTCCTCTGTTCTAATCCTCAGCAAATTAGTGACCTAGCAATGTTCTCAAACTCAGTTCAAATACTACCACTCCTGGGGCCTCCTTGGTGGTGCAGGGATTAAAGTCTCAGCACTATCAAGCTATCACCAACCACTGCAGCATGTGTTCAATCACCAGCCAGGGAGCTGACCCACATGGCACAGCAGACCTCTCCTGTCTCACCCGCTGCTCCCCTAAGCAGTGTATTTCAGTAGACCTACCTGTTCTGCTCCCCACACTGTCTCTCACCAACCCCCCACACCTCTGGCCTACACCCCAATTCTTGCTTTGCTTAAATAACTAAAAATGAATCTTTCAAACACTATTGTTCCTATGAAACCTTCTCCTTAGTCCCAAAATGGAACTTTCCTTTCTCTGTGCTCCCATTCTGTTATACCTGTGTTTACTTGGGCATTTAATTGGTGTAAGAGAAGCCAAATAGTTTACTATCAAGAGCTGTTGCATTTTAAAATAAGTATGTAAATTTTTTGGAAATCCACTTTTCCTAGAGCATTATGTTTATTTTAGGAAATAGTCAATTAGACATAGTATCCAAACAGCACCAGCTATCTAGGGTTGATAATTGTTGTGATGAAGGAGTGTTTCTTGTCGAAATGAACAAAATTTAGTCGAAATTACAATTAACAAAAGAAATGAGCCACAGAAAGTCCTGTTCTATTTAAATACTTTGGGTATAAGTACAAAATTATAAAAACTTTTAATTAGTTATTTGCTGTAGCACGTGGTTCACTTTTTAACCATTATAGGTGAAAGTGAAATGCCCAGCCAGTGCTTATATTCTGATCCTCGTTTGTGATAACAGCTCAGTTTAGAATGTGAAGGCCACATCTAAGCTCAGTATCTTAGTGAGTGGGAATTCTTGGTGATTTTTATTTCCTTTTAGGCTGTAGCTAATAATTTTAAAGTAGGTTTGATTTAAAAGGAGGCATTTGATAATTCTTTCTAAAGCAGAATCACTCTTGCTAGGTGAATTCAGTGACTGTTGAACTTGCAAAAGTTACATTCAGTGGATGGAAGTGGTCAGAGACTGTGATTATCCTTAGATCTTCAGATACAAAATTCTTTTGAAATGCAGTAAGTTCACTAGTATGACTATTTCATTTCTCTTAACAGTAGTGCCTTGATTTCAGTTTACTTAGTTGCACAATGGTTCCCATGAGGCAGAGGATGGCCATCATGGCTTGTGGATCAGATCATTTTAATGTGTCTCTGCAAATAATTCATAGTATCCTGAACATTGAAGACTCCTTTGATCTCTTTCTCTGAAAGGCCTTTCAGCACTGTTCAGCATCCTAGCAATGTAGGTAGTGTTCCATAAGCATTTGCTGGCATCCCAGGAAAGAAAAATTTTCTAAACCAAAAGCAGGAAAAAATAAGTGTAGGCACAATTATAAATATATACTGTTTGAAGAAAAAGTCCTAAAATCTTGAACTTTAAAAACCAAAATCAAAACTAAACAAATGACATATTAATCTTATGTAATTTCTATTCTTATGTATTTTTAAAAAGTATACTATATGAATAGCAAAATGTTCATCGCCTATTCCCTCTACTTACAACCAATAAAACTTGCCATTCTCACCTTTCAGTAGTTATCTTTTCTTTTTCCTTAAAGATTCCATTCAAGGGTCTCCCCAGTGGCGCAGCGGTTGAGCGCTGGGTTGCGAAGCTGTCCGCGGCCTCTGCAGTGCTGGTTCGATCCCCGGCTGCTCCCCGGCCACCGGAGGAGGGTCCCACAAGGCGCGCAGACCTCTCCTGCCGCCCACTGCTCCCCTCAGCAGTGTACTTCGGTCCTTCTGCCTGCTCTGTTCCCCGCTCTGGCTCTGGTGAATTCTCTCACCCTCCCGCATTTCTGACTGTACCCAGTGCATGTATAAACAAAAACAAACAAACAAATAAATAAATAAAATAAAAGCATGCCTCTAAAAAAACAAACAAACAAACAAAAAAAAAGATTCCATTCAAGTAACATCACTTCCAGTAAGAATTCATAGTTCCTCCAATTTGGCACTTGATGTTTTATGCTAAACATATTTTCTTCCCCATTACTTTAAGCTCCCTGAGGGATAAGTTTATGTCCTATTTATCTTTCTTTTCCAGTGCCTGGCAGGTAGTATATATTCAATAAAAATATTTAAGCTTAAATGTCAGCTATTCATACTTGTATTTAAATTATTTATATCTGTATTTATATTTCTAGCATCAGTTCTCAATATTCCAGAATTGTTCTCTTGTTATCCTTTCTGTAATATCCAAAATGGCAGGATTCATTAAGCTACCACAGATTTCTGAAGACACCATAATTTTCTCTGCACTACTGGTTCTCAAAATTGACTGCATATTGAAATTACTGGGGAGTTTTACATTCATGCAATCCCTGACATTAATCCTGAAGAATCAGAAGTTTTTATTTTATATAACTTCATAGAAGGGTGCCTTTAACTGTATCAGAATAATAAATAGACATTTAGCACCAAAATTTGCAGAATACTTAAGTATTGTGATAGTTTTAAAGAGGTATGTGTGCCTAGATTGGGAAAATCAGACGTTTGTTGTTCAATGGGTGATATTAGAATACTATCAAAGATTAAAATATCAATCAATCAAAATTATCCCTGATTTAGCACATGCATCTATCTGTACTATTCAACACAATATTAGCATTTCTTCCTGAAGTTACAGATATATATTCTTTTTAATTACTAAAGTCAGGTTCATTTTTTCCTGAACCCCCATTAAATTATCTTTCAAATGTGGCACTTTTTCAATGATTTACACAGGAATGAATCCATTAAAGAAGGATTATTCTGCTATTAGTACTAAAAAATATGGACTGCTTTATGAATTTGCATGTCATCCTGGTCCAGGGATCATGCTAATCTACTGTCCATTGTTCCAATTTTAGTATGTGTGCTGCCAAAATGAGCACAGCTTGGGAGCTTTAAAACATACTCATGCTCATATTAGTAGCTATCAGCATCATGAATACCTGACCCAATGTATTGGTGCAATGTAACCTCTGTTCTATTCTTCCCCTAAGGTTATAATTTAGCCTAAGCATGAGAAAACATCAGACAAATCCCACTCAGGACAATTCTGCAAAATTACTGACCAGTGCTTTTCAACAGATTAAATTTTATGATATGTGAATTTAACCTACCCTTTCATGATCTAATGCAGCATCCTAGATTAGACATTGGACAGAAAGTGTGCATTGGTGGTAAAACTGGTAATATTCAAATGAGATTTATAGATTAGTTAAAATATTCTTTCAATCCCCTGATTTTGATAATTATACTATGATCATTTAAGATGTTAATATTAGAGGAGACTGGGTGAAGTTTGTTGTTGGTTTGGTGTTGTCTGACTATTTTGTTTCTCTATATTTCTCATATGAGTGAAACCATCTGGTAGTTGTCTTTCTCCTGGTTTATTGTGCTTACCATAATCCTCTCCAGTTCCGTTCATGTTATTGAAAACTGACAAGAGTTCATCTTGTTTATATAGCTGAATAGTATTCCATTGTGTGTATATACCACATTTCCTAATCCACTCATTTGTCCTTGGGTATTTAGGTTACTTCTCTAATTTCACTATTGTAAACCATGTTGTATTGAACATGGGACATTATATATTCCTTTGAATTGGTGTTTGTGCAATCTTAACATTCACTCAAGGTGAATTTTATGATAGTAGAACTGGGAAACATCACAAGCTATCGAGAAATACTAAAGTTGTTCCGGAGCCTGGCAGTGAAGACTGCAGTTCTATTGAGAAATCTTTCTTTGGGTAGTAGCAGCAGGGAAAGGAAGAGTGTAAGCAGTTGATTTGAGAGGAAATCTATGGATGACAAATGCTCTAACGTCATCAGAATGTAAATGTATTTACTCAGCAGTGATTTACTATGGATAAGGTAATGGACAGGCAAGTCCCTGACCTCACAGTACTCACAATACTCCAGTAGTAGGGGTTACAAATGATACATAAGTTCATTTATAAATAAGCATGAAAATTTCGGATAAATTATACTTAAAAATTATTTAAAAACAATCCAGTGTCCATTAACAGGTGATGGATAAAGAAATGTGTTATATACATTCAGTGGAATATTACTCAGCCATAAGAATGAAGTACTGATACATGTACAAACCTGAACACCTATGTTAAAAAGCAAGCCAAGCACAAATAAATTGGGTGATATATGGTCCCATCTATATAAAAGGTATACAGAAGGTAAATCCACAGAGACAGAACACAGATTGATGGTTTCCAGATGATGGGGGGTACTAAAGGGGAAGCAACTGCTTCATAGGTACAGCATTTCTTTTGGGGGTGATGAAAATATTTTGGAAGTAGATTGAGGTTGGTTGCACAAAACCATGAACACACTGAAATCCCTCTGAAGAATTCTGTGTTATCTTGATAATAGATATGTAGAGTATTTTAGGAGCTCCCTTATTAAATACTGATGATAAACACCAATTTAAATTATTGGTTATGACTGGCTTTGTTCTAGAGGGGTGAGACAGGTGTCTTCTTTAATTATCATATATTTTTTTTTTGGCCAATGTATATCCCTCGAGGCATGAGAGAATTAATAATCAAGCTGAATATTTAAAACAAAGACTCCTCATATGCTTTGACCCCTCATGCACAAGTGCATGGTGATACAGCAGAAATAAGTAACTCAGCAAACATCAATGCCTTTCCTGTAGACAGCACTGAGTCCAGGTTCACTGGAGGCCATCCTCCTGCCTCCTGCAGAACCCAAGAGCTTCTGGCTTGTGAGCACCTGATTTTTCATTAAGAACTCATTAGATGACACCCTGCAGAGGCAGTGCTGACCTCTTCCTTGAACTGCAGCCCTCCCCTCTGCCTCCCATCTCTGATCTTCAGTGACTGATGCTCTGAAATCCTTGGGGAAGAAGAGCATGGTGGTTCCATATTTGGCCCGCCCTGGAAGAAGACCATGTGGGCCCCACCTTGTTTTTCTCCCCTGTACTCTTTCAAAATTACTACTTTTATGAAGGAAGGTAGTTTTCTTTCTTGCAATGTCTTATACAGTTTAGCTTTCAAGAACATTTGATAAGAAGTACAACTATCACTACATGTCTCTAAATTGTCATTTTGTAACAATTGCAAATCTGATCAGGGAGCTTTAGAAATGGTGAATAAGACTCTTCCATCATCATTTAAATGTATGTGTTCTTACCATTAATGTATAAAATGAAAATTGTGTGAAAATAAGTTTGGTATCTTTTCTGTATCAAGAATTTTCTTATAGCCATTAGAAACAATTGTTCAGTCTCTTTCTTTTGAAAAACAAGCAGCACCATCATATGGAATAATAAGTATCTTTATAAGACAGTGATCTAAGTAACCTCTAAGTTGATTTGAAGTAATAAATTTGCCTATACAATGTATTAAACTAGTGGAGTATATTGCCTATACAATGCATTAAATTAGATTCATTATCCTATCTGTCAAACTACATTGCCAAAATGTATTGAGAAAATTATCTCTCTTCTATTATTCTTTGTTTATCTAGTAATGATATGATATGAGCTAAATAAACCCTGAGAACGAGACATACTTGGTAAGTTTCCTTTATCAGAACAGTGGTTTATGATATGCTTTAGAACTAGAATTTTGCCAGAGGGTAGCTGATGCCCTGGAAAAATAATTGCCCTGATAACAAAGAATATTTCAAGAGTTTATTTAACTTAAGCAGCTTTTTAGATGGAATCAAATCTAATGTTAATGAACTAATTCACATTGTGTATAAAATGAATACACTGACTATAAATGATGATTCTTATGCTCATTTTTTTCAAGGGATGGTAAGGAGGCTGTTTTCTAAGATTTCAATTAAATGAACTGAAGGCTTTATGGCCTCTGCTTATGATTAGATTAATAAAATACCTTCTGACAAATTCCAACCGTAACTACATGCTCATATTTTGAAATAAAGCCTTGCTACAGAGTAAGAGTTGTCAATGGAAATATTGGTAAAGTTGGTCCTCAGTAGGACTTATGGTATACTAAGGCGAATCATGTATTAAAATGTTATATTTGCTCACCCAGTAAGATACGGAATGGGGATTAAGGCAAATCTGTATTATTATTTATTTTAGGCTAAGGTCTAAAAGTTACTTCCTTAATAGCAAGTTCATATGTGTGTGGGTATGTGCCTGTACATTCTAGATATAATGTACATCAATTGGTGCATCAATTGTAAATTGATGCACCATTGCTATGACTGGATTATTACCCCTATTGAGTGAATCCCATGATTTTTCTGTGATTTGGACTCCCTCAGACTAGGCTTAGAATCTCTGTCTTAAACACAGAATAAGTTCATGGGCAGAATCTTACAGAAGAAGATGAAATTGGATACAGGACAAAGCTTTCCACATATCTACTTTAAGTCAAGACTTGACCTGTAAGGAAAATTTGCATTGTCCATTTGGAATGTCCCATTGGAAAGGAAACTAAGAATAAAAGCAGAGCAGTAGACATTCTCTCAGTTTTTTTGAAATTATAACAAAAAAAAATGTTTTAGGGAATTTCAAAAGATGCAGCAGGCAGAAATTCCCCAGATAACAACTTTCTAAACCTTGCAGCAGAAAGCATATTCTTGTCTGTGCCAGAAGCATCTGAGAACTCTACAGAACAAAGCATGTTAGGCATGACCCTTATGTGGGCCTTCCAGAACCTTCTCGGGAGTGGATATTGTAAAGCAGAGAGAAGCAAAAGTGGACCAGTAAGGAGTAGACTGGACACCGAGCCTTCCAGGTCCTTGTTATGGGACTGTGGACCCAATTTGGGAGGCTGTGGAGTAGTGAGGGGGCATCACAAACTATTTCATGCTGCGTTTTCATTTAAGCTTCTGAATTTATTAAGATAATTCTGGGAATAAAAGATAAACCAAGACCTTGTGGTGCTGAAGAATATCCAATTTTGTGTTTAAACTCTGTTACTATCTCAACAGCAGAAACGGTAGAGCCCCGTGAAGTACATACGCCTTGAAATCGTATAACTGAACTTAGGGGTTCAATCCTGGCTCTGCCTTTATTATCTGTGAGCTGGGGGGAATTCTTAAATATCTCTCCCCTCATTTACTTCATCTACAGCACAAGCTAATAAGAACACCTAAAGCATAGCTTTTTACAGTTAAATTAAATCATGCATGAATGCTGAGCATAGTAGGATGTCAAATGTCCTCAGAAACCAAAAGATTGAAAACCGACTCAGGCAGAAGCCGTAGAGAAGCCCCTTGTTACACAAGATGACCATTCAGTGCCACACTGTGCTTTACATAATCCTTCCTCACTGATTATATAATATCTCTGCTGGTGTAGCTTCACGGTCAATTTTTGTGTGTGCATGCGTTTGCTTCACCACTAAATGTTCTTTCTAACTTACTGTGTTTCTTAAGAGCTAGTCTGCGTTTTCCTCTCATAGCTTCAGGCCATAGCTTCCTGTTCTCTGACAGAATCTGAGCAATTCCCTTGCCTCATTAATTTTGTAACCTTGAAGCTATTTAAGCAGTCTGAGCAAATACCCACCTGCAGTTTCCTCTTCTTCTAAACTCCCGTATGAATCTAATTCCTTCCTTTTCTTCTCATACATACACATAAACTCAAAGTCCTTTTTCTCGTCTTTGCTCTAATTGTAGTTAATGAAACATTTGCTATGTTGAGCCTTCCCATTTAATTAAGATTTTTTTCTTTTTTTAGTAAAGGAGACGACCCATTACCTGAAAAGCTGATCAATAGGATTTAAAGAAACCTTCCCATTATAATGCTATGAGCCATTTTAATTTCTTGCTGTCTTTAATAAGGTAGCTGAAGCATAGGGAGTCATTCCATATATAGCTATGTTAGCCCTCAGTTTAAAATAAAATTGCAATTATATAAACCATACACTTAGGATTATGGTACCCACAGAGGCTATTTTTCTAACCCATGTTTCTCCTAAATGATGACAGTGATTGACAGCTGATAGGGGTAATTAACATTTCCTACACATTAGCATATCTCAGTCGCAGAGTTAGCAGAAACAGTCCTCTGAAACCTAATGTGTTGTGGGATTCTTACTGCAAGGCAGCTCCCAAGAAGAGAAAGTAGATATTTCCTCTGGATTCCATTTGTTGGATTCATTACGTAGCGTTCATACCGAAAAAAGTGATTGGGACTCAGCATTTAATCTCCATGTCTGTAGGTAACTATGAATGTTCTAAGGTCAAATGCAGCAAGAACAAGTGCTTACGTCAAAAAGTATGCTTTTGTCCTATGCACTGGGCAAATGCCATTCATATTGATGACAAAACTCTCCCATCCAAAGTAGGAAACTTGTTATGAATTATCTTATTTGTTTTGTTATTAATATTAAGAAAAAAGGCTCCATTTTAATAAAGAAGGAAAAATCAATAAGGAGTAATTTAAACATAACTAACTCAACCAAATGTATAATTGAAGATATATCTGCAAGAGAAAATATATTACGTGATACTACTGATGGTAACCCCAGTGATTTGAAGATGTAACTGACTTTGAATTCTGGCTTTGCCACTATAGGATTTTATAACTTTCTCAGAGTGGGAATAACAATCACTTCATAGAGTTACTGTGAGAATTTCATGAAGAATGAGCTCCTAATTCTATGACATGTACATGGGGAAGATTTCCTTCTGGAACAGGTTACTATAGGAAGTAAAAGGACATAGCCCTTTTGCAGCAGTTAGTGACTATTGCATAACAAGCCAACCCAAAAACCAGTAGCTTAAACAACCACTGTGTATCCAGCACATAATTCTTTGAGTTGGTAATTGATTTAAGGTTTAGCTGGTGATTTTTCTCTTTCATCTGTCCTCAAACTTTTAAGTTAGTGCAATCAAAATAATAACTTGTTATGAATGTTTACATATTTCACCCCTATTCAGGGGTGATGTTCAAAATATTTAACAACATTTTTGGCAGATGCTTTGACCAATCCAGTGCAATGGTAGGGCTAGGTTACCAGCTACAATGCCCCCTGCCAGGTTGTTGCTCCTCAGTTCTTTACTTCTTGAATCATTCGTTTATCTAAGGGGCCAAATGGCAGAATCTGGACAGAAGAGAAAGAGCCAACTGACAACTTGGCAGTAGCTGTATATTAGTCATTATAAAATTATTTCTGATATAAACTGGCTGAACAATAGCCCTGTACCATCCTTATTGTAATCATCTTCCTATCCAGATAATGTCATGTCTCTGGATATCATATCATTTAATACACTTCACTTGCAATTAACACCGGTGCCCTATATCTTGGCATTAAGGGCCCTGCTTATATTCTTGTGTCTGTACATTCTACTGGCCTCAAATTCCTCTAAATCATATCAAGAACAAACACAAATAATTTAAATACCTCCTTAGGAATAGGGTTACAAAACATAATTGAAGAAAAAAGATGACAGTATTTGGGAAAAAAACTTTAATGTTTTATGACAATTTTTCTAACAATCATATTTTTCAATGTGTAAAAAAGGACTTTTTTTATAATAGAAAGCAAAAGTAAAGTTGGTAAAGATTTACCCAAACACATAATTCTCAAAGTGGGAAGAGACACACACCCCTTTTTCAAAAGGCATTGTGGATTTAAAACAATGAAAAACATAACATTAAAAATAATACAGAGAAAATCAGGATTCTGGGGTGGAATCCAGTATATGTGTTTTAAACAAATGACTCTTACTGGCACTAAAGTTGGAAAACCATTGGCCGTACAGACTGTCCCCTTTATAGAGGAAATATGCACTTGTCAAAATCCACTATCCTGAGCGATAAAATAAAGTGAGTTTGAAATAACCTCTGGTTCCAGAATTCTGCCCCATTTGCTAGTTAGGGTCTTCTCTAGTTTTATTTTATCTTATTTTTTTTTGCATCAGCCCACCCCTAAGTCTTTCCTAATGCTCCCACACAATTCATTTTACTGCTAAAGGAATTGTGTAGAGCTGGTCAGGATTGCTGACTGCAGGCATCAGAGATAGTTTCTGTCCTGAGCCCTGGCAGGTGACTTGTAGGTACTCTCCTTAAGCCCCAGTGTGCCTTGGAAGTCTGCTGAGCCAGGAGTGTCAGCCTAAATGCCTTGGACTCAAGGGAATGTTAAACGTTACTAAGGAAAAAAGTCCAGGAAATACACAAGATGAAACTGAGGCAATGTGCAGCATCAAAATCCAAGGGATTGCTTAAAAATCAATAAAAATACATGAGAAGTGGTTTAAAAGAGTCCTCTGTGGCCAAAGCTAGAACAGTTCTAACAACAAAATAAATAGTGAGGTGCTGGATTATATTACAGAAGTATTAAATAAATATAAGTGAGTTCATACTGAAATAAAAACAAACTCATAGGCCACTGGCTAAGTGCCATGACAAGTCGATCTCACCCTCTCGTTAAATCACTTGACTTCAATCGGACCCACTTTTATTCTATATGCTACAAGCTTGACTTAAGAACTTAAAATTGTGGGACCTCCCTGGTGGCTCGGGGTTAAGCTCAGCGCTATCACCAAGTTTGATCCCCGTCCAGGGAGATACCCACATGGCACAGCAGACCTCTCCAGTCTTGCCCACCTCTCCCCTCACCAGTGTATTTCAGTCAATCTGCCTGTTGGCCTCCCTATTCTGTCTCTGGTGAATCCTCTCACTTCCTGCACCTCTGGCCTAAACCCCAGGTCTTGTATGCATAAATAAATAAAAATAAATCTTTATAAAAAAAAGAACTTGAAATTGTATGTCTTCCTCTCTTGAAAATATTTTTAATTTCTTATTTGCTGAGTCTCACCGGACACAGGAAGAGGAACAACAGGGACATTATCTTTTATTAATCCTCACTAGGTATGTAGAGATTTCTGGGATGCTGAATTTATTTAGATTTAAGACAGGTGGACCCAATACTTCAGGTAAATCCTTCAGGTTTTAAAAAGATTACACATGGCTTTACCAGATGCTCTGCAGTTTCATCAGTACCATATGCTTTCTACAGATGCTGTCTCAGAAAAGGAGAGTTACTTAGTTTGAAGATCCGGCTTTCATATTGTGATTATTACTTTAGTGAAAAATAACTTCAAATGCGTTTTTCAGCCTCACCTGTTTACATTGTTTTCCTTGAACAGACTGCCAGATAATTACCCAAATTACTCAAGTAACAAAAGTTACTTGTTGTCCTTGACAAATAATAATGACAAAATTCATTGTAATACTGAATATAAATGCTATTTAAAAAAGGAACATTTATGTTTTTTATTTTTTATTTTTAATGAAGTACCATTGGTTTAAAATAAAACCTTTGTTGTTATTTTAAAGGTGGAATTTCTCACTCAGGTGTGGTCATCATTGCTCTCCCATCACCAAAGCACCTGAAGTCCTCCAGCATCGTCCACTGTGCTCTCTCCAGCCCCCGCCACTCCTGTTCTCTCTCCTCCTCCCTCTAACCCCTCAGATCTGTGGCTGGCTTTCAAGGGTTGGCTTTAATATTTGTACCTGCCTGGCCCTTTGTTTGGTTTCTCTATATTCCACATATAAGTGATACCATCTGGTATTTCTCCTTTTCCTCCTGGATTGCTTCACTTAGCATAATCCCATCCAGCTCCTTCCATGTTGCAACAAATTGTCAAAAGTCCATCTTTTCTGGTTGCTGAGTAGTATTCCATTGTGTATCTATACCACGTCTGCGTGATCCACTCATCCATTGTTGGGCACTTTGGTTGTTTCCGTATCTTGTCTATTGTAAATAATGCTGCGATAAACATAAGAGTGCAGGTTTCCTTTCAAATTAGTGTTTTGTCCTTTGGGTAGACAACGAGGAGTGGAATGGCTGGGTCTTATGGCAGATGCATTTTTAGTTGTTTTTTTTTAAAGATTTATTTTATTTATACAAGCACTGGGTACAGTCAGAAGTGCAGAAAGGTGAGAGAATTCACCAGAGCCAGAGCAGGGAACAGAACAGGCAGACTGACAAAATACGCTGTTGAAGGGAGCAGCGGGAGAGGAAGGAGAGGTCTGCATGCCATGTGGGACCCTCGCCGGTGGCCAGGGATTGAACTGGCACTGCAGAGGATGCGGGCAGCTTCGCAGCCCTGCGCTCAAACACTGCGCCACCAGGGGAGGCCCTGCATTTTTAGTTTTTTGAGGAATTTCCACTATTTATTTTTATTGAAGTTTTTTCGGTTTACAAGATGATATATGGTTTAGAGGCATAGGATCACACCTTTTGGGTGTACATTACCACATGGACACCCACCACCAAGGCACTGTAAGTCCTCCACCACTGCGGAAAGGGGAACATTTAACATTTACATTGGCATGTAGAAATAGTAAATAAATTGTAAAATTTGAAATCCAGTCTATTGTACATGCCCTTTAGAGTATGAAGTTTGCAGGAGAAGTTGCTATAGATAATGAAAACTAAATGATTTTTATTTATTTTTAAATGTATTTATATATATATATATTTACATCATTGTTCATTTTTAAACAATGTCACCCCTGCACCATCATCACAGTACTCTGTGCTCCTCATTCCCTCCCTCCCATCCTTCTCCCTCCCCATCCCCTGATGTCTCTGGTTCATAATTGTCTGTTTTGGTTTTGTTGTGTTTTGTATTATTATCCCCCCCCCATTTCTTATTCAGTTCCCCTATATTCCTCCTATAAGTGAAACCATTCAAAGAAAACTAAAAGATTTTTAAGCTAATTAATGTGACTCTCCATTCCATTTTGTTAATAAACAGAATATCTTCAGTTAAAATATAACTGAATTTATTGCATGAAGGTATCTGTTTGGACAGTATATGATTATTAAATAATTTTCTAGCTGCCACTGATCAAAGGTCAAAAAACAACAGAATTTTTGCTAATAATTCAAATTGAAATATTTCATCATCATTTCTCTTTAATGCTGGGGGAGTATGGCCCGGGATATGTTGCTTAGTCTCCCAGAGTCTATGTTTCCATATATAATATGAGGAAATTGAAACAATTGATCCAGAATATCCTTTCCTGATCTAAAATTCTATGGCATTTTAGTTTATTGAGTTTTGATTTTATTATATCTTGTTTTCTTCTGCCCTGCCAAAAAGTTAATTTAAGAAGGACTGATATGGGATCTAGATATGAACAAATTCTTGTTTCCTCAATTCCTAGCTGTGTGAACATGAATAAGATCTCTTTTTCTGAGGTTATTTATGTGTAAAAAATCCCTTCCTTGTGGAATTATGATAAACATAGACATATTTCAAGCTCATGATAAAAGCCCTTGAAATTATTGGGATACAAGGAACATACCTCAACATCATAAAGGCCATATATGACAAGCCAACAGCCAGTATCATTCTCAATGGTGAAAAGCTGAAAGTATTTCCATTAAGATCTGGAACAAGACAAGGATGTCCACTTTCACCACTGCTTTTCAATATAATACTGGAAGTCCTAGCCAGAGCAATAAGACAAGAGAAAGACGTACAAGGAATTCAAATAGGAAAAGAAGAAGTCAAACTATCACTATTTGCAGATGGTATGATAATATACATAGAGAACCCCAAAAACTCCACAGAAAAGCTAATTCAACTCATCAGTCAGTTCAGTAAAGTGGCAGGATACAAAATCAACACGCAGAAGTCAGTAGCCTTCCGATACACAAACAATAAATCTGAAGAAGAAGAAATCAAAAAAACCATCCCTTTTATTATCAAAACAAAAAAAATCAAATACTTGGGAATAAATCTAACAAAAGAGGTAAAGGACCTATACAAAGAAAACTATAAAACACTGTTAAAAGAAATAGAAGAAGTCACAAAGAAATGGAAAGACATCCCCTGCTCATGGATTGGAAGAATAAACATTATTAAAATGGCCATCCTACCAAAAGCAATATACAGATTCAATGCTATTCCAATCAAAATTTCAATGTCATTCTTCAAAGAAATAGAACAATTATTGATGAAATTCATATGGAATCACCAAAAAACCCCGAATAGCCAAAGCTCTCCTGAAAAAAAAAAGGGAATGGAGGCCTCACACTCCCAGATTTCAAACTATACTACAAAGCCATAATCATCAAAACTGCATGGTATTGGCACCTACTAAACAGAGCCTCCATATGATCCAGCAATTCCACTCCTAGGTATTTACCCAAAGGACACAGAATCATCAATTCCAAAGAGCACCTGCACCCCCATGTTTATAGCAGCACTGTTTACAATAGCTAAGCTTTGGAAACAACCCAAATGCCCAAAAATAGATGACTAGATCAAGAAGATGTGGTACATATACACCATGGAATATTACTCAGCATTCAAAAAAGACAAACGCATGCCATTTGCAGCAACATGGATGGCGCTGGAAGGGATCATGCTCAGCGAAATAAGCCAGAAAGAAAAAGAAAAATACCGATGGTATCACTCATAGCAGGAATCTAGAAAACTTAAATAAGGGACCAGGAAAATGAATAACTATAAGAAAGTGAAAATCAAAATCAACAAATAACTATGAACCAGAGACACTCTATGGGGGGGGTGGGTAGGGGAGGGATTGGGGTCAAAATAAGGGGTCACAATTGTATGGGGAATATAAAAATAAAATTTATAATAATAAAAAAAGTATTTCAAGCTCCAGGCACTGATCCTGTATTTATAATTCATCCGGTCCTCAATTATCTGTATTTCTTTTCTTATCCTGCTTCATTTTGGAAATCTCCAATCTGCTTTTTATTTTTTTTTTAAAGATTGATTTTATTTATGTATACAAGAGCTAGGGTACAGGCCAGAGGTGCTGAGGGTGAGAGGATTGACCAGAGACAGAGTGGGAAACAGAGCAGGTAGACTGACTGAAATACACTGCTGAAGGGAGCAGTGGGCAAGTCAGGAGAGGACTGCTGCACCATGTGGGTTGCTCCTTGGCTGGCTGGGAATAGAACTCATACTGCAAAGGCTGTGGACAGCTCCATAGGTTGCCTCTTAACCCCTTGTGCCACCAGGGAGGTCCCCAATCTGCTTTTTAAATAAAATCTTCTGTCCTCTGGTCCCTACAGAAAAAGTTATAATCCTGGAGATTGTATAAGATATATGTGAAAATATAGAGCTTTAATAGATAACACTTCAGAGACCATTTGCTTTTTCCTCCTGAGTTATCTGCTTGATGTTTCTTTTGGCTTTGGAATCTGACTTTGGCCTTTTTTATAAGTGAAATATGTCTGAACCATGAAAATGGCATGATTCCTAGGTGATATAAACCTTTCCTCATTTCTCCTTTCTACCAATTTTTATTAATGCTGACTATTTTATATCCAACTTATTTTAATTAAAATAACATGTTTTTATTAAACAACATGCTAGAAATTATACAAAATAGAAGAAATGAAGCATTAACACACTCTTCCGAGAGAATTACTTTATACAATTTACCAGATTGTCTAGCTACAAGTAAACTATATATACAATGAGTTAAACTCTATACTATGTGGTTCTGATATGAACACTAAAATATGTGTCTGCAAGAGCTGGGGTATGTGTTGATTTGTGCACAGGTATTGCCCCAACATCTAGCATATGGCAATAATTATTAAGTATTATTTTTAACCTAATAGATCTTATATACTTTTTGTACCAATAAATATGATTCTACACCATCCTTTTCACTGACTGTATAGTATTCTATAGTCCAGTTATATCACTACTTACTCCATGATCCTCTGTTATTGGACTTGTCAGGTTTTGTATCTATTCTAATCAACATCCATATAAACCTATGTCTTCTCCTTCTGTATGTGATTTTGGGATAAATTCATAGATACAGAATCACCAAGGTCAAGTAATCTTTTCAAAATTGTGAGGATCATTACATATTGCCAAACTTCTTTCCAAAGGATTATGTCAATTTACAATTCAATAAACAGAAACTATTTCTCTGAACTTTAACAAGTATTAGATACTATGTTGGGCAGAATATAAAACCAGGTCAAAAGCAGGTCATTGCATACTCACTATTGAGAATATCCATTTCTGCATTCAATGATAATAACCCAGGACATCTTTCCAAACTCTCATTCTGAGATACAAGGATCTGTGTTCAGGATGCATAAAACCTTGCTAAAATAATGTAAAGAGAGTTCTGTCTTATTTGTTTCACTCTCTTGGTTAATTTAGGAGATATGACAGGAAAGTTTCTATAAATATTCCATGGACATTTACATCAATACTCTCACTTTGACATTCTACATTAAAATCATTTTCAGTAAGTCATATTTCACATTTGGATAGTTTGACAGTGCCCATTTAAATCAATCCCAAACTGTTATGAAAGCCAGAAACACTGTAAAACATTGTGAAATGTTTGTAGCCTCTACAGTGTTCCCCCCTTAAGGAATCAAATGTGAAATGTTTGTGTGGGAGCTGTTTTTCCAAGGTAAATAGATTGTTATTTATATCTCTAGGTGCAAATGCTTAGAAATAACCAGAACACATTGTAATAGAATGTGGCCTTACATAATTTTCACAGCTTCTGCATTCTTGTCAGCATGGCCATGATGCAGCTTTGATAGTTTGATCTGAGTTTGACCCCTGGGCGTGATTCTTGCTCACAGTTTGTCATCCGCTCTTATGTGAACAGTACACCTAACAGTGTGCAGTTGTGCTTCCTGTGTCTTCTAACTTTAATATTCAGGAAAATCAATGTTGTTTCTACTGTGTCTGCACCTCCAGCCTTGAGATCTCCCCACCCCGTCAAATATATTTCTGTAATATTCCTGTTTACACCAGACTTGAGATCCCAACCCCCAACCCCTTCAAAGATATTTCTGTATTATTAATACTTACACCACCAAGTCAGAGCCAATGGCTTTATGCTTTCTGCATTGCTGAGCACTCCATTTTATGTGATCAGTTAATGATTACCAGAAGCTTAATACATGATCTTGCTGTTTACAAAGTAGCCCAGAGAGGGATTGTTGCCAACAAGAGCAATTAGGAAGGAGACTGGGTTAGTGTAGAGTTTTAGAAGAGGGAGTGAGAATTTTTAAAAGAGTTAAACAGTATGTTGAGAGAAAAAAAAATGTGAAATATGAACTTCATTGCATGCTAAAAATAGATTATATAAATGCAGACAAAGAGGCTAGCTTCCACCTATCAGAGAAGGAGATTATTTACTTAAAAAAAATAAAGTTGCCCAAAGACTTCAAAGGAGAAATTATAGTAGAGAACATAATATAGGCAAGATTTGTGCTTTAACAATAGAGATAGATTTGAACTGTAATGCTCCGGCTAGCATAGAGTGATGGGGAAGAAATCTGAAATTAGCTCTTTGATAAAGGATCATTTGCAACATATAGTGTGGTGCCTGCTAAGCATAAAGATTGAAGGGAAAATAGTTACTAGTTGTCAGGCTGTTCACATTACCACATTCATTTTTCATTTTCATGTTAAGAGTCAGTGTTAGCTGCCTCGTATGGAGACATTGAAGTTATCTCTAAATGGTCTGGAAAATTCTCAATTTTTTTCCAAAACAAAATTTTAATTAAACTGTTATGCAAAGTTAGAGAGGCAGGTCGTGACCAATGTTTCAAAGACACTGACAATTAAATGATATCTTCATTGACCTGCTTTTACTTATTTGAGATTTATAACTCATCAAAACCAACCTAGTGTTGTACTCCCTGATAGCGTAGGGGTTGAATCTCAACACTATCAACGCTAAGGCCTGATTTCTATCCCTAGCTAGGTAGCAGACCTCTCCTGTCTTGCCCACTGCTCCCCTCAGGAGCGTATTTCAGTAGATCCTCCTGTTCTGCTCCCATTTTGTCTCTGGTGAATCCTCTTACCCCCCGCACCTCTGGCCTATACCCCAGTTCTACATATAAATAAATGAATCTTTAAAAAAAAAAAAGCAACTAGTGTAATAGAAGGAGACAGAACTTAGGGAGTCAGTCCTAGAAACTGCATTAACTGCTCTGTGATCTTGGGGATCCTATGTTCTTTGAGCCTCATTGACTATATATGTTGATGGAGATAGAGAATTAAATGAAATAATATATACTAAACACCTTAGTCAAAAAAGGCAGAGAAGTAGTGTAGATTTCTTTCTCATTACCTCCCTATGCAATGTGAGAAAGATCTACATACTCTTATCAAATTAAATACCTTATAACATCGTACAATTAAGTTCAGAAACCAATACTTACTTTGAAGAGAGAATTGGTGTTATCAAAAATGTGAGATGAAATCATTGCTGGAGTTAAGGCCTGACTTTGCTTCAATTTCTTTCTCTCTAGTATCATGATGCTTTGATTACAAGCCACAGAAAACCTATCTCAAATTGATTTAGAAATTAAAGGAAACTCAGTGTATCTGAAATCCAACTGACTTGAGATAAGGCATGATCTGGCTACTTAATTATATGAGAGGACCTATTTTTTTGCTTTTCCCATTTTGTTCTCTGCTTCCTTGGTGCTCCTTCCATTCACTGTGATCTCATCGTCCCAAGATGGCTATCTGTTCATATTCAAATTTTTTATGATTGAGATGCCTGATCTGAAGTAGTTATAATCTATTGTGAATGATTAAGAATCTGAACCTTATACATATCCTTATATTCATGTTAACCAAGAAAAGAACAAGTTTTCCTGCTCTCAAATGAAAACCTAAGCTTATATCTAAATAAATCAACTTAGAGCTCTTACCCACCCTTATCTCAATAAATGCCACTAGAATGGAGTTATGCTAATTATCTTAGACCTGAGCCATAGATTCTACCTTTAATTTGAAAGTCAAGACAGTTACCTGTGAAGCACTTGGGCTGAACTGGAGAGGGGTGGACCTAGATCATGAATAGGAATTCTATTACCAAGAGTAACGGGAATATTTGCTAGGTGGTTAAAAAGGCAGATATCCATAAGCATAATGATGACTAAAAGGAAAATATCTGGTTTTATTTGTGTACCTGATGTATTTATTTATCTGATTGTGTGTTTGCATTTATATTAATTTATTTGACTGTGCCTGTTATATTTATCTGACTGTATATGTTATATGTGTATATTTATCTGAATATATATACATGTGTTCATATATATTAATATATGCGCACACATATATATACACATATATCTGAAAAAAGAAGCTTAAAGTTCATCTTATACTTCCAGAAATTAAATTCAAGGAAGTTTATTGAAACTGTTCAGACAATGTGTTCAGTAATGACTCTGCTAAATTAGGTCAGAAATACCAGTTAAATCCTAGTTTTTTATATAAATATTTTGTTTTCTGGTGTTTTAATTTAGTGGGAGAAATAAATTGATCATCTAACCATTAGTCTTTCAAGCAAAGCCATTTTAAATACTTGAACAGTAGTCTATTGCTGTCAATTTATGGTTCAGTGCTCTAGGAAGGCATCTAAAATATGCAGTAAAGCAAGGTTTCTTTATGCTTATGATGTCGAATACCAAGTGCCCAACATTCTATTGTGAACAGTTGAGAAAATGACTGTCATTTCAACCCTGGTGCAGAAAATCATGTGACTTGAAACTACTTCTAATCTCATCCCAATAAAGACTCTGAATCTTCGACAGCTAGGTCCGGGTCACATGACATAGAATGAGTGATTCTTAATTTTTTTTAAAACGACATTTATTGCCAGGAGAAACTTAGATGACTTCTGGGACATCTGGTTTCAAATATAATAGCACATTGTGCTCTCAAATAGCTGCATTATTGAGCTATAGAGTGAGTTATTTAAGATTAGCTATTTAAATGTTGGGAAGTGACTACTAAATATAGTGATTTTAGTTTTGTTGTAATTAATGATGAACTGATCTTCTGAATGTCATCAACTAAATACAGCTGCTTCTGCCACAGAGAAGGATCAACAGTTAGGATACTAATTTGGCTGCTAAAATAAAGGCCAAAGATTTTATTTTTGTCCCCTACAACAATCTTAAGTTAAGTAGCCCCACACAGGTTTTCACTATCAATGGCAAAACTCCTAGTTCTCTGGCATCCTTAATATTTATCTCCCATCTTTTGGTTGAAAAAGACTTCTCTAGTGTCTACTCCAACATCTTCATTTTCAACCAGTGAATAGAGAAAAAGGAAAGATGGACACAGAACTTTCTTTGCGGGAGCTACATTAATGCTGCTACTATTCTGTTTGCATCTCCAGACTGGAGATTCCCCTACCCTTTGAAAAGATATTTCTATAATGCATTATCCTGGAAGACCAAAGCATTAAATGGCTTTGTATATTTCTGTGTTGCATAAAGCTCAATTTTATATGATCAGTTGTTGCCACATCGAAGTTGCCACATCACTTCTGTCCATTTCTCATTGACTGGTCACATGACCACAGTTGGACCCAAGAAAGGCTGGGAGATAAAATGTGTAGCTACTGCTGTGTAGCCTAATGCCCAGTTAAACCTTCTCTCTCTGTAGAAGGTGAGTATCGATATTAGGCAGGGAACTCTGGTATATAACCTTTAAAGAAAGGAAGGCACTTAACTTCTTCTTATCAACCAGAGCTAAGGAGTATCTGTCCAATTAGTGTCCCAGGTGTCCAAATGTGCTCTCAGGGACAGAATGTAATATTCTTGTACAGAGAGATGTTGTTTCTAGTTCAGTCTTCATGGGTTATAAAATTAAGCATTAAACATTTTTGACATATATTGTTTATATCTGGTTTTTAAAAATGCACATATCTGATAGTTTGGAAAATACAGAAAATATTAACAAGGTAACAAAATAATTCCATTAGCCAAAATTACCCTTAAAAAATTTGGTACATTTTTGCTTATGGCTTTTCTCCATGAAATTTATAATTTACATAATTGTCTACAGCTTTGCAATTTTAACCTGATGATATCTATTATTCTCACATTATTAAAATGTGATTCTAAATGTCAATTTTTTAATTTGCACCAATTTAACCTGTAAAAGTACCAAAATCTATTTGACATGTTGCTAATATTAGATGCTTAAAGGGTCCAGTTTTTGTTGGTATTAATAGTGCTCTAAAACCATATTTGTGCATGCATTTTTGTTGTATTTGCATTATTATTTATTAGAATAATCTTGAAATGCAATTCAATCAAAGAGTAAGGAATATTTAATGGCTTTAAATGTGCATTCTAGATCACATTCTACGAAGGTTATTGGAATTTTTTTCTATTACTAGCTTTTTTCACATCACTCTCACTATCACCATAGTGACTAAGTAAATGCCTCACTTGATTGTGTGAAGAAAGACATCCACAGACACTTGATCATGATGAGCCTGAGTATGGGTTCATATGCATCAGTGATGTTTTCCTTTTTACTTTAAAATTTGTTACTTGTTATTCACTCCTTGTTTTATTAGAAATACCTACTACCATTTGTTTGACTGTTAAGCCAGGTACAGAATGAATGATTTTCTCATTCAGTGATACCCATACTTAACAACACCAAGCAACTTGATTCAGTTAGGTAACTTGAAGAACATATCTTTTTTTTAAAAAAAGAACTGATATAAGAAAACTTAAATAAGGGACCAAGAAAATGAATAACTATAAGAAAGTGAAAATCAAAATCAACAAAAATCTATGAACCAGAGACACTTTTGGGGGGGGTGGAGGGAGGGGAGGGATTGGGGTCAAAATGGGGGGGTTGAAATTGTATGGGGAATATAAAAATAAAATTTATTATTAAAAAAAAAAGAACTGATATAGCTTTGCTAAAATAACTGGCACCTCATTTATGTGCCAAAGCTCAGGCAATTTTCTCAGAGGGAAGACTTCAAGTTCTCATTTCAAAGCACATTAACTCTGAATTTAGATAAAATCATAACACATTTGATTATGATTTCCAAGGACATGGCAGATTGAAAACAGCACATTAGAAAAGAGCAGCAGACATATTAACAACAAAAAATGGTAGCTGAGAGATTAACAAAGGAGAGAAAGATTCTGTGTGTTTACAACCTATACACACATACAACAGCAACCTGAAATTCTACTTTTTTAATTGTAACACTATTATAACAATAGCATTTAAGTAAATTATGACTCATCTATTCAAAAATATTAATAAGTCTCTATGTTATTTTTTTCTCTTCCTTTTTTTCACATTTTATTTAATTTTTATTTTTTATATTCCCCATACAATTACAATCCCCTTATTTTGACCCCAAGCCCTCCTTTCCCCACCTCCCCACCCCCCATAGAGTGTCTCTGATTCATAGTTGTTTGTTGATTTTGTTATTTTCTTTCTTATAGTTATTCTTTTTCCTGGTCCCTTATTTAAGTTTTCTAGATTCCTGCTATGAGTGCGACAAATGCCAAATATGATAAAAGCTGGATTTGATTTGAACATACAGTTTGATCACAAATATGATTTTAAATCTTACGAGATCTTAGAAGTAAATGCATTCAAATATTAACTTATTAACTATGCTTTTCTCAAAATGTTTTTTTATATTTCTGTATCTTCTAATTTTCTAAAATGCATATGTATTACTCTAATGAAAAAAATGTTAATTTTGAATAATCTGGAAAGTTTAAAAATAGCAGTGATCATTCTTATATATATTAGTAACATATGGAATTATACAATAATTTTTGTGTATAACTTTAGCCCAGTTAACACAAAAGAGATCCTGTTTGGTTTCCCAATCACAATTGCAAAAGTCCTAGGAGAAGCATAATCTGTTTTCAAAAGGTTTTTATCTAGAGTAAAAATAAACATGTAATACTTATAATATATAAAATGGAAACCAGCAGAGCTTGAAAACATGCAGTTAGGAAAAATTTAAAAAACTAAGTACTAAGGCATTGTTGATGTCTCTTAGGTACTTTTAAATCATTTGTTTTGTAAAGTTATGACCATAATGATTGATGATACATTTTGACCTTTGAAAGGATGTTCTTAAATTAGGTAAGTCAAGGATCATTATACATTCAGAGAGCATGCTCATGCTATATAAATCATATTGCAGACATTTTACAAATTAAAATTACATTTCAGGCCAATAAAACGTCAACAATTAAAACCAAAAACTTATTTCAAGAATTTCCACATATACTTATCTGACATGTAGGAATGGGATGTTTATATAAATTGTTTTTATGTACTATAAATATTCCTTTTTGTATTTTGGGGGAGTAATTTTAACATTTTTACTTAGAAGAATTCATAATATTTTCCAAACAATTATAAAATGGATGAAATGATTCCTTTAATATTAGCTTATATTGATCATCTGCTGATTTTTTCTAAACTAATCATACAAACATTTAAGTTACATGATTTCCTTTATTAAATGTTAATTGCATTGCACATATTTCTGCATGTGCCAGCTTTTAAGTTACTGTCTCTGAGTTCTGAGCCCATATTCACCATCACTAGCTATACGCCCTTGCTTTTATCTAGTTCAGCCTTCCTAAATTGTTCAGTTCTTCAGTTCAGTGAAATTTGGGGTAGTAATTGATTTAAATTCCAGTTTTACCAATCTCATGGCAGCCCAGATTCTATTACTATCCTAGGCTCACAGCAGAAGTGTGTGCTTTTTGGACTAACCACACACTTCCAGCCCTCTGTGTAAAGTCATTATTCATGATTTCAGTTGGACTACTTATACTGATGACCAGCATTTTCTTATTGTGTGTGACTGAGTTCTTTTAAATGGACAGAATGACAAGCAGAGAATAATTTAAATAAGGACCCTTTCAAACTTATAATTTCTTTTCCTTACCATCGTAGACATTTTTGAATATAAGTCTTAACTGTTTTTGAGCATGCAGTATACACACATGGTTATGAAATATGTCTCCAGAACATTTCATCTTACATACCTGAAACTCTATGCCCATAAAAGTTCCCTTTTCCCTCTTCTTGCCCTAGCCCTTGGCAACCACCATTCTACTTTCTATTTCTATGAATGTTACCTCTTTAGATATCCTGTATAATGAGAGTCATAAAATTTTTGCCTTCTTGTGACAGATTTATTTCCCTTAGCATGAATTTCTCAGGGGCTACCTTGTGGTATGTGGCAGGATTTCCATCCTTTTTTAATGCTCAATAATATTTCATCATGCGTGCATGTGAAATTTTGTTTCTCCTTGCATCCCCCACTGGTGGACATTGGTGGTGTTTCAATCCTTGCCTAGTGTGAATAGCACTGACATGAACACGAATGTGAAAATATCTCTTTAAAAACCTACATCCTGGGCCTCCCCTGGTGGCACAGGCAGTTGAGCTCAGCGTTGTGAGGCTGTCTACAACCTCTGCAGCATGGGTTTGATTCCCGGGGAGATACCCACATGGCACAGTAGACCTCTCCTGTCTCACTCGCTGCTCCCCTCAGCAGTGTATTTCAGTCAGTTTGCCTGTTGTGTTCCCCACTCTGTCTCTGGTGAATCCTCACCCTTCTGTGTGTCTGACCTGTATCCCGGTTCTTGTATGTATAAATAAATAAATCTTAAAAAAACAAACACCTACATCCTTCTTACCCAATGCTGGCCACCCTTGCAAATAAACATGCTTTCCATATATCCAAAAGACATACAGGTCCTGTGTTGTTTTTTTTTTTTTTCATTTTTAAAGAAATCTCCATTCTGCTTTCCACAATGGTTGCATGACTTTATAGTTCTACTGACAATACCCTAGAGTTCTAATTGCTCCAAATATTTGCCAACACTTGCTATTTTCTGTAAAACCCATCTTTTTCTCTTTTTTAATGAAATAATGTGTTTTTAAGTTCTGAAAATATATTAATACTGAAGTTAATACTTAGTGATGAACACTATGGAGACAACATATATAAATGTTCTCCAGTCTTCTAAGTGGGTTTAAAATTAAAGGAGCTAAGTATTCCCAGAACATTCCCTTGAGTAAATGAATAACTTGCTCTTTTGAACCAAAACACATATTTGTTTCTTCATTCTTTTGGCTAACACTGTCTTACCCAGCTCTAAAAGCTTCTTAAATTTAGTCAGAGGGAGACAAGTGGGAAGGTGTAGACTTCTCACTGAACAGTCTGCTAAAGATTAAGGGGGGGAAATGGTGCTATTCAAAGACATGATGTACTCGGAGACTAAGAGTTTGGTATGGAAATAAACCCAGTGAGAACCTAGCAAGAATATTTGAAAGAGAACTCGCCAAACCACTGCTGCAGAAGGCTGAATTCCAAGGAAATATGTCCAATATCTATGAAGCTGAGAAGTAAGTTTCTGAAATCATGCCTTCCAATTTTTCTAATTCTCATTTTCCATGATATGTCTGTCATTACTGGCAAAAGCAGCTTTCTGCCACTGGGTAGCATGGGAATTAACCAAATTGTAGAGTACTGTGGAAATAACAGTAGGTTCAGGCCTTTGTATATCGGCTATTTGATGAAGTAAGTACCAGAAATTGCCAACCTTTGGCTTTAAGTAACATAACCCGAGTTATGTCACTTGTCTGCAGTATTTTGATTCTGTAATATAAGTTAAAAAAAAACTGTTGTAGGGCCTCCCCTGGTGGCGCAGCGTTTGAGCCCGCAGCCTCTGCAGCACCAGTTTGTTCCCCCGCTGCTGGCGAGGGTCCCACAAAAACAAAAACAAAAACAAAAAAAAAAACTGTTGTAATATAAAAACTGCCCATGTATTGATGGACATTAAGTTTCATTCCATGTCTTCACTATTGTGAATAGTCTGTATTAACAATAAAGGTTCATATATCTTTTCAAAATAGTGTTTTCATAGACTTTGGATAGATACCTAGAAGTGGAATTGATGGATCATATATTAGTGCTATTTTTAATATTTTGAAGAGTCTCCATACTGTTTTCCATAGTGGCTGAACCGAATTATGTTCCTTTTGATAAATGGAGTTTTCTTTTTCATCCAACTTCTTGCAAATACTTGTTGTTTGTTATTTTTTTGCACGTGGGACATTCTTACTGGTGTAAAATGGTATCTCAATGTGGTTTTGACTTGCAGTTTCCTATAATAATAAGTGATGATGAACATTTTTTCATGTTGCCTGTTAGCCATTTGTATATCTTCTTTAGAGAGAACCCAAAGAATGAGCAAACTATAATCTTTTATGTGATTTTTAACAAACACTGTAAATGGCTAATGGGCAAATTTTAAATGTAATAAGCCAGTACATTCTAAGTATGTCGCTCCTATAAAATTAATAAATCAAATCTATAAATGTAATTAAATTCTCCTAAGCATATCAAACATCTTAAAATTGTGACTGGAAGCAGGACTAGCAGTTAAAGATGACAGATTAAACACAGCCATTACAGTCTGTTCCTTTTCAATACTCAGTTGAAATGGCAGCAAGGTGGCCTTTTAAAGAAGGAAATGTGTAAGACAAAAAACAGAAGAGGAAATAACAGCCAAATATTTTGGAAATTAAAAAGCAGATGACTTAGCCAACTCAAGAAAGTTAATGCTAACAGAAAAGGTGAAAAGCACAGAACTTACAATGAAGAACTCCCAAATTTTCCTAGGCTTCAGCTCAACCAGAGCATCTTACAGAAAGGACGACAGCCCAGAAACTTCACATCTAATTAGCACTTTTAGTGCCCTGTACTTAAATAGTAAAACAATTGAGGTATGTTCCTTAATGTAAGCCCTCTTAAATTAAAAATGCTTCTAATATGAGAATATTGACCAAACCAAACACACACACACACACACACACACCAAAAAAATGGAAGGAAAAGAAAATATGTAGGAAGAAAACATTTAAAACATTACCCATAAGGGACACGTGCAGGGAATTGATTGAAGGACAATTATGCTAGAAACCTGACCTAGGTGATAACAGTCCAGGGGGTAGCAGCTCAGATGAAGAGTTGAAAGTAATTATTTCTGGGAAGTGGGAAAAGGAAGGGATTGGAGGAACTGCTATATTTGATAAGAAGCTCAAAAGAACTGTGTATTGACTTGTTTAGTTCACATGGCATTTTGATAAAAATTAAAACTAAACATGAAAAGAGATAAAACATAACCAGATCATACATTGATTAGAAAATTCACATGCCTTGATAAACCAACTTGAGAAATATTTATTTTTTCATCATCTTTGTACTCTGTATTTTCCTGCTGTTAAGTTTCTCATTTCACTGAAGCTATTGCTATTATCTTCAGACTACTATAGCAACTTTAGTCATTGATTAGGGTTTCTCTGTGCTTCCAGGAAAAAATTCTATCCAAATGTAGTTTGGTAAGCCTGTACTATTTATTTACAAATAAATAAATATTTATTGCTCACTGAAAGAGTAAGCATTGACAGATGACCAAGAACTGAGACTTGGGTTCTCCAGTGTTGGGGAGAAGAAGATGTAGCAAAAGATATAGAAGGAAAATAGTAGAGAGGAGAAACGCTAGAGATTGTTCTGTCCTTGCAGCCAGTGGTGAAAATAATGTTGAAAAAAAGTAGAGATCAGGTTGCTAAGTGAGAACCAAACCGACCATTGGTTATATTAAGGTGGGGATCAATGATGCCTATGACATGGGCAGTTTCAGTAGAGTGGTCAGTTTGCAAACCCACTTAGAATGGATTTAAAGGAGGGCATGGAATGGGAACAATTAGAACTGGTGAATGTAGAACATATCAAGGAGGTTTTCTGCATAGGGAAGCAGAAGGGAGTGCTCATCTGTGGAGTAAATTGGGTCGAGAAGACTTTTTTTAAAAATGGGAGCATTAACAGGTTATTTTTATGTGAATGACAGTAATCCGTTGAGAGAGGAAAATTTGATGATGTAGAAGAGAGTGGAGAGTTTCAGAAGGGATTGTCTTTGCATAGAGGAGAGGGAGACATGAGCTTAAAATAGGAGCAGATAAGAAGGTTGAATAGGTGGGCGCAGATGCTGGTGGGTGGCTCAGTCTGTGCAAGTTCTCTGAATGCTTTAGTTTTTCAGTGAATTAGTTAGCAAGATCATCAACCAAGAGTGTGGATAGAGCAAGAGTTTGTGAGTGCTTTTAGGAGAGAGGAAACTGAAATCTATCTTCTAGGATAGTAAGAGTAAATAATTAGGAAATATAGTACAAATGCCAGGCAGAACTGTAAGTTGAAGTTTAGGGTTGTAAGTGTCTCTGGAAAACTTGCTTATCATGAGCATATACTTTTACTTGAAAATACAAAGGAAATTTAGTTATGGTTGTTCTTTTAAGATGGACTTTAATGAATGAATGTTCTTTAAAAATGGGCTTTAGTCATTGATTAGGGTTTCCCTGTGCTTCCAGGAAAAAATTCTATCCAAATGTAGTTTGGCAAGCCTGTATTATTTATTTACAAATAAATAAATACTTATTTATTGCTCACTGAAAGAGTAAGCATCGACACATGACCAAGAACTGAGAAATCCTTAGCAGGTTTGTTTCAGGGGTTAGCACATGTATGGGCACTGCAGCCTGTGTTTTCCTCTCCTCTTTTCTTAAAACCTCTGTGTCCCTGTCTTGCACGTTGTTCTTTCTTATTGACATATATTTCCCTTTCTTATATCGCTTCTATATGGAAATATTTGAACTGATGAGGCCTACCATTATTTTTAAGCTGGAAAAAAAGACAAAAAAAAGTAGCAGAATGCCTGAAAACAGAGTAGAGAAATACACAGTTTTTGTTAAGAAATTACTCATCATGAGGGATCTAAAGGTAAGGCAGCTTAACCATGTTCTAAAGTTCATAAACAAACAAAGAGCAGTGTGTTGGGCCTTCCTGGTGGTGCAGGGGTTAAAGTCTCAGCACTATCAAGCTATCACCAGGCACTGCAGCCTGAGATCCCTGACCAGGGAGCTAACCCATATGGCACTACAGACCTCTCCTGACCCCCCCCACCCCCGATGTTCCCCTCAGCAGTGAGTTTCAGTAGATCTGCCTGTACTGCTCCCCACTTTGTCTCTCTGGTGAATCCTCTCACCCCCTGCACTTCTGGCCTATACCCCAGCCTTGTATAAATAAATAAATAAATAAATAAATAAATAAATAAATAAATCTTTTTTAAAAAAGGCAGAGTGTTGGTATAGAGATTGTTTATAGTTTATCTCAGAAGGCCTCCCAAGCTGTTTTGAGTTACTTTTGGTGAAACTTCCAGATTAACTGAACCCAGAACTTCTTTATTTAATGACTTAATTTTTCAAGCAAGGAAGAAAATGTTTCTTTTTAGTTTTCATTTATTTGCATTTATTTTCAGTTAGTTTTCATTTATTTTCAGTTAGTTTTCATTTATTTACTTTTAAATCAAGAAATTTCTTATAATAGGTAGAAGCTTCCTATCAGGGTTTGTTTATGCAGATACATTATTTTCTTCAGGTTACTTAACCTCACACTCTTTTGCTGTTTTAATGCTGAGCTCGTGGTGTTGGTAGTATTATTATCGATAATTTTCCCTTTACCACATTTGCCCAACATCCTCAATGTCATACAGCTAGGAAATGGTGGGACTAGAAATATTTACTATCACCGTATTCCTTAAATCTGATTCTTGTGGGCCCCATGACTAACTGCTTCCCACTTGGAAATAAAATCAAAGCCAAGAATAGATTTTTCCTTGATCCTTGCACTAAAAACTCTATTTTTATAGAAAGAAGACAGTTTACAGATCATTTCTCTGAAGATATTAGTTCTTTTCTGATCTCGGAGGATCTAGTGACTTGATGGTATATTTAAGTACTTGTTAATTCAGTTAAAGGAAAATGAGAGCACACCTGTGTTTTAGAGTAGCAGATGCATTTTTTGACACTCTGCTGCCCCCTGGTGCCTGATACATAATTTTGCTGTTTTGCACATCACACCTCTGTAAAATGAACAAAACTCTGTAGCACATGTTGCAAAATCATACTGCAGAGAAAACTGAGGTCCCAAACAGTGACATGGATGGTGGTAGATTCAGAATTAGACTATTGAAACATCACTTCTTCCTGCTTCGTCATACTGCCCCTCCTCTATTCAATTATTTATTATTTATCGAATTATTTATCGGATGCCTACTATGAATTTGGCAACTGTTTGAAGCACTCAGGATGGCGAAGTGAAAACTAAGACCTCTTCACTGATGGAACTCATATTCTTATGTGATTAAATAACCAGTAAATAAGGGGAAGTATCAATAAATAAAATAATTTAAGTTATGAAGGATGCATTAAATAGTAATGATGATAGTATTTATGGGGTACTGTGAGAACAGAAAACTAAAGGCACTGTTCAAAATGCTTGGCATGATTTGATTCATTTCATTCTCACAGCAGCTCTCAAATAGCTACTTCACTTTACTGATGAAGATACTGAGGCAAAGGCAGAATGATCTCAAGAGAGAAAACAGAGATTTGAAACAAAACTACTTTTCATTCCAGAAGTGTTTAGCACAGCTTCTTTGGACAGAGAACACTGGAATGACGAGCAGAGGACAAGATTTTAAAGATCTAGGGGAAATAAGCCAGGCCAGGCAGGAGGAACAGCATATGCCAAGGCCTGGAAGGGGAAGTGATTTTGGACTGTCAAGGTCAAGGGAGAAAAGACCCATGTGACTCCAGTGAAGGCACTTGCAGGAAAAGTAGCAGAGTTTGATTCATGCTGAGAACTTGGATTTTATTCTAGACTCTAAGAGAACCCCACTGGAGAGTTTTAATCAGAGGAATTACCCCATTCCTGATAAAAAAAAGAGCCCATTCTGGATCCCAAAGGAACATAGACCATAGAAGGGCGACAAGGTAGGATGAAGGTAACTAATGTCCCACCTGGACCTTCTTCTTTCCTACCCTTTCCATACCCTTCTCTGCATCTCTGCTATTCTGCTGAGCACCCCACTTTCAAACCTTTATTATCAGTGCTCTCTCTCCTGAACAGCCAAGTACTAAATCTGAAACAATCTACCTCTGAAATATCAAATTGATTTTCTCCTTTCCATTTGCACTGCTGCTTTAGCTCCTCATCGCTCCTCACTGTAACCACCTCTGCCCTTGTCTCTCCATTTCCATTCCTTTTATCCACTATTGCCAAAGCATAGCACTGACTTGTCTAATGAGAAGAATTCTTACGTTCAGGGAATTTGAAATCTTAGAGGGACTTGCCTCCTGTGCTCCTGTGTATAAGCCTACACACCATGGGAGTGTTAACTTTCTTTCTTTCTTTTTTTTTTAAATAACAATTATCAGAGTTTTGAAGATTTATTTATTTATACAAGCACTGGGTACAGTCAGAAGCGCGGGAGGGTGAGAGAATTCACCAGAGCCAGAGCAGGGAGCAGAGCAGGCAGAAGGACCGAAGTACACTGCTGAGGGGAGCAGCAGGCGGCAGGAGAGGTTTGTGCGCCATGTGGGACCCTCCTCCGGTGGCCGGGGAGCAGCCCGGGGATCCTATCGGGGCTTTAGAGGCTGCGGGCAGCTTTGCAACCCAGCGCTCAACCGCTGTGCCACCGGGGAGGCCTGGGAGTATTAACTTTCTAAGGTCTATTTCCTAATTGAAAAATCGAGATAACAACAGTATGTGCTTCATCAGGTTGAAATGAGAGTGAAAGGAGATGTTATATGCCAAAAGCTCAACAAAATTCCTAGAACATAGTATTTAATAATCGTTAGCTGTTATCTTTGTCATTAGCTTCTGCTCAAGAACACTGGAGACAATGACTACTGAATTAAATGCAGAATTCTCAGCTTTGCATTCATATCATGTGTCCAATGTACTATTTTTTTTAAAGACTTATTTAAGTACACAAGAACTGGGGTATAGGCTAGAGGTACGGGAAGTGAGAGGATTCACCAGGCAGAGTTGGGAGCAGAACAGGTGACTCTACTGAAATACACTGCTGAAGGGAGCAGCGGGCAAGACAGGAGAGGTCTGCTGAGCCATATGTGTTAGCTCCCTGGCCAGGGATCAAACTCATGCTGCAGTAGCTGCGGATAGCTTCATAGCACTGTGTCTTTAACCCCAGTGCCACCAGGGAGGCCCCCAGGATCCAATGTACTACTAAAGCCTTAGCTCGTCATGGATCTAATGTATTATTAAACCTTAATGTCCACCATTTCAAAAATAGACATTACATAAATCTGAGCAATACTGAACCACATCATATTCCCCTGCCAGGTTCCTGTTCAGGTGTTTTCCTCTATCTAGAACCCTTTGAACTCTTTCCTTGAACTCTCTCCCACTTTCCATCACTAGCTCTCTTTTAAGATTGTTTTTCTGAGGCTTTCCTAATCTCTCAACTGTATAAAGTCCATCCCTTGGACTCTTCAGTGTTTCAAGCATCACTTTCCTATGTTAACTTCTCTCCTGTGTTAATACTCATTAAATAGTCAAATACCATTGATTATTAGATTCTAATCCTAAGATCAAGGACAAGTACTTGCAGGGCCACTGTGTAAGTGTGTGGGGTGACCCTTCATTGGGTATCCAACAAAGCCAGTGAGTTGTGGTTGAGATCCAGCCTGTGTTCTGCTCACCAAAGGGAACTTCATGACATGGGGCTACATCCACCAAGAGGGCATCCTTTTGTGTCTAATTTGCGTAAGTGTGCCCCATAGAGCTGTGGGTCTGGAACCGATTTCAGTCATCTTTGCATCCCAAACTGCATGTGTTACATAGCACAGGAGTCTATACAGCGCAGGTGCTTCATCATCATGACTTAGGTAACTCCTTTTAGCTCGACTGAGCTATGCAGAAATACCTGCCTACTGCTGCCAGACTTTTCAATGGAAGTTGTTCTGGATTTTAATGAAAAACCTCTGGTTCTTTAAGTGTTAGCAATTAAGTCTTAACTCCAGTAATGGAAAATAACACCATAAACTCAGAGTTCAGAGCCTGCTTTGACCATTTGCCAAGACTGTACACAAATGTTCCACTGAACAGCCGTATCTTTATCTCAACTTCAAACAGGAGAAATGAAATGAATGTGACTATTAGATTGTTGGTGCTTTTTCTTTTTCTCTAACTGGCAGTTTATATGACCTGTGACTATCTATTTTGAGGACTAGTTTCTTCTTTATTCTCAAATAAAGTGAATCTTTAACAGGTTTGTCCACATCAGTATTGTTGTGTAAGGGAAATGTTTTGTCATCTCTAAAATTAATTCAAAATTAAATTAATTCATTATTCAGTTCATCTGGCAGTTTGTAAAAGTGGTCCTGAAACCAGCAAAAGCTAGGGGTGGCCATCTTTATTATATGCAGGAATGGAGGAATGTGGAAACTTTAGAAATCTCTTCCATACCCCTACCCTAACTATTGCTTACTTATCTGCCATTTCGTTTTAAGAACTTTATGATGTATTTGCACTATAGCTCTTGTTTGGAGACTTTGGAATTCTGATCTTGTCTTTCTGCTTTCAGTATTAATAAATTCAAAATCTCTTCTAAAAGCAAGTTTAGTTAATAAAAAGAAATTACTTGCACCAAAAATATAGGAGGATGACAGATGGGGTGCTGTGAGGTATGGAATTTGGAGTCTAGGCACACTGATAAATATGGACTGACTGATAATGTTGCTAAGAGTGAGAACAGACCAAAGAAGCAGCAGAGTGAACATGGATGAACCAGAACTGGTCTTTCCTACATCTCAAGGTTCTCAGTCTTTATACAATGCCCTACCTGGTGGGATAGATACTACACATGGAGTATTTTGCCTCAGCTCTTCCTACTACACATGGAGTATCTGTCCCACAGAGATTCTGGAAATGGAACATACCTGTCTAGTTAAATTAGAAGCTCATTTTAGTTCCACTAAGCTGTTACGCTGCAGAAATGCTTGTCTGTTGCTCCCAGACTTTTCAGTGGAAGCTAGCATTCTGGAAATTTATGAAAACACTTCTGTTCTTCCGTGTTGGCAATTAATTTTAAGTTTTTGAAATGTAGAGACAAAACCATACTCTTGGTGAGAGCAGAGGGGCCTGTGCACCACCAGTTTGCATTGCTGTAAAATAGACCCCTGGTTCCTGGACTCTGGAGAGAGCAGTCACACCATGACATTCTCTGTTCAAATGGAGGCATCATTTTTCCTTAAGCATTCCAGAACTATACTTTCTGGGAGAAAAGGTAAGAAAAGAAGCATTTATCTTGTTTTTATGGTTACTTTTAGCAGCATGTCATTTCTATGGAAATGGCCTTTCCTCTATGCTTGTAAATGAGCCCAGAGCCGTGATAGGAACAGTGTTGGTGACAAATAAAGCTAGAGCATTATTCATATTCTCAATAATGTGCTGAAATCAGAATTCAGTCCATACCTGAGTTTTTGGAAATGATGTCTGTGGCTGTGTATCCAGAAGCTGTTAAGAAATCCGGGTCAGAGATTAGGTAATAGGTGCCCTTGTGAAAGAGAGTATCGAACTTTTGAAATGCATTCCAAATGCTCCTTCTTAATTTGTAATTTCAATTTACTGTATGTTTTTCTATAAATTTTAATAAAGTTTTCTACTGACCTTCCCTTTCATCTAGTTACTGATTCAATTAATTCAATAGATGTTTATTGAGCACCTACTATTGCCAACCATTCATTCATCTCCAAGGGATCCATCAGTTAATGAAAAAGATGAAGATTCCTACCCTCAGAGAACCCATATTCTAGAACTAATAAATAAATTAATGCCCTGATATGTTAGGAGGAAGTAATTGCAATGGAAAAGGCAAAAGTAGAGCTAAGAGGAATGGCAATGCGCACCATGTATTTTCAAGTAGGCGTCAAGGTGGACCTCCAGTGACTTTGCAGAGGAGGCATGGTTGTCTTTTTTTTTTAAGTTTCACATTGGTTTGTTTCTTTTCCCCACTCATCAAAGCTGTAAACACTTGTTGGTGAAGGGACTGGTAGTTGGTATCCGTCCTGATAAAGTGCATGTCTTATAAATAAAGAGGACAAGACAAACTTACTACCCACAATTTTACAAAATAAAGCTCTTAAAGAATATCTATTTTTGATACTTTGTGCTTTCCCAATGGAGAGAAGGAAATAATATTATAGTTTATTTCTATAAAGCTTTATCCTTTACAATGTTCTCATATTTTTATTTGATGTGCATGATAACTCGTTGAGGCAGGCTGAATTATTTCCATTTTTCGAGGTAAAGAAATGAGGCTTAGAAATGTCCTGAAGTGGCTTACCTTTCTATGCTTCTTTCCTCCCTTTCCACCTCTGATTTTCCTGTGTGCAAACCTCTGACCGAGTTGCAGCAGGCCCTTGGTGATCAGACCTCTGCTGACCTTTTTATACCATCTCTTGCCAATCTCCCCTTCTCTGTCCATACTGCAGCCATACTAAGCTAATTTCTTTTTCCCATTTCTACACTCTCTCTTGCCTCTGGAATTTTGCACATGCAGTTTCCATTATATCCAGTCATCTTCAAGGGGTCCTTGGGCATCACTTCCTCTGGTGAGCCTTTCCTGACTCCATCAAAGCCAAAGTTGGTGACTCCCCGCTCCACCCATGTTTCCTCATCATGTTGTGCTTATGTCTGCAGCAGCCCTAATTGCTCCTCCTGTCATTGCTTGTGTCCTCATCTGTGAGCTACTAGAAGCCTGAGAATGTCTTCTTCATTTTATCTGCATGTTTGGCAATTTGTAGCCCATGTGGTCTATCAACTGATGAGTAAACAACTTGATTAATCAATTGTTCAGAATCTATAGGATGTTATGGCTCTAGAATCTCCCATGCAAAATCCCCTACGTCCAGGATCTTCCATAGCTTTCTCCTAGTCATTGTATTTTGCCCCAACTCTTCTCTTACAGAGGCTTCCCTAATGATAGCCAGCCCCATCTAAACCTTTTAAACTTGTCCAGTACAGTCTTGCAGCTTGGATATTGTGAAATTCATAATCTGACAGTAGATTAAACTTTCCATGCCTTTTCAATTGTTTCTTGCATTCCTAGATGATAGCTTTACACCTGTCTCCTCTGCAAATTTAATGCCTTATCAGATTTCTCACTGCTTCTGCTCACTTCAGTCTCCTGTCCGGTGTTTCCTGTTTTGTTTTGTTTTTTTTTTTTAAGATTTATTTATTTATTTATACAAGCACTTGGTACAGTCAGAAGCACAAGAGGGTGAGAGAATTCACCAGAGACACAGCGGGGAACAGAACAGGCAGACAGACGAAATACACTGCTGAGGGGAGCAGTGGGCATGGCAGGAGAGGTCTACATGCCTTGTGGGACCCTCACCGGTGGCTGGGGATCGAACCAGCGCTGCAGAGGCAGCAGTCAGCTTCGCAGGCCAGCGCTCCACCACTGTGCCACCAGGGGAGGACATGTTTCCTGTTTTTTATCACAGCCTTATCACTACAAAAACTAGAGTAACTTTCTCCTTTCTCCTCTGGGCCTCTCTAGAAAACTTCCAGATTTGATAAGGGCTTACCAGTATCTGGCAATTTGCCAACCCTGATTCTCTTGTCTTCTCTTTATCCTGTGGCGCTAAAACCAGTATTCTCAGTGGAGTTTGAGTTCTACTTTCAGTTACCTGCTGGTTCATCTTCCCTTTGCTAAGCAGAGATCTTGTATATGGGTGGAAAGTGCTCACAACTGTTGGGTCACTTGTGTTGCTGCAACTTCCTTGATTAGAGCGATTAGCACTGAATATCATGAACCCCAAGGGGTTAGCAAAGCACATGGGTCCATGACCCAATTCACCTGTCATGTGTGTTTGACTCAGCTTTGCCCAGTTATTTTCATTATACTTAAAGTAGAAAAAGAATTTTGGAAGCATCATTAATCACCTCTTCCAGGTATGGTAGTAACAGATAACTGGTTCCAGTAGAGAGGAACATACCAAAGTGTTCTCATTTTAAAATTTGACAGTTAATGCATCAGATTTTCTTGGAATCTTTAAGTAGACAATAGCCCCTGACCTGAATTGTCTCCTTTGAGTCTCACAAACCCACGAGGCCCATTTTACAGATGACTCAGAGGAGCTTAGAAAAGTCAAGAGATCGTGCAACCCATGGGCACCTGGAAGTAGGAGAAGCAGGACAGCATGCAGGTGCTTCTTTGTTGAATCACATCACACACTTGTTTACGTACAATCTACACCCTTATAGAATGTTCCCTCCTTTTAATGCGAGGGACAGCACAAGGGACCAGAGCCTGCACAGCAGACTTCCTTCATCCTTTGCTTTTGCTTAGTCTTTTTTTCATCATGTATCCCATGAAACAAAAAGCATTCCACTTTGGGCACAGATTATTTAGTCCTCCCATGTAAGTCTGGAAAAACAATTAACCAGAATGTTCAGATCACTTTGCTTAGTGGAATTCTCAAAACTGCAATTGCAGTTGGGTATGAGCCACTCCCCACTAGACCTCTGTGCCTTAGTTTTCTTACGAAGAATTTTAACTACTTGAAAGAATTAAGAGAAAAACCTTTTTTAACAAAGTGACTATTTGTCAGTGGTGTGTAGGTATTCAATCTACTCATAAACAAATTGGATCCAAAGAAAAAGATTACTGTAAGTGGTTGTGCTAGTGATTCACAGATGTGTTATACTGAGTGCCTGAATCCTTACTATATGTGTTTTTTAATCTCCTACTATTAGAACATTTCTTAAAATAAGCAGATATCTAGGCAAGTCTCCTTTTCTGCAAGACCTTGATATTTAGAGTTCACAAAGCTTATTATATTTATATGTGCAATTGCATCACTTACAAAAGAAATTTATCACATGAAACAAAATTAAGAATACCTGAGGTTATATTTTCATTTTGAATTATGTTTTACATTTTGTGGTAGGCGAATCAAAAAGTTGCAAAACTCAAAAGATAACTGTTTTTAAGTACATATTCTATTACTGTATGGTTATTCTAACTAATGCCTTTTAATTTTGGAAAGCATAAAAATAACTGTAATAACAAAACTTGAGAGCAGAACCATTGCTAATTTTAAATTACTTGATATTCATATTTAAATATTCCAGATGGACTATACTCAGGATGAAATTTTTGTGTGAATTTTGCCCTTGCACATAGTCTTGAAAGTTTAATCTCACAATTTGTCCTTAGAAAATTAGCAGACGATGTCTCATATTCTCAGCAATTGTAACTGCCTTAGATTGAGCCTGACTTTGTGACGAATATATTGTTGCCTGCCAATGCTGCCTAATGCCTGCCAGGGCTGCCAATGCATAGTTAGTATCAACTGTGGATTAATTATGGATTATGAATCAATAAAGCTAATTGACTAAAATCATATTGAATAGCTTACAGTATGAGTTTTGCAGTTCACTCATTCTCCAAGGCTGCCATTATTTTCAGTTATTACCAAGACAATTTTTACTGGGAGCTTCTCTTCTTATACCTACCATACCTAATCTCCATATGATTCAGGAAGACATAGGTGTGAACACTTCTCTGCATGAACCCACCTAGCGATGAAGGTAACATTTCCTGTGTTGCAAGGAGCCATGTGGGTGAGGCAGGTCTATAGACTGTAGAATCACAAAGCTGCAAGTATGTCCTTAGCTCTCCCACTTAAGCCTAAAGGAGATGCTAAGAGTTATCAGAGACATCTTCATGAGATCCCTTTTCTACCACACCTTGGCTTTGGGATGCTGTAGAGAAAGCATGTTAACTGTAATTCATAATAACTTCACTATAATTAAACTGAGGGCAGTTTATTTCAGAGGTTCATGTTAGTAAGAGGCCAGCTCTGATCTCACTTAATTGGAAGTAGAAAGCTACAGCAATAGTACAAGTAAAATAAAGACAACTCATTAAAATAGAAATCCATATTCTGTTAGACTGGGTAGTGGTGGAAAAGATCACCACTGCAAGTTCTTCATGGTATCTTCAGATATGGTCTGTTAAAAGCATGTATGAAGCAACTATCGAAAAATCTCACCTTCAATCTCCTGAAACAGTTGATACACAGCCTAAAATTTAAATGATCACTTTGATGACTTGCTATATAACCAAAACGTAAATGGTGACGTATTCAGTTGATTCAAAAAATTGACTGATACCACAATTTAAAATATCCAAGGTCATTATTCAGTATTTAACTAACTGTTACTTCCAGAATAAATGTATGAATTTACATTTTATTTAATAGATAAATGCCTCTAAAAGGCATTTAGATAGAGATTATAAGCAAGATGCGTTTCAAGTACAAATAATGCCCTAAGTTAATGCCCTGAATTTTTTTGTTGAAAAGTGAAATAGTGCTGTATTTCCTTTTTCCCCAATTATAATATGATATACTTTTCTGTGCTAACAAGGCATTGTTTGTTCTATGTCTATTCAGTGGCTCAACTACTAATTAACTAAGTGGAATCAGAACCTTAAGAGAAATTATCATCATTTCTTAGTGAGTTAAACTACATTTTCCATGTTCATTAATCATTCTTGGACTTGCATTAATGAAATAGGTGGCAAGTGTAGGTTTATTAGTCTAAGGGGCTTAGGATAAATTTTATTGCATTGTACTAAAGAAAAATATTTTTGATTATATTTTATTTTATTGAGGTAACCTTGGTTTATAACACAGAGGTTCAAATTCATACCTCCTCAGATAAATGTTAGCACACCACACCTGCCACCAAAAAAGAAGTGCTCTTTTAGTCCTCCATTTTAAAATGTCTTCTCCTTCAACTTCCATTTGATAAGCCTAGGGAGTTTCCCACAAACAGTGGCCTTTGGGGGGGGAGAAAATTATGAACAAATGAGAAAGAAGGCACTTTGCAGACAAGCTTCACTTAGCAGAACTTCTTTCATTAAACGAGGCTACCAGAAAGACAGATTGCAGAATATTGTTACCTCCTTATCACTTAAAATGGGCACTTTTCTTTCTCCCTGGTTGCTATTTATTACTGAAAGGAGCAATGCCAGCTTCCCCTTTTATCAGATACTAATCAGATACTAATCAGTAAAATGCCAGCTTCCCCTTTTATCAGATACTAATCAGTAAAAAAAAAAAGGACACCACAGTGTTTTAAAATTGTGCACCAATAAAATCAAATATAACTGTAACTCAATGGTCTGAAATTCAAAAGAACCCTGAGCCTGAATTCAATATTTACATTACTAGAGCAACTTCTTTATATATCTTCCCTCAAATATCTGAACTTGGTTATATTTGTTATTCAACTAAGAACAAAAAAAGATTCTTTAAATCTCTTGGCCCACAGTTGTGTTGACTCCTAACCAGGTTTCTTATGGGGAAAGGTTAAGTAAATATTTTGATAACAGATAAAATCTTCAAAATGAGCCACAATGTTAAGTAAGGCAAGTTAGATTTTGTAGGCTAGAATGTCGAGGACAGAGAACAGAGAAATGATTTGCAAGTCATGCAGTGGTGATTCTTTTTTAGTGTAAAGTTTGTTGTCCTAAATTTCAACAACTCTTTTAATATATCACCTAGTCCTTTATAGGCAGTTGTTGAGAGAGAACTGAGCCCATGAGTAGCAAACCCTGTATGCTTGTTTGGGGCCAAATAGCTGCTAAAAGTGAGTATATCCATCATTTGAAAAAAATAAGAGTTATGGAAACTATGGGGTTTGAGAGTATATGCACTACTAATGATATTCAAATTAATTTAAAATAAATATGTGTCTTTTGAACAAATCCATTCACAAAACAAATGTGGCCTACAGAGCCCTGATTTCTGACCACCATAGTTTTGCCCAACCTATGTAGTAA
The DNA here is from genome assembly GCF_014898055.3 of Talpa occidentalis. Classification (NCBI taxonomy): domain Eukaryota; kingdom Metazoa; phylum Chordata; class Mammalia; order Eulipotyphla; family Talpidae; genus Talpa; species Talpa occidentalis. Next base: position 26,300,020 of record NW_026555331.1, on the reverse strand, counting down.
TTACTTTCAACTTCTTTTCCAACACTCAGATACCTTCTCGAACATTCTTGGCTAGTGGTTGTTCACTTCTGTTTTAACAACTCCAGTGGTGAGAAATTGCTAATTTCTTAATTATATCCACAATGGTAGTGATAGTAATCATTTTTGTGCTTTAGGAGAATAATAACAACGACTTGTAAACTTTAATAGATGGTTACTCTGACCAACAAGTGTTCAATAGTCCTCTCTTTTCTGATTTTTACTTAAGAGTCTTTCACTGTTGAGGGTTTTTCTTCTTTGCTTCATGAATGATGTAATCAGTTCCTTAGCAATCATAAAGGCCCTCATATTTGGCTGTAATATTCTAAGCTTAACTTAATTGTCTCATGTCATATAGACTGATCTTGGAAAGGCCTATTTGCCATTTGCATTTTTCATTCCATCACAAATTTTCTGAGCAATTTCTTGGTGCTAGTCATGGTGCTAGATCTGGGATATAATGGAAAGAAAGACTCAAAGGGCTATGCCTTCCTTTGGTTTACATGCTAATAAGGGAGACATAAAAACAACATAATTAAAAAGTTTTCTGAGGGACTTAGTTTTCTGAGGGCTAGCAAGGGAGGCAGGAGTTAGAACGTGCATGGATTTCTAGGCCTCTAGCAATTTGGCATTTTCAAAGAACTAAATGAAAATCCACTGAAAAACTTTAGGCAGAATAATGAAATGATCTTAGAGAACTGCTTGTGGAGAACTGCTTAACACAAAGTGTAGAAAAGACAAAGTTTTTTTTTAATATTTATTTATTTATGCATACAAGGACTGGAGTACAGGTGTGGGGGTGTGGGGGTTAAGAGGATTCACCAGAGACAGAGTGGGGAACAGAACAGGCAGATTGACTGGAATACACTGCTGAGGGGAGCAGCAGGCGAGTCAGGAGAGGTCTGCTGTGCCATGTGTGTAGCTCCTGGCCGGTGCGAGATCGAACTCATGCTGCAGATGCTGGGGATAGCTTCATAGGTTACATCTTAACCCCTTGTGCCACCAGGGAGGCCCAAAGACAGAAAGTTTTAATAAGAAAATACATCATGGAAGATACTATTACACATAGACAAGAATGGTATGGGAGAGAGGATAGACATAATTTTGTGTTAGTGATTTTAGGCTGGTATAGCAACACCACGTAGTGGATGGCTGAAACAACAAGCATTTATTTTTCACAATTGGGGGGTCTGTAAGTCTAAGATCAAGGCGCTCGCAGATCTGGTGTCTGATGCAGACACTCTTGCTGGTTTGCAGAGGCTGTCTCCTTGTACCCTCATGTGGCCAAAAGAGAGAGAGCTCTAATCTGATCTAATACTTATCCCATCATGGGACAGTCACCCTGATGACATGATCTAACCCTAACAACTATGGAAATGCCCCCATCTCCTCCCACCACCCCACAAGTGTTAGGATTTCAACACATGAATTTTGGGGAGAGACAAAAACATATCTTATTCCCCAATTTACATTCCCAGTTTAATCTTTTCCTGTTTAGCACAGGCAAGAATATGACTATGAAGACATATCACTGCCATGATAGGTTATGGCATGTGGCAAAGATAAAAGGATTTTGGAAATGGGATAAAGGTCCCAAATCAGTTGATCAGTTATTCCAGAGGAAGAGAGTGACCTCCTCAAGTGAGTCCTCTAAAAGCGGGTTCAGAAACCCCAAACAAAAGTCAGAGGGATTCAGAACATCAGATGCACTTTCCTCTTGACTCTAAAAGAAGCAAATTACTGTATGGGAAGGCCAGGTGGCAGGAATTAGTGGGTGGTCTCTAGTTGCCATAGGTCCCAGACCTGTAACTGCAAGGAAATGAATTCTGCCAACAACCAGAGTTAGTTTGTTGTGTTCCATTATCACAAGCTCCCTCATTATTGAAAAACATAGGCTGTTAATAACCAAAAGCTGTGGAATAGGAAAATAGGGTCATATCAGCACAAGACCACTGCTATTTATGGAGAGAGTGTAAAATTTGTTCCCTATTTTCTTGGTTTAGTACCATCTTTCAACTGGCAACACAAAATGTTCCAATTCCTTGGACAAAGCTGCTTAGTTGTGTGAATTATACAAACAATACATGGTAGCATCTTTTCCCTTTCTGTCATGTATAAATTTGTTGATATCCTTTAAACATTACATGATACTGGCTATTAACATTTTGTGAAATTCTGTAGGTAATGCTCTTATTAAGACTTGCAGCAACCAAGAAAAACAAATGAAATTTGACAGCACAGTTGAGGCCCCCAGAAGGGGTGGGTAGTTGTGAGTGTAGAGCAGAGGGCACTGCAATACAGTGGAAGATCATTGGTGCTTTGGTGGCGGGTGTGATGTGATCACATACATTTGTTAGATGTGTGAACCTGCACCCCTAAAACATATACAGTGTTTTAAATAAATGTTACCTCAATAAAATATTTTTAAAAAGAAAAAAAATTAAGATCATGCCTTTGAGCATATACATTTGCTTTCCCTAGAAATTTATGCAATAACAAAATGCAGTTGCTTTATTGAAGTGTTGGATTTCATTATCTTAACCTTGGGACAAAGAGAAGAGAGAAGGAGTTTTATTGAATAAAATGGGTTATTTGTTTTCCAGTATCCAATTGATTAAAAATGGATGCATTTGCAATAACAGGAGACAAACCTACCTTTTGATAATTATTTGTTTTTTGTTTCTTCTTTTTTTTAGTTTATGTAATATCCCTGCAGCTACACCAAGAGAGCAGCATTGCAGAAGTGATTTGAGCTGCTTCTGTACGTGCACAAGCATATGAGTGTGTTTGCACACCCACATGCATATGATTCACACATCTCTTTCCACGAAGGATTTGAGGTAGCACAGGATGCTATTCTGAGTAGAAAAGTCACATCGAATGCAGGCAGCTAGTAGGTCAGATGCTACATGATGCCAAAGCTTAGATTTCTTGAAATCTCACAAGTTGAAGGAGGTGAGATCCCAGAGCTTTTAATTTGTAGGAGGGCAAAATAATTCCTTTGTGTTGCAGAGATGTGCGATAAAGATTTCACTAAGAAAGCCAAGTTTTTAGAAGAGTTTACTATGAAATTCATAAAGATAAAAGCTCTAATATTTTATGCTTGAAAGCATATTTTTTAAAAAAGGATTTATTTATCAAAATTTAGTCTCTAGGATATAATCGGCTTTCAGTGTTTCTGACTTGGTTTCTGTCTGAGGTCTATTTGTAAGGGTCAAATAATCTTTCTCCAACAAGCCTCAGCTTAGACATGCCTGATGACCTTTGACTGAGTTAACCATCTTCTGTAGGGGAGGATTCAGACCACAAATATCTTGGACTTAATATCGTGAACAAGAGTGTTGTTAGAAACATCAAATTGATTATTTTCTGCTTTCTATTTAGGTTGAAATAACATAAATCCTAAGCTGTAGGTGTACCATTTAGGTAATTGTGACAAGGCCCTTCTTTCATTCCTGCTTGAAAGCAGCTAATATGAAATCAGTGGTCATCCTAACAAGAAGACTATCCTTGTCTTTATTAAGTGTAATTATAACCCATTCTTAGCCCTTTATACACAAAGTGGATCCAGCATCTTTAAATGAATAGAACTATATCGAGGAGTTTTTAGAAAAGAACAATGGTGACTTGAGACTTCTCTCTAGATATTTTGGAAGAATTTGGAGGGACCAGATAGAGTGACTGAGAGTGTGGGCTTTGGTATCTGCACAGGGCATGACTTCCATAAGCCTCTATTTTTATTTTTCATAAATGGGAATAATAATAAGTCCTACCTCCGGTATAGTTTGTAAAGTATTTACCAGATGCATTATCTCTCCTGGCAATTGTAACAAATTGTCAAAGACTGAGTTGTTTCAAACATCAGAATTTATTAATGTATTATATGGCAACCTGAGGTCCAGTTTGCATCTCACTGGGCTAACATCAAGGTGAGGGTAAGGCTGTATTCCTTTCTGGAGGCTTTTGGAGAGAGTCCATTTTTTTGACCTTTCTAGAATCTAGAGACTTCCCCTAGCCCATGGCTCATGGTCCCTGCCATCTTCACAGCCAGCAATGGCTGATCAGGCCTGTCTCATCAACCCTCACTCTGGCACTGACTGCTCTTACCTTTTCCACATCTGTGGACACTTGTGATCATATTGGGTCCCCAGGACAATTTCCCCTTTCAAGATTAGCTGATTAGTGATCTTAATTCTACCTGCAATCTTAATCCCCTTTTGACATGGTGACATACTCACAGGTTGGGGGATTAGAACAAGGACTGTTGTAGGAGTCATTTTATTGCCTGACACACCAGAGAACCTTCCACAAAGTACACACACACACACACACACACACACACACACAAACACACACACGGAATGTTAGTTTTTGCTTTTCTTAAACATTCCCCACCATGATCACCACCAATAGAAAACCTCTCCGAGGGCCCCCCCGGTGGCCCAGCGGTTGAGCACTGGGCTGTGAAGCTGCCCAGCTGCCCGCAGCCTCTGCAGCGCTGGTTTGATCCCGGGCCACTGGCGAGGGTCCCACATGGTGTGCAGACCTCTCCTGCTTCCCCCGCTGCTCCCCTCAGCAGTGTATTTCGTCAGTCTGCCTGTTCTGTTCCCCACTCTGGCTCTGGTGAATTCTCTCACCCTCCTGCGCTTCTGACTGTACCCAGTGCTTGTATAAATAAATAAATAAATAAATAAATAAATAAATAAATAAATAAATAAATAAATAAATATTAAAAAATAAAAGAAAACCTCTCTTAATGGTTTTGTTATTTGGTAAGAAGATGCCAACTGACTGTGTTTCAGAAACCAGATGAATCTAGACACCTCCCACACTGCGATTCAATACCTTTACAAACAGTCATGTTGGCACTCTGCATTTGAAGCTGAAATATAAAGAACAGGGTTATTACCAAGTCTGACCTAAATACACATGCTCTGTAGCTTCCTCTATGCAGTTCTGCCTTTCTTAAGGATATTTTCTGCTGTGTTGTCAACCCGCCTACTTGTGGCTCACTCTCCCAAAGTAGAATGTGTTGCTAATTCTTCTGTCAAGCTTAAAGCACAAGGTCCAGTTTGAGCTGAACAACTCCCCCGTAATATTCTATGTGTCCCTGAAAACATCTCCAGAATTCACATGAATCATTTTGTTCTCAAGCTATCCCTTCTTCTGCTGGTTGTAAAAGTAGCACCACTGTCATGCAGCTGTGAAATCTGGGATCACGTGCTCCTTGTACTGCCTAACATCCTTGTTAGTCTTCTCAAACAGTCTTCCTCACTGAGACAATCCAAGTTCAAGTTTTTGATACCTTTGTCTGGGTTATAGATATAGTCTCCTAAATGTCTCTTGCGGTCCTTCCTTCTTTTTTGATTTGTGCCTCAGGACAAGTCTCAGGTGCCTCCCTTCCATCTCTGCTGCCTTTTGTGAGTCCTCTTTGTATTTATTTTTAAGCTCCTACCATATGCCAGATATTGTACTTAGACATTTTACATACATTATTTCATTTAATCCTAATTTAAGGTCCTGGTAGGTAGATGCTATTTCTCTTTTTTTAACTAGTGAAACTGGCAAACTGAGGGATAGAGAGCTTTATGTAATTAGACAAACTACACAGTAAGTGGCATTATAGAAAATTCAAACTCAGAAGGGTCTGATTTCGAAATTCTAATTTTATCACCATCAGAGCCCTGCTGTTTGACCTTGTTTTTAAAATATCTTTTTTATGAAGATGCATGAATTGATGGGTTAGAACAAGCATATCATAGTTTGGTCATCTTGGTGGTGGTTTCTATGGCAGTTATCGACTGCTTGGTCTCTTTCTTTTTAAAGAACTAGTACTTGTCAAAACTCTGTCTTTGAAGTAGCTTACAGATTAATCCAGGTACATTGTTCATATCTATAAAAAAGGGAAAGAAAGTAAATAAGAAGGAAAGAAAGAAAGGAGGAGCAATGAGGGAGGAAGTCGTTTACCTATCTGGCTTTAAGCCTTGCTAAATTAGGACTCTTGCTGACATAAATAATCATAATAAACCTGTTCCTTTTCCAGTAGAGAGATCAACTCTCAGCAACCAGTGATAAGCCAAAACATGTTTTACTTATTTGACCAAAACACCCACAGAAGTAACAGAAACCAGTTTAGCAACTTTGTAAGTGGGTGCAAAAGGATGCCTATAAATAAAGCCTTCCATTGTTTCTCTCTGGCCATAGTTGTTTTGGAATGCTGATGGCTTCACATGTTCCTACCCGGAACTCTTACTGCAACCTAGTAAGTTTAGCTCTCACTGATATTTTGATACTTACATTTTTTTAGATTCTAATTCTGATACTTTTTTAAAAAATTATGTTTATTGAGATAATGTTGATTTACAACACTCTGTATGTTTTAGGGGCGTGAGTCCATCATCTACAATGGATGTTATTGTTATAGAGCAGCCCCGAAATAAACCAACACCAAACCACCAATAATCCTCTCTCAAGGTCCATTGAGCCTCTTCCCCCAATTGCTCCCACACCTTCATCTACTCCTGGTAGCCTCAGTTTCTTCTCAGATTTCAAGTGTTGAATTTTGTTTTTTGGGGTTTTTTGCCTGTTCTTTTGCTGTGTCTTTTATATTCCACACATGAATGAAATCATGCAATATTTGCCATTCTCATTCTGATTTATTTCACTTAACACAATCCCCTCAAGTTCTATCCATGTTGTCAAAAATGGGGAGATTTCATCTTTTTTAGTTAAGTAGTATACCATGTTTACATATGCTGCATCTTCATTATGCATTTATTTGCCCTTGGGCACTAGGGTTATTTCCATTGTTTGAATATTGTAGAGTGCTATAGTGAACATAGGAGTGTATATATTCTTTCTGCTTAGTGTTTTTTTGTTCTTTTTTTTTATTTTTTTTTATTTATTTATTTTTTTATTTTTTTATTTTGTATAGAGGCATATTTTATTTATTTATTTGTTTGTTTTGTTTATACATGCACTGGGTACAGTCAGAAGCACAGGAGGGTGAGAGGATTCACCAGAGTCAGAGCGGGGAGCAGAGCAGGCAGAAGGACCGAAGTACACTGCTGAGGGGAGCAGCGGGCGGCAGGAGAGGTCTGCGCGCCATGTGGGACCCTCCTCCGGTGGCCGGGGAGCAGCCGGGGATCGAACTGGCGCTGCAGAGGCCGCGGGAAGCTTCTCAACCCAGCGCTCAACCGTTGCGCCACCGGGGAGGCCCAGTGTTTTTTTGTTCTTGATGTAGATACCTAGGAAAGTGATTGCTGGATCATGATAGATCTATTTTTAATATTTTGAAACATCTCCATATTGTTTTCCACAGAGGCTAGAGCAATCTATGTAGTAGGGTTACTTTTTCTCCACTCCCTCAGCAGTACTTGTTACTTCTGCTCTTTTTGATATGATCCATTCTAAGGGGAAAAAGATAGCATCTCACTGTGGTTTTGATTTGCACTTCCCTGATGTTAAGTGAGGATAAACATTTTTTTAGTGTGCCTGTTGGCCATGTGTGTATCTTCTTTGGAGGAGTATTTATTCAGATTTTCTGCCTATATTTTTTACTGGGGATTTGTTTTCTTTTGTTGAGTTGTAGGAGTTATTTGTAGATTTTGGATGTCAGCCCCCCTTTTTTTAAAGATTTATTTTATTTATGCATACAAGAGCTGGGATGTAGGCCAGAGGTTTTGGGGATGAGAGGATTCACCAGAGACAGAGTGGGGAGCAGAACAGGCAGATCTACTAAAATACACTGCTGAGGGGAGCAGCAGGAGAGGCAGTAGAGATCTGCTGCACCATGTGTGTCAGCTCTCTGGCTGGGGATTGAACTCATGCTGCAGTGGCTTTGGATAGCTTCATAGTGCTGAGACTAAACCCCTTGAGCCACCAGGGATGCCCATCAGCCTCTTTTGGGGTATATGATGTGCAAATATTGCATTCTATTTGGCAGTGTGTGTTTTTGTTTTAATGACTGTCTTTCACTGATCTGAAATTTTTTTGTTTGTTTATTTTTGCTTTTGTTGCCCTTGTTATTGTAGTTGAGTTCCCAAAGACATTCCTGAAACTAATATCATGGAGTGTTTTGCCTATGTTTTCTTCTTTTTCTTTGATCCATTTGGAATACTTTTTTGTATATGAGGTGTACTTTTGTGTACTTTTTTGTATGCTATGAGGTAGTAGTCTAGTTTCATTCGTTTACATGTGACTGTCCAATTTTCCCAGTTCTACTTGTTATATTCCATTGGTTGGTATATCTGTTTTTATTCTAATGTGATACTATTTTGATTACTGTTGCTTTGTAGAACAATTTAAAGTCTGAAGATTAATAACCCCACTCTTTTTTGACAGGATTGTTTTGGCTTTGTGAGTCTTTAATTTGCCATAAGAATTTCAGTAATGTCTGCTGTTTCCCTGAAGAAAACTACTGGAATTTTGATAGAGATTGTGTTGTGTCTGTATATTGCTTTGGCTATTTAAGAATATTAAGCTGGCTATTTAAGAATATTAACTCTTCCAATCCATGAACATGGGCTGTCTTTCTATTTCCAGTGTCTTTTATTTCTTTTCTCAATGATTTATAGTTTTTGTTGTGTATGTCTTACATTTCCTTTGTTAATTCCTGGGTACTGCATTTGTTAAATACAATTGTAAATGAGATTGTTTTATTGATTTCCTTCACTTCTAGTTGTTTCCATTTAAGAAATCAATGGAGCTTTTGTATATTGATTTTGTTACTTAATATTTTACTAATTTTATGTTTCTGATAGTTTAAAAAAAAGAACAGGAGTCCTGAGGGTTTTCTATGTGTATTATCATGTCATCGCAAATAGTGATACTTTTATCTTTCTTTTCCAATTTGGATTACTTTTTTATCTTTCTTTTTGTCTAATTGCTGTAGCTAGAACTTTCAATACTATGTTAAATAGTACTGGTGAAAATGAACATCCTTGTCTTGTTCCTGATCTTAGAGGAAAAGCTTTTAGTTTTTCACCATTGATTATGCTCTTAGCTGTTGGTTTATCATATATGGCCTTTATTATGTTGAGTTATATTCCTTTATTCCCATTTTTTAAGAATTTTTATCATAAATATATATTGTCTTATAAATGCTTTTTCTGCATCTGTTGATATGATTTTTATTTTACCTTTTGTTGATGTGGTAAAAATACTGATTCATTTATAGATGTTGAACCATTTTTGCATCCTTGGAATAAATCCTGCATGGTCATGGTGTATGATTGAATTCAATTTACTAAGAATTTGTTGAGAATTTTTGTACCTGTATTCATCAGGGATGGTGGTGTGTAGTTTTCTTTTTGTGTGATAGTCTTGTTTGCTTTTGATATCTGGGTAATGTTGATCTCATAAAATGTATTTGGAAGCATTCCCTCTTCTTTAATTTTTGAAAGAGTTTGAAAAGGATAGATATTAATTCATCTTTAAAGACTTGGTACAACTCTTAATGAAACTATCTGATCCTGGGGTTTTGTTTTGGGGGAGACTTTTGACTACTCTTTCAATTTCTTTAATTGTAATGGTTCTATTCAAGTTTTCTGTTTCTTTTTGATTCAGTCTTGAGAGATTATGTGATTCTAAGAATTTGTCCATTACTTCCAGGTTTTCTAATTTGTTCACATAAAAATGTTCATAATGGTCTCTTATAACCCTCTGTATTTCTGTGATGTGTGTTGTAATTTCTCTTTCATTTCTTATTCTGTTCATCTCATTGTGATATTTCTTAAAGGTAATCTTAACCATAAATTCTATTTTATAGAGTGAAATTGCCCATTCCCAACAAAACCTCTCATCCCTTCCTGATCAATTACTTTCTTGGAAATATAAAATAAACAAACTTAATTCAAACCAAGTGATCTTAATAACAGTCTGACCTTTCTGGGACCTTAACAAGAATATCAAAACAAATATCATACAAGGGATGTCAATTTGGGCAACTCTTTTTATCCATGTGGTAGTTTTGCCCTCATAGATTTATTCAGATGATGGACTACAGATTTTTTTTAGAAGTTAAAAAAATAGGCTTTAGTAATATAAGGAGATATCCTTTAAAGCCCTATTACTTCTTTTATAGGAAAGAAAATGCAGGTAAAATCAACTGGTAAACATGATTCCTTAATTTGTGTGATTGTGAAAGCTAAACATAGTAGAACATGAGTTTAATCTGACTATTTAGTACAGATTGCTGAGATTTGTAATGGGAGAGAACAGATTGATAAAAGTGTTCTCTACTAAATAGGAATTCCCACACACACACCCCCAGGGAAATACATAGACTTCAAGAACATTTTTCCTTGAATGATAATGTTCATTAAAAAATAAAAAAAGACTGTGTGCATCAGATAGCTAATCGCCACTATAACCACTGTGCTCAGCAAGGACAAGCCTCAATACATAGTTGCTCAATAAAATCATAGTTTTATTACAAGCTACCTGATTTGGTTTAATGAAAGCTCTTTTTTGCAAGTTGACTTAAAGAAAATTTTTTAGGTATTCGTTTTCCATGAAGCCTATCACACTTGAAATACCATATGACATTTGAGGTGTGACACGCTTCATGGTAGATAAATACCTCATATATATATAAATAAGGGTATATATATATATAATGCATATATTTATCTCTGGCAATCATTGCTACTGTAAGCAGTTTAAAATTTCTTTTAAGAATTGCTCTTATGGGCCTCCCCGGTGGTGCAGCAGGTTGAGCACAGCACTGTGAAGCTGTCCGCACCCTCTGCAGCATGGGTTCAATTCCCAGCCGGCCGGGAAGCAACCCACACGGCGCAGCAGACCTCTCCTGTTGCGTCCGCTGCTCCCCTCAGCAGTTTACTTTGGTCAGTCTGCCTGTTCTGCTCCCCACTCTATCTCTGGTGAATCCTCTCACCCTCCTGGCCTATACCCCAGCTATTGTATAAATAAAAAATAAATCTATTAAAATAAATAAAAACTGTTTAAAAAAAGATTTAAAAAAAAAAAGAATTGCTCTTAAATGTCTTCTTTCTTCCAAAGAGAAATTAGCACTGATAAGTAACCTTTCTCAAAGAGAAGCTAGATGTTTTGTCTGGACCAGGGAAGATTGCCTTTCTTTGTATCCATCCTCTGGAGAACCTTGTTCAGAACTGATACCATTTCCCACTCAACATGTTGGCTAGAAAATATGTTGGTTTTACAAGTCGATGAGTAGCTTCTAATGGAGCTGTCAGAACTTGGCAAAGACCATTGTATTGCATGCAAAATCTTGTTATGATTACTATTACATAGAGTGTCTTTGTTATAAATAACTAGAAACATGAACTCCATTTTATTTATAACCATTGTCAGTTTATTACAATGTTCTAATTCTGCTCACTATTTTCAATGTGTTGTTTATCTCTGAAAGTTTCAGGACAGGAAGAGGGAGTCAGATGTAGCCAGGCTATAGGTGCATGGTGCTAATAGGGAATGTGGATTAAGATGGGACAACTAGGAAGAAGAGTTATTATGACTCTTATCCATTCATTTAACTAAGTGTTCAGCACCATAATGGGTGTTGTGGTGGATTCTCTCCTTGTCCTAATAGGGGGAAAAGTACAGAAAGGAATAACTATAATGCAAAGCACAATGTTCTATCTTGATGGTGCACTTGGAATTTACGGGAGGGAAAAAAATCAAACTTACATTTGATCAATGAGCTCATAGCACTTAACTCTCTGTAGAGGTTGAAAATACCTGCCAGGTTAGTGCTCAGCTTATGAAATCACTGCCTGTCAGTGCTATTAGACCTAATAATAGAGATTTGTTTGAAGATGGCTGAGCCATTAATTTACTTTGTGATAAGAAACTATGCAGAAGTTAGATACTGAATTCTGTTATCGCTGTCGATGATAGACTTTGTAGGGTCAACTTGGTAACATATTATGCAAAACTTACTAGCACTGTTTCCAAGTCCTCAGTTACAGGCTGGTCCAGAAACAGAAATGTCTGAATCTCCTACACTGCCACCAGGGGTCAGGGACTGGGCAGGAGGAGAGATACTCTCCCAGAAAGGAAGTGTTGTATTACCCAGGAAAGCACTCCGGCCAAAATTCCCTTCTTCTCTTCCTGAGAGCAGCATATTGCTGGCTGAATAGGGTTGGAAGGGAGGACCTCAGAAATGTTCTGCCCACGTAAAGGTATGTGTAAGTGCCCTCAGCTTTAAACAAGTCATTTTGGAAAGTCAGATATGGCAAAATTTATGTTTTATTTTCCAAATCCAGATGAGCTAGCTATATGGATTTGTTGGCTGTTGCCACTAGAAAAGAAATGTTTGGCGGGGAGATCAGAAAGGGAGTAAACTCTGTTGAGATACTAAATCTAAATATAGGATATAAAAAAGACTCTGTGCACGTACATTATTTGTCTTTGATTTGCTGATAGGTGCTGCTGGTAACTGTGAGTCTATAAAGAGGTGCTCCCGGAAATAGAATCAGACATAGTGATTTTGTGTCTGTTTTCATGTCCAGCGGCTATTTATAATATGTTGTTCTTGACCTTTTTTTGTCATTAATTCACAGGAAATCAATTGTCAATAAGATTGCTATATTGCCTTTACTCTGAACTGAAAAAATGTGTACAACTAGGGTAATGATGGTGATTAAGTCACATGTTTAAGCTTTTATCATCACTATGCTCTGAGTCTCAGGGCATTTCATCAGACTGCTAAATAGCCTTCAAAAGTTTGCTTGGCCGTCTATGTTTTCCTCTAACATTTTATTCTTTTAAGTTCTCTAGGGACCAGGGGAATGAAGAGAGAAATAGATAGAAGGTTCTTTTTTTTTTTTAAGTTTTGGTCTAACAAGTCAAAATAACATTATTATTGATGGATCGACCTGTACTTTTAAATGGAAGGAATAAAGATATAAAAAGATCTGAGGCATGTAAGTAAACCTCTTGGATTTTTAATGGCATGCAGCAGATGGAATTCATTATTGACTTTTAAAAATGAAATTGCTCTGCATTATTATTAATTTATAGTTAATGCCTTTCAAAAGAGGTAATTACCATTACTAGGTTAGTTTTTCCTCAGTCACAAGGAACTATGTGACAACATTAGAATGTATAATATAGTTTACCACGTAGACATGAAACTGTATGATGTTGAAGGATATGATCCCTTTCAAATTAGTAATAAATGTAAGCACATAAAGCGCAGCTAAAAGATCCAGTATGTTTTCTTTTAATTTGGGTAATTTGAAAAGCAGTTATTTCACATTATAGGGCAGTTTGTTTAAGAAATTCTCATTACACAAATAGAAATGTTTTCAATTAGAAATAAACAATCTAATTTCATTTTTTTTCCAATTCAGGACATAGATTCTGTGATGACAGTTATAACCTAGGCAAAATCCCCAAGTGAAACATTTAGATGGTTTCAGCCCCAACAAACTTTTAATTTTGATAACATTATTCTAAAACTGTTAAGTCAAACAGTGGAGGTTGATAACCATTCAGAATAAAAATGTAATTTCTAAGCATTGCCTACTTTTAAGCAATTACATTCAGTTCATATTTAAGAGGTATTACAAAGGTCCTGTTTTCAAACTTCATGATTTAAAAAATACACAAGAGTGGAAGTAGCTTCAGTATTAGGCATGAAGCTATAGATGTTATAAAAATGTATGAAACACTTTATCAAAGCTGATATTTTAAATTATTATTTCACATAGAGGACAGCAGTCATAGTTTATAAGATCAGGCAATCTGGTGTGACAGGTCTCAGACCACTCTTGAATTTCATTGAAGCTCCAGATAAACTAGATCCCTGATCCTACTACCTCTCCTCCAAGTTCCTTTTCTCCTCCTGGCCCTTCCATACTCATACATCTTTTTGCATAAATTGATCTGTTTTTTCCAACTGGTCATCACTGTGAAACTGAAGGATAGCAATTAATATTTCATAGGTAGCACTTAGGCCTCTTCACCTAGATTATGCATTTTGCTTTTTGCTTCTTTGTGCCCATCCAGAGGCACTTAATAAATGTTTATTGACTGTCTCATAAGCTTGTATTATGACAGATTTTCAGAATTTTCATACCCTTTGCAGTTATCTATACTACATTTCCTTGATTCTGATGGGTACCTTTCTTCACATTTTAATTTTTTTTAAATCTAAAGTACCTTCAAATCAATTGCTTCTCATGGCTTCATTGGCAGGGTTTTTTCCTCTTGGTGATGCATATTAGAATCAGTGCTGTCTGGCTTTCACACTCACAATTTGTGAGAGCATTCTTTCTTTGTTATGTGACTTATCCTTAGCCACTTCGGCTTCCTCCACTCACTTTCCTCTACTCTGATTCCCTTGCACTGATTCTGCCAGTTCATGGACAAATTATCTTGAACCAGTACCTCAGGAAAATACTCAGAGAATTTTATTAATAATTTAATTATAATATTTAACTAAATGAATGGGAAAAAAGTACTTTTTAAAAAACTAAAGACCTACCTTTAACTTATGATTCTGTTCTTTAAAATTATATGTACTCAGTGATCAAAAAATCATTTCTCAGAGCTTCAAATTATACATGGAAAGAATAGAAATAATACAATTTATTCACAGAATTGTTAGAACAACTTGTAAAAAAATATTAGGCCAGTAAAAATATTGAATATGAGCTATTTTTGAGAATATACTATAAGCCATGAAATTCTGTTCATAATTTTTATTTTTAAGCATCAACATAAAACATTATTAGAAAGGTTTATGTGTAAGAGGAAAGCTAGGAAGAGAAAGAAGAAGAAATTAAATAATTTGTTCTAAACTAAGAGAACAAGTTCTACATTTTCATTGTCTTTGGAAAGGATAATATGAGCCATTAACTCAATCTGAATAACAAGGGGAACTGTGAAATCTGTCTTCCCAAAACTTCCTACTGTGGGAGACCTAGGTATTTTGAATTCCAGTGCTGAATGCAGGCCAGTCTCTGAGAGCTGGTATTCTTTATTGAATTAGCAGAACCACAACCCACAGCACTCCATGGCATTAAAAATAAAAGAGGTTACTTATATTCCCCAATTCCTTCCCTATCTTTGTTCCTTCCATTTTAAAGACAAATTGATCTATAAATTATAGTAAAGCATTGGTCTTAGGAAAAATAACATAGGCATGAGTAGCAACAGATTTTGGAATCATTGTATGACAGAATTTTATGGTACTCCTCAGTTTTAGAAGAAAATATGGTGGGGGCAGGAGGGTAGAGGCAGTGGTCACTGCCTACAGTTAGTTTTCTTTCTGTGTTTGCTTAAGTTGCTTAGTCTGGTTGAGGAAACCAAACCTTACCCACTGTCTCTTTGTTGGGTCGCCAGTGTTATTTATTTCTTGGACTTGTTATATACAAAAAGACTTAAAGTGAAATATATTTTGCATGTACATTATTTTAAAATTAATTTTATATATATTTTACATCATTCTTCCTTTTTGTACAATGTCTGCTTTCTCCTCTCAGGTGTGGTTCCAGTAAAATCCCTGCCCCCATTTCACTCATGCACCATCACCATAATCCCTTGTGAAAGGGCGTACATTTTATGAGAACCTTAACCACCCACAGAAAGAGCTGTAGCTAATGCCCTCTGGGTACAAATGTTAATAGTAATTTTGAAAATGTCCCACTCGTTGGTTCTATTTATTTGTGAAGGGGAATATTTGTGGGATATTTGTGAAGGGGAAAATGGCAAACAATCAATTGAATTAAAAGATATTAGTCAAATAATTATTTCCATGGCCTGGAACTTCCTCCTGCCAATGGTAGATTTCAAGTATTTTCAACTTGAAATTTCATCTCCCAAGCTGCTAATGAAAAATGGATTCTATTGAACATAGCTACCATCGCATACAAACCAGAGTGCTTTTGTTTAAAAACTTGTTAGAACACTTGTATGTGATTGGGTGTTCTGTAATACTTAGCTTTTGTTGTATTGGCTTTCACAGTTTCAAGAACATGAAATAACAGTTAAAAATAACAAAACACAGGCACTTCAGTGATACTTAAAAATAGTAATGCTGACTGTAAATTTCATTGCTAACTTCAGTGTAAAACACATTATATTTTTAAAAAGGGAATCTGTTTTGTGTGTGCTGTTTTTGAGAGTAGAGATACTTTCATGAGGCAGAGTTGCTCTATTAAAAGTACCTGCAGGTAAAAGGAGAATAAAAGAAGAGGGAATTTTGGTCATTACTTGAAAATTCTCTTTCTCTCCTAGACTATATCTGCCAGTGGAGGGTCTTTCAGTATTTCATTTCAGTCATTTTACTTCCAGATTTGTAGTTCCAACATAACTATGTTCCCACTGAGTAAGACTCTAGGGCTTAAAATTTATTTCACATCTCAGTTTATTATTAGTAAGAGTGACATTTACTATAGTGCTTCCTTGGTATTAGCTCCTTTATTAAGTGCTTTACATGCATTAACTCACTGACATGCTAATACATTTTAGCATAATAATTTTTACCATATATTCAGCTATATTAACATGGAATGGTAGTACCATTTTCCTAATTGTCCAGACCAGAAACATTGTGGTAAATCTAGATTCTTCCATTTCTCTACCACCTACACTACCTCCTCCTGGGTCTAAATGTCATTCTTTTCCAACTGCATGATGGCAGTAGTCTCCAAAATGGTCTCCTGTCTCCACTCTTCCTTCCTCCTTCCCATTCCCTGTACCCCTAAGGGCAGCTAAAGGAATATAGTTAAAGCGTAAATCCCATTGGGTCACTTCCGCGCCTAAATCTCTACAACAGCTCCCATCTCTAGTGGTAAAAGCCAAGCTGAAGTTCTCATCATGGCCCATGGAGCCCTATATGCAAGCTGACAGAGGCTCTCCTGCTTCTCTGCTTCTCTCTCCTCTCTTCCCTCCTCCCTACTCCCCACCCCACACACACACCACACACACACACACACACATTATTGCCTACAATGCCTCCTCTCTGATCACATCCCCACTACCCTGGCCTATTTGCTGGCCCTTGAATGCACCAAATGTGCATATTTTTCAAGACTTTAGTAATGATTGTTCCTCCTGCCTTGTAGATTCATCCCATAAAAACCGACACACTCAGCATCCTGACTGTATTCAGTCTTGTTTCAGAAGCTGACTTTCCAGGGAGACCATGCCCTAGATATTTTATCTAAAAGTTCAAGCTCTCAGACCCTCAACAGTTCATACTCCTCTTCGCTGCCTTTTTGTTTTTCTGGTTAACACTTATCATTAACACATCTCTCGTGCGCGCGTGTGTGTGTGTGTTTGTGTGTCTGTGTTTATCTTACTAGAATTTACTAAAATGCAAACTTTATGAAGGAATTTTTGTCTTTTTTTTTTAAGAATTTGGTCTGTCTTTTTTTTGAAGATTTATTTACTTTATTAGTACAAGAATAGGCTAGATTCACGGGAGGGTGAGAGAATTTGCCAGAGACAGAGCGGGGAACAGAACAGGCAGACTGATGAAATACACTGCTGAGGGGAGCAGCGGGTGCAACAGGAGAGGTCTGCTGCGCCATGTGGATCCCTCGCCTGTTGGCCAGGATCAAACCGGCACTGCAGAGGCTGCAGACAGCCTCACAGTGCTGTGCTCAACCACCTGCGCCACCAGGGGAGGCCCCTCTTTTTTTTTTTTTCCTGTATTCTACCCCTATATTAAGAACAGGACCTAGGACATAATATGTGTAATTAAATACTTGTTGAATTTATTCCCTCAGAAGACCTTATTTATTAGGCACAATTACTACCCCCATTTTACAAATGAAATTGGGAACAGAAAGATAAGAATTTTACCTAATGTCAAATAAGCTACGCCAGTGTCAAGGTCTGGATTCAAACCTCAGCCCAAGACTAAAGAGTCTGCAAAATGACTTCCTTATTGAGTGACTGATTAAATTCTACAGACTACTTGTAGAATCATCTGTGGTCTGGGATTATCATCAGTATGTTTTCCTTCCCATTCGATGGCAGACAGGTTTAGACAATACAATCAGACACAGAAAAGCCTTTATCATTTCTTGAATTTTTTTTCCTAAAAAAGTGTTTTTTAATATAGAAAAAAATTGTCTCTTATCCCATCCACGATCCCATACCTATTTGAATTGTTAACATCAAAGAGTAACAATAAAGTAACATATATCCAATGTGTAAAATGTTAATACTACAGGAAAATATGAAATGAAAACATTGATTAAATTCATACTGTGTTCTGAAATACATCAACCCCGTGATTGTATTTTTGCTCATGCAACTAATGAGGATGAGAGAAAGAGACAAGTGTGGACAATTATGCATTTAAGTGTCACTGTGAGTTATGTACAATTCTGAATTGGAATTTGTGAGACTAACAAAGATCTGCCGACAGCTAAAAGCAGCCTCTTGGAGAATGAGTGGGGTGACAGGTATGTGAATAGTAGATGGAAAAGGATTAAGTATCCAAGAGTGAAGAAACACTTTCTGAAAGATGTCATAATTTTGCTTTAGATGATGACACAGAGTTTTTAAATAACATTTTATATGCTGTAGAATGCACAGGCAAATCAGTCATCTGAAGGGTGTGTTTTTTTCATATGAAGGATGTGTAAATACATATTGAATTTAACTTGTAAAAGGATGTGATTTCTTATGTAAATTCATCATATGGAAAATTGTCAATTTCTTGTCTCCCAGACTATATCAATCTATTTTTTCGGTGATTCCAGCTGCTGGGTATTGACAAGTAATTCTTTTTTTCAAACTAATATTAGGAAACTAATATTTTGCTAACATATGAAGCCAACTCCACTTCCAACACTTAACAATACAGAAACTAAAGTTACGTAATCACATAAGACTGATAATGGGATAGGACAGAGGTGCAATTAGCTTGGATAATGATGGGGGGCCTCTCTGAGAAGTTATATTCAGAATTGAAACCCCAATCATGTGAGGACCTGGGAGAATAATAAGTCACCAGACAGAGAGATAGTGCAGAGACCTGGTGGTGGAAACAAATTTAGTTTGTGCAAAGAACAGAAAGAATTACCAGTATAGCTGAACATAGTGGTACGTGGTCTCAGAGTTAGGCTGGAACTTGATGTGCATTCCTGACTGACCTTCACTTATGCCTGTGAGCCCTGGACTTGTTATTCTTTAAGTGTGTCTCAAGTGTAACTCTAGTGCCAGAGATAAATCTTTTGATAGAGAATAACTTGAATTTGCTCTGTACTCCATAGTTTACAAAAACCTTTAGTATGTGTTCTCATCTTAGTTCATGTTTTATAATATCATGAAGCTAGAGCTTTGGATGACAGTTGAAGGAAGTTCACAGTGAGCTTGTCAAATCTGAGAAATGATCAACTCAAAACCTGATTTTCCAGAGCAACAAGGTAGGTAAGGAAATGCATGTGAGGTTGAAAAGCACTAATCAGATTGAGGATAAATGGCATCATTTCCATTTGTAGGTAAGGAAAAGATGGTATATGAATGTTTTATAAATTGCTTCAATAGGCCTGCAGAATGCTTCCTTAGATGTGTTCTGACTCCCTGTGCTTCAGCAAAGCTGTCAAAAAGTCAAAACTGTCTTTTAACCCAAATTTGAAACAGACATATCACTTTGGTAGAAAATAAGGGGGTCATCATGGCTGGGAAAAAAAAAAAAAACTGCTACAGTAAATAAAAGAAAAGGTAACCTCAGTTTGTTTTTAAAGCATATGAGTGTAGACCAAATATCTACACATTCTCTGTTGCACCACATCATTGATTCAACTAAATGGCTAGATTATGCATCAGATGTGCTCCCTGTCAGATTTAAGTTTAAATAATTCATTCTGGAATATGAATTTGAAGAGAACAGGACAGACTGCTCCAGTAGTCCAGCTGCCTGAACTGAGGTCATGATTATATACATCTCCTAGCTGGAGCTACGTTGGTTACCAGGTTATTTTTACATAGATGACAATACGCTATCTTGTTGAAATGATACCACATATGACACTTAAAAATTCAAGTAAGTGAGCTTTATTATTATTGTTTTTCATATGCTTATTTTATCAAAAAAGGATATTAGATTGTGTGCAGCTGCTTATTCTAGGAATTCCAGTTATAGTTAATGCATTCCTCTTCTGTATGGCTGACATTTGCTCTTTTAATTCTGTATTTTTTCAAATATTGATCTGTCTATAGTTTCCAGAATGAAAAATATATTTTATCAAGAAGTACTATGTTCCAGCTTTCATTTGTTGGATTTGTGCTTTGTGTTGGTATGTTTTTGGCATAAATTCTTAGGAGAGAAAAAGTAAACAATTTGGACATATTAGAAATCTCTCAAAGTTGAAGCTATCAAGTTGACTTACTAGAGGCAAGTGTGGGTTATGCAGTTAACATTTGCTCTTCCTTTTGAAAATAATCCCTAAAATTAAGTCATTCTTTTGAGGTGTGATATTGTTCCAGCCTATTACTAGGAAAAACCCTTTTCACTTTTTATATATGTTAAATTAAGGGAGTTTTGGAAATTATTGTTTTAAAAACCAGTCTTTCCTGATAGGGATTTGATTGAAATTTGGTGACTTTTCCTTTTAATTCTGTTCTTGATCATCTTTTTAAATTAATGTACTTATTTTTGCTTTGCTCTTATTTTGTTTTTTAATACCCTCTGTGTCTGGATAATTAAATCTTGACGAAATTTATTTTTGCTTTGAAAGTATCATGTTTGTAATATTATAAGTTCTTACACTTTTATTCAACTTGAGATAAGTGTTTAATTAAGAATGTCTTTTTATTCTCTACTTTCTTCCCAGTCTCAAAACTGATTTCCTGATTTAGCTTTGTAGATTCTTGTAATAAGCAAAAAATCATACCACCAAGTCTTTAACCTGGAAGTAAGATCTTGTGGCAAG
The DNA here is from genome assembly GCF_014898055.3 of Talpa occidentalis. NCBI lineage: Eukaryota > Metazoa > Chordata > Mammalia > Eulipotyphla > Talpidae > Talpa > Talpa occidentalis. The sequence continues at coordinate 26,279,120 of NW_026555331.1, read as the reverse complement.
TATCTTGCCACAAAAGTATCACTACTGTTGTGATACTTTTTCTCAAACCATTAAACACATTTAATATTCCATAATTCCAAAAGTTCTTCAGGCACAGCTTCTAATTTTCATCATATAAATATTTAAACCAATTTTTGAATATATATGATAAATAATATACTTTAGATAAAACATGATTCTTTTTAATGTGATCAATAACACAAAGGTTAGTGTACATTTTTTAGTGTACATTTTACTGTTGAGAATTCCTGCAAAAATAGTGTAAAAGGATTTCTGATTCTAATGTAACATTAATTTCTGGGATAAGGAAATTGGACTTTTTGAAATTGAAAAAGATGATACAGGTATGTGGTAATAAATCAATGTAAATTGAAATATTTCTGTTTTTTAAAATGAGATATAGTTTGTTTTTATCATACATACTATTATGTATGACTTACTGCTCTTGGATCAATGTAGTAAAGTAGTGATGATGACATCATCAGCTTATGAAAATTATAAAAATGGCAATAAAGGTATCAAACTCTCCAAGAATTTTTAGGGCATCTACTTTCTACTTCTCCCTTGCAACCAAGAAAAAATCATACACATACTTATTTCTTCCAATTCCAGCAAGGAACTTATTGCTGTTTTTTTTTAGAGATGATTAAAACCCCATGCCACTTAGTAACAATGAAGATCAATCTTAAAATTCATGACTGAATGCATCAGCATTTGAGGTAAGTCCTGAAGCCTTTACCATGGCAGCTTATAGGATGAGGTAGAGGTTGAAAATCCCTCTGAAATTCCTGGTATTGCAGTTAGGACTTTCCATGCCTGCTAATGCTCAGAATGATTTATGACAGGGAACTCCTAAGTGAACTGCTAACTTTTCTTCTCTCTTCCTGCACTTCCAACCCATTATCCACACTGCCTTCTTAATGATCTTTCTAAAACATAGAATTCATTGGTATGCTTTTTTAAAATCATCTCTTTTAAAAATTCTTATTGCCTGATAGACATATATTCCAAAGCTCCTTATGGCTCACAGTCTGTCATGGTTTGGAACCTATCTTTCTAGATTCTGCCATGCTCTATATCTTACATAGACTTGATTTTAGGAATGACCATTCACTGGATTATTGCAAGATTTCAAAGAGAAAATGTATTAGGGGATACTTAGTGACTATTTATTGAACCCTTACCACCTTACCAGATGCTGAGGACTGATTGGGCACATCTCTGTATTCTTTCCCTTATAATATCTTTAAAGGAGGAAACAAATTTTGTGAGGTCAACCAACTTGCCCAAGGTCACACCTATAGATAGAAATTGAGTTGTAATTTTATCTATCCAACTCCAAAAATGATGCTTTTGTAGACTTTACTGCTGATTGGCACATTGCCTGGTGTACGATTCAGTTTGATTAAATATTCATTTTTAAAAACCCATTACTATAAAACTTTATAGTATATAAATAACCTTTTTCTTGTTTTCATTGCCTGCCAAGGTTATACCACCTCTTTGACTTTTCTAGATACCCCAGTCTTTTCTATGTTGTCTTCTTTCATCTCTACCCCTAGCACATTGTAGTGTAGTGGTTTGAATTTCTAATGCCTCTGCTCGTTGGTAGTTCCTTAAGTGCAGGCACCAGGCCTTCATTGTTTTTGTGTCCTTGGAGCTGAGCATAATGCTCTGCTCTCAACAACTGTTGAACAAATGAAAAAGTGAAGCAAGTTCTGAAGAAAATTTCGAAATATGTGGGGTTTTCTCAAAATGAGGAATTCCTCCTCCTATTAAAGTGTAACTACACTAACCCTCCAAATACACTCAACAAGATCGTTATGAAATAGCATAATAAGACTTTCAAAGATAGAAAGGGGTGAAGAGAAGACAAAATCCCCCTTTCTCCTTTGTTCCTCTTTTTCCTCCATAACATGGAGGGCTGTTCCTACCGAATCAGAAACAGACAAGGTTGAAGAAGGGACAATAACATTTATATAGAAATCGTGAAATAAAATTTAAATTTTCTTATAAATATACTAGTTATGCTTAATGCTAAGTCAGCTCAGATTGAAATGTTAGGCTAACCCTCTACCCCCAGATCGTTTCTATGTTTTTCAAACATAATCACCACTACATTCATAGCATTTCTGAGAGGCTAGTGAGTAAGGAAATACTCCTAAATACTAGCATCTGAGATGAGAAGGAAGATCAACTGATAGGAACCTGGTGTCTGAATGAGTCACTGCCAAGTCCCTGGAATAGAACATGGATCTTCTGACTACTAGCCCAGGGCTCTGTTTATCCCATCACTGCCATGTGCCCTGAAGAATTTGGTAAAAATAGAGGCTTGTACAGTTGCTAGAGTGAATCATTGTCATTGTTCATATTCCATTTTTCCATGTTTAATAGAAACATAATTTTAATTCAAATGCATATATTCCATTGGTTAGTCTGTAATACTGTGTCAAGAACAACACAGAAAAAAATCTAGAATTTACATTATCCCCTAAAATATAGAGACTATCAATATCATCACAAAAGTATTTCTTAAATTATAAAACAAATCAAAATATTTATTGACCATCAGACTATCTGAAGAATCAGGCAGCTTTTAGTAAACTGCTTTCTTCTGTTTTAAATCTGTATAGCAGTAACCTCCATTCTTGAGCAAGATTCAACTATAAAGTCTAAAGCAGATATGGTACTCTGGGCAAAAACACTGTCAAACCAAACAAAATAACAGTCAGTGTCATCTAAATATAGTATGATATGTCTACAAATTACAAGCATGAAGTCCCTACCTCTTAGGTGAGCTTTAAAACCTCACCCTTTTGACCTCCTTTGCTGCCTCTTTGTGTAGGGAAATAGGACTTAGCTTTCTCTGAAGAGATCAAAGCCACATAATACCTGGGTGGAGGTCCTAGTGCTGCTGTCTGTGAGGTGTACATCAGTGCACAAGTCATTGAAACTAATTCACCTTTCATTTCTGTTTTTTTCTGTAGAAGAACCTGGGGTGTAGGTCAGAGGTGTGGGGGGAGGTGAGAGGATTCACCAGAGACAGAGTGGGAAGCAGAACAGGTGGATCTACTGAAATACACTGCTGAGGGGAGCAGCCAACTATAGAGGAGAGGTCTGCTGCACCATATGTGGGTTAGCTCCCTGGCCTGAATCGAACGCAGGCCTTAGCAGTAATAACATTGAGACTTAACCCTTAGGCCACCAGGAAGGCCTCACCTTTCATTTTTTCCATCTGCCATATGGCAATAACATTACCCTCCTTCCTTACAAGGTTGTGCAAAGATTAATGAAATATGTACAAACATGGGCTCAAATCACAGAAATATGGAACTGAAAAGGACCTTCTCAAGATGAACCTACCTCACCATTTTCAACTAAGCAAACTGAAACTCAGGAAAATTGTTTTCCAACCATATAGCAAGTGAGTCGCACACCTGGGACAAGAAACCAAGTCTTGGTTGATGGTGCTTTGTGTTTATTTTTGTTTCACATAATAGGCATAACAGAACTGATATACACATGTGGAATATACACACTGTGATAAAAAGATCTGAAAGAGGAAGTGCCAAGTTTTACACTAAGTAATTTGACAGCAAAAAAGAGGAAGTTATAAGGAAGAATATATTTACTAGATAGTTCATAGTAATACAAAACAAAATTCACTCAAATAAAATTAGAGATCTAATTGACTTTATTAAGTGATTCATGAATGGAGCAGCATCCCTTCCAGCAAGTAGAAAGACACTGCAAGGGTTTATACAAAGTGGAAGGTTCTTATAGTCAGAAAGAGGGCAGGACAAGGAAAAAAGGGTTTCAGGGGAAACCGCTTTCCTTTTGGGGAAGGGTAAGTCTGAAGTAGTGTCTTATCATGCAGATGACCTCACTAGTGCTGACCAGGAAACACAAGATAGATTGGCTTCATATTCCACTTTTAGAGAAGCTGAAACTGTAATTAGATATTAAGTCCTAGTGTGAATGGCTCCATTTCAGACCTGTTGTCTTTTTTTTTCTTCTAACAATAGCATGCTGGATACACATTTCTGTTAAAAAATGGGAACACTTCATTTAACCAGACTTACATAATTAAAATATCTGCTGATATATTTTAAATGTACTGAATTATCAGAAACATTCCCTGCTTTCCATATTTTTTGAACACTTCTAATTCTGGGATTTTGCAGCTTTTTTTTTTTAAAGATTTATTTATTTATGCACACACAAGCTGGGCCGTAAGCCAGAGGTATAGGGGAGTGAGAGGATTCACCAGAGAGAATGGGGAGCAGAACAGGCAGAGCTACTGAAATATACTGCTGAGGGGAGCAGTGGGCAAGGCAGGAGAGGTCTGCTGAGCCATGTGGGTTGTTTCCTGGTCAGCACTAGTGAGGTCACCTGCATGATAAGACACTACCCCAGCCTTACCCTTCCCCAAAGGGAAAGTGGTTTCCCCTGAAACCCTTTTTTCCTTGTCCTGCCCTCTTTCTGACTATAAGAACCTTCCACTTTGTATAAACCCTTGCAGTGTCTTCCTACTTGCTGGAAGGGATGCTGCTCCATTCATGAATCACTTAATAAAGTTAATTAGATCTCTAATTTTATTTGGGGATAGGTTGATGGCCATGTCTTTAACCCCTGACCCACGAGGGAGGCCCGGATTTAGCAGCTTTTAACAGTGAACACCAAATTTCCCTGCTTTGCCTTTGCTGGCTGGGGGTGGAAGGGATAGTGAGAAGTTTCAAGGGTTGAAGTGAGAGAAAGTGGTGAGGAGAGGAGTCGTTGCTTTGATAGGTGAGGAGTACCAGCGAAACACCTCACTCACAAATGACTCTGCAGTGTTTTCCAATGTTAGAGATTCAACTTTATTTACAAGTACCTCATAGAAAATGCAAATATCTTCTTAAAATTATATTCACATTTCTACATATTACTTCAGTGACTTTATTTCAACATTTCTCCTCCTATCACATCAGCTTTGACTGGTGGTAGAGAGGTAGAAGAAATTATAACCTAGAGTTTAAAACCTTTAGGAAAAATTAGGCCTGAAGAGGAGCTCAGTGGTGGATGCCAAAAGGTATTGAGTGCCAGGAGGCAAAAGAGATGAAGTCACACTGCTTGACTGGCAGGAAAGCTGCTGTCCACAGCATCTTTGATGACCAAGAAAGTGAGCCCATGTATGGGCTCCCTCTTAAAGTCTTCAAAATGGCCACTCAGCTCCATCCTCTTCCTAGCAGCCCCCTTGCTCAGGATGTTAGGGGCCGAGTTCAGACCATGGCATTGGACAGACACTGTCTAGTCAGGCCTGGGTAGTATCTGGATATCTGGATGTCAGTGTGTGGAGTTCTGCTCCTCATGCTGGTAGGTCTAGTTTGTGGCTCAAGGGCCCAGCTTCTGCCAGGACCCAGGGTGAGAGACTTGGCTGCCCCAGCTTGCTCCAACAATTACAGTCACCTAAACAATTAAAATTTAATTTTTCTCTTACTGAAAGAAGTCCAGAATTAGGCAATCACTGTTTTCAGTTGAGGAAGTCAAGCCAGTGGTCTCTTTAAAATCTTATTAGTCTGTTCTTCATGGTTCTGAAAGGACTCCTATCACATCCATCTTCCAGACAGAAGGAATATGGAAGCATGAAGGAGTAGCACCTAGAGCAGGGAATCAAAAGCTCTCAGAAACCACTAGTTGACTTCAAGTTATGCCTCAGTGTCCAGAGCCATGTCAAAGTGTTATCTAGAAAAAGAAAGTGAAAAATTTAGCTTTTTTAATAAAGATGATGTGATTGCAAGGAAAAAGGGAGGAATGGACATAAATTAGCACACACATCCTACAATCACTAGGTAACTATGTAATCTCAGGAATGCTGGTCTGTTGCTGTCTTTATCTCATTTCTTATCTATAAAAGGATTATCATGAAATATACTGTTTTAAGTCCCTGCTCATCCCTTCCACTGATTAGAGAAAAATGAGTTTTAGAAAGTAGAAAAACTAAAAGTAGTATGCAGATATTAGGTAGTTTTATAGGAAGGTAACCAAAGGCTCAGGGTATGTATTAAAAGAAGGAGACTAATTTGTACCTTTTCACCCTCTGGTTGTCAATTAGGGTGAAATAAGAATAAATTATCTAAAACTCCATGTTGGTCATTTTAAAAATATATCAATAGGCAGTGAAAACTTAACCTTAAAACATAACTGTGAATTAGCCTTACAGTCCCTGAACTGTATGATCTCTTGCCTTTTGATCAGTCATAATGCAATATAAGCATGGTCTCAGAGTATCTTGAAAGTTGGGTCAGGTCTGTCTGTTATTACACAAGATAGTAAAAATACATCTATCTGGAAATTTCTAATATGGACAGCTAGTTAGAAAACAATTGTTTTTCATACCGAGAGGTAAAGGAGCATGCTGAATTTTGAAAGTAAATCAAATGATGTACCATTGTTTATTTTGTATATTCAGGATTATGAAATCTTCGACTTTTCTGGTGAAAAAAAATGTATTTTCAGCCAGTGTTCTACTTTGAAATGTATTTTCCAATAGGATAGCATGTTAAGCATTTTTTTCAAAAGTAGTACCATGTAATAAAAATTGTATTAAAGTTAAGAGTTAGATATGAGCTAGCTAATATCTTAAAGCTATTCATACAATTACCTGTTCTTACAGATCTAGATTCAGAAATAGCCAAAGAGTCTATCAGTAAAAAATTTCCAGAACAGAAGAACTGTATAGCAAGCTACTAGTAAATTTCATCCAAAGATTTGAGATCAGTACCTGGAGATTTCATTTTGTTTTTAACCTACTTGATTGTTTTCTCCCATTCAGTAACTATCATATAACATGGAGCACAGGATTGTGGCAGAGAGTAATAGGCCTCTTGCTTGAATGTGATCACAACTGTATCAACTCTCTTTATAATTTCATGTTTTTGCATGTTAAATGGACAGCACAGTTAAATGCTAATTGCTGGAAATAACATCTGCCATTCAGATGCTCAAAAAAAAAAAAAAAAGATTATACCAGCCCTATTCAGGGGATTTTCTTCTCATTTTTCTCTATAATGTGGGACCTGATATCAACTGTGAAGTTTGAAATAAGACACCATAGGGCTGACAAGCATGGGAGATGTTTCTGGGTCAATGGATTGGTTATCAGGCCTGGAGATCCTTGAGGGAGAAGAAAATATTTCAGTATCTCACAGATTTATTATTTTAAGAAATTTTAACAAAGATTAAATATTTCAAATATTGATTTGAAAGTGAAGTATAAGTGGTATAAGATGGGCAGAGAGGAACTGGGAGAGTGAAATTGCTTAAAGTTTATTATACTGGAGTCTATACAAACAATTATGACCTGTGATTTTCTGAAGACTCACAACTATCTTATAGTGATTCTTAATGGCATAATGTGAGGATGTTAACCAATTTTTGTTTTATATGCAAAAACATGAAACTACAAAATCATTAATTTCTTTAGAAGCATTCACCCTTGTATCTCAGAAATATTTACTTTGCTATTTATTAGCTTTTTTTTGGCACAAACAGTCAATCAAAATACTTCTATGGCTTTAATGTTTAAGTCATTATAAGTTGTATTTTAAAAGAACGAATATTTTCTGAATGTGAGTCAATTAAAAATATGTAATATTTTATAGTATTCTGTTAATATTTGTTCACTTAATTCATTCAACAAATATTTATTAAGTAACTACTGTGTACCAATAATGTGCAAGATAATGTCATACAAGATCATAATCAGTCTATTAAGAAAAGATTTGTTCCCAGTAAGAGCATATAAATGTTTAATGATTCTCAACACAAATTTATTTGGGAACATATTATTAATATAGTGATTCAGTTGTCAACTGAAGAAATCCTTTCAGTAAAGCTTCAGTCTTCTAAGGAAACTGTTATGTTGGCTGTTTATTTTAATACATTATATACTATTACATCTCTCATTAGAATACAGTGCAAAAAATTATGCCAAATAATTGCAATTTGGAAACCAATAAAATCATAGCTGCTGGGATATTTTAGTTCATATCTTGATAAGAGAGTAAATAATATCTATACTCATTGAGAAAATGTTATTGATATGGTCCCTAAATCTATATATAAATTGGGAAAGCAGAAGGTTTTCTAGGAGATTTAGATCTTGCAAATATTATGGATGAGGAAAGAAATAGCATGACCCAATTTTTCCTATTCTTTAGATTTTAATAAAAGATTTGGGAGAAAAAAATAATATTCCTCATAATTAATGTGAAGATAGATATTACTTTCAAATGTCATCACATAAATGTATAGCTAGCTTCACAATATCATCCATTATTGAATTGAGTGATCACTTAATACATCTTCTGTTTCTATTATCTTTATATAGATGAATTTTGAAAAACAATATGACCTAAAATTTGAATATATTTATGAAATATTACTTGTTTCAGTGTAATCTTATTCCATCCAATTCCTTTTTATGTTTGACTTTTAATCAATAATTTGAGGCTAATGCAATTATATGTCTGGAAATAAAACAGGTTTTTAAATGAAATGTTACATTAATTGATAATAGATTGCCCTCCTTGGCTAATCCTTATTCAGCATTGATTTGGAATAGTTTGATGATATATGCACATATATATGTATGTGTATCCTCTGTGTATACATATATGTATGTATGTGTGTATATATAGATATATATATATATATAATAACTTTAAAAACAGGCAGTGTACTTTTCATGCACTACTCTTTTTTCATTAAAATTTCTCTGCCTTTTTTGTTAGACATAATTATGTAGCTTACCATATGACTTCTAATTGTAATTTACTTGCATCATTTGTAAATACTATGTTTCCAAAACACCATGTCATCATAAAATTCTTGAGAGTAATATCAGTACTCTTTCTTTGCCATATGTCTGTCTTACAAGTAATTCTGAAAAATAATTGACTTTCAAAATATTCTCCTCAAATATTTTGCTTTGGTAGTAGTACTCTTTGCCAATTCTACCTTCTTACCTTATTCTCCACATCATTAAACTAAGAGGATACATTTCCAAAACAAAGATATTCATAGTCTTATATGATATATATCTGTGAAAATCAAACTTAAAAGGAAAAAAAAAAGCAAAGTGTAGAACAGTGTTGGGGTGATTGCCTAATTTATTTTTGACCATAAGCATCTGGGCCAGCACGTGCTTGTTATGAAAGATGATTTTAAGTTACTGTGTGCTGATGGAATTTATTATAAGGAAATGAATAATTTACAAGGCATAACTTCACCTTATAAATGCAGACTTTATGTCACTTAATCATGTGTTATGGTCAAATAGTTAGATGTATTATGCTGTTTAGTTATCCTAGGCTTTCTTCTCCAACTTCTTAGATTTCCCAAATACATCAACTTTAATTTAAGGATTCTCTACAAACTTCAGAAGTCTACTAAAGAAAGATAAGGATATATCATGTCCTACTGGGGTGTGGACTTTTAGTGAGTCTGAGACCTGGGACACTATGGTGAGGGAAATCAGACATGGGGGACTGTCATGTCCAGCATGCAGCAAATCTTTATTGTCTTAGTGCTCATTACATACTATTTTAATTGCAGCAGGTGTAACATCAAAGCATACCATATAATGATAATATGTATGAATGATTAGTCTACTTTCTTACTATTATCTATTTACTTCAGACAGTAGGGTACCAGGTGGTTAGTTCTCACGCACATAATCTTATCGCCCCCTAGCCAGAGCTTGGGAAGTTCGCTCGTTATTTTTGTTATTCTCAAACTGTGGAGATGTACACAGGTCACTTCCAGGCTCTCAACACTAAGTCCTGTCACCCAGAGGTTTTCCTCCGAGATGCATGTGTTTTCACATGCCTTAGGGACTCGGGTCAAGGCCCTTCTGCTCACTGCGCAGGGTCTCTCCATTTTGTTATTCTCAGACTGTGGAGATGTAGAAGCCTGACTCCACGCAGGTCACTTTCCAGGCTCTCAGCACCAAGTCCTGTCACTCAGAGGTTTTCCTCCGAGACGCATGTGTTTTCACATGCCTTAGGGACTCGGGTCAAGGCCCTTCTGCTCACTACGTGGGGTGTCCTCCAACACTGGGGAAATTAATTAATTTTGAATTCATGGTTCTTTAGAGTCAGCTCTTCAACACCACAGCCACCATATTCATACAGATTGAATAATTATTTGAATCATGGAACATCTATTAAGATAAGCCTACCTCAAAAACTGACTTTTATGAAAAGTTAAATAATATCAGATGGAAGCAAATATGGATATCCAGACCGCAGGATATAGCTCTGTTTTTCCCCAGTATTTTCATTCCTATGGTATTCTCACTGGCAAATCACTGTAATGGTTGGCTGATGGAATTTTAAGCTATCATTCAGCCAAATCAAACTTTTAATAGAGTCCTCTTCTGTCCAGAGTCTATGCTTAAAAGTGCAGACTAAGGCCCTTTGATGTTATGTGATCAATAGGAACCCCTTTAAGCTGGTATGTATTTGTCATTCAGAAAAGCATTCCTTTCAACATCATATAAACCTTTAATGTTTTTACCCACTAGAAAACATACCATTTTTTTTTTATTCTGTTCTGGAAATGAGGCAAAATAGAATCCCACAAGCTATAAAAAAGAAAAACTAAGCACTGTTCCAACTTATTATGCGACCATATATGTGGTAAAATGTTTTCTGTTTTCTGGATCTTTCCTGTAGAGTCTGAGAATGGTTTTTAAAGGCTAGATAATAAACCCAGCCAACATCCCCAGGTGTGGCTATTACACAGTTTACAGATGAACAACTGACGCCTGACTGGTTTAGTAGAAACCTCGTGATTATAGGGTGAGTCAGTGGACAAATGGGTATTTGCTTCCAGAAACCATCCTACTTTAACCACAAGTAATATTTCCTATATGGTGCTTTATTTTTGTCTACTGGTTTGAATTGTATGGAATAATAAGAGGAATCTAAGATTTTCCCTTAGACAAATAGGCATAGGAGAACTAAATGAGTAATAGGATAGTGGAGGGAATTTTGGGTTTTACCCTGAATCTGATGTGCTGCTGCTTACACTTCTCTAATTTAGGCTGAATCCTAAGAGGCTTCCTATTTACAGGAAATTGCATTTTTAGATGTGTATGATTTTTAATTATGCAGATACTTAAGTAATTTTCTCTCTCTCCCTTATTCTTACCAGTAGATGCCTAGTCATTTTCCTACCCCCGGCTCCATTCCCTCTATAAGAACAACATCTGCATAAAATTCTCTGTATTTCTCATTAACTCTCAGTCAGTACAAACAAAATCTAGTAGTTTTTGAAATCCTAGTCTCTTGGCATTCAGTAAATATGTTTCACATACCTCTGTACCCCTTACCTTGTTTATTCTGATATAGCAGATTATAATCCTTGACCAGAAAAATTATTATTAGAATAACTTGTATTCCTAGCCATGTTGTTACTGTGAGAACAGTTTATTATTATAAAATATAACAATATTTCAAAAGACCTACAGATGGATTTGAGATAAAGCAGTATGCAAAGTTTCATGGTTTAAAGACTTAATAGATTCAACAAAATTTTATTTCTGTTTGTTATCTTAAAAGAGTACCATTATCTCAAAAGAAAGAGCTTTAATGTGTGTATGTGTGTGTCCCCCAAATGGTTTCCTTTAGAGAAATATGACAGGAAGAGAGTATTCTTTAAGGACAATAAAATAAAGTCAAAGCAGGTAGGAAAATGAGTATTTTAACTTTTTCAACTCATTAATGAAGGAACTAGTAAGATGTTACCAGTTCAAAGAAGAATCAAGACATATTTGTAGATCAGGATTATTAAAATGAATGTTCAGGGGCACAGTCTTCCACTGTCATTGAAGAAAGTCAGTTCAGAGTCTTGAACAGAATTTGTAGAGACAGGAATATCTTTGTTTACAGACAAGAATTATTTTGTGTTGCTGTCAGCTTTTATAATTTATAGAGCGATACAAAAGCTCCCATAGACTCAAAATCAGATAATCTAGAAGAGTATACATTAGACACTGCATAGTTTTTCACTGAAGCACAGGGTTTTTCCCCCTTAGAGTATTGTATCCTGACTATCACTATCTATCAGTGACTACCTCCTCTCAACAGGAAGAAGTCTAAACTCCTTAGGCAGATAGACACAATTTTGTTTCAACCTCTTGCTAATGTTATCCAACCTAGCACCCCTAAATCCTACATTGTCCACTTAAAGTTAACTACATACTACCAAATTCCATTAATCCTTTAAGCCCTGGATAAATTGTCACCTCCTCCAATAAGACACCTTGTATTTTACCTATTTGGGCTAATATATACTCTATCTACCTTTGGAATGCATCATATTTTTTCTGTACTTTCCTTGCATATTGAGCAAGGACAGAGATTCTCAAAGTTGACGGTGCCTCAGAATCATCTGGGGAGATGACCCAGATTGCTGGGCCCACCATATTCTGATTCAGTGGAACTGAAGTTGAACCTGAGAATGTGTGTTTTCCCAGATGACACTGATGATGCTGATCTGAAGAAGCAACCACCCAAAGAAACCATGTAAAAAACTGCTGATAAGATTAATGAGGCATAGATCAAGCCCTTCAGAATCCAAAGGAAGTGATAAAAGCAGGCTCCCCAAAACATCACTAAAACTACCTTTTGGTAAGATGAAGCTGAGTTTATTGGGGTAAGGCTAATACCTTCTTAATAGCACCTTAGTAGTATAGCAGGAATGGGGAGGATTGGGGTGTATGTGGAGGGGCTTAAATGAGATATTTGAAATTTTCAAGTTGAATTCAAGATAGGTCTTTCAAATGTAACAATTTGGTTAGGATTTGTGATAGTTTAGAATTGGTAGAATAAGGTGAGGATTTTGTGGCAAGTCTTTCCAAAAAGTTTTAGGTGTGTGTAAACTGTTGGTTGGTATTGGTTGGTGCATCTATTGAAGATTTGGTGACTCATTTAGGATGTTCCTGTGGTGTACAGCGTATTGAAGTCATATTAACGTAGACACTCAGTGGTACTAATAGTTTCTGAGACAGACACATAAACAAATAATTAGTGTGGCAAGATAATTATAATCTAGGTAGTCACAGAGCCCTCTGGGAGCAAGTATGTAAAATTTCATAACCTCCTTGCCATCTGCTACTGCCAAGATTTCCAGCATTATGAATGTCCTACTTTGGTTTACCAAGGAAAATGCATTATATATAACAAGGCAATGCTGCTTGTTTTTTCTTCTCTTTCTCTCTCTCTTTCTCTCTCCCTCTCTCTTTCTTTCTCTCTCTCTCTCTCTCACACACACACACACACACACACACAGCAACACCCTATACCAAGTATCATGAATGCTTCCACATATATATCTTAAAAAAAACTCAGTATCAATGTTTGGAGTAATGGAAAGCAATCATTTATTAAGAACCTGCTAATGACACATGCAATGCAAGTACATGTGTGCATGTTTAGACAAACATGTCTGTGTGTTCAGTTAACTGTAGGTTTGATTTTTGTAGTAATTATAATAATTATAATCATCCCCTTACTAATGCATGTAATCCTTATTGGGGCCTTAAAGATAAATGATCTTTTGGATAGAGCTCTTTTATTTTATGCAAAAATCCTGATCTTTTGGGGGAAACATAAATTTTGAATGTGGTAATTTTAAAGTAAACTAACCTTCCATTACAAAATAATATACATAAATATATATTTTTAAAAGTCTTAATAGCAAGTGATTTTTACTTTGGGAAGCAACTAAATCTATAAACTTTGTTGGTTTAAAATTAACAACTACCACCTTTGCAAATAAATTTTCAGAATCACCCTCAAATTCTTGATTCAGTGTTTAACTTCAAATTCTTGAATAGCCAAAAATTTTTTTTTACCAAATTATCTTTATTTTTGATTGTAGTACTTGAAAGAATACTCAGTGTGCTTTTTTACAGGTTCTAAAATCAAACTAGAAATTAAGCATGTTGCAAAGTTTACTTGGATTTATTTATGACCAGCTAGTACACATGGTCTGTAAAATCATTGAGGTAAAATTCATTTCAATAGTCTGTTAATAAATTTTTTTTGGGAAAAAAAAAAACACCTGCAAGGTAATACAACATTGGAATTCATCAAATATATAACATCTTGCTAATGGCATTCAGCACATACAATATGGCAGCTAAAGGAGCATCACTCTATTAGCAATAAACTGTCTTGCAGGCAGCTGCCTTCTCCCTTGGCCACATGGGCTTTTATCACACGTTTCAGTCCCACATCTCTCCATGCTAATTGGCCACTATGTCAAATTGGTGCAAAGAGGACTTCAGAGAGTAGAGTGCCTTAACTGGAACCACATAGATTTGGAAGCTCTGAGTAAAAATGTAAGGTTGACAGGGAGAGCACAGAAAAGCATGTCAGGAATCAGCAATAGACTACACCATGTTTTCTCTGTACATGAGATGGAGAGGCTTAATGATCAACAGCACCTGCTGTCTCCATGCATGACACATGCAAATGTGATGTGCAAATGTGAAAGAATGGGGAACACCATTTTAGCAAGACATGGGAAGAAAGGAGGCTTTCTGAAAATGGGCTATAAAAGTTGCCAGTCAGGCTGCATAGGAATGCTTAATATTTCCCAACATCTACCAGATCCAGGTTTCTCAACCTAGGCACTAGGGACATTTGAAGCTGGATAAGTATTCTGGACCAAGACGTTACAATTCATGTAAAGTACATGTGATGGCCTTTAGCACTATATCATCACCTACCTGCCCTACAAATTTCCTTTCACAATATTTGTTTTGTGCTTTGTAGTAGCCCTTTTTTCCTTATTAAGAAAAGGAAACTAAAAATAGGCATTACTAGTAAAACATTGAACATCTGTTAAAAAATTCAATCCTTTCTCAAAGAGAACCCAACTTCCTTCTTCTCCTTTATTTTAGGAATCCCACTTTTCACAGAATGATCCTAATGAGCTAGTGTCTTTAGTGCTTTTAAAACCACACTCTAGGGCCTCCTTGGTGGTGCAAGGGCTTAAGATGCAATCTATAAAGCTGTCGGCAGCCACTGCAGCATGAGTTCAATCCCCGGCCAGGCCAGGGAGGAACCCACATGGCCCAGCAGACCTCTCCTGTCTCACCCGCTGCTCCCCTCAGCAGTGTGTTTCAGTCAGTCTGCCTGTTCTGTTCCCCACTCTGTGAATTCACTCTGGTGAATCCTCTCACACCCCACACCTCTGGCCTGTACCCCAGCTCTTGCATGCATAAATAAATAAATCTTTAAAAAAAAAAGCTTACTCTATGTCGTCACCTTTATTATGCTCTTTTTATCTCTGATGCCATCCCTTTATCCATCCTTGGTATTATACCCTTCCTATTTGTCACGTTGAATTCTTCCCATTTGCTTTCTAATTAAGACTACTCATGACTATTCATTTACCTTTTTGGATGTAGGCCTTAGTTCTAGTCTTTGAGATTAGATTAAAATGATTTATTTGTTTATTGATTGTGTCTTCCCACTAGTATTCAACAAGGATAGGGACTCTCTTCACTGCTTAGAATAGGGCCTGGCACATAGTAGGCATGCAGATATTGTGTTTGTTGAATGAATGGATGAATCAATGAAACAATGTCCCCCTTTGCTCTAAATTTGATCCCAACCCACTTTTTTGTAGCTTAAAGGCCAGATGTAATTAAGTAGAGCTTATTTTCTCTCTTTATTAAAGAATACCATTTATCTAATACTCTTCTCCAAGAGAGGTTTTCAGCCTCAGCTACACATTTTAGGACTCCTTTGAGCTTTTGAAAATCCCAAAGCTCAGACTGCACTCACAATTAATGAAATCCAAATATCTCAAAGATGGCATACAGATATCAAGGCAGACACTCCCTGGCTGATTTCAATGTGCAGTCTCAATGGAGAATCACTGCAGGCCTTCTGTTATGTTAGTAATACAGATCCTCTTGTTAGTGAGAATTAAGTGTAGCGACCAATCAATATTATGACACCATCTTGTGAGGGATCACTAGGTAGTAATGACACATATTTCATTATGTTTACTATGTCAGGTAATGTACTCAGGGATTTTTTTCAATATACATTATTTCATTTAGATTTCAAGTCTACCCTGTGAGGTTGAGTAATGAGCCCCACTTTGCAGAAAAGATTACTGGGGTCAGAAAGGTTCAGAAAAACAGTGTGAATCAGAGCAGTCCAGGATCTCTTGAGCACTTGCTTTTAACTTATCCCTACACAGGGGTTTTCAAAGATGGACAATTTTGCTTCCAGTACGATTGCCAGATAAAATATAGGACTCCCAGTTAAATCTGAATTTAAGATGAACAGTGAATATTTTTTTAGTACAACTCAACCATATGTTTCACTGGACATACTTATACCAAAAAGTTAACTGCTGTTTATCTGAAATTCAAATTTACTTGAGCATCCTCTATTTTTTACTTGCTAAATCTGGCAATCCTACCCTTGGGGAATATTTAGTAGTGTCTGAGAATATTTCTGGTTGTCAAGCTTTGGATATGCTACTGGTGTCTAATAGTTTGAGGCCAAGAAAGCCACTAAAGATCCAACTCGCTCAGGACAGACCGTACAACAAATACTGAATTATCAGGGTATTTTCATAGGTGGCCACAGAAACTTTGGTAGAAATCCCATTGGAATCATAATATAGTTGTGAAAATTATACAATTTTATAAGAAACATAAGAAACAAACCTCATTTTACATACACATATATAAAATGACTTAAATACAGTAGAAGTTTATTTCTTGTTCGTTCAAGTCTGAAACTGGTGTTCCTGAGTGGTGGGTAGCTTTCCTGCAAGTATAGATTTGGGGACCCAGAGTCCTTCTTTCTCTCTCCTTTAATAAAGTGCTTCTAAGGTATTTAAGCTCATCTGCTTCCAGGTTATGGAAAGGAAAACAACAGAAAGGACAGCCAGTGAAATTCTCCCATGGGCCTGGCCTGGAAGTATTAGGAATTATGGTGTGATTCATCCAGTAGTGAGAACTCACCCATCTAGGCACTCTGGATGGAAAGGAAGCTGGAAAATGTGTGCCGAGGAAGAAGAACTAGATTTGACCTCTGATGGCTAATCTTTACCTGTATAAAAGGAGACCTGCCAGGACACTATAGTAGAGGAATAATTCAGATTTCAAAAAAATCAAGTTGAAGTGTTGTTGAAGAATATGGAGTCAATGCAGGCTTAAAACCACATGGAAGGAGAAAAACAGTGATCATTTGGATTCTGTATCTGATCTTCTGCACCTTAGAAAGGCACTGAACAAATGTGACACTGTTGATAAATGAGAACTGGATGATGGTGTCATTTAATGGAGTCACCCTTCTTCATATCACTGTGTATAGTGACTGGTAACCATTGTCAGCCATGAAGGCAATATCTGTGTTGTGCCCTGTTTCCTCTTGTCCATTTGGTATATTAAGAAAAATTTGAATAGAGACAAATTTATCACTGACTTAGTGAAGAAAGATATTAAATGATACGGCTGATGAAAGAACCAAGAGTAGTTTTGAAATGATCGGAGCAATTTAGGACATAGGTCACCAGAATTTCCCTGAAAAAGGCCAAGGGAATAAGTATTTTAGACTTCTGGGCCATAAGGCCTCTGTCACAACTAGTCATCTCTGCTGTTAGAGTCCCAAAGCAGCCACAGACAGTACATAATTAGATAGGGTGTAGCTGTGTTCTAGTAGAACTGAATTACAAAAACAGATTTTGGGCCAGCTTTAATCCACAAGATAAACTTTGCTGACCCCTGACCTAGAAGTATAGACTGAAATCTGAAGACAATAAATCTAAATTTGTCCATTTAAAAAGAGCAGTGGGCCTAACACTGTACATATGTCCTGACCTTTCTAATCACAACACAACTGTGAGATTGGCTACAAGATTGTTCTTTTTTCCTACAGATCAGAAACTCAAAAATGAGTAAATAGTTTGACCTAGCTTTCACAGCTGGAAAATCCTGTAGGAGACATCATTGCACATTAACAAGTGAAATGAGAGAGCAACAATAAATTGCTACAGTCAAAGATGGAACACTTCATGTGGCCACATGCCCTGCAGGGAAGGCCTTGATTCTTCTAGCTCTGTTTTTATCCAAGTATGTGACCTTGAAAGACTCACTTGACTTCTTTGGGCTTGGCTAAGAAATTGATCAAAATGAAAGGCTCAACTAGGTAAACATCACAAGCCCATTATGTCTAACAAGGTTGCTGTAATGTGTTAAAAGCATCATATGAAAGAGGATGAAGACTTATTTCACTGATAATCTCAGGCTTCCCTGGTGGCATAGGTGGTTAAGTCTCAGCATTATCACCACTAAGGCCTGAGTTTGATCCCCAGCCAGGGATCTAACCCACATTTGGCACAGCAGACTTCTCCTATCTAGCCTGCTGCTCTCCTTAGCAGTGTGTTTTCAGTAAATCTGCCTGTTATGCTCCCCACTCTGTCTCTGTGAATCCTCTCATCCCCTCCTCCACATCTGACCTACACCTAGTTCTTCTATTTTCTATGCAGAAATAAATAATCTTTAAAAAAATTGACAATCTTTCAATCTCAGAATATGCTTCAGAATATAGAAATGACTAATTTGAAAAACAAAATATATTTATTTGACAACATAAATCAGGTAGTCTTCTTCATTTGGCACATGCGGTAAAAATAAATGTAAATTGAGCATTTACAGAACTCCAAGATCAGTCAAAGTGTAGGCTAAACTGCTATGGTGCCAAGTGTATCCCCAAACCTCAGTGTCCTGTGTTTACTTCTTGCTCATGTTACATGTCCAATGCAGGTTGAGGCTAGGGAGAACACCTGTAAGCCCCATAGTTTCTCAGGGATCCAGGTCCCTGGACACTTGACCATCTCAGAGATGTACCATCTGGAGTAGGTAGTATTCTTGGTAGCTGAGGCAGGGGCAGAGGCATATGAAGGGAAAAGCATTGGCTATTTTAAACAGAGACTGTTCTTTATACATATGAGTGTAAAACACATATGGCATTTGTAGTCAGTGTTTGCCAAAACTAGTCTCATTGCCTTATTTCAGAAGTTAATGTGTGATTCACATGAACTAAATATGCAAAAGCAACTGGAAGAACTATAAAGCAGCAGATCTCAAACGTGGCTCATAATTGAAAAAATGCAGGTTCCCGAGTCTCACCAACAAGCCAGGAATCCAAATCTCTGGGGGATAGCTTGGAAATAAGCATTTGAAAATATATTCCACAACTGATTCTCATTACCAATAGAAAGCCACTGTTGTGAATAAGGAATGCTTTTAAAGTAGAGAAAAGGCAACAATTAAATTGTGAATTTAAGATTACTCTGGCTGGGTTGGAGATGGATTAAAAGGAAAGAAACTAGAAGCTGAGAGATTGCACTTCACCACACAACATATAGGGTTTAATAAGCATACATAAATGTATGTGCTTATATATCATGCAGTGTGTTATCTGGACCAGCTCAATCTGAGAGGCTAACAATGATTTTCCATATCTTTTAAGAATCTCATCCCCATCTTGACTTCCAGAAAACCAGTAGGGTAAGGACAAAGTGACTGCCAATCAGCCTTGTGCACTTGATTTAATAAATATTTTGCATGCCACTGATGTTGGTTGTAGCACTAGCCCAGTACCCATGAGAGTTTCTGGATAGGGATAGGGGGTGAGTGTGGGGCTTCGGTGGATGTGGTGTGCTGCTCTTGAGTGGTGGCTGAAAAGTGGCCAAACACAAAATCAGAAGCCAGTTATATTGCAGTGTCTGCTGCTGACAGAGAAGACTGAGAGTCAAGAGTAGATCTGCAGTGGAAGAAAATTACCAGTGCAGGATTTTTTTGAAAAATAAAATCTGTCTGTTCAGTGGGGTTCATTTAAGGATTAATCATCCAGGTTTGCATTTCTCTTCTGATGTGCTGTTGGATTTTGATGGATTCATCTGGCATTATGATTTCTTCTCTCAAAGAGTGTTTGGGATGGGAAGTAGATATTCAGGGCTCTCCCATATATTTTGGGAAGAGGAGTAGGTTCTTTTTCTTTCAAATATTATGTTCAGCACTGAACAGTTTGCTCCTCATGCACAGTGGTTGAAACAGAATATTAGTAGGTAAGAACTTGCTGCCCAGCATTTTGTGTCTAAGAGAGATGAGTGGACTTGTAGGTAGCTTCTCTTTTCATTACCATGTTTCATTTTATCTTGTCATGATACAGCCCAGGATTCAGTTTTTTCTCCAAAAGGAGAAAAAAGAACCCTAAACAAATGATGACTTACCCTAATTACCAGCTACAGAATGAATCTGGAAACTTGCATTTGGGCATAGCAGTATTAACTAGTAACAGACTTAGATTTCTCTCCAAATATTCTTTTTCTTTTTTTAATTTTCGTATTTCTATGAAATATGAAATTATCTTCATATGTAAAATATCAAATAATTTTAAGAGTTCAAATTAATACCTAAAATTATTATATTGAAATAAAACATATAATATACTGCACACTCTAATATTTCACTTACCTACCAGCTTTTTTAGATTGAGACCATGAACTATCAAAATTCTATTCAATAAACAGAAATAAATTGCAGCAACATGTACAAACTTAGAATTAAGTGAGAAATGGAACTGGAGTACAGCAGAAGAGATCAGAAACATAGACGGAGGGTGAGATGAGACTACTTCATGCCTATACATTTAGTGTCGTCTGTAAAGACAACCCCATGGAAAGTACAGGTAGAGAAGAAACCTAGGATTTGTAGAGAATAGAATATTGTCTTCATGACATAACATTTTGCTTCATGGATTTCGATTGGCTATTGCTCACAAGTACTTTTTTTTCCTTTTGATTAAATTAATTTTTCTTAGAGCATTGTTCATCATTGTATTTGATATTTGATCCCCAGAGTTCTCCCACCACTGTAGCACCCATGATCCATCATCATGGTCCCTTGTGCTCTTCCCTCCACTGTTTTGACCCCCTCCTTCACCCTCCTTTACTGTTTGCCTTTACTGTTTGTCTTTTTCCTGACCCTTTGTTCAGTTTCTCTATATTCCACATATAAGTGAAGCTCTCCGATACTTATCTTTTTCCTTTTGACTTATTTCATGTATTGTAATCCCTTCCAGCTCCATCCATGTTGCCACAAATGGCATGAGTTTATATTTTTTGATTGCTGAGTAGTATTCCATTGTGCATAGATACCACATCTTCTTCATCCATTCCTCTGTTTTGGGACATTTGGGTCATTTCTGAAATTTAGCTATTGTTGGGCCTCCCTGGTGGTGCAAGGGGTTAAGCACCACACTATGAAGCAGTCTGCAGCCTCTTCAGCACGAGTTCGATCCCTGGCCTGCCAGAGAGAAACCAACACAACAGGGCAGACCTCTCCTGTCCTGCCCTCTACTCCCCTCAGCAGTGTATTTCAGTCAGTCTGCCTGTTCTGTTCCCCACTCTGTCTCTGGTGAATCCTCTCACCCCCCGCATCTCTGGCCTGTATCCCAGCTCTTGTATGCATAAATAAATATTTAAAACAATAATAAAATAAAATTTAACTATTGTAAATAGTGCTACAATAAACATAGCGCAGGTTTCCTTTTGAATTAATGTTTTTGTTTCCTTTCCCAAAGACTTTTTTGTTTGTTTGTTTGTTTGTTTGTTTTCCCATTAATTTCAGTAATTTATTTAAATTTGTTCATGAACCAGTTCCCTGGTGTTCATGAAAATTACTTTTTTTTAAATAAATTTCATTTTATATTCCCCATACAATTGTAACCCCCTTATTTTGACCCCAATCCCTCCCCTCCCCGCCCCCCATCCCCCATAGAGTGTCTCTGGTTCATAGTTTTTTGTTGATTTTGATTTTCACTTTCTTATAGTTATTCTTTTTCCTGGTCCCTTATTTAAGTTTTCTAGATTCCTGCTATGAGTGAGACCATCAGTATTTTTCTTTTTCTTTCTGGCTTATTTTGCTGAGCTTATTTTGCTGGCTTCCAGCGCCATCCATGTTGCTGCAAATTGCATGTGTTTATCTTTTTTGAATGCTGAGTAATATTCCATGGTGTATATGTATCACATCTTCTTGATCCAGTCATCTGTTTTTGAGCATTTGGGTTGTTTCCAAAGCTTAGCTATTGTAAATAGTGCTGCTATAAACATAGGGGTGCAGGTGCCCTTTGGAATTGATGTTTCTGTGTCCTTTGGGTAAATCCCTAGGAGTGGAATTGCTGGATCATATGGAAGCTCTATGTTTAGTAGGTCCAGAAATCTCCACACCGCTCTCCATAGTGGTTGGACCAGTTTGCACTCCCACCAGCAGTGCAGGAGAGTTCCTTTTTCTCCACATCCTCGCCAGCATTTGTTGTTGCTAGTTTTTTTTAATATGTGCCATTCTCACTGGTGTAAGATGGTATCTCATGGTAGTTTTGATTTGCATTTCCCTGATTACAAGTGATGTTGAACATTTTTTTCATATGCCTGTTGGCCATTTGCATTTCCTCTTTAGAGAAGTTTCTTTTTAGCTCTTCTGCCCATTTTTTGACAGGATTATTTTCTTTGTTGTTGTTGAGTCTCATCACATTCTTGGCATGTAATATGACTGACAGATTTGAGAAACAAAAAAGCTGAGGAGTGAGCATTAATCACTATTTTAGTCATTAGTCAGTGTAAAAATCATAAAATAGTTTCCTTAAAATATAAATAGTCTATTAAGGCAATACAGAAATCACATAACCAATTCTTTTGGTAATCTGTTTCTAGTTATTTTGGGGTTATTAAACATATCATTCTTTTGTTATAAAAATGCAATTAGGATCTTTGCCTAGCTCTCATGGCATTCTTTTTCTCCATTTTCCTATTCATAGCAAT
Organism: Talpa occidentalis; assembly: GCF_014898055.3. Taxonomy (NCBI): domain Eukaryota; kingdom Metazoa; phylum Chordata; class Mammalia; order Eulipotyphla; family Talpidae; genus Talpa; species Talpa occidentalis. The sequence continues at coordinate 26,256,212 of NW_026555331.1, read as the reverse complement.
AATTCTCTTACTTGAGATTTTCACGTTTAAGATGTCATCACTATTGCTTAAACAATAAATATTGCATTATAGTCATTATTTCCACAATGAAGAAACAGTGTTTCAGGAAATGGTGACAGAGGAGCATAATTTCTTAAGCATGTTTAAATACCCTAAATATGTAGTGCACAAGATTCCAACTCAGTACTTTCAAGTGAGTTTTTAGTTCCTACAATTTTGGGGTGGGAGAAAGTAAACGTGATAGAATTAAATTCTCCAACAAAAAAAAAAAGAGCCTTAACAGACAATAATTTCAACCCTGTAGCTATAAAAAGAATAAAGTATTGATCTAGAATGGATTGATATGTAAAGGTTGCCACAATTAATTTTGTAGGGTAAAATAATTGTATAGAAGTGTGGATACAGTATATGCCCATTTGTGTTTTGCCAAAAAGGATACACATATACCAACACCAGTAAGCATGTCTGATTAAAATTTTGTGGAAAAATATTAAACTGCAGAGGCTGAATTTGAAAATACGTGAAAGATTTATAATAATATAACCTCCATATGACTAGAATTTATGTTTTGCTTTACCATATGCATTTATCTGGTTATCTGTTATCCTCTTAATTTAAAAATCTAGTTAAAAAATAATTTCAATAAGACCAGATATTAACAAGTACAGAAAAAAGGTTGCTTTCCAATCCTTTACTTTCAATCTGTGTTCATCTTTAGAGTTTAGGTATATTTCCTGAAACAGCAGAAGATTGGATTCTATTTTCCAATCCAACATGTTACCATGTGTCTTTTGTTTGGTGAGTTTAGTCCATTTATGTTTAGGGTAATTATTAATACATGGAAGTCTATTATTGCCATTTTGTTCATCATTTTATGGTTTTGCTCAATACCATATTCAGTTATTCCTATTCATTCCTCTGTTGGTATGGATTTTAAGTCTTGTAATATTTCTTGGAGTGGAGGTTTCGTAGTAGCGAATTTCTGGAAATTTTGTTTCTCTGGGAAGATCCTTATTTTTCTCATAAAGGAAGGAGCGCTTTGTAGGATAAAGTATTCTTGACTAGCATTTATTTGTCTAGGAGTTTTTTTAATATGTTACTCCATTATCCTTTTGCCCCTAATGTTTCTTTAGATAAGTCTGATGTCAGCCCAATCTGTTTCTTCCCCCCAGTCAGTTTCATTGTTATCTTTTTGACAATAGCTTTACTGTTAATGTCTTGCTGTAGTTTTCTTGTCATCATGGTAATTTAGTATCCTTCTAGCTTCCTGTAGGTCTATTTTCATTTCCCTCTTCAGGTTTGGGAAGTTCTCCAATTATTTCCTTGAATAGTTTTTCAATTCCCTTGTCTCTCTCTTTTTCTGGGATTCCTATAACTTGTATATTCCCTTTCCTCATGGTGTCATAATTCTCAAAGTATTTCTTCAGTCTTCTTCCTTTGTATCTCTCTCTCTTACTTTTATGGTTCACTTTGTATCTCCAAGAGTGCTGATTCATTCTGTCATATCATCTATTATATTTTCTTGGCTTTTCCCAGAATTTTTAGCTCTTCCATTGATTTTTTTTTTAAGATTTATTTATTTATGCATACAAGAACTGGGGTACAGGCCAGAGGTGGGGGGAGGGAGGGTGAGAGGAGTCACCAGAGACAGAGCGGGGAACACAACAGGCAGACTGACTGAAATACACTCCTGAGGGGAGCAGTGGGTGAGTCAGGAGAGGTGTGCTGTGCCATGTGGGTAACTCCCTGGCTGGGGATTGAACTAGGTGCTGCAGTGACTGTGGATTGCTTCATAGTTTGTGTCATACCCCCTTGTGCCACCAGGGAGGCCCTCTTCCATTGATCTTTTAACATTTTGTAGTTCCTTTATTTTATTATTTGAAGCTTCAGTCTTTAAAAGTTTTCAATATTGTTCATTGATTATGTTTCTCATAGTTTCCTTCTCCCTTTTTGCATTTTCTCTTTTGTCTTCAAGTTTTTTAATTATGGCAATTGTGAATTCTTAATTTGTCAGGCAGAAAAATTCTTTCCTGTCTCACTTGTTCAGTTCTGAAGACTGATTTTCTTTCTATGGTGTATTATTCGTATGAGGGCTTGCTTGACCGTTTGTATTTTCCTTTCTCCCCATTGTTTGTTTTTGAGTTTGCTCTGCTCGGCGTGGGCTGTCCAGGTGGATGTCTTGGCTACTGGGGCCAGTGGGCATATGTCTGAGCAAGCTGCTAGGGGCCTGCCATCGGTGGTTGTGTGGCCTCTGGATACCTTGGGTTACTTTCTCACTCTGCACCTGACTAGGCAGTGGTTAGTGGGGTCCTGCGGGGGTTTGCAAGAACTTTGTCTGGATGGGGTCAACAGCCACCCACCCTGGAGGTTGTGAGAGCTCTGTGTACTCATTGTTCCTCCCAAGGGCATCCCACTTCTCACCTGTACCTCCAAGTAGTTTCTTTCGGGGGAAAAAAAAATTAACTTAAGGCAAGATGATAAGATTTATTGTCTGATCAGTGAAAGCCTGTGTTGAGTTTTCACAAGGATTTTTCCCATGACAGGAAATTCTAAATATCTATCAAAAATAATTTAAAATTAGTTATACTGAATATTCAACACTGAATTTAACATCAGCTCCTCACACAACTATTTCTTGCATTGAGTCTGACTGTCATAAACATAAAACTAAAAGTATAACTTCAAGTGTTTTAATAGGAAGTATTACTGTGTTCCAGGCACTCTTTTAGGAATGTTTCTTGCACTACCTCATTCAAGTCTTCCCACATACTTCCCCTATATACTCTGCTTACAGTTGAGAAGCCTGAGAAACAGAGAGGCTAAGTCAGTTGCTTCCCACCACAGAGCCTGTAATGGATCTTCTGAAGTCAAGATCTGAGTCCTGTTGGACATAGGGTCCATCTTCTTTTTTTTTTTCCTCTTCACAAAAGCAGAGGTGACTTTTATAGACAAATCTTTGACCCCAGGTATTAAGAAAGTACTGCTTGAGCAGTTGGATGGTAACATCACAGAAGTCAATAGGTTTCACTGCTGGGACATGAAAGTGACTCATCCCAGAGGGAAGTCAGGTAAAATTAGCATTCTCTTTTTGTTGATGTTGTTAATTAACATATTTACATTTTTGTGAGTATATTTAAGTGGTGTATAAATATTGGGTCATATGGTAATTCTAAGTTATCTTATTAAGGTACCACCAAACGGTTTTCCACAGTTGGCCACACCATTTATATTTTGACCAGCAGTGTATGAGGGTTCCAAACTCCACATACACAAGAACAAGTGTATCACACTTGTTCTGTACAATTTTTTGATTATGGTCATAGTAATGGGTATGACGTAGTATCTAATTGTGGTTTCAATGTACATTTCCCTAATAACTAATGATGTTAAATTTTTCATGTGCTTATTCATGATTCATGTATATTTCTTAAAGAAATATCTATTCAAACCCTTTGTCTTTTTTTAACTGGGTTATCTTTTGTTGTTGAGTTGTAAAAGTTCTTTATAAAGAACTTACCAGATAAATCAATACGATAATTTTCTCCTATTCTATGGAATGTCTTTTTACCTTTTCAAATAGTGTCCTTTGATGCACAGAAGTTTTTAATTTCAACAGTTTTATTTATTTTTACTTTTGTTTGCTCCTGCTTTTGACTCATTTTTAAGAATTCATTGCCAAATCCAAAATCATGAAGATTTGCCCAGTGTTCTAAGGATTTTACAGGATTAGTTCTTACACGTTACACTAAAAAAGCAGAATTCATAAAAATAGAGTAAAATAGTGGTTTTGAGGAGACATGAGTTGGGGCAAAGATTAGATGTTCCAATGGCACAGGTTTCCAGTTTTAAGATGAGTAAGTTCTCATGGCATAGCATGGTGGCTGTAATTAACAATACTTTATTATATACTTGAAAAGTGCTAAATGAGTAGTCTTAAATATTCTCACCACCAAAAAAAAAAATAAGCAAAGGTAATATGGTCATCATTTCACAATATACACGTGCATCAATCACCACATTGATTATCACATTGTAGACATTAAACTTTCAATATATTATTTTAAAAATCAGGTATTTCATTCCTAGGTATATACCCAACAGAAATGAAAACATGTCAACAATAGTATTTATACATAAATGAGCATAGCCACATTATTCATAATAGCCAAAAAGTGAGTACAATCCAAGTGTCCATCAACTTACAAATGCGTAATTGTGATATATTCCTACAATGGAATATTACTTTGCACTGAAAAACAATGTTACAACATGAACAAAATCTCACAATCATTATGCTAAATGAAAAAAGCACACACTAAAGAACAAATATTGTGTGATTCCATGTATTAGAAAAATCTATAAATCCATAAATACTAGAAGTAGATTAGGGGTAGCCTAAATCTGCAAGTGTAATGGGAGTGACTGCAAAGAGCTTTATTTTGGGGGTGATGAAAATTCTCAAAATCTAGATTTTGGTGATTATGGAAATTATAGATTGAAGGGGAAAAAGGAAGAAAAGTGAGAATATTCATATTTGATGACCTCTGACTTTCTGGTTCTTGTAGAAGGCAAAGTAAAATATTCTGATGATGAGTTTGGTGACATCAGGAGAATGGTGACAGTTCAGACAACTAATTATGAGTAAAGATGACATTTTGGAGGCCTGAGTTTAAATCTTTATTTGCACAGCACTTAATCATCCAAGGAAGGGAATAACCAGACCTCACAAGAAATAAAATCCTGTAGCAAATGCTGGTCAGAGTCAAAGCTTTCTCTGCCTACGGGAGGATAAGGTTTCTCACCAGAGCCCTTAATTACCTTGTCTGACAGGATCAGATTCTAGAGCACGTTAGACTCTAACATCAGTTCCTAATGCCACAACGAATGCCAAGTGTGACTGTGGATTGCTTTATTTTACGAAGATGAGCGTGTGTATATATATATATTTAAGATTTATTTATTTATGCATACAAGAACTAGGGTACAGGCCAGAGATGGAGGGCAATGAGAAGACTGAACGAAGAACACTGCTGAAGGGAGCAGTGGGGGAGACAGGAGAGGTCTGCTGCATCATGTGGGTTTCTCTCTGGCCGGCCGGGGATCGAACTCGTGCTGCAGAGGCTGCAGATTGCTTCATAGTGCGGTGCTTAACCCCTTGCGCCACCGGCGAGGCCCAAGCTTATACTGTTTTTCTAGAAGCATTTTATCTGGGTTGGATTTAGCGATGACTTTTTACCTTAAAACGAACGTCCCTTCCCCCGCCACGCCACGCCCTCAAATTACAATGTGCTGTTTTCACATGGCCAGTGCCCCTCCTCCTACACTCCACACACTCCCTCAGAAACTTTTTGGCGTTTATTTGTGACCTCCCTGAACTCTAAGAGGGTCCAGCAAAGCCTCCGCTGGGTTCGTTTTGGCCCCAGCTTGGCCTTTGAACCCCGGGGCTCGACCTCCCCCGCCGGGAGGACCTGAAAGTCCGGCGGGGCGGGGCGGGGCGGGGCGGGGCGGGCGGCGCGGCCCGGCCGGGGAGGGGGGCGGGGCGGGCGGCCCGGGCCGGGCGGGCGGGCCTGCTCCACTGGAGCGGGGCGGGTGGGGGATCGGCGGGGGGACCCATCCAGCTCCCCTCAAAGCCGCGGGCTCGGGGCCCTCCTCTGCTGCAGAAAGCGTGTCGCTCCTTTCCCAGCTAAACTCGATCTGCAGCAGCGTTTGGGAGGAACAGCAAAAACTTTTCAAAACTCCCGTCCCTGCCCCGCCCCCCCAGCGCGCCGGTCCCCGATGGTCCGCCCCGGGCCCGGCCTCCGGCGCGGGGGGCGCCCCCTCCCCGCCTCCTGTGAGGCGCGCGGCGTCCCCACCCCCAGGCCGGGTCCGACGGCGGCGGGCGCGCTGCGAGCGGCCGCGGAAACCGTCTGCGGGCCCGGCGGGCCTGCCCCGCGGCGGCATGGACTACCTGACCGCGTTCACCGGCAAGGGCGGGCGCCTGCTGCGGGGCACGGCCAGCCGCCTGTGGAGCTTCGGGGGCGGCGGCGAGGCCCGGCAGGTGCACTTCGAGGACTACCTGAGGGAGCCCGCCCGGGGGGACCCGGGCTGCGGGCCCCCGCCCCCCCGGCTCCCCGCGCCGTCCACCCCGGAGGGACCTGGTGAGCCCGGCCTGCCCTCGCCGTCCGCGCGGCCCGCCCGGGCTGAGGACGGGGGAGCGGGGTCGGGGGCGCGGCCCCGGCGAGCGCCCCGCGCGGGCGGGGGGGCTCGGGGGGCGCCGGCGGGGCGTGGGCCTGGGGCCGGGGTGGGGGCGGCCGCGCTGGGGTGAGGAGGGGTGACCCCCGCTTCTGGGGACGGAAGACTTGGGGCGACTGTGCGGCGCGGCTCTTCCTGCTCTGCTCTTCCTGCTTTCCTCAGCCCCGACTTTCTGCACCCGCCGAGGGTTTCGAGGGGACACCCATTCCCCCCCCCCCGCTGGGAGGGGAGTCGTGAATCGATTGTGACGTCCGTGTTTTTCGCCTTTGAGATCACTGGAAGAACGTGGGATTGGGTCAGGGTCCGTGTTGGTGCTGGTGTCCGGCTGTGACATTCGCTCGAGCGCCTGCAACACGCCAGGCGCGACCTGGGGAAAGAAATTGCTTCACTGATTCTGGAGCCTCGTGGGGATTTGTGTCTTGTCTTTTTTTTTTTCTTTTTTTTTTTTTCAAAGGCTGGCTGTTGTCTGAGTTGCCAGAACCTGGAAACTTTTTTTTTTTCTCTGTTGCCGTTTGCAGTAGTTGCTAGTTTTCTTTTCTTTCCTCGTAGTGGCAGACAGGCAGTCCTCATGGCATGATACTGAGAGCTCAGAGGTGTTTTAAAACAGTTCCTGAAGAGGTATCGACATGAAGCGTACATATGGCAGCTGCTCCAAAGTCGCTGACTTTAGCTTACTAAGTGGCAGAGCTCTCCTAGTCATTTATGTTTCATTTTTATTACTTGTCAATATGCACTCTGTGGCTATGACAGTAAATATCAGTAAATATATATATATATTTATATATATTTTTATATATATATGAGGATTGGAGAGTTTAGAAAATAGAGGAAAAACGCAGATTCTACCCATAACCCCACTTCCTGCTATTCTTAAAGTGTTGAAATAGTGAGGACATCTTTTGAGCTGTGTGTAGATTTGTAATATCTGAAAAACCTGAATATTAACATCAAGTTGTATCATGATTCCTATTAATACTTCTTCCTCACTCTGCATAACATATCTTTTAAATTCATGTTTATGGAATAAAAAGGATACTTTATTTCTATTGTGAAAGACATCACCTGGACAGACTTTCCTTGAAGGTGGGATCAGGGATGAAGGCTGGAACTTTGAAGTGTTTGAATAAATATGTATCTTTTTGAATCAGTCTTCAGTTGCCTAATTGAAAACATTACTATGTGACCAGCCTCTAAATAGATACAGAATTCATTGGTGTAAGTTAAGGAGGAAGGAATATAGTTGATGTTTTAATAAGTATGCCCAAATTCATTCAGAAATATTTATTGAGCACACTGCTGTATCTGACACTTTTCTTGAAAGTTGAAGCTTCAGAACACTTTACAAACTCTTATGTGAAGATGTCTTATGCCTTTTTTAGTATTCATGGTGCACCCAAAATCTCTGACACAGTTAGAGAGTCCTGTGATGTCATAGTATGACTTTAATCATATTATTTACTTGGTCAGAGAATTTTTGTGTGTGTGTGTGTGGTGGGGGGAACCCTCGCAGGCAGCTGGAGAACGAACCAGTGATGCAGAGGCTGCGGGCAGCCTCACAGCCCAGCGCTCAACTGCTGCGCCACCCGGGAGGCCCCAGAGAATTTTTATAAGTTATTTATCTCTGTGTCTAACTTTTTGCTTGTAAATTAGGTTGATTGGATACCAAGGGTTCTAGAGCTCTTTTTCATTCGAAACACAGCTAGTCAAAATGAGGGAAAAAAGCATTTGGGTGTAAAAACACTATAGGCCCATGAAGTTGGAGAATTCTGAGGGCAGCTCAGGAAATAAGTGCTTCAGCAATAGTTTGATTGCCTTCTCTGCTCTTAGAATAAGTCTAACTTCCTAAGTTGATTTTTGAGAAGGCTGTATGTTTACAAAAAAAAAGTCCTTTCTAGCCAGCCTTGCTTAAAATGTAAACTCTGTTCATGCCAGATGGTTTTTGGCTACAGGCATAACCTGTATTTGTGTGTTTATAATGAGTATCTGATCCTGAGTATCAGTCTATTAGAAGGATTTCTTCTACATTTCAGCTTGTGACTACCCTTATTTTATATTTATAACAACTGCTTCCGTGTCCTGTTGTCTGTCATCTTTTTTTTTTTTAAAGATTTATTTATTTATTTATTTATTTATTTATTTATACAAGCACTGGGTACAGTCAGAAGCGCGGGAGGGTGAGAGAATTCACCAGAGCCAGAGCAGAGAGCAGAACAGGCAGACTGATGAAATACACTGCTGAGGGGAGTAGCGGGTGCGACAGGAGAGGTCTGCTGTGCCATGTGGGACCCTCGCATTGGCTGGGGATCAAACCGGTGCTGCAGAGTCTGTGGGCAGCTTCACAGCCCAGCACTAAACTGCTGTGCCACCAGGGGAGGCCCTGTCTGTCATCTTTTAATTCTTTAAAGTGTCCTGTGTATTTTGTAGCAGTGTTTCTTGTACCAACACTTCCACACTTGAAGATTGGCTGTACTTCAGGGCCCGTTTGTTGTTAGTGATCTTGGCCCCTCACCGTTTCATGTTTGGTGATGATGTTGATGAAATAGTTTTACTATTGACAGATAAAAGATGGACTAATAAAACTGGTCAAATGTGTCTGATTTTACTCTTTTTATAACTACCTACATGGTTATTAGTACTGAATGATGCCTTATTCTTCTTCAAGGTGGCTGTAGTTCTTACTAGCTTTTAGTGTTTGCTGACTCCAGAATTGTTAGCCCCCTTAGGAAAATCATTAATTGGAACTTAGACTCATTAAGGAGCTAACTACACCATTGCTCTAATTAATAACAAGTATAAAGAAAACATCATTTTTGTCTTGCTTAGAGAGTAAGTTAGATTTGATTAGGAAAAAAAAATTCTGTACCTTAAGAGTATAACTCTTGTCTGGGAGCATGACTGTAAGCCTATAATATATAACCTTATAAAGTATTCACTTTACTAGTTCATGCTCTAGTAAGTATAGAGATTAAATAAGCTTATAGAGTCTCAACTTAAAATATTATTTTTACCATAAACTGCCCTGTTGTCAACTCTGTTTTCCCACTGGGTGACAGTATATTTTAAACACATTTCAGACCTGTTGAAACTGTTTCTTCATTTACTTTTAGCAATTAAAAGAGTATCTTTTGGAAGGACAGGGTGGGTGGAAAGAATGATAGCAAGAATAATAGATGCTAAGAACATTTCCAATGGGGCAGACATTAGCAGAGATTTTTATTTAGTCCTTATAACAACTCTGGAATGTAGGTACTACTATTATCACTTTTTCCTTATGGGGAAACTGAGCCAAAGAAATAAAGAATGTAGCATCCATCCTTTATGTTTTGAAGTGTTAGCTTCATATTTTTAAGAGGCCTTGTCATACAGGGGAAAAAAATGTGAAAAGAATGCAGAATTCTACCATATATGATGTTAAAGTTAAAGCAAATAAAATTAGACCAAAGAATATTATGCTTTCAATTTCTTTAGAATTAGATAAATACTAAAGTAACAGACCTGAAAATTCACAATCCAATAAAAATATTAGAAAAGTTGAATATGTATTTGGTTGGAAATTGCAGTTGCAGATTATATAGAAGAATTAGGTAATAACTTTTCTTGAACCCAGGAAAGGTCAAGAACCTCTAATGGACCTAAGAGTACCGTTTGTTACAGCAGCTGTTAAAAAATCAACTCACAGTGTTAAGTCATTGATGGAGGAAGATAACCCTAGATGTCTGCAGTCTTTGTCTCATTTCCTAAGGTGAGAGGGTGAGAAGACTCTCTTGATAAACTCTGATGATAACTCCCAACTAGTTTGAGAATTATTACATTGGTTACTTGGTCCAGTGGTTCTCAAGCATGAAATAGATTTTCCTAGCTAGGATTGCTTCTCATCTCAATGGATTGCTGAAGTATTTTGTTTTTATGTATATTTTAGGACAGAACTGCCTCTGAGTACAATTGAGGCAATTGTATTGAGGCTACAATACAGCAGTGCTCAAACTTTAGTGTGCCTCAGAATTACCTGGAAGGCTTGTTAAAAATAATGTTGGGGGGCCTCCCCTGGTGGCGCAGGCGGTTGAGCACAGCGCTCTGAAGTTGTCCGCAGCCTCTGTAGTGCCGATTCAATACCCACGGGCCGTGAAGGAACCCACATGGCCGCAGACCTCTCCTGTCTCTCCCGGCTGCTTCCCTCAGCAACGTATTTCAGTCAGTCTGCCTGTTCTGTTCCCCACTCTGTCTCTGGTGAGTCCTCTCACCCTCCCGTGCATCTGGACTATACCCCGTTCTTGTATGCATGAATACATAAATCTTTAAAAATAAATAAACAAATAAACAAACAAATAAATAAATAATGTTGGACACCTTCTCCCAGAATTTCTCTTTATGAACTTCTGGGATGGGATGCATAGTTTGCATTTCCAACAATTTCCCAAGTAATGCTGATGCTTCTGACCTGAGTGCCACACTTTGAGAATCACTCTTGTGGGTAAGTCTTGTCCATAGTAAGGGTAGAAGGATATAGAGAAATGTTGAGATTTTTTAAATGTTTAGTATTAATATTTTTATATTAATACTATGAGTAATCAGTGTATTATGGTCTTTAAAATATTATATTTCAGAAAATTAGATCTGTCAGAATGAGTACAGTAAGTCTTGTGAATCTAATTTAAAATGAATACTTGTATAATTGTTTTTTGACTTGTGATTTTAAACTTAAAGGTGCAAGAATTCAGCTAAATTTAGAAATTATTGGAATGTCTAAAATGTATAATCATTGTATTAAATAATTTAATATATTTAGTGTAATTAAGTTCTTAGAAAGGTTACTTGTTAGAGAGGTAAATAAAATGTTCAAAATCAAATATAGGATAGTTATAAGTGCAGTTTAGAATGTGAAAGCATTTAAGTACTCCAGTGTATAAATAGGATTATTTGAGGATATTTAGTTTGTTTTCTGCTCGAATTGACTATCTATTAAAACCACCATAGAAATATTAAACTTTACTAGACTTATAAATAGAATATATTTTATAGTTGAATTATTTAAGGAAAAACTGGGTTTTAATATTTGTACTTCAATAAATCAAGTATTAATTAAAAAGTGAGTAGTTGCAAATAGTTTTTTCTGTGTATAAATTCTTCCTTCATGGGTACCAGAATGCACTCTTGATACATTTTGTTGAATGAATGATATTAATACAAAAAAAGGTATGATTTACGGGCAAATGGATGTATTAAGAGAATAGACCAAAATTTTGCCTTTGTTTTCTGGCAGTCAGTAAAAAGAAAGAAATGTGGTCACACAAATTACAATTTCCTTAAGATAAAGATAAAACCTGTTGCTCAGGGCCTCCCCTGGTGGTGCAGCGGTTGAACGCTGGCCTGTGAGGCTTCCCGCAACCTCTGCAGTGCCGGTTCATTCCCCGGGCCACCTGGGAGGGTCCCACAAAACAAAACAAAAAACATGTTACTCAGGCACTTTGGAGAAACACACCATTCCTGATAGTGGGAATAAAGAGAAAAAATTCTTATGGAACTGTTCCAAGATAGCAAATAGTATTTTCTCACCATCTTTATTGTAAATACAGATTCTGATTTCAGAAAGCTAATTTTTATACACCATTCTTTAGTGCATTTCAATAATTTAACAGTAGAAACAGTAGAATGCAAGTTCGTAATAGCAGTTCTGTATATGGCCAAGGAAATTAATCCAAATATACAGTTAGCTGATGGTGTGTCTTAATTAGAGGGTAGTTACTGGATTACAAAATATAGATTTTTTATTTTTTTTAAGATTTCTTTATTTATGCATACAAGAACTGGGGTACAGGCCAGAGGTGTGGGGGGTGGTGAGAGGATTCACCAGAGACAGAGTAGGGAGCAGAACAGGCTGATCAAATGAAACACACTGCTGAGGGGAGCTGCGGGCGAGGCAGGAGAGGTCTGCTATACCATGTGGGTTGCTCTCTGGCAGGGATTGAACTTACGCTTCAGAGGCTTTTGATTGCTTGATAGCGCTATCTTTAACCCTTGCGCCACCAGGGAGGCCTACAAACTATAGATTTTAGATCATATTGTCAAGACTCTAAAATTTTTGATTTACTAAAACAGTGCTACTCAATAGGGTTTTTGCAATGATGGTAGCCCATAGACAGATGTGGCTTTTGAGCACTTGAAATTTGACTAGTGAGGAATTGAATTGAGAAATATGGATTCTGAATTCTATTATCTCTGTTGTCTAACATGGTAGCTCCTAGCACTTGTGGCTATTTTAGTATAAATTAATTTAAATTAAATTGAAAATTCAATTTTCAGTCTTCTTTAGTAACATTTGAAGTAATCAGAAACCACAAAGCTAGTGGCTACCATATTCAATAATGCAGAGATGAAGTATTTTTATTATTGCAAGAGGTTTCACTGGACAGCATTGCTCTAGAGTAATGTCTTTCAGCTTACTGCTGTTAGAATTCCCTGGCAAGCTATTAAAAAAATTCTGATGACAAAGCCCCAACTATAGCTTCAGATTTCTGAGATTTGACACTTGAAGAGTAGATCATAAATAAAAATCTCTCAAGTTTAGGACTTAAGTCAATGTGTTTCTTAGGTAATTCTTAAAAGGCATTATTTTTCTTAATGTTTCTCAGTCAAATTAATGAGTCTAGAGGAGTTTAGCAAGTTTTTAAAACTTTTCTTCACAAGTACTTTGGGTATGTACTTATTTCATTCAGGTTAAGTAAAGAGATGCATGTTTAAATTTGTATGCCAGACTCTGAATAGGACTGAGACATTAGGAACATTGAGGTGTGACTGACAATTAAAAATTCCTGAAATATGAAGTCATGTTTATGCTTGAGGGAGAAATACTGAAGATATATTCTTGGAATATTTGGCTCCAGTCTAAGAAAAAAAAATTTGTCTTGTAAAATTGATGCATGCTAATTATGAGGAAGTCATAGAGTGCAGAGTTTAAAAGTTTAAAAGGCACTTCCAGTTCAACCATCCAGAGACATAAGTAATTTTAGAGAAGGCAGTATTGTTGCGATATGTACACAGATATGTAGAATGATGGATGGATGGTTAGAAAGAAGGAATGACTAGAAGATATTGTTTGCCATAAGTAGTAGTTCCTGAATGGTATGTCTAAAACTAAGCCGTCTGAAAAATAGTAAGTGGTTGTTATTGATGTCGTTACATTCTTGCTTTAGATTTAAGGGAAATATATTTAATTTTTTTTTTTAAGATTGATTGATTTATTTATTTATACAAGCACTGGGTACAGTCAGAAGCACGGGAGGGTGAGAGAATTCACCAGAGCCAGAGCCGGAAACAGAACAGGCAGGCTTACGAGGAAGTACACTGCTGAGGGGAGCAGCAGGCTGCAGGAGAGGTCTGCGCACCATGTGGGACCCTCTCCGGTGGCCTGGGATCGAACTGGCGCTGCAGAGGCTGCTGGCAGCTTCACAGCCCATCGCTCAACTGCTGTGACACCAGGGGAGGCCCTATATTTAAATCTTTATGACAGTAACAGCTCAATCTCCCATTTTTCTTCCCCTACCTCCTATTCTTTACTCATTCTACTATTTTTACACTTTTATGCTTATAGGATAGACAGTTTTTCGCTATTCATGACCCAAATAGTTATTTTATTATATCCTCATCACTCCTGGAGTTTTTGGTAAAGTTGGCATAATTTGTTTTGTGGCGTTGAATAACTATTTCACTAAAGAATCTGAAGCAAGCAAGAACTTTTTTTTTTTTTTTCTTCTAGTAGATGATTTGCTTTTTAAGCAGGAATTCCTTAAGAATTCTTTTATTTTCCAAGCACTATAATTTAACCAAGAGCAGAAATGAGAATGAGTAAATTTGCATGTGCACCTGAGTGTGTATGTCTTTCAGGAATTAAATGCCTTTTAGCAATTACATCTTTCCTCTTGGGTCCATGTTCATGGAGCTACAACTACATGAAATAGCTCTGGTCTTGAGATGGGGGAATCCAGAGCTATGAAGAATAATGTTGGGTATTACATTCACCTGGAAATTTATTACTTCTGTTCATGTTTCACTGGACAAGGCAAGTTATGTGGTCATATTTGACTTCAGTGGGATGGTGTGATGTATTTTATATTCTTCCCCAGGAAGGGACACAACAATAATACATTATGTCACAATGACTAATTTAGAAAATAATTACATTAGTTGAATGGAGATTGAAAATTGTGTTACTCTTATGAGTAGGGAGTTACATGGGCAAGCCCTTTTCTTTTTTTTCTCTCAGTTATTCAGACTTTACGTTTGATCCTTTGGAAAGCTCTTTTAGTAGTGAAGTCAACTGTGAACCCATAGTTCTGGAGTGAGGCCTGAGAGTCCTCATTCATGGTAAATTCAAAGGGGATACACTGCTGCTTGTCCTTGTAGCCCACTTTAAGTATCAGCACTTTATAACACTTTTTATTATGGACTTTTTCAATTAGGAAAAGGCCACCACAAAAATCCTTGGCTAGATAGGGAAAGAGCCCCAAAAGAGGAACTAATAGGAAGGAAAGCAACAGCAGTGTGACATGTTACCAAATAAAGGGAAAGGTGAGCATTGAGAAGGAATAAATTTGATGCTTCCAAAGATCAAATAAAATTGGGAAAGCCCATTAAAGTTGCCACTTAGTTTATTCTTTGCTAAAGCAAGAGAGATGTCATTACAGTACATTCAGGAATCAGTAGGAGGTGATGAAATAAGGATAGTGAAAGTAGACTCTTAACTCCCAGAAGTTTAGTTATGAAAGAAGCAAAACGATAGGCAGATATCTAGAGGCAGATGGTCACAAAGTGAAGGAAAAATTAAGGACATTAAAAAAAAAAATCTTTGTTTTAATTATTAGAAATCAATAACAAGTGAAAATTTGAATATATAGGTATTTTCCCCCTTATATTACCTCATTATAGAAGGGATCGATTAATTAGAAAAGTTGTAATCAGCATATGTTTTTAGTTTGGAAGATGCTTTTAAAATATTAAAGACTTTATTATTGTGTTTGAAAGTATTAACTTCCAGCTCAAAATTTTTAAATCATCAAAATTTTTATTAGTAGCTACTATCAAAATTATCATAATCAATTCTGTTAGGGGTCTTCCAACAAATTAAAACTGTATTTCATACTATTTTTGGTTTTGGTTTCCATGTTTGCTTTCTTCTTCTAGTTTGCCTTTCCCATTTTATTACCAAAATTATCATTTTTTTCTCTTTTAAAAAATTAAGGTAAAAATGGTTTACAACACTGTATATGATTCAAAAATACAAAGTTCTGATACTGTCTTGTCAATTCTTTGTTTAAACATATTTTGGGACTTAATAGTCTGGTAAAAGCAAGGTAGGTGAGTCATACTCTTCTGCTGAGAATAATTTTAAAAACTGGGTGAAAACAAATTTTAACAAGGGTATTAAAATGGTACTTGATAGGGCTAGATAAGATCTGTGTGAGGACAGAGGCCCAAGGAGCAATTCCAGTTTGGGATTGCTTCTTCCCTGGGGAATATGTTGGTTCCAGAAACAACAAATTAGTGATTAAATGTTGATTTTGAGGGGCCTCCCTGGTGGTGCAAGGGGTTAAGTCTCAGCACTATCATGCTATTGGAAGCCACTGTAGCACTAGTTCAATCCCTGCTAGGGAGGTCATCCACATGGCACAGCAGACCTCTCCTTGACTCTCGCTGGTACCCACAGCAGTGCATTTCAGTCAGTCTGCCTGTTCTGTCTCCCCACTCTGTCTCCTCTCACCCACCCACACCTCTGGCCTTCACCCCAGCTCTCTTGTATGCATAAATTAATCTTTAAAAATAGTTTATTTTTGACAACCTAAGCAAGGGTATAGAGACAGACAAGCGCCATCATAGGTGAAGAGTGAACAACTCTAACTTAGGACCTCAAAGCGCTATGCCTTAGCGATAACCAAAAACTGAAGTAGTGAAACTTGATCAGTCAACTTCAAATCATCATTCCTGTAATTTCATGAAAAAGATCTAATATTCTTAGAGTCTTCAGGGGTTTGGGAAAAGCATACAATAATTCTTTCTGGAGAAATATAGCTTTCTATGTGTCAAATTCTGCCTATATGCAGTTTTGCAAATTTAATATTCAGCATACCAAATATAATTAGATGTTTGACAAGACATGAGAAACAGACCCATAGGAATAATGAATACTGTTGTTATCAGATTTTAAATAGCTATGTTGAAAATTCTGAGCTAACTGAGAAATTTGTAGGAAAATAGTTTAAAAAAGAATAACTAGGAATTGAGCAATGTAATCCTTCAGTTAGGATCTTTGTGAATAGATTCAGCAGCAAATTAGCCACCAAAGAAGAGAATTCATGCATGAATTGATACATCAGAAGAAAAAATTCAGAATAAAGAGAGAGGGAATAAATAAGCCCAGAATAAAAAGGATGGAAAATATAGGGTAAACTTTATACAAGATTACATTAAATAGTTGTTACTTATGGATAGTGGAGTCCCGGAAGGAGAGGAGAGAGAAACAGGGGCAGAAACATTTAAAGAGAGAATGGCTGAAAACTTCAAAACTGATAAAATACTGTAATTCACAGGTTTAAACAGTCCTATAAACGCTTTGTGGATTCAGTGCAAATTCCACCAAAGCTGGTAAATCTTATAAAGTAATCAGAGTAAGTAGTCATTGATGTAGCAATACGATTGACAATAGATTTTTTTCAATAAGCTGTGGAAACAAAAAGGCAGGGGGAAGTACCTGTCAACTAAGAACTCTGTTTCCTGTGTAGTTACCCAGACATATAATAAAACTGATAAATCTGAGGGCAAAGTAAATGTTGATTGTCTAGAAAAATAGTGTCATATACTGTTTTTTATACACACATGAAAGTAAAATCTGTAATAACTAATGCATATTAGTCTTTGCAGGGGCACACAGTTTTTAAGTTGAATTGTCCAGAAAGAAGATAAAAGTACTAATTATTAGACTGCGATAAGTCAGAAATTCAGGCTGTAATCTCTAGTCTGACCACTAAGTGAATTGTTAAAATTTCCAAATTAATGAGAGGTGATGGAAAATTAACAAATAATATTATAATCAATAAAATCAATATTATATCATCAATACTGTAATTAATAAAATTACTGATTAATAAAATCAGTAAAAATAATGAATAATTGCTGGATATATTTCAGCCTTGACAATATTGATATTATGGGATAGATAATTCTTTGGTGAGTAGGGACGGTTGTGTGCTTTTGTTTAGTTAGCACAAGATTTTTAGCAGCATCCTTGGCCTCTACCCATTAGATACCATTAACACTCTCCCCCAATTGTAATTATCAAAAATTGCTTCAGTTTTCTCAGTTGTAAAATGGTCATAAAATGATGCCTACTTTGTAGAGTTGATGAACTAGATGATAATAAATGTGAAATAATACAATGCCTGGATGTACTAGATATTTGGTGTTAACTATTGTTTTGATTACTAAATAAACCACAAATATGTATATATTTCTAAACTGTAATACCTTTTGTGAGGAAGAGGAATAGGATTCTTTCCCTTCTGCAAATTTAGATTCAGATTTGTTAGCTATCTTTGAAAGGTTGTTATAAACATAGCAAGTAAGAAACTGGATTAGGTAATAGCTTTGTTTACTTTCAAGTCTCAATAATTGTGATTAGGGGCCTCCCTGGTGGTGCAAAGGGTTAAGCACAGCTCTGTGAAGCTATCCACAGCCACTGCAGCACCAGTTCGATCCTCAGCCAGGGAGCTACCCACATGGCACAGCAGACCTCTCCTGACTCACCCACTGCCCCCCTCAGCAGTGTATTTTGGTCAGTCTGCCTGTTCTGTTCCCCACTCTGTCTCTGGTGAATCCTCTCACCCCCCACACCTCCGGCCTGTACCCCAGCTCTTTATGTATAAATAAATAAATCTTAAAAAAATTATTGTGATTATATTTTCATAATGATAGAGGGAATCATCTCATTGTGCTCTGGTACTCATCTTTATGAGTAAATGTTTTACCAATGGTTATTAAAAACTATTTTTTATAATAATTATTACACCATATTTTATCATTTGAAATTATGAAAGTGAATATTTTCAGTGCATGTCAAGCTTTAAACTGTGGAAAGCTGGTATTTTAGTTTTCTTACTTTGGTGAACTCTTGAAAATGATAGAGCAGTTACACATTTCACTGTGATTAAATGTTTTAATGAATTCTTGGGATATTATGAAACAAACATTGAAAAGGGTACTCTTAGGCAAGTAAATGTAGACTAATGGCTATTCCTAAAATCAATTAAGGAGAGATGCATATTATCAGTTAAAAGCAATCTGTAATTGTATTTTGTATTATTTTCAAAGTTTAAATTGCAAAATAGGAACCATTTGGCTCCCTCTGCTGTTCACGAAATAACATATAAATTACTATTTAATGTTGTCTTAATAATTTGTTTTATCATAACAAATTTAAATATGTTCTTTAGGGCTTCCCCTAGTGGCACAGGCGGTTGGCACAGGGCTTCCCCTGGTGGCACAGTGCTGTGGAGCTGTCCGCAGTCAGCCTCTGCAGCGTAGGTTCAATGCAGGCTGGCAGGCGAGAATCCCACATGGCGCAGCAGACCTCTCCTGTCTCGCCTGCTGCTCCCCTCAGCAGTGTATTTCAGTCAGTCTGCCTGTTCTGTTCCCCGCTCTGTCTCTGGTGAATCTTCTCACCCCCCTGCACATCTGGCCTGTACCCTGGTTCTTGTATGCATGAATAAATAAATCTTTAAAATAAATAAATATGCTTTTCAGTGGAGGAAGAAAATAGAATATAGTGATAGGCAAAAATAATACTCCTCTCCACAAGAAGTGTACATTTTGCATTTATACCATAAATGTAGATTGCCTCCTTTTCTACATCCAAACAGAATGTGGTATATCTTTTGAACATTTACCAATCTCTCATATATTAGAAATGTTATCTCAGTATAGTAAAGGCATTTTTATATTTTCTTGTGAATTTTCTGATCCATACCTTTTGTCTGTTTTTCCATGCACGTTTTCCTCTTTTATTTCTCCTCAGATTTTAAGTGTTCTTTAAATATTTAGGACAGTCAAGTAGTCTGTCTATCTGTGGTTTTAATAAACGAACCATAATTCCTTCTTTACAGAAAATTAATGACACTATAAGAATTGTGGTTTTCTAGCTACAGTTGTTGTTTTAGAACATTAGCTAATTCAAATTCAATGTTTGCCTTATGTAGGCCCTTTTTGTTAGGCATTGAGGAGGCATTATGGAACAAGAAAGGTGTGGCGTTTTATAGCTTAAAATTTTTAGTGAAAGAGAGTTAAAATAAGTAGAAAATTAAAACTGCAAATGCTACTGATGAGGTTTCTGGAGTTAGTGCGGGGCCCTTGGGTTCACTCTGGGAAAGGTGTCACCATAGCTTTCTGTTTGGCGGCACGCAGCGAGTTCCCCAGGCGAGTTTCTCCACGAGACTGAAATGGTCATTATATTTAAAGAACAGATTTATTAGGGAAAGGGACAGGTTTGCTGAGAGGCCTGCATGGTTGCAGGCGGGCAGCCTTGAGGAGAGCAGCCTCCGCTGAGGGAGGTCAGTGAAGAGAAGCCCTAGCATAGTACAGGTCACGGGCAGGCAGGAGGCTGCTGCCCTGCAGAGGGAGAGAGTTGGTGAAAAGAGGCACCAGCATAGTCACAGGTGGGGAGTGGGAGTGCTGCCCCGAGCCTGTGGAGACACTGCTCTGATACTGTCCTCTTCTGTTTGGGAGGGGTCACTCCTTGTGAGCCTCCAGTTTGTTGCTGATTTTGAATAACCATGCAGAATCCAAAAGGGACTGGAGATTCCAGGATGGGGAGCGGCGATTCCAGGATGGGCCCAATCTCTGTATCTTTACCGTCAGGTCTTTGCTCCACTCCCTACAGCAGTCTGATCCTGCTTGGGTCTCATGCCTTGGCACCTTAGGGTCACAACCTCTACAGCTAGGTTAATGGTCATGTTATTTCCCTCTAACCCCCACTTTCCTGTGAGTCAGGTTCTGGTCTTGAGGCACCTCCTTTCCAGTCTTTCTATTCTTGTCCTCCATCACTATGAAGGAGACAAAGATACTATGTGATTAATGACAGAGAACCGGGTCAGACTAGGTGGTCAAGAAGGTTTTAAGACAGTTTTTGTTTGTTTTAAGCATTGCAGTGTAACTATTTTTGGGATTCAGATGATTAAAAATATTATTATTTTTTTCACACTTCATTAGAACTACTAACCCAAGTGAGCTAATTAGGTACATAAGAATAAACTAGTATGGTCAATTGTCAATTAAGGTGGCTAGAGGTAGAGTGGTGTAAATATTTTTTAGGCAATTTGGGTTAGAGGAATTAATTTTTCTTTGAAAACTATAGTTTTAATCATGAAAAATGATGAGGGATGAATTGAACATTTTGTTGTATTTGCTATCTAATTTCTTTTATTAGTTTTTTAGAGATTGATTTTAATAATTTTTAAATGTTTCAAATGGAGTGACATTTTATCAATTCACTGAGATATAGATGAGAATGTTATCACTGAAGTAGAATTTAATTGATATGGAATGATAATGACATATTTAAGTGAAATATTTAATAAGCAATTGAAAAATAGTTGGTACTTTATCTGAAATGAAATGCCTTGAAGTGTGTTTATATATGAAAGACTATCTTAATTTTCTTCAAGGTGTGTAAATAAGGAACTTAATAATTTAAAACAATTCCATAAAGAAGACTATCTTTAATTACAGAATTATAGATTTTGTGAGTGTGTAAGGACTATTAGTTACATTTTTCAGACTTGAATTACTGGTAGTAATAATCATAGTAATAATAAAATAATAGTAATAAAAATAATAGATCTTATAATCAGGCTAGATGTGTTGAAAGACATGATTCATAATCATTTTTCAATAACTTCCTTTCTCTCCCACTTACTTATATTTTGAATTGCTTTCAATTACTACACTGTTTCAATTCCTACTGGTCAATTTCTAAAGCATTTTTTGCTAGTTGCTTATCTTTTGGAGCAAAGAAACCTGGGCAGCAAGCTGTATTACTAGTGAACTAGGTAAGTTCCCAGTGAGCTCTATTTAATAGTCCTTGACATTGCTCTAAAAGGAAGATGAATTTAATAGGATTTTTACCTAATTTTTTCCAGACACTGGCCAAAAGAAGACCCTAGACAAGAAAGACGGGAGACGAATGTCTTTTCAGAAACCTAAAGGAACTATTGAATATACCGTAAGTTATTTGCTTTTGAAAAAACTGACTTATCTTTGTAATAGTCTTAAAAAGGACATTCTTTGTTTATACTATAAATAAGACAAAGATTGTTAACTTCCTATTTTAAAAGCTGTACTTCACTTTCAGCAACTTTTCTTAATAAGTCGTAAGTTCCTAATTGCATTTTAGGATTCCTTTCCTTATAAAGATATTTTATTATATTACAAAGATAGCAATTTTACCAAATTTAATTTAGTATAGATTCCAGTTTACTGGGAGTCAGTGTTATTGTGCTATAATAATTTTTATTAAGTTAGGCTTTTAGGAAAATATTTGCATTTTTAAAAATGTGAAAATCAGGTTCCCAGCAGCGATAAAGATAATGATAATGAGATAAACTATTTAAAAGGTAAATTGATATTAATCTTCCACATTAACCTCTCACATTAGATTATTTATACTAATTTATAGCTAAATTTCTTCAGCTCTGAAAAAAGAGCTTTTTTTCTATGTTCTTGAAATGACCCTCATATCTCCCTGCAGTGAATTTTTCACATTTCTGGGTACTGTGGGAAGCTGAAGTAAGAAAACTACTTTAGACTGTGGTGTGCTGCTTATTTGATTAAATGTAAATATTCTGTGGACAATATTCACATGCTATAATTTTTTAACTGAACTTAATTTTATGTTGTTTTGTGTTTTTTAATGTTATAATAACATTAATAAGATAGCATTTTTGAACAATATATGCATTTGTGTTATCATGAAACCTTATACTTGGTTTGAATCTTACCTTCCATGAATCTTTAAAGAAATTATTGAGAAATTATGTCCCTCTATTGTCTTTTTGTGATCATTTCTAGGTAATCTTTCTTTTTTAGATTGTTTTTCGAGTTTCTTTCTTGTCTTTATAGTTCTGTATTACCATTGTAAGTCTAAATTCATACAATTTTTAATTTTTTTTAATTAAAGTAACTTTGATTTAAAACTTTGTATATGAAATAGAGATCTAGGATCACCCCCTTCAGGTGTATGTTACCATGTCTCACCCACCACCAAGACACCCGCAGTCCATTATCCTTCCTTCTCACTTTGCTAATAGTTTAGTTTTTGTCTAAACAGATTAAAATAATTTTTTTTTCTTTTAAACAGGTTGAATCGAGGGATTCTTTGAATAGTATAGCCCTGAAATTTGATACAACACCCAACGAACTTGTTCAATTAAATAAGTTATTCTCCCGAGCAGTGGTTACTGGACAGGTATCTTTTTTTTTTTATGCATTGGTATTTTAATATATAGAAGTTTCCATTGCAATATAGTTTAAAATATTGAAACATTGAGAAGAATAATTGTATGCATTCTTTAAGTCTTATTGACTCTAAAAGAGAAAATTAACTATTACTTATATACATATGAATTTTTCTTAATAAATATCGAAAAAATGTGAATTATCTTTTCAAATGTAGATTTAAAGAACTTTCAAAAATATATAAAGCAGTACATGTACATGATAAAAAGTCCAAACATTTTTAAAGGTAAGTATTCTATCTCAATTCCTTTTCCAGAAGCAACCTCAGTTACCAATTTGTATCTTTTCCAGAAAGTCTAATCTTTACTCTTACTCTTTTTTTTTTAATTTAACTTGATATTTAGTGAATGTTCAATTTAAACACAATGTGATTTCACACTTGTTCATTTGTATAATATTGCAATATATTGTTGTAGATTAGTCACAAAAGCTTTAAACTGTTTTTTTTTTTTTCTCTTTTACTATTGTAAATATTGTTGTAGTAAACACTTGTACCTATCTCTTTTTCTTATGTTGGTATTTTTGTAGACTAAAGTCTTAGAAGTAAATTTGCTGAGTGAAAGTATACAAAATTTTGCTATGGCTAGATTGCCTTTAAAAATATACCCACGGTAGGGCCTCCTCTGGTGGCGCAGCAGTTGAGCACTGGACTGCGAAGCTGCCCGAAGCTGTCTGCAGCCTCTGCAGCACCAGTTTGATCCTGAGCCGCTGGCGAGGGTCTCACATGGCGCGGAGACCTGCCGCCCACTGCTCCCCTCAGCAGTGTGCTTCGGTCCTTCTGCCTGTTCTGCTCCCTGCTCTGGCTCTGGTGAATTCTCTCACCCTCCCGCGCTTCTGACTGTGCCCACTGCTTGTATAAATAAATAAATAAATCTTTAAAAAATATATATATATACCCACGGTTTATGAGAATTATCAAACTAATCTAAATTAATTTGAATACTTTTTTTTTTACAGTGTAGGAATTATGACAATACATATTCTTTAAAATCAAAACATTTTTGTTTTTTTCTATTTACTGCAGAAGGTCATGGAACTTATAAAAGATCTTCTGACTACTAAAATTTTAGTTTGACTGAATTTTTGTGTGAATGATTTTTTACAGGTTTTATATGTTCCTGATCCTGAATATGTCTCCAGTGTTGAGAGCTCTCCATCTCTAAGTCCCATAAGTCCTCTGTCACCAACATCATCTGAGGCTGAATTTGATAAGACTACCACTGTAAGTGTCCCTACTTTCCAGAAAATAGCTATGAAAAAATTTCATTGTATGTGAGAGAGAGTTTTCTGTGTGAGCACTCACGCATGCAAAGTTAGATTACAAGGGACATAGTTCTCAGACTTCTCCAAATGAATACATGCACACCAGTTTAAAACTCATTTTAAAAAAAATAAATAAAAAATAAAACTCATTAAAAATATAAATTCAGACTGTTAGAGCTCTTCATTGAATGTTTGTTTTTTTTTTTAAGTGCCATTCCTAGCTTACTTTACATAATATTTTAGACTGATTTCCTGATTGTAATTAGAAGGAATTATATTTCTTGGTGCAGGCTATTCATTTGACTTTAATGTACTTACTTAGTTCTCTGAAGTATCTTTTTTTTTTTTAAGAATCCTGATGTAGTCCACCCAAAAGAACCAACTCCATCTACTTTTACTGGTATTCGGCCTGCGCGAGTTGTATCTTCAACTTCTGAAGAGGAAGAAGCATTTACTGAGAAATTTCTTAAAATTAATTGTAAATATGTTACCTGTGGCAAGGTAATAAATAATTTTTAGGAAAAAGCTTTTAATCATGATTTATTTATTACTGAATTTTGACAGCTTGACATTTACATTTTAAGTCAGTAACATCAGCAAATAATTGAATGTTTAAAAAATGTATTGGTGAAACTATAAGTTTATTCTAGACCTTGCATGTATCTTATAGTCTGGTGATCTGAATCATTGCTAAATAAGGTACAGCTCATTTGTTTTTTTTGTAGATTTTTTTAAAAACTGATATAAAATGACCACACATAAATAGGGAGATAACTACTATTTATAGAATATCTACTATATGCCAGAAACTTTATGACATGTCATTTTATCAAGTTAAAATAATCCTGTAAAATAGGTAGCCCTATTACTTCTTTATGGGAAAAAGAAATTTTCAGGAAATGTTACTAAGTTCACAGTTTCCAAATACACATTTATTTTGTGGCTTGACAATACCTTTCTTATTGCTGAATAATATTTTCATTTTATAGATGTACCACAGTTTATCCATTCATCTATTGAAAGACATCTTGGTTGCTTTCAAGTTTGGGCACCTAGTAAAACACCTGCTATAAACATTCATATGCAAGTTTGGTGTAGAAATATATTTTTATTTTTTGGGGGGTAAATACTATGGAGTATGATTGCTAGATCATGTATTAGATTGCTGCATTCTATGCTACATTTAGCTTTGTAAGAAATTACTAAATTGTCCTCCAAAGTGACTATACTATTTAGCATTTCTACCACCAATGAAGAGAGTTGCTAGTCTACAACTTGCCAACATTCAGTGCTGTCAGTGTTTTATATTTTCACTATGCTAATTGGTCTTTTCTGGTAGCTCTGTTTTAATTTGCATTTTCCTAATGACTTTTGATATTGAGAATCTTTTCATAAACGTATTCACTATCGTTATACTTTTGACATTTTACTTTTGAAAGTTATCATTGGGCATTGAATTTTAGGTGGACAGGGCTTTCTTTTTTCTTTCTGAACTTTTAAGATGCTTCTTTAGCACTCTGCTGTTTTCTGACTTAAACTGTTTCTGAAGAGAAGTTTTCTATTATTTTTATATTTCGTATTCTGTACAAAACATTGTTTCCTTCAGTTGTTACATTTAAAGTACTCTCTATAACACAGACTGTGAACAATTTGATTATGATGTGTCTGGTGTATTTTTCTTATTTGTTCTGCTTGGGTTTCACTCAGTTTCTTGGTATTTGTTTCCAGTTTTTATCAAATTTGAAAATTTTTAGCTATATTTCTTCAAGTATTTGTTCCTCTCTTTTTTTTTTGTACAGGAAAAGCAGCTAGAATAATATAGTTTAGCTTTTAAGTAGTAGTGTATAAGTGTGGATTCCTGGAAAGTAACATTAGCAAATTTATCAATGCCATTTTAAGGTGTAGAGCTTTAAGTGCCTTCTCATCTAAGAAGTAGAAGTACCATTTTGAGAGTCTTTCCAAATGATTTCTTTGGTTACACTATTAAGACTATAGTATTAGCATATGTAGTGACTTTACAGCACTTACCATTACACTGAACTTTTCTGTCATGTATACCTTATAATCAGTTTTTTTTATGTAAAAGTGATAAATATAAATGTAATATGTGAGTGAACCAAATATTATACCACCATTTACCACTAAAGCTCACGTGGAATTTATAAAAATCAAGAATGAGGTTTCCTTAATCTTTATAGGTTATTTAAATTTATTTCTCAAATTAAGTTGAGAAGGTGAGACAGAGAAAGATTGGAAGTTTTTATGGTTTGTTACACTGTATACACTCTACTTTCAATTACCTATCTCTTGCACTTCCCCTGACAATGTAAATGTCCTTACACGACACTTTACCATCTCTCATTGACTTGAGTTGGTGTGTGATCCAGGAATACAAACTGATGCATTTGAATCTATTTAAAATATTGATCAAAAGATGACTAGGTTGTGGTTTGTATAAAGTTATTCCTTAGTTAGTTAATTATCTGAACTAAAAGACACATTATTCAGTTTCAAATTGATTCTCTTTTTCTCACCAGAAAGTATGTGTGTGTACACATGCACACACACATTCTTCTCTCCAATATTGCTTGCAATTACTATAAGTGATAAGCATGTTTTATTATCTTGAATATCTGCAATAGCTTTTTCTAATTTGATGGGATGACCATTTTTAGTAGAATTTTCTATTTTTACTTTCTCATTTTTAATAGTAGTATTATCTGCTCTGAGTTTTTACATTTAAACTACCTGAGGAGGAAGGGAAGGGTGGAGAGCAAAAGGGGTAGGGAGCCAAATGGACTATGATGGAGGACTATGAATCTGAGTGATTTGGTGTTGGGTGTGGTGACTTGCATCTGAAGAGGTATGATCCTGGTCTGTTACCTCAATAAAAATAAAATGAAATTTAGCCAGATAAATTCACAGAGCTAAATATGGAAATTGGAAGGACAGGACAGTGTGATATCAAACCAAGCAGGATTTAATTTTTCTTTTTGTTACTGGCTTCAGAGAAAAAGACAACTTTGAGTAATTATTTGGTTTATTTTTAGATTTTTGTCATTTTTGCACTTAAATATAGTGTTATTGGAGTTAAACTGAGATAAAAAATGGGACTAAATAATTAGGACTTGAGTTGGAGTGATTTTAATTTGTGACTTAGATGCAGAGGGATTATAGTAAAAGGCAGGGATTGTACCTGGATTTTGAATCTTGATTCCACCATTTATTAATTATGTTATTTATTATTTAAATCATGTTCTTAACGTTTCTTAACCTTAGTTTCCTCATCAGTGTACTCAGAGTTATAATTGTGAAGATAAAAACATATCCAAAGCATGCAAAAAATATTAACCAATATTAATGAAATTGGCTTCCTGTGGACTTTCGTTTGTCCATTTATAAAATAAGAGTAGTGGACTCTTTGTAAATATTGCTATTTGTAAAAATATATTTAAAATTTCATAGCTTTTCACAATTAAATTGCTTACAGTGTACCCTAGAAGTCATTGAATTTACCTAATTTAGCAAATGAAGAAACTGAGTGCCTGAGGCTTGACTTGCCCAAGGCTCCATTGTAGGCAGGGAAAACAGATTTTTTTAAAACATATTTTTAAAAAATTATACTATTGTACTTCCATAATCTATTGAATTATCAACACATTATTTATTAAACCTGCCATGTGTACATGAAACTACATTTGATACCTATAGTGAAGAAGCAACATAGGAAGCAGTATATGCAAATTAAGTAAAAATTAAGCTTTTCAGGACTTTTTGCATTCCTTTCTTGCACAACTGAATTATTTTTTGGATATAACTCAGTATTTTACTGAGCTGCAAATTTAAATTCCTCTATTGTTTTAGGGTGACTATGATATCTTTTGTATTTTGCCTCTTCTAAAGAGGAGAATTTACTGGGAAAATTTGGATTTTACTTAAAAAATTTTTCATGAGAATGCCAGAGTTTGAATATAAGTCTTTTATATTTAGTTGATGGTCTGACATCTGAAGAAAAGTAGTAAAAATAGCTAGAGTACTTTTTGAAAATTTAAACTTTTAAGATTAAACATTATTTTCTTTTCTCATCTTAGGGCACAGTCAGTGGTGTGCTGCTAGTTACACCAAATAATATAATGTTTGATCC
This sequence comes from Talpa occidentalis, assembly GCF_014898055.3. Lineage (NCBI taxonomy): Eukaryota > Metazoa > Chordata > Mammalia > Eulipotyphla > Talpidae > Talpa > Talpa occidentalis. Next base: position 26,228,020 of record NW_026555331.1, on the reverse strand, counting down.
TCATAAAACTGACCCCTTGGTTCAAGAAAATGGCTGTGAGGAATATGGCATCATGTGTCCAATGGAAGAGGTGATGTCAGCTGCAATGTACAAAGAGATTTTGGATAGCAAAATAAAGGAGTCCTTACCCATGTAAGAGTGGTATTTTACTCATTTGCAATTTTATTGCATCTGGATAGTTCACTCTGGTCTAATACTCTGAAGTATATTTTATTAGTTTTACTTTAGTTCTTTCTACATTATCGATAAATGAAACAAAGTATATGTAGTATTGAAAAGATATTACCAATGTACCTAGAGTAATTAGGAATTGTTTTAGATTTACATTTGTATATTTGGTTAGATAATCACGTATTTAAAATTAACCTATAGTACTTATTTAATGCAATGTTAGCAGTTTTTAGGCATTAAGATGAAGCATTAAAACACTAGGGTATTTCTCTGAATAATTTTATGTTACGTAAGTAATTAAAGCTAATTTTTAAATTTTCTTCAGAAGTGTCTAAAGGATTGGATGAGGGATTTGAGGGAGGCCAGGTGAGCAAAGGCCTGACATCACTATAGCCACAGCATTGTCTCTTCTTTTTATTTCTAAATTTATATGCCTGCACCCTTCTCTCTCAGGAAAATTATAGAAGAGAGAAGACATCGCAAATTGCACAAATTTATATAGTTAACCTTGGAATATACTGTCTAGGATATTTGTATGATAGAACAGGTTTGAAACCATGTACAAGTTGTTAGAGCCTTTGAAAGTAATGTGTTTAGACAAAGGAATGACCAGAGCGGGAAAAAAGGGATAAGAAATAAAAGGAGGTAAAAGATAAGTATACAGTGGAAGGAAGAAGTAGAAAGTATACAATAGAAAATAACTCCATCCTTCATATGGTTTAAAAACTGTCTTTATAAATATTGAGATTTATATCCCTTTTTAGCCTATGGAGATGATGATAGCTATTTTAAAGTTAACCCTGTAGAACAGAACTACATTCATCAGAGGATAAGAAAAGCAAATTGTTTTTGTTTCTGAGGTAGACTAATTGAATTGTTACGTTATCGGTGATAGAATAAATAATGGAGACTTTAAATACATTTCATCCAATAGATGAATACGTTTCATCCATTAGATATTATTTTGGCATTGAGCCCATCTTTAGAGGTGTAGATAATTTCTAGGACATACTGTTGTCTGCTCTTTTATGTATCATCATCTAATGTCAGTTTCAACAAATAAGGATTATTGGATTGGATGGAGGGATAAGGAAAAGGTAGAATGAAAGATTAAGAGAAAATTATCATGTACGTATATATATAGTTGGCCATTGTTATGATTCACTTTCTTTTGCCCTGCTTTTCCATTGGATTATGATATTTGATTTTCTCTTATGCTGAATGAGCCGTAACCATTTTCCAAGGATACTGTAGGACTCCGCCATTTGGAAATCACTGTTTTATCATATAGAATGTCACCTGGAAAGACCATGCATTTGATACAGACATTTAAAAAATTTCCTTCAAGAAGAAATGTTTTTCAGTTTCTGCCTTATGATTTGATTTAAAACATTCTTTGCAAACAAATCAGATAAAAGCAAGGGGTTTTGCAAAGAAATACCATGATGGCGAAAATGATGTGTAAGATTTGTTTAGTTTTCGGGCCTCCCCGGTGGCGCAGCGGTTGAGCGCTGGGTTGCGAAGCTGCCCGCAGCCTCTGCAGTGCCGGTTCGATCCCCGGCTGCTCCCCGGCCACCAGAGGAGGGTCCCACATGGCGCGCAGACCTCTCCTGCCGCCCGCTGCTCCCCTCAGCAGTGTACTTCGGTCCTTCTGCCTGTTCTGCTCCCCGCTCTGGCTCTGGTGAATTCTCTCACCCTCCCGCGCTTCTGACTGTACCCAGTGCTTGTATAAATAAATAAATAAACATAAATAAAATAAATCTTTAAAAAAAAAAAAAAGATTTGTTTAGTTTTCTTCTATATTATGCTGCTGGAAGTTGATTTTAAAGATAATGTTCTGGAGCCATAATGAACAGTAACTGCATCGTTGGCATAAGTAATATGTAGTCTTTCAGCATTTTGACACTGAAAGTTAATAACTATAGGGTATATAGTTAACTGTAAATATTGGTTATTAGCACTGTCAGGTTTGCTAGCTTTAATAATAACTATAGGTTTTAGCACTATCTATTAGGTTTGTTAGCTTTTATCTCTTACCTAAGGATCTTACTAAACATACAGATAATTTTTCAAAACTATTGCCAAGTTCTAAGATGTTACATATGCATTTTGAGTGTCTCACCAGTAGATGGCATTATTATACATTTAATAGTACAAAGTAAATGCTGGTTTTATCAAGGTGAATTAGAGGGCGCGGGAGTCACAAATATGATTTGGACTTCAAATAATTAATATTTAAAAAAATAAATTTTACTTATCCTAGTTATAAAAATTACATGTACTCATTATAGAAAATTTTAAAAATACCAAAGAGTAGAAGAGTTCTCTAACTTCACCATCCACAGCCAATTATTTTGTGTTAACTTGCACTCAATCTTTTCTGATTTCATGCTGGCATTGTTAATGTTTTTCCTACTAGAAATTCATGCAGTTTCTATTTATAACAGACTACTTTTAACTATCATTTTAAGTTACTGAATTGTATTTTATGCTATAGATGTTTTTCTTGAGTTCCCAGAACTTAAACTATCTAATTTTTAACGTTAAGTGCTTACATATACAATTGCTTTTAAATATGGAGATCTACATGTAACTTTGAAACATTCAGCTACCTAATATCGAAACTCTCTAGCTGACAAATTCTCTCAGAACTGTTATTAAGAGTTGTTATGGTAGCCTGGAGAATTCCTCGCAGTACTTTTGCTTTAGTTTTGTTCAAGTTGGTTTTCGCTTTACCTTTGAGACATATATTTTAATCTTTGTTTAGCTATAAATAAACTGTATGTATGTATATTTATATGTGTGCACATGTATGTGCACCTAGGTATAATATTAGTGTATTTTTACTTTATTAAGGCATTTAAAAATTTAATCAGATTTTATCTAAGCTTATTTTTCATTTTCCTGGCAGTGACTAAATTTTAGTTTAGAATTATATTTTCATCCAAAACTTAGGTCATTAACTTAATCTTTAAGTAGATTACTTCAGGAAATCTTACATTTATGTTTCCCAGATTGTAAACAATTAGTGCAAAAACTTGATTGTTGCTTATACCAGTAAGTCAAATTTTTGATAATGCTGTTAAGAGATAGATGCTACATCCTTTAAGTCTTTTTAGTGATATTCAGTGTTTTGTGGGAAATGATATAAGCAATTAAACAATGTTAAAAGTCTAACAACTTTTACTTTTTTTTGCTAACAGAGAGCTAGATCAATTTTCAGAAAGAGACTTCTGCCATTTAAAGAAAATTACAAGAGGTAATGCTGATGAAATAGACTCAAGAATCCGTGATGCAGGTAATGATAGTGCCAGCACTGCTCCTAGGAGCACAGAGGAGTCTCTTTCTGAAGATGTGTTCACAGAATCAGAACTCTCCCCTATTCGAGAGGAGCTTATCTCGTCAGATGAGTTGCGACAAGATAAATCATCTGGTACGTCATCAGAATCTGTGAAGACTGTCAGTCAGACTGGAGTAGAATGTTTGGCAGTTACATCAGAGTCTTCTGGTCTTCCTAATCACTTAAAATCTGGACATTCTACAAATGAAGTTGGAACTCTTCCTCATAAAACTGATATAAATAATCTTGAAATGGCCACTAAGGAAGGAGGTCAGGCTACAGAAAATTTACAAGAAATATCAAACCTTAAAGAAAGAAGTATAAGTATGAAAGGTAACACAGACCAGGATTTTCTTAATGAGAATTCATCACACCAGGAAGAGGCTATACAAGAAAATACGCCTTGTGGAGAAGCAACAGAATTCAAACAAAAACTAACTGTCCACAAAGCCAAACAAGGAAGGGATCAAAATCAGGACTCAGAGACAGAAGTAGAAGAGCTACGGAAACTCTGGAAAACTCATACTATGCAACAAACTAAACAACAAAGGGAAAATATTCAACAGGTGTCTCAAAAAGAAATTAAGCATAAAATAGCATCTGCAGAAAGAGAAGGTAAGTTGGATAGAGTATATAAAGTTAGTACATATTATTGCATGTTTGCCTTTTTCCTCCCTGATTCAAAAGGCCTTAGGCCACTGAAATATTACCTAATGACCTTTGACTGATATTTCCCTTGGGGTAACTATATATTCTTTGGATTCTAATGTCTTTTTTTTTTTTTTAATTCCACAGTGGATTGTACACATCTTTTCCACCATGTTCACACATTCCTGACTTAGTGCATTCTGTCTTTTAGCGAGATCTTAATTATAACTATAAGCTCTGTACTACCTTTGATTTTCCCTTTTCTTTTAGTTTTTGGTATGTTACCTCATTGAAAATGTCTTGTTTTTCGATTGCATTTATAATATCCTAATTATAATTTATAATTGCTACAAGTTGTAATCCCATCTTTTTTTAAAAGTATAATTAGATATCAAAATTGATTTCTAAAGTTTTTCCAAGTATTCAGACATCCCATCATTGTCAATTAAATGTTTTTCCTTTAGAAAGTAACACTACTCAAGATAAATTAAAACATGATTTTTCTCTTTGTTTTTGTACTGTTTATTTATGAAAATTATAATTATAGTCTGCCTTTTATTCATAATATGCTGTGCTTTGTCTTAATACATTCTGGATTAAATGGAGTATTGCTCAGATATCTTAGGTAGCATTTCTTATATTCTGTTGGAATATTGGATAAAGATTAATTCAATTTACATATGAAGTTTTCATTCATATTTTTAATTCAAAATTTTTTTATTGGATATGAGGGTGATCTTGCTGTAACATATGTCACCTCATTGATCGCCAGTGTTGATTTGGCTGATCTGGCTGGCTAGGCAAATTCCCTCTATCTCCCTCAACATTCTTCATGCATCTATCCTGAAGCTTCAAGCTCAGTGGAAGACAACAGGCTTCCCTAAACAGAGGCTGACTGTTCTTTGGTCAAGAGTATATGAGTAACTGCCAGAACTTCTAAACAAGCTCTCAAACATTTTTATTGTTAAAATATAAATAAATATTTGCCATTTGACTACTTTTAAATATAAAATTCACTGCTCTTAAGTATATTCACATTGTTGTACAACCATCACCACCATTCATTTCCAGAATTTTTTCGTTTTCCCAAACTGAAATTCTATACCATTAAACAATAACTCCCATTCTCTTCCTCCCAACTCTGGAAATCACCATTCTACTTTTTATCTCTGTGAATTTAACTAGTCTAGATATGTCACATAGGTGGAATCATACATTATTTATCAATTTGTATGTGACATTTCTTTTAACATCATGCGCTCAAGTTTCATGTAGGGTGTAGCATGTGTCAAAATTTCTGTCCTTTTCAAAGCTGAATAATAATCCATTGTATTATATCATATTACATCATTAAATATATATGACATTTGGTTTAGCTGTTCATTAGTTATAAGGCATTTGGGATTTTTCTGCCTTTTGGTTATTGTGAATAATGCTGCTATTAATAATGGTTTACAAATATCTGATCCAGTCTTCCCTTTCAGTTTCTTTGGATATATATCCCAAAGTGGATATGTTGGTATTTCTTTTAATTTTTGAGAAACCACCAAGTTGTTTTGCACAATGGCTGCCACTGTTTTTACATTCTCACCAACAGTGTACAAGGATGTGGTTCAGTTGTTAGGAGACAATTTTCTTGGGCCTCCCCTGGTGGCGCAGCGGTTGAGCGCTGTGCTGCGAGGCTGCCCGCAGCCTCTGTAGCGCTGTTCATTCATTCCCCGGCTGCCAGCGAGGTTCCCACCAAAAAAAAAAAAAAAAGGAGACAATTTTCTTTATATCATTTATTTGACATGTCCTAAGACCTAGGTATTATATTAAGTAATGTTAAGTAGTTAATTTATTTAAAGGAACTTCTGTAAAATATTGACTTATCTCTTCTTCTATAATATTTTTTCCTTATTCAAAACTAATGAATATTCCTTATAAAGCATTTGTCCAGTATAGAAGTATTTAGTAAATTTATAAAAATACTTTTAATTCATTACGTGGAGATGAAAATTATTATATCATTTTTGTCTTTGATCTTTGGGGTATTTGTGTACACATATGCACATGTATTTTTTTATATAAACTCAAGATTACGCTGTATAGTATTGTTTTTTTCACTTAGTATTTTATATCATAGACATTTTACTATGTTGTCATGGTTCTTTGAAAACATGATTTTTAAAGTCTCTGTAATTTAAACATTTCCACATTGTGAAGACAGTTATTTTTTTTTTATTTTTGTTGTGCAGAAAAACTCTGGTGTAGGCCAGAGGTGAAGGGCATGATAGGATTCACCAGAGACAGAGGGGGAAGCAGAACAGGCAATATTCCTGAAATACACTGCTAAGGGGAACAGCGGGTGAGACAGGTGTGATCTGCTGCTCAACATGTAGGTTAGCTCCCTGGCCAGGGATTGAACTCAGTTCTTAGGGGTGATAGTACTCAGACTTAACCCTAGACTACCAGAGAGACCCAAGAGAGTTGTTATTAACAATTCATATTATTAAGCTATTTTCTGTGTTTGGTGTTGTAAATAATGCCATTGTGAATTTCTTTATTTGACATCTTTGCATCTGATGTCACCATACATCTTGAAGTCTTTGAAAAAGATCAAATAAGTTATTCTGTTTAACCAGATAATGTGGTAGACTATTTTCATTTATGTGATTTTTTGGGGGAGTAGAGAACTTGATGGGGGAGGTCTTATTATAACAAAGTACTAAAAGAAAAAGTGGTAAATGTTTAGATAGGCATCCCTAGATTGTTGCCATTAGTTTTCTATTATTGGGGTTGGGGGGAGCAAGAGAAGTAAAAATTGGTTTTAACTAATTTTAAATAGCATGAGCTTCTGTAACAGGAAAATATTCTATATTTCTGATCTTTAGTGACCTTATAATATAATAAAACTACGTAATAAAATATAAAACTAGACTAAATAGGAAGAATGGTAAAAGTTCACTTTTAACCAGACATAAAACTGGGACTGAGCTAGATTATATGTTCCTTACATATTATTACGTAGAATAAAAAAGACTTGACTGGTACCCAGGTCTCCTGACTTTAACTCAGTGCTTTTTCCTCCATGGTATGCTACCTGTGAAAGCTAGTTATGTCCAGTCTTGAATTCAACCATATTATCGGATAATCAGTACTATATATCAGCATCTTGGTTTGGAAGAGTTAGAGATAATTTGAGTTTAATAAGCTGTCTAAACAGGTGGCTGAATGTAACATATTGTTTATTGCTTATCGCACCTTCATGCATGTAAAAGCTTCAGAATTTTAAAAAAATTTTCGTAACAAAGCAAGTCCTTCAACACTAGATCAGCTTATTTGCATGTTATTATAAAAGGTTGATAGGGAATGTACAGAAAATTATATATGGATATATAATTACTTTAGTATGCTTGTTAAAATAAAACAAGTGTTCTTGAAATGTTCACGTTGTTTCCTGATATCCTTAGACATTTCATTTTACATCTTGATTGATAGTTCATTAGTACCTATTCCTGTCACTTTACCTTTTATGGAAAATAATACAAATTCAACTGAGTGAACCTGAACTCACCTGAGGTCCAGGAAATTGAAATTTTATTCTGTAACTATCTATAAGAAATTTTAAGGTAAACATTTACATTATTTAAGCATGGTGTATGGGAATTGAATAAATGTAGTTTGCATCTCAATTCTAGGTCCTACACTTTTAAAAGAAAAGAAAAGGCATCGATTACATAAGTTCTTATGTCTCAGAGTTGGAAAACCAATGAGGAAAACATTTGTTTCTCAAGCAAGTGCAACAATGCAACAATATGCACAGAGAGATAAGAAACATGAATATTGGTTTGCTGTGCCACAAGAAAGGTAAAACAACAACAAAAACTTATATTGTATTGAGACTTCTTGAATTTAGATTATTTTGCATATCATTTAACACCAGTGGCAGTGCACCTTTGAAACATGCTTTCTGACTAAAATCTGACATTAAATTTATTCAGAATCATTTTACTCCTACTTTATGATTTTTTAAAAATATTTATTTATTTATGCATACAAGAGCTAGAGTTACAGGCCAGAGATGCGGGAGGTGAGTGGATTCACCAGAGACAGAGCGGGGAACAGAATAGGCAGATGGACTGAAATACCCTGCTAAGGGAAGCAGCGGGCGAGACAGGAGAGGCCTGCCCCACTGCGTCATGTGGGTTGCTCTGCAGCCGCCAGGGATTGAAACCAGCGCTATAGAGGCTGGGGACAGCTTCACAGCGCCACCAAGAGAGGCCCTAGCTCATATAATTTAAACACAGCTATTTACCCTCTACATTATCCATTTAATAACTACTTGGGTGTGCTCTTTTTAAGTTAGAATTTGCTCTTTTTAAGTTAGAATTTGTCGTTATGGTCTCTCTGGTGGTGCAGGCGGTTGAGCGCCACACTGTGAAGCTGTCCGCAGCCTCTGCAGCGTGGGTGCGATCCTGGCCAGCCAGAGAGAACCCCACATGGCCAGCGAGAATCTCCTGTCTCACCTGCTGCTCCCCTCATCAGCAGTGTATTTCTTCAGTCTGCCTATTCTGTTCCATGCTCTGTCTCCAGTGAATCCTCTCACCCTCCTGCACATCTGGCCTATACCCCGATTCTTGTATAAAAATAAAAAAAAAACTCCCAATATAAAAAAAAAAAAAAGAATTTGCGTCTTTTTCCTCTTTGAACTTGTATTTCCATTATACTTCATCAAAAAATATATTTTATTCTGGGCCTCCCTGGTGGCGCAGCATTTGCATGCTGAGCTGCGAAGCTGCCTGCAGCCTCTGCAGCGCCGGATTGATCCCCGGCCACTGGCGAGGGTCCCACATGGCACGCAGACCTCTCCTGCTGCGCCACTGCTCCCCTCATCAGTGTACTTTGTCAGTCTGCCTGCTTTGCTCTCCCCTCTGGCTCTGGTGAATTCTCTCACCCTCCCGCGCTTCTGACTGTACCCTGTGCTTGTATAAGTAAATAAATAAATCTTTAAAAAAAAAAAGAATATATTTTATTCTCTATCATATTTCTTTGCAACCAGTTACATATACTTACATATTTGTGTGTTTGTATACTGAAATTATATTTGTTTCAAAATTTTCCATGACTGTTGGCAAAATAGGTTTAAGGTTTACTTTACTGGCAAGCTAACTTGTTGGTCTGCTTCTTTTTAATGCACCCTGGCAGAAAACATGAGAGTCTCAACAGTGGTTATAGTCAGAAAGCCAATGTTGGCATAAGTTCTTGGAGCTTCAGTTTCCACAGGGTGATATGAAAATGGCTCCCGGTAGCAGCTGCTTATGCCATTAATTATGAATATAAGTCTTGTAGGGAGCCTGAACTGTTTCGATGTACAGAAAAATAGTTACCCTTTGCCCCAGACTAAGATACTATTTCTACCTTTTAAGATGTGCTGTGTTGTTTGCTATGATAAAGTACTTAAAAAAATAGTGCTTACCAAAGTTAATGTCTCTGCTCACGGGCCATGTAGAATCTAAGGGAAAATTGTATATCAACAACTACATTATTCCAAATGTTAATGAAATCCAGAGAAAATTTCACTTTCTCATTATAATTATTATAATTATTAATAATAGGGCCTCCCTGGTGGCGCAGGGGTTAAGACACAATCTATGAATCTATCCGTAGCCTGGCCAGCCAAGGAGCAACCCACATGGTGCAGCAGGCCTCTCCTGACTTGCCCTGCTGCTCCCCTCAGCAGTGTACTTCGGTCAATCTGCCTGTTCTGTTCCCTACTCTGTCTCTGGTGAATCCTCTCACCCCTCACACCTCTGACCTGTACCCAGCTCTTGTATGCATAAATAAATATTTTTAAAAAATACTGTTGCTCAAAGCAATATAAATTATCATAATTATTAAATGTGAAAAGTAAAATATCATTAGAAATGCATATCTATATAAAATAGATGGACCTTCCTGCTGATTTATATATTCATTGATTAATATTATTTTCCTTAAGCATGTGTTTATTGGCTAAAATTACTTGATCATCTTTAATCAAAAGTATTTTTAGTGGTTGTCAGTGAGCAACTCCATTAAAACTCCTTTAGTTATGGGAATCAGTGAATGAGAACTGTGAAAGGAAGCTTTTTCCCATCTCAATACAAACTTTGGGCAACTTAGAAATTTTTATATGTTATGACATGTACTATTGTATTTCTGAATGGGTGAGGGTATGCCCCTCTTTTTTTTTTAAATAAAGTAGAAAAAATTCTATAGTGAAAGCTGGAATAGGGAATCTGTAAGACATCTTGACTATACTGTTCTCAGACTTGCTATGAATGAAGGGTAACATATGGAAGTTGAAGATAAAGAATCAATTCCCTTAGAACTATCAAAAGTGTCTGTACCTCTTTCAAAGTATATGCTTCTATAAAGAATACTATTTTCAAGAACATAATGATAAAATTCTCTACCCTAGCCCAAAATACATTTCAGTGTGTGCATTCAACAAAATGTTATCAATTTTAAAATATAATATGTTCTGCATAATTAACGAGTAACTGAAAGGTAAGAGCCAGATCCTCAGGTTTGCCTGTGCTGTGGGTATGACTGCTTGAAAAAATCAACTATGTTATCTCTTTAGTTAAAAATGACATAAGGAATTAGATTTTCTCATAACTCTTGGGTTTATTTCATTTGTACATGGAGTTTTCCATTTTAATATTGTCCTTGCACCTTGTCTAGTGTTTATTAAAAATTAGTTTTTATGGGATTTTGAAATTTGTATACATTTCAATTTATGAAAGTTGCTGTTTTGGAAATAAAAAATTATCTGAAAGATGAATATCCTTTTAATATATTAACTTGAATATCCTTTTAATATATTAACTTGCCACATAAGATACTTAAAGAAAATAATTTCTAGAACCACTGTTACTGATTGGCATTTGTTAGTTGAGAGACATTTATAATGAATTTTCAATTAGTCATGCAAATTAAAGCCAAATAAAACTACATTTGAAATGTATTTTAGATCCTCAAATACATTTATGAAAGGTTTAATAATTTTTGCCACAATAGACTTTACAATAGTAAACAAACTGAAAAGGGGAACAAGAGATTTAAGAGAAAATCATCAGTCCCTCAACAAATAATACACTGTTCCTATTATCATTTAAAAGTTAAATATACTAAATTTCTATAATCTGGAAAATACCTATGCCATACAATGTGCAGGTTTCAAAATCAGCAATTATAAATTGCTTACTTGTATTTTTGATTGCCAGGTGAATGAGGTTAGTCAAAGCATGCCAAAGGAAAATCTTTATGCAGTTTCTTATATAGAGCCAAATAATTTTTTTAAGTTAATATATTTTGGGTAGTAACATGTTTTTGTTATCTTTTTAAATCAAGAAGACAGCACAGTGTATTTTATGATCAGTTTTCAAGTTTATCAAGATAGTTAACAAAAATAATTTTGTAATTATAGCTAGCAGCACAGAATACTGGGTCTATAAAACAAACCCTGGGCATCACACTATAGAATTGAAGCTACCTCAGGGGGAGGGGAGGGTGTTGGAGTACAGAGGGAAGCAAAGCAGGGAGAGGGCCCAGTAGACTCTGGTGGCGGTTATTGATACTTTGGTGTTGGACATGGTATGGTAACATACATTTGAAGAGGTATAAATCTGTACCCCTAAAACATGTACAATGTTGTAAATCAACTTTACTTAGAGTACCAGGTCTATTATTAATAGTCACTTGTTCTACCAGGACAGAGCACTTGTATGCCTTCTTTATTCAGTGGAGTCCAGAAATATATGCAGAGGATACTGGTGAATATACCAGAGAACCTGGATTCATAGTAGTAAAAAAGATTGAAGAGTCTGAACCAAATGAAGATTCAACTAATGAAGCAGCAGCCAGAGAATGGGAGGTAAGAAAAAAGAAATGTGCAGATCTCATTTTTTATTTTGTATGCATTTACTCTATGGTAGTAAAAAAAATGTACAGTTCATCTTTGTACAAAAGAATTACTTTTTAAAGATTCAAAATTACAGTGCATGTATATATATATATATATATATATATATATGTTTGAATGATGCTGATTAGTAACTCTTATTTATTATTAATCATTCTGCTTTTGGTTTATAATACTAGTAAAGCAACCTATTGACAATAAAATGGAGTTTTGAGTGCTTTTAAAATAATATTAATTGCTGTTATACTAATTTTCATAAAACATTTTACATTTAATTCATTTTAATATTATAACTTACATATCAAGGTGGTACTATGTAGTCACTTAACCTCCATATCTAGGTGGTTAAGTGACTTTGATAGTCACTTAACAAATTAATGAGATTAGTCCTTCTTTCCAGGTCTATACCCAATCATTACTTTGACATGATCTTAGCAGTAATAATGCTAGGGAAATAAACTGATATGAATTTTACAAAGTAGCAAAAGTTTTATATACTCCAGTTTACTGAGCCTGCCTAAATGGCTAGATTAATACTGAACAACTTTTATAGTTCCTCATAGATGCATCTTTTAATGTTACATAGATTTTGCACCCTTATAAAATGAATAGGATGCTAACATTATTTTATTGTTGCCTGGATTAATCTCTTCTTGATGTGTTAGAAAATACAGAGCAGATGCTAAAATGTGATGACAAATGGGAGCAAATCTTATTATTCATTTGGTGTTAATGTTCATAGTTTATGTGATATGAATTTTTTGTTCATGTCCTTAACATGTATAATGATTGAAGGTATACATGATATGTCTTTTGTTTAAAATGTGAACCTGATTTTGAATGTTTCTGTGTCCATTCTGTGTAATATATACAACATCAGTTTCTACTGTAATGCCATTGTAATTAGAGAAGAGTTAACATACTGGACATTTATTTGGGCTTCTTTTAATACTTAAACCAAGATTACTTTTCATAACAGCTTTATTCACTGGGAGCAACTTGAATGCCCCTCAGCAGGAAAATGGATAAATTTTGGAATTGTCAAAAAATTCCAAATAACATAGCAATAAAAAATAAATCTACTAATATAGGCAATAGCATGGATGTCTTCAGAGATAATCTGTTTAATAAGAAATGCCAAGCTAGACATCAGAAGTTTACCCTATATAATAACCTTTCAAAAGTTCATCAGACTAATTGTTTCTGGGGATTGAGTGGGGAGTGACTGGGAGCAGGAAGGGACTTTATATAGAATATTGGACATGTTTTATATTTTATTTTGGGTATGGGTTTTGCATATGTAAAATAATCTCCATGTGTTTAAAATTAGCTTTAGGAGACTTTTAAAATAGCCCAGGTGACTAAAGATGTATACCTATACTAAGATACCAGTAGTTGAAAGTATAATGGAAGGGAGTGGAATAAAGTTTTTAAAAAGGTATTAATTAATAAGACAGGATTTAGTGACAACTTGCTAATGATGAAGTTTTCTAACTTAGGTGGCATGGTGGTTTGCAGTATTTTAAGTAAAGTAAGGAATTGAGAATTTTCTCTCCAGTGGAATTGGACCACAGTTTTGAAAATAATTGATTATAATTATTATAGTCTTCTATGTCTAAGTCACTAAATAGAGTTCACATTTCTCAGATAAAGGCAAATAAGAAAAACATACTTCTTTTTACATTGATCAAGTAATCATAATATTACAAATTATAACTCCTGGAGAAAATCAATAAATCTGAAAAAAGTAGGGAAAAAAGCATCAAAAGCAATTAGAATTTATAATTAATGCAAATTGTCCTATATAATATTTCTATAATTGTTTTCTTAATAAATAACTTTATACAGTATGCACAGAAAGCTGTGTATTTAATGTATATGACTTGATGAGTTTGGAGACAACTATTCATCTGTGCAACCACCACAATGTATACTATAAACATGGCCATCATTTCCAAGTTTCCTCCCACCTTCATCATTATTATTATTCTTATTACTTTGCATAAGATCTGCCCTCTAAACAATTTTTCAAGTAACAATACAGTATCATTATAGACATTGTGCTATATAGTAATGCTCTAATTCTCCATCATTCACATATTTTCTCTTAGCATTTGGCTCCATGAACCATGCCCAGTATGGTCTGTTTTGAATATTAATAATGTTAAGTTTGGATGTCACCTACTTCAGGAAAGTTTCTAACTGATGCTTTGCTTTCCCTGTTTTTATTCCCCCTCACTTATAGCCAAAAGCTAAGGAGTGTAAAATTTCCATTAATGATTCAAGATGCTATTTGGAATTTCAAAATGCAATTTTAAATCACTTTAAATGAGAAGAGACTAGAGGGGTGAATACTCATTATTTCATGATTTAAAATATTAAAATTACTTCTAAAACATTACTTTAAGTATTGAGTACAGTAGATTGTGTACTATTACTTCTAGTGGACTACTCCCAATTCTTAGAGAAAGAGTGCAACATATTATTAATTTGCATATCTGAATTATTGAACATATTATGTTCAACATTTTTAACTGATTGTTTTTAAAAATGCTTTACTTGTTAGTTTGTCATTTTACTATAATGATAAATTGTTATCTGTCTCAAATTCTGGGATGGCTTAAGCAAATTAATATGACTGAGCATTATGTTTCCTAGACACTGAATAAAGAAAGGGTAAGCAGGAGATTTAGTAGGCTGTTTTATGAATGTTTTCTGTTTTGTTTATCAGTAAGGAAGCATTTGGCTCCATGAAATAGAAAACCATAAGCAAAATAGTTTAAACCAGTTGTTTCTCAAAACACGGCCCCCCTCCCATTTAGGCACATTTAGGAATTTTTTTAAATGCATATTCTCATGCCCCATCCAGTCTGCTTGATCAGAAACTGGTTTTGGAGTCCAGTGTTCTGTGTTTTCACTAATTCCAAGTGATGCTGATGTGACTGCTGGTTTGATTTGAGAGCCACTGGTTTAGATCTGCTTAGAACCAAGCTATGTTATGAAGAAAGTGTGGGCATGGATGTTAAGTAAGCAACCAACAAAACAGGCTAAGCTGTCCTATGCTTGGGAGGGTGTTTGTGTGTGTCTGTTTAAAATCTCATTTAAACCAGATTTTGGCATACATTTATTATGTTTAATTTAGAAAATTTTATTGGAAATGATAGGCTTTCTAAATAATAATCTCAACACCACCAAATTGTGTAATGTTGGTCTGTGTAGAGGGGGTGCAGTCATTGAGGGGGGACGAAGGCCTGCGTGACCACAGTGCATTATATGACAATGGGGCTCAGAGTGTAGGAAGGCCAGAATGGAGATGGGTGATAGTGTGCTTATGAGGGACTGTGGGGAGGAGATCTTAGGGTAAGTGTGGTGGGGATAATGGGGAAATGGGGGGACGACTGGTATATGTGAGAGGATGTTCACTGTGGGGTGTACTGTGTCCTCTGTGCACAGTGGCGGAAGGAGATGTGGGGATGTTGACAGGGTATAGTGTTGTGTGTCCCAAAAGGTGGTATGTGTGTGAAGAGGCATTGTGTGTTCACACAGGGTAAGTGGGGAGGAGCAGGTTTACTTTAAAATGGAGGAAATACTCAGTTGTACTCCTGTGGCATTGATATACTTGTGAAACTGAGCATAATTATAGTTTATAAACATAACACAGAAATACAATTGTACAATTGAAAAATAATTCAGATCGCTTTGATATTTGTGTAAGACTTATTTGTGGTAGATTAGCTTCATTTTTACATAATATTTCTATAAAGTTTGAGGGATAAAGGGTCCTGGAACATCTTTTTGCTTAAAAACTGCTGATATAAAGGTGATATTTTATAGAAACCTTATATGTAAATAAAAAACCAGAATTTTATAATTATAAGCAAATAATGAAATGTAAATTGAAATCATTTGTGTACTTTGGAAGGGACTCTGGAATCTATTACCTTTTTTTATGACTGAATTATTTTTAGTATAGTTCTTCTGTTTGGAAATACATGCTCTGTGTCTTTAAACTTTGGAGCCCTTTCTTAGCACATTTGGCTACAGTGCAACCAAACTTAAACATGGGAAGCCCTCTCTTCCCTCCCCAGCTTTCCAGTCTCCATTCAGGACAGTCTTTGCAGTGGATACTACTTAGTGATTAGCTCTCTGCCTTGTCAATCAAATATTTGTCTCTAGCAAACTATTTTGTCACTGTAGTAAGGCTCTTGTGCTGAAAATTTATCTTTGACAGAGGAAGAATGATTTTTCAAACAGTTCTTACGAGATTTGATGTAACTTAATTTGCCCTGGAAAGGAAATGTCTCGTCTCTGGTATGGGAAAAAAGGGAGAAGACATCAACCAATTAATCATAAATATACTCTGGTAAATCTTAGTTAATAATTTCAGTTTCTAGATTTATTAGTGTTTTATGGTAACATGCAAAATTATACAATTTTTGAAAGTTTAAGAATATTAATAGAATGCAAAAATGTATGATTGCCGAAAAGTACCTTTATTTTTGCTAGTGCTAAATGAATAAGAGATTGCAATTGTGTTTTGTAAAATTGTTTTGGCTTTCCTATTCTACATCAACAGGAAGTTGCCAAATCTTTATTTATAAATTACTTTTTGTGGGAAAATATTTAGTGTTTTGTTCTTGCTTGAAATGAGTAGACCAGGGTGAATTAACTTTAATTTTTATTGACTAGATCCCAAACTAGATACATTTATATAGTATTGTGTATTTGAGACTTATTATTTTAGCAATCCCAGAAAAGACTTTTAAAGCTATCCAAAAAGTTTTCAAGTGGTGCTGTATAATACAAAACGTATTAAATATTACAAGAAAGGAAAATCTCAGTCAAATTATTTTAAGAATCCTCATTATTTTTCAGTGTAAATATGTGAAAATGTATTGCCAGTTCTTTCTGTGGTAATTCAGGACTATATCTTAGGAATATTAATTTAGTTTTTACTATAATTGTAGGTGACTTAAGTAAAATAATTAGCTACATATAGCCAGGTGTGACTCTGAAAGCAGGTTGCTACTCTTAAATGTTAAGCCTGTAAAAGTATCAAAAAGACCTCATTTGGTGTTATTTTTAATTGACTTGAGAGTGCTTTGCTGTGTCTTTTAATTTTAAGTTGAACAATTTCAAGTTTCTGTTTCTGTGCTATATCTGCATATAGAGATTTAGCTATCTGAAATGACTGGATTGTTTTAATTGAGATCAGATTTATCAGAATGCCAATTTACACAGCTTTTTTTTTTAAACTGAGCATAGTGAAACTGTTCATGTATTTTTGATTTACAATTTGAATAAATGTTTATCATTAGTTTGTTAATAATTTAATATAGTTTAATTTATTACAAATACAGGCAAAATAAATTGTGGATGTTTTGAACTTTATAGGTCATTAAAATGTTTTTGATACCCTTTTTATGCTCTCTAATTCCTGTTGAACCTTACAGGAAGCTATTCTGTGATTTTGTTAGTTACTAAGGCACGCTTCACACTGGTCTTTAGCTTTGCCAGTACATAGAGTTTGTATATATTATTTCAGTTAACCTTCATGGTAACCTTGCAAAGTCAGTAATATTACTTTCCATTTTAATGATGAAGAAACAGGTTGTAGCTGATCTAAGCTATCATGGATCACATGGATAGCTTGATTCTAGCACATTCTTTATACCTCCACCATGCCTTTGAGAGTTTTCTAGAATAGGACAATATAGTATGTGTTTTGATGTAAACTCAGGTCCCAAATTTCTAGTTGTTTTCCTTGCTTTAGAGTACATGTCTTAGGAACTGTAGGACAGGAGAGAGACTTAAAGATTAAAAGAAGCGCTATTCTTTAAGTTATTTTATAGGTTGGGAGTCTAAAGATTTTACCTGAAGAGGGTTTTTTTTTTCTTTAAACTGAAAATAGAAAAGGATTCTTCTAGAAGCATAACATATATTTAAAAACAAATAAAATTTCTTATTTTGGGGGTATTTTGGCAGGTTTTGACAGCTCTTCATATCTTTAACTCAACTGATTAATAGAATGCTATCGATAGAACTAAGTGATAAACTGTCTTACAGCTAATACTATTAATAAGTAGTGTTATGAACTGGGACAAATTTCTAAGTGCTTATTTTTTGCAGCATTATATTTGATTTTACAGTAATCTTATGTGTTAATAGATTATTTTCATTTGATAAATTAGCTAATTTGTGACATAAAGACATTAATAGCCAACATTAGCGATGTTCTAAACAAAATTATATGGAATGAAGTTAAACCATTGCCAGTTTCAGTGAGAGTCATACTGATCGAGCATGCTTCACTTTCCTTTTCCTTTATTTTTTAAAAGACTTTTAGAGTTTATTCTGACAAATAACTTTGATCTCTAATTGTTCCTTTACTTGAAGCTATTTATATATTTGATACACTTATGTACTATATATCCTACCTTATTAGTGTCTGTCAAGAAATTATAATTTCCTTGAAAGCTATAAGCTTACTTTTAATAAGATTTAGGCTTAATCAGGGCCTCCCTGGTGGTGCAAGGGGTTAAGATGCAACCTGTGAAGCTGTCCACAGCCTCTGCAGCATGAGTTTGATCCCCCGGCCTGCCAGGGAGCAACCCACATGGCGCAGCAGACCTCTCCTTTCTCGCCTGCTGCTCCCCTCAGCAGTGTAGTTTGGTCAATCTGCCTGTTCTGTTCCCTACTCTGTCTCTGATGAATCCGCTCACCCTCCTACAGCTCTTGTATAAATAAATAATCTTAAAAAAAAAAATAGGCTTAATCAGATTAAAGTCACAAATGACTTAAATACCAACATTGTTTTATTATCTTGATCAATACTTCACTAATTCATTCGTCATTTTTTTCTATTTAGATTTTCATATCTGAGAAACATTTTTTTTTATTTGTGTCTTTCAAGATTGAAAACATAAAAGTAAAACTAATGAATTATTTACATTTCTGCAAGAGTTAACTCACAGGTAGAATTTTAAGAAGAGCTAATTTCAACATAAAAATCTTCCTAAAGACATCTCTTCATGATAATTATAATAGCACTGTATTACTATAAATAGTTAGCATGAGGTATTTTAGTTAATCTTCAACCTGTGAAATATTGTTACTATCATCTCCATTTTACAAATGAAACAAGCATATAACAGTCATGCTACAACCAGAAAGGTCAGAACTGTGGTTTGAATCCAAGCATACTGACTAGCCTATACCTTAAAATTCTTTGCTGTACACACAAAAATCTTTGGAATACAACTGGGAAAAGTAATTAACATTTATTTTGTATATTCAGTATGTCAATACCGATTACGTATATATACACATATATATATACATATTATACGTGTTGCTATTTATTATTCACAAAGTAAATAATATTTATTTCCTCTTAAAAGACCAGAAAGGAGTTATTAAATGTGGTTGTTCAAGTTAAAATACTAATAAAAAGCAGAATAGTATACGTCAGTGGTATAAACCCAAAGCTAATTTTCTGCTATACTATGTTGCCTACTATGTACATATTCACAGTAAATTTATTAACTAGTATTTTCTACATGCTTTATATATGTAAAATGTCACCTGCTTTCTAGTCACAACATGGTTGAAAAGAGGACACAGAGACAAATATTCAGTGTAGAAATGTTTATTTGACTTAGTAGTTGAAAGCATGTTGATTACAAATGCAAGGTTATAAGGCACAATAATGAAATGAATGTGATCTCATTACCCTACCTAAGAACAAGAATATTACCAATACAGTTTTATCTTCCACCTCTCTAAATTGTGTATCACTTCCCTGCTTTTTTGATAACAAATAGATTTTATTTTTTGAGCAATTTTATGCTGACATAAAAAATTAATGGAAAGTAACAGAATTTTCTATCTACTTCTTTTCCTCAGAAGCATAGTACTCTTAGGCTTCACATCTTATTAGTGTGGTACATTTGTCACAATTTATGAATTAGTATTTGTATATTATTATCACCCAAAATCCATATTCTATATTCTTTGTGTTGTACTTCCTCTGGAATGACATCTTTTACCTTTTTAGAGTTATATAGTATAGTTTCATTGCCATAAAATTTCTCTGTGTTCCATTTATTCAGCCTTCCATCTAAATACCCATTGACTACTGATCTTCCTGTTGTGTGACTTCTCTGAAATACCATATAGTTGGAAAGATAGAACTAGTAGCTTTTCAGATTGACTCCTTTCACTTACTAAGATGCATTTAAGGTTCTTCTTTTCATGACTTGGCTGTTCATTTCTTCTTAGTCTGACTTTTAGTATTTGATTGTCTGGATGTACCACAATTTATTTGTTACCTATTAAGGACAGCTCGGTTACTTCTAACAGGAATGAATGAGAGAGTTCCTGTTGCTCCATATCCTCCCCAGAGCGTTGTTAGTATTTTTAGTCTTATCCATTCCTAATAGGTATGTAGTGGTATTCCATTATTGTTTTAATTTGTGTTTCCCCAATGACATATAATACTGAATGTCTTTTCATAGTCTTAGTTTCCATGTGTATATCTTCTTTGGTGAGGTGTTTATTCAAATCTCTAGCCCATGTTTTAATTGGGTTTGTTTCATTATTGTTGAATTTTATGATTTCTTCATGTATTTTGGGTATCATATTTATCATATGTATATATTTTGCAAAGTTTTCTCCAAGTCTGTTTTTTTTTATTCTTTTAACAGTGACTGCCATGAGGAAGTATTTGATTATAATGAAATCCTCTGTATATTTCTTTCATGAAACTTGCATTTGATGTTCTAGCTAAAAATGCATCTTCAAACCCAAGTTTTATCTGCATTTTCTAGTTTTATAGTTCTGCATATTATATTTGGGTCTATGATCTTTTTGAGCTAAGTTTTGTAAAAGGTGTAAAGTCATTGTGTAGATTAACTTTTTTTTTTTTTTGCAAGAGAATGTATAGTTATTGCAGCACCTTTTCCTGAAAGACACCCATTCTCCATTGTATTGTCTTCTTGTCAAATATCCCTTAGCGCTATGTTTTTGAATCTAGTTCTGGGTGCTTTATTATGTTCCGTTAATCTGTTTGTTCTTTTACCAGCACAACTGTCTTAATCACCTTAGGTTTTTTTTTTTTAAGATTTATTTATTTATTTATACAAGAACTGGGGTACGGGCTAGATGTGCAGGAGGGTGTGAGGATTCACCAGAGATAGAGCAGAGAACAGAACAGGCAGACTGATGAAATACACTGCTGAGGGTGGCAGCAGGCTCGACATGAGAGGTCTGCCACGCCATGTGGGACCCTCGCTGGCTGGCCAGGATCAAACTGGTGCTGCAGAGGCTGCGGACAGCTTCACAGCACTGCGCTCAACTGCCTGTGCCACCAGGGGAGGCCCTAATCACCTTAGCTTTATACTAATTCTTGAAGTTGAATAGTGTCAATCTTTCAGTTTTATTCTTTTCCTTCATTTCTTTTGATTCTTGAAATAACCAGATTGCGTGAATATACAAAGTAAACTTAGAGAATTTTGTTTAGAATTGTGTTGGGACTTTAAACCAAGTTGGGAAGAACTTAACTATATCTTAACAATATTGAATCTTCCTATCTCTGTATATAGAATATTTTCCAGTTTATTTAAATCTTTCATTTTTTTCATCAGGATTTTGTGCTTTTCTTCATAAAGAAGTTATGTATGTTCTATTAGATTTATACTTAAATTATTTCATTTTTGGTGCTAATATCAATGGTATTTTTAATTTCAAATTCTAATTTTTTATTTTTGATATATAAGAAAACAGTTCACTTTCATATATTAACCTTGTATCCTGCAAATCTGCTTGATTGCTTTCTAAATCCAATAATTTTGAGTTGATTCTTTGGAATTGTCAATAGAAAATCTCATCTGCTAAAAAAAAGTTTAATTTCACCCTTTTCAATATGTATTACCATTTTTCTTAGATGCTGCATTAGGTATGACAGTACAGTGTTGAATAGGCTTGGTGAGTGGGGGTATCTTTGCCCTACTTCCTATCTTAGTGCAAAATTACTTCATTTCTCACCATAGTATGATGTTAACTGTAGGATGTTCTTTTTGGAGGTGTTCTATATCATACTGAAGGAGTTCCAGTCTGTTCTTAGGTTGCTGAGAATTTTTATTGTAAATGAGCAAAGAGAAAGTAGTGCTTTCTTATATATTCATATAATCAGTGATTTTTCTTTTGCCTGTTACGTATCAGTTGTATTACATCCAGCGTTAAAGTACCTCACTAATGTCTTACATATCTGGAATAAATTCTACTTAGTCATTGTGTGCAGTTCTGTTTATACATTGTTGAGTTTAGCTTGCTGATAATTTGTTGAGCCTTTTTACATGTATGTTCGTGAGAGATAATGGGTTTGTAGTTTTTCCTTCTTAAGTCTTCATTTGTTTTTTTATTAGAATCATTACACTGGCCTCATATAGCAAGTAGAGTAGTATTTCCTCTGCTTCTGTTTTCTGAAAAAGATTATAAAAGAATTAGTATCATTTCCTCCTTAAATGTTTGATAGAATATACCAGTGAATCCATCTGGATTAGAGCTAGAGTTCATAACTATTTTATATGTTGTTGTAAGTACAGTCAGCTACCATTTTGTATTATTGCTTTATAAGTCAACACAATAATCATGGTGAAAATGGAAATCTGTCCAATTTTTCCTTTTTTCTATTCTGTCTTTCATAGCTTTCAACAAGTTTGCATAGGTTTTTGTAGGGTTATGTTGATGTTTACTGGTAGCTAATTCATTTCAGTTGTCTAGAAGTAGGCCTGGTATTTGTTTTGAAGCTCATTAATTCAATTTCTTTAGTAGTTATAGACCTAGTCAGATTCTCTGTTTCTTTTGTGAATTTTTGATGGTTTGTCTCTTTCAAGGTATTGGCCCATTTCATTATGGATCTGTAGGTGTAGAGTTCTTTATAATATTCCTTTATTATCCTTTTAATTTTGATAAGCTCAGTAGTGATGGTCCCTCTTCACTTCTGATATAATTTATTTGTGTCTTCTTTTATTTTAATTAACCTGGGTAAGGTTTATCAGATTTATTGATCTTTTCAAAGACCTCATTTTTTGTTGATTTTTCTCCATTGATTTTCTGCTTTCAATTTCATTAATTTTCACTCTATTTTAATTTCTTCTGCTTATTTCAAATTTAATTTGCTCTTTTTTCCAGTTAACTTATTTTTAGAACTTTCTTCTCTTATTCATGCTTTCAATTCTGTAAATTTCTCTCTAATCCCTTTTATTCAACCCCAAATTTTGATTAATTTTATCCTTACTTAGTTCAAAATATTTTAAACTTTACCTAGGACTTTTTTGACGAGGAATTAATTAGAAGTGTGTTGCTTGTAAGTATTTTTTCCCCACTTTCTCTGTTACTAATTTCTAGTTTAATTCTGTGGTGGCCTAAGGACATGATTTTTATGATTCCTATTTGTTAATTATGTGTCTTATGCAGAATGTAGTCTAATTTAGTGAATATTCCTTGTGAGCTGAGAAGAATGTGTATTCTTCTTTCGTTAAATGACATAGATAATACATGTCGTTAGATCCAACTAATTGAGCCTACAGTTCAATTGAGCTATGTCTTTCTGATTTTCTTTCTGCTGGATTTATGAATACTGATAAAGGAGTTTTGCAATTTCCAACTACAGTAGTAAATTTATATATTTAAGATTATGTAATGAGTATTATTTTCCCCTGATAGGCTATGAAAGCAAGATTATTCCTTTTTATGAGATTCAGTTATTAGTTTCAGGAAGCTAATTCAATGCATACATGTTAAAATTAAATTGTTTTGAGTCATTAACAAGTTCTTATTTGACTAAAGGAACAGTGAATATATCTGTTTTCTCATGAAAACCTATAAGAGTCATCTACAAATATACTTAATTGGAAGTAATTTTGTAATAGATGTATTCAAATCAAAATATCAGTAATATGTTATGTTTTGAATTTATTTTGGATTTTACTCTTTTTTCTCTTTCAATTATATTTTCCAGTTATCTTTTCCAGTTATAGAGATGTTATCACTTTCTATTTGCACCTTTTTTTAGCTTCACTTATAGTTTCATGAAGTATTACTTTGAAAGCAGTGGCTTTAATTTAAGGCAAAATGAACCAAAGTTCAATGTAATCTAGGTTTTATTTTGTGATAAAGACTTCGTTGTAGCTGATGAAATGTACAACAGAAGACTGTGTGACTTTGAGGATGGTGTTCTATCCCTTTTTTTTAAACAGCTCAAACTTCCATTTCTTCTTTGTTTACTATATTTTTGGACAAATAAATATAAATAGCAATATTAGGTAATTTTTTCCCTGTTCCATTCTTTTATTAAAAAATGAAAGTAAGCAAAGGATTAAGTAAGGAATAAAAACGGTACCATTTTTATTCATAGATATTTACCAGCCTTTTGTTAGTCTGCAGAGTAGCTGAGGGAGGGAAAGAAGATTTTGATTTGTTTGCAGGGTGTTCTCAGGGAGAAACCTTGGTACATCCTAGAAGGAGGACTGTTAGACTAAAGTATTGGTCTTTATGTCTGGGAAAAGAACTATTCATGGAATTGACAGCAAGTATAAGTTTTCTTGATTTTCTCCTTTTTTGTTCTGTTCTAGTTGTTAGTCCTTTTTAATAGAAATGAATGAATTAATACTTCCTTTACCTTTGTAATTATGTGAAAGTAAGTGCTGAGGAATACATTTTCTCTGTGTGAGGGTCCTTTGTCAAAGACTGAACATTAGAGAGTAGTACTTAATTCTGTAGAGGGTAGTTTATAATACTTAAATTTGTACAGATGGGATTGATTAGTATAACAAACTACTTTACTCCTGAAAAATGACTTTTTAGCCAGACAGTGAATACATTTTAATTGGAAGACTGCAGTTTCTTTAACTGTATACCCTTAGTAACTGGGAGAAAGTTTTGTTGCAGAGTGTCCACTTTATACTTAGGTTTAATCTTTAGGTAGTATAATACATTCTGCAAATGGAGTATCTTTTGCCAGGGTGATGAAAATTAATTTAAGAATAGTTCCAGTTTCATCATACATACTAGGAGTCTTTATTTGAGAAGAGGAAGTCATTTCTGACAGATTCTTTGATAGTTTTGTGCATCTTTTCTCAATGCTACATTAGTAAATATTTACAGTTAAAGAAGTAATGAGTTTATAAATACCATAAAAAAATGGTATTTTTTTAAGTCAATTAATGAGGAAAATTAGATTATTGTGTCTTAGATGTTACAAGCTTACCCATAGGACAATAGTTCGTGGCTTCCACACTAATAAAACCTTTTAGTCCTTATGGTAATTGATGAAAAATAATCAAGTAAAAGTAATGTTAATAGCAGTTAATTTACTGTATGCTGAGCACTATACTCAATCCTTTATATGTATGTCATTTCCTCATTAATTTACATAAAACAACCCTATTTGATATGAACTCCTACTTGCATTGTCTTGCAAAACAAAATAGATAAAGGAGGGACTAAACTCAGGTCCCTACTTTGGGTTTTTTTTTTTTTGCCATTGGAGTCAGCTATCAGATTGAAAGTATTGCTGCTTTGCAAAAGTCAGTATAATGATAATGACCTGAATGAAAATCTGTTCATTTTCTTCCCCTTTTATTTCTCTCTTATATTTTCATGTCTTTCTTACCTTTGAGCAGGTTTACATAGCTTCTGATAGACTTATTTTGATGTTTACTGATGGCCAATTCATTTCAGTTCACTAGACAAGAGTCTATAAAACCTAGCAGTTTAAGCTCTTCATGATCCAAGTGCCTTATATGTTTTTTGTGGCCAGCCCCTCTACACAGAACTGATCACAGAGGCATTTATCAAAGCTCAAGCAAATCAGCACATATTTATGGTTCATTATATTATGGCACCTATTTAGAGAATTATGTCATGATTTGAAAAAGCTGTTGTGTCAACCTAAGAAAACTTGTCTGTTTTTGTGGGTTTTTTGTGATAATGTTCTTCTGTCATATATGGCTTTGAAATTCAGAGTCTGGGATGGGCAATTATGGAAGATACAGAATATCCCTTAGTAAGTTAATGAAGTGTTAGTGATAAATAACTGCTATTTCCAACCACAAAGAAGTATTATAGAGGAGAGGCAAAAACTGAATAACATCAAGTGTTAGTGATAAATAACTGCTATTTCCAACCACAAAGAAGTATTATAGAGGAGAGGCAAAAACTGAAGAAACAAAAATTTACTTTAAAAGGGGCCTCTCCAGTGGCGCAGCGGTTGAGCGCTGGGTTGCGAAGCTGCCCGCAGCCTCTGCAGTGTCTGTTCTATCCCCGGCCACCGGGGGAGGATCCCATATGGCGCGCAGACCTCTCCTGCTGCCCGCTGCTCCCCTCAGCAGTGTACTTTGTCAGTCTGCCTGCTCTGCTCTCCCCTCTGGCTCTGGTGAATTCTCTCACCCTCCTGTACTTCTGACTGTACCCAGTGCTTGTATAAATAAATAAATAAATCTTTAAAAAAATTATTTTAAAAGACTGAAATAGACATGTCTGAGAAGGTGCTGTTGATTATGTATGCTTTTGAAAATCTGAATTTGTACTTTCTAGAACTATTTTTTCTTTGTCTTGGATCATATCTTTTTCTTACTGTTTGTTCTCTGATGCAGATCATGTAGTGTGAGTGTGTTTTTGTCTGGATGAAATTCTTCCTACATTGCCATTAGGCTATATTTGTGCAAAATTGATTTAGAGAGGAGAGCAATGAAACCATTGTTTTCTTTGTAAACTACAAGGCATTTAGATTTTAGATGTTATCTTTGACTTTAGTAAAAATGTTTGATAGAGTGTTTTCTCTATAAACAACTATAATTCTATTTACTGAATTAAATTCTATGTGAAACAATCCAGTCTCACACTGTTAGTTGGATGTAGTGGTTACTCTCTCATGTGTATTTCGTTCTAGTTGTATGTAAAAATCTCTTGAATTTTCAGCATGAAGTGGAGAAATCCTAATTACAGTTCTCTTTCCCCATTTAAATTTCTCCAGTTTTGTTTTGTTTTATTTGGGCTATTTTTCTCAACTGTCAGTGGAATTATTGTCTTCCTGTCTCCGTATTCAGGTAGTGTCAGTGGCTGAGTATCACCGCAGGATCGATGCTTTAAATACTGAAGAACTGCGCACACTCTGCAGACGCCTCCAGGTGCCCCCTTCAGTAGTTTAAATCCCTCTGGAGATTGAATACTCCCTGTTTTTAGTGTCTTTTGTCAGGACAAATCTCTGTTTTAAAGGATTTGTTTTGACTGCAGCACTAAAACAACCTATCAGAAAATTCCTTTTTGTGTTAAAGAGTACAGTATTGCCTTGAAGAGTTGTAGGATTATCTTTTCTGTCATCTTTGCATTTGAGAAATATTCAGAGGAATTCTCTGTCACTTTGGAACTGTTCTCAGTACTGTGTGTTTTTTAGAGCTATGAGTTTTCATTCAATATTAAACACTGGAAGAATGTCTTTGGGTTTTGAGATTGAATCTTTACTAAACAACCTGAAAGATGTGGTACTATAAGAAAATTTTTTTAAATTTTAATGGATGGCAAGGGTAAATATTTTCTCTTCCTTAAGGCAATTTCAGTTGTATAAGCTCTATATCATATATCTTACTGAGGTGAATTGGTTTTGTTCTTGAGGTATTCCTGGTTGGCATTAGAAATGTTGGAGTAGTATAGACTAGGTACCAAAGCTTGGTAAATTATTTACAAGTTCATGAAATAATCTTTGTGATGTTTTTAGAATCAAGAAACTGATACAGTTGAACTCATTTTTTAGTTCTGTGTATTGTGTGTTTTCCTCTTCTTGATACAATATGCTTTATTGCTTTTCTAGAACTACTGAATTTTTTTCTTTTCTTTTAATGCTTCTCATGCTGCCTTGGATTTTTTTTTTTTTTTTTAGCCTTTCACATTATCAAAATAAGGGTAAAAGGTGAAGATGATGTGAAAGAATTAATATAGGTTAGCTTCTCACCAAAGAACAATACAGTTCTAAGAACATGTATTGATTGAAAATATATGCTGTTTAGTTTTGGTAAGAAATCTATTAAAGGAACAATATAATTCATCAAGATTTCATGCCTATATGGAGTCACAGTTGCCAAGCATTGCTGCATTTTAGTTATCTGCTCCAATAGAATTCTGTTTTTCAATTTAAAAGTTTCTTCAATTTTGGTCATATTTCATAACATTTTTTGAAGGTATTTGTTTTATATTAAAATGAAATTGATATAAAAAAGTAAGTACCAACAGAATAGACTTTAAGTTTGTTGAGTTAACATTTTTATCATTGCAAGATTATCAGTGGGATAATTTTCATCAAGCAAAAGCATGTACTCTTTTTAATGCATCCAATTGATCTAATTAAAAAATAGATTTGTGAACAAATTAACTTTGAAATGTATTTGGTCCAACAAGATAAAAAAAAAATCACTGTTTAAAAAGTAAAGATAATGGAGGTATTTTTTAAAATAATGGTGACTTTTTCAGTGAAGCAAGTAAATACACATACACTCCAGAGAAAAGTTATGTTTTCTATTATAGTATTTTTTAAAACTAAAATTTTGGCAACTAAGAAGTGTGCCAAATTTTATGTTGACCATGAAAAAAAATAATCCTACATATTTTATATAGCAAAAATAAAAAGTAAGCTAGATGGCTCACTTTTGCTCTTCAATGGCAAAATTTGTTTGCATGCAGCTGTCTTCTGTCACACAGAAAGATGAGGATTTATCATTCATTACCATACCTTTCTCATGTAGTGTATGAGAAAAATGTTCACTTATTATTAAAAAATAATTCTCTACATTGGATATGCCATTGTTATAAATAGAACATCTATTGCCTTATAGAATCCTAAAGTAAAGCTTTAGTCACCTTTTCTTTGCTATGAAATTTGATTTCTTTCAAGAGGCTAAAATTTCTGAAAGTATATTACAGTTTTATATTAATATACTGCTGCTTTTTATTTCTTTAGATTACTACAAGGGAAGATTTAAATTCAAAGCAGGTTGCTCCAGTGAAAGCAGACCTGGAGTCTGAATCTTTTCGACCAAACCTAAGTGACCCCAGTGAACTTTTACAGCCAGATCAAATTGAAAAGGTATCTCCTACCTACATATGTATGTTTCTGAGTTTGTTCCCATTAAAATGAAACAGCCTCTTTTCAGTTGTTTTCAAAACTGAACAGGTTATTATTGTTCTCTTCCTCTTCCATGAGGAAAAAGTAAACAAAGTATAGCAGTGTAATAGAAAATGATAACAGATTTGGATAAAGCAGATATTAAAATAAGTAGTAGTAACAACTTATATGATTTACTATAATGGACATTGTTTAGTTTCTTACTGTGTGTTAATTTCTTGTTTTATGTGGACTATCTTGTAATTTTACAACATTGTAGGAGTTGGATACTCTTGTGTATTTTTTATAAGTGAGGAAACATGGATATAGACACTGTAACTTTTGCAAAGTTACACAACTATAAAATACTGAACCTTGATTTCTAATATTCTGATTCTAGAGCCCATTATTTGAGCAGTGTATTAATAATCAAACTAATAGTCTGTCCATCATTTTTGGTAATTTGATACAGAGGGCATAAATAATATGTAATCCAGATTTCTTGTTTCTGTTTGGCATATCTTGTTTGGCATCATTCTTTTCCCAGTGGGGAATATTTCTTGCTTAGACTGTAATTATTCTTGAAGCATTTCAGTGTCTTTGAGAAAAATAATTTCTTCTGTTATTTTTGTAGCCTACATATTATAAAGAACCATTAAATTTCAACTGGCTTTAGTATCCAACAAATAAGACAATGAACTATCAAGTAAATGTTAACATTTCATTTTTCAAAGCTTACCAAGCATCTTCCACCACGAACAATCGGCTATCCATGGACTCTTGTTTATGGTACTGGGAAACATGGCACAAGCTTGAAGACCCTTTATCGAACAATGACAGGTTTAGACACCCCAGTGCTGATGGTGATTAAAGACAGTGATGGGCAGGTATGGAAAACTAACTGCATAGACACTGTACCCTTTAAGAGATTATGCTAACAGTAACTTTTAGCATATTATTTTGAAAAATATTTTCATTGCTACATTTTAATTAAGTTAACTGATAACCATTGAGTGCTATTAATATACAAGCAGTGCTGAGTATTACGGAGGATAGATATGAACATGACTAATAAATTAGTTCCTGCCTTCAGAGGGATAATGATATGGTAGAAAGGAATATGGGTATCTTTAATGCCAACCAAAATATGGCAAGTATAGTAAGAGCCTAGAAAAAACAAAGGGTTATTTAGAGTAAGTATTTTTCTTATCTAGGAGATATAAAGGAAATTCAAAGAAAGTGTGGAAATGAACTGAGTCTTAAAGCATGGATAAGGTTTTGAAAACTAATTGTGTGAGGATATACCAAGAACAAAATCACAGATAAATAAGAGAAACATTGATTTCTTCCTGACATAGCAAGCTCAGATCAGTGACCAGCACTGAAGAATAATGAGAGAACGTAATACCAATATTAAAGAACAAAACAACATGCTACTACTAGTAGTGTGCTTATTGTGTGCCAGGCACTTGATAATCACTTCATATATATTGTATTATTCAAAAATCTGTGAGATTGATATTTTTATCATCCTTGTTTTAAAGACAAGTTATCTGTGACTTAGAGAGTTTAATCAGTTGGCCCAAGGTTATATACCCAATGAAAGGTATTTACAACAATGTAAATGAATCAAGTAATGCTACATGGCACAGCATAGATAAGTGTCACAAATATATTAAGTTCACAATCAGACACTAAAAAGTAACTTCTTTGTGGTTCCATTTATAGAAATTTTATAAATGGCCAAACCAATGTGGTATTATTAGATCATAATAATACCAATTTGTGGTATTATTAGAAAGTCCCAGTGGACTTTGGGAAGGGAGCAGAGTTAGTGCAAAGGAAGTACAAGGAAAGTTTCTGGAGTATTGGGAATATTCTGTGCCTTCTGAATGAAGAGTAAGTGGAACTTTGTGATAATTCCAAATTTGCTGTATATTTATATTTTATGGATTTTATACATACATATAATACATTTAATGAGGTTTCAGTAAAACTGTTTTTTTAAAATTAGGACTGTAAAAATAATAACAGGAGAGATAGCGACTGTAGAAATCTGTCAGACTTCTACAATCCTGTTTTAGAATATGGAAACTGAGGTCCAAAACATTGAAATAACTTATTCAGATCACTTAGTGATTCAGTTTCTTATTAGGACTTATACTGTGAAAGATCATGATCTTACATGTCTACACAATTCAGAATCAAGGCCTGGCCTCAAGAGGAGTTTACCATCTAATTAGAAAATAAATAACATACTTTTTTTTTTTTTTAAGATTTATTTATTTATTTATACAAGCGCTGGGTACAGTCAGAAGCGCAGGAGGGTGAGAGGACTCACCAGAGCCAGAGCAGGGAGCAGGACAGGCAGATGTACTGCAACACACTGCTGAGGGGAGCAGAGGGCATGGCAGGAGAGGTCTGCGCGCCACGTGGGACCCTTGCTGGCTGCCTGGGATCAAACCAGTGCTGAGGAGGCCGCGAGCAGCTTCGCAGGCCAGCGCTCTACTACTGCCCCACCAGGGGAGGCCCTAGCATACCTTTTAAATAGTGGAATTTTTGCAAATACTGAAGGGGTTTTATTTCTGTAAGTGCTACAGTCCCATATCAACATGTTTTCTTAGACATACATTGTGCATGTGTAAGTTCTTCTGAAATATATGAACCACTTTAAGATTGTCTGTTTAATTGTTAAAGTAAACATCTTTTTAGATTTCAAAACTTAGGGAAAAAATCTGATTTTTCCTCACTGAAAAGACGATAATGTTTTGACAGTGATGTGAATTATGTAGCAAGTAATCATGTTTCCATACAAGTATAAAACTACCAGATTTCTGTTTTTGCATTTCTTTTAAACAGATGTAGTGGGCTAATTAATACTTAATGAAACACATTATTTATGTCATTAAATATTCTTTTTTTTTTAAATCTTAGGTTTTTGGTGCATTAGCATCTGAACCATTTAAAGTGAGTGATGGCTTTTATGGTACTGGAGAGACTTTTGTTTTCACATTTTCTCCAGAGTTTGAGGTAAGAACAGTTACTCCAGTGTTCACTTTCCAATGAGTAGGGATAGTGGAAAGAACATCCACTTTGGAGCCATGCACACTTGCACATTCTTCTGTTCGTTGTGTTTTGCTGAGAACTTAGCTCTTCTTTGACTATTTGAGCTTTAATTTTCTTGTAGATAGAACAGGGATAATGAGTTTAAAATCTAATAGGGTTGTTTGAAAATTAACTGAGAATTATATATGTACAAAACTTGCTTTGGTGCCAGATGCACATCAGGGGCTTACTGTTACCATTGTGTTTATGAATTGTCATTTTGAAGTTCCTAGAAACTTTTTATGACTAAATATGTTTAATGATGTAAGTCTTGGAAAACTTAAAAAATTAGATTTGTATTAAAAATGATTACCTAACTTCCTTTTACTGTGGTTTGACTAACTTAAATGGAATACATATTATTACCAGTAAGATGTAAAATACAAAGGTGTAAATGAATTTTAATAAAAGTGTGATGATTTAAAACATCGAGTAGTGTCCAAGCTCTCATGTACATTAAGACTCACCTTGTCAAAACTTTCCTAAGAGATGAAATTATAATGCTGAAAATAGGAATCTACAAAATTGCTTCTTTAAAAGGTTTGTCTTTACAAGCAGTTTCTTTAATGACAAAAATAGGAAGGACTTAATAGACACTCCCTTAACTTAAGCTTCACAGACTTAACCAGATTACCAGTGGTTTCTATTTCCTCCATAAAATATATAAACTGATGTCTACAGCTAACTGGAAGCTTATAGTTACAAATTTTTTAAGCTTCAGTTGTATTTTTTGTCAAGACTTCTAAATCTGTTTCTGCTTGATAACTTTAAAATTGTAATTGATTGTTATGTAACTATGAAACTATGAGTGTTAAAAGAATATTTTATTTTATTAGAGGCTATAATGAATACTGTGGAAAAGCTTGACAAAAGTGAGGTGCTAGAAATTGCTGTCATACTAGGTTTAGGCAAACCTCCCATGAAAGGTTAGAAGAAAAGAATTTAAAATACTAGCATCTAAATTTTGCCCTTGAATTTCTCAAGTGTTTCTGTGTTCTCACTCCTCTTTAAAGAAATTGAAACTAGAAATCATAAATATGCATTATAAGCCTATGTAATAGTAATGACAACCAAAGAAAAGACCTTGGTCCTATGTTAAAACATTATCAAATTATGTGCTTGTATGTTTAATGTTAAAAATTAATGACATTTATCAATTTTTTAAAACTGATTTTCTATTTTAAAAATGACCTGATTCTTGATAAGCTGTAGAATTAGGAAAGAAAAATAGATTTGAAGAGATAACAAGATTTGAAGAATTGGAATTAAAGGTTATTTTGTAATAGAGCAATCACTTTCAAAAATAGTCAAACACTGAAAACTCAAAAGCCAGTGAGTTTTGGGACATTACCCTATTGTCCCTAACTTTTTGTTCCTGTTACTATTCCTATTGCTACTTGTTAAGTATTTGGATTTAGGAGCACTAACTCTCTATAATCACAATTTTCATCTATATGTAAAGTGTTTTTTTTTTTTTTTCCATTATATAGGTCTTTAAATGGACAGGAGATAATATGTTTTTTATCAAAGGAGACATGGATTCATTAGCTTTTGGTGGTGGAGGGTAAGTCTCTTGAACATTTTACCATGAATTTTTTAAAGAAGCTTTAAAAATTAATTTATATTGTAAAATCGGTCATCTATAGAAAGTTGTTAGGTGAAAATCCTAATCTATACAATATATATGCAACACAGTACTTAATTATAGTATTTGAAAATATTGGTAGAGTATTTGTTTCTTCATTTAAAAATGTTGTTTGATTACATTTTGAGTAATAGCCATCATTTTCTTTAGAGTGTGATGATTTCTTGGTATTTGGAAGAGAAATATATTAATAGCTTAAACATCAAATTTTCAATAACCATGGTAGTACACTGTCAATGTATAAAAATGGTACAGTTGTTTTCACATTATTCTACCCTGGAGATTATTTGGATTGATATTTAGACAAAAATAGAAGTTTTTTCATATTTTTGTTTTCTTGTTTGTTTTGTTTTTAGTAGTATAAGTCAGGCAACAAGTTGATTCTTTGTCATAGTGAGCACTATGAGAAGCTTTGTTTTCTTATTCTGGTATTCCAACTTTATAGTCTTTATGGTGTTCAGAACTATCTTGTCCTACCATCTTCTGCCTAGATTTCGCTAAATCCAGGCAGTTTATCGCAAGTGTTGACTCTTTGTTTTGGTATCTCACTCTATTAAAGTTAGATATAAAGTATACTAAAGCATTCTCAACTCATAAAAATGTTACTGTTTTTTCTTTTCTTTTCTTTTCTTTTTTTAACAACTGAGGATATATAATCATTCATTCAGGGCACAAAATCTTTTTAGCTTGTAAGAATGTTCATCATTCTGAGTGATTCTAAAATCCTCTCACAACTTCTCTTTAGATAAGTATTTGGAAGACATGATTCCATGATTAAATAATGATAGTCATAGCCTTCCCTGAATGACATAACCAGGAGATAAAAAACCATGTCATTTTGCTCCTGGAATCAGCATATGGTATCTGTATGTTCCAGTTGTACTTTTTTGGTGGGGTGTGTGGGCAGTCATTAGTCTTACTCCAAACAGTAGACCTGTATGTGATTCAGTTAAACTTTCCAAGAAAACCTCACTAACAAGTGACTTTATAATTTTTAGCTGTTCAAAGCACGTTTAGTTTGAAAATACCATACACAATGTCATATTAGATAACTGCTGGAACTAGATTTTAATTAGAAGTGGGTGCTAGAAGTGGGTGCTAGAAATCATGGTGAGTTAAATTAAACTTTGGGTCATTTGATAACAAATTAAGACAATTTTACAATATTTAAAGAATAATAAGGCTTAGAAATTGGGAGCTATAGGGACTTGATACTCCACAGAGGCCTCAAAGCTCAAAATCATTGTGTGGTAAACTGAATAAATGTAAGCTTTGGGGTAAAATAGATGTGATTTCAGATTCCAGCTTCACCACATATTACATGTGGGACCTTGAGCAAACTCCCTAAACTTTCCTTGCCTGTAGATTGGAGAATGTACACTTAAAATTAACTCTATGTTTTGTTAGGTGATATGGAGCTTTGATGCCTCAGAGAAAGACATACAGAAAAGAGACACTCGATAATACTTGGCGGAGAATAACAGAGTAGCACCTGTCTAAAAAGCTACTTGCATGTGAAGTTAACTTTAGATTTATTCATTGAGTATATTAGGTGTTTTTTTTTTTAATGGAATGTGAACAAAACAACATAAAATTGCCTTGTACTATTGTGGAAAGGAGTATGGAAGGATTTGGGAAAAATGATGATTTTCGAAGTTACTGGCTACGGAAATGTTTAATTAAAATTATTTTATAATTTAAGGTGTAAGTATAAAGAGGCTGTTGTTAAAATGATTTTATTTTGTGTGTTGCAGAGGAGAGTTTGCCCTTTGGCTTGATGGAGATCTCTACCATGGAAGAAGCCATTCTTGTAAAACATTTGGGAATCATACACTTTCTAAGAAGGAAGATTTCTTTATCCAAGACATTGAGATCTGGGCTTTTGAATAAATATAATACTCTGTGTCTTAGCAGGAAAATGGCCCAAACCTGACATAGACAAGCTTTATTTAGAAAGTTCAAGAAGCAATACAATGTAACATGTCACTCATGCTTTAAAGTTAGTCTGTATCAACATTATTACAGCTATAATTTTGGAATTTATTTTTTAAATCATGTTTCTTCCCAGAGTGCATTAAGTTTAAACCTTGGCTTGGGTCCATGCAGGATGATAACTTGGGTTATGTCAGATTTAGGTAGCATTTTGATCATAGTGGCCACCTCATCTACAATCCATGTTATATTAGTCTCCTAATATGTTGGTGCTTTTTGTTCTATCTATTTTGGTTTCTTACTTTTAAAACTACATTGATTGTTTTATTAGAGAAGTTTAATGGGACATTGAAGAAATGAAGACTAAATACAGTTGTAATCTGCAAGATTTGGCACAGGTAACTTTTGGACACGTTCAACTTAGTCATACTAATGAAGGAAAAAAACACATGCCAAAATAATGCATACTTAATAGACCACTAAGTTCTAGTTTAAATTCACACTACCATATTCTCTTTGTTAATTTTGCAGGCATTCTCAGTTTCATTTTATTAAAAATGAAATTTGAGTGGAATCCTAATTTAGTAGATCACAATGCACATGATCTGCAGGTTTGGGCATAATATTTTCATTATTGAATTATCTGATAGAATTATAAAATGACAAAGGAGAATGAGAACTTGATGATTCTGCTGGGTTTAATATATCAAGCAAGAAATTACAATATTTACATATTTGTAGCTTAGCACACAGGGCATTATCATAAGTACAAAAACTATGAACAGATGCATATTTCTTCAACATATTGTGTCATAATTACTGTTTTATAGTTCTGTTGTTTTAGCCTTGTTGCACACAAACTTCCAAACTATAGGTTCCTATTCAAAAAGAAAAAAATAAGTTGTGATTTTTTTTGAGTGGTATATGTTATTAATTCCATTAGCGTTTGCTCTTATAAAGGGCAATGATTATAGTAGACAATATTGTAACTCAGTAGACTTGTTGAATATGCAAATTTACTGTCAAGTGACCTCAAAAAAAAAAAAAAGAAAAGATAGAATATACTAGTAGTTCTTACCCTCTTTTGTAGGAAATCAGTAATAAGCCATTGTGGCAATAATTCATCAGTTAATTTCAAAGCTTCATGGTATGCAAAAAAAAAAAAAACACAAAAATTCTGCTGTTATACATGTGACAGTGACTTTGTGCTGAAATTTCAGCTATTCCAGATAAACACTGTATATTATCTTGTAAATTAATGTTTAAAGGTAGTTTTGTTCTTATAGAAAGTGTTGATTGCCAGGTTGCTTATAGCACTTTAAATTATTATAAAAATGAAATTATAAGCCAAATATGTTGGCTTAAGTAGTTTTAGTTGTATAGCACTTGAATATATTTAGATCTTTTGAAACAAGTTTAGATAATTATCTAAAGAAAGCATAATGCTAATGGAAAAGAAAGTAATGTTCTATTTAATATGCTATTGCTGAATATGAATAAGAAATGCAAGGCATCAATTCCTTGTCTATGTAAAGTTCTCATAAATTAGTAACATTATATAGATTAAATGTTTACAGTATAGGGAATTGTAAATAAATATATCAGTTTTTTCGCCCTTGGTCTTCCACAGCAGTATTATTGTCTTTGTGGAGTTGACTAATAGTTAAACAACAAAAAAATCCTGTATTGGATTTCAGTTACAATAAGGTCAGAGTGTGGTGTATACTAAATAAAACTAAATACATAAATATAAATTTGAGTTTGGGTTTCTTTAATAATCTGTTTATTTTCATATCTAATAAATCTTTGCTTGAGCATCTTTTATGTGTAAAATGCTTCTAATGGCTTTTGATGTTGTTTTGGTGGTGGTGGTGGTGGTGGTAGTGATGGTAATGATGGAAGGATGCATTCAAGAAGGAGCACCACAGTTTAAAGTAGAGGGAAGTAAGAGGGTACTTGATCATGGAGAGATGTAAGTCATTGGATATTTTGAAATTATCTTGTTATCTTTTTTGATGGGGTGTGCAAGCAAGGTGAGTATATGTCATGAAGAGCATTGTTGTGTGCAGTGCCAAGAAATTTTTGGGTTCTTTGTTTCATAAGAGCAATTCAGAAAATTTGAGTGGAGGAATAACATCAGATTTGTACTTCAGGAAAATATATGAAAAACTGAGTAGAGAAAAACTAGAGAGAAGAAGAGAACAAGACTGTAAACAAGACAGTTGTAAAGTTCAGAGAACAATGAAGAAACCTGAGTAAGAATAGCTGCAGTGGAAAAAGAAGGAAGAATGAAGGAAGCATGGATGTGAAAGTGGATTTGGTTATCAGTTGGGTATCAGAATGAGTTAAGGATAGCTCCCCAGTCTTTTACTTTAGGAGCGGGGTATATTGTTCATCAAGATGGGTGATATGCAAAGAGGAGAAGCAAGCAAGCAACAGGTATGGAAATTGGGTTAGTTATAGTGTGATGTGAGAAGTTGGAGATAAGATTTTTTTTTGGGGGGAGAGGAAGTTTTAATATTTTCTGGTAGATAAAAGATATAAATCATCCATATACAAAACAGAAAATCTGAGACTAATGAAATTGTCACCTTTAACAAAACCAAGAAAAAGAAAGATTACCTTTAAGAATTTTGAAAGGAGACATCATTACAGTGTGTCTAGGCCATGAAGAAATAGCCTATTATGAACAGTTTTGCATCAATAAACTTGGCAATATAGGAAAAGTCAAAAAAAAAAAAACAGTTTGGGAAGCAATTTATTATGACTGAAACAAGAAATACAATTTCTGTATTACAGAAATTGAATCTGTTAATTTAAAAAACAAAAGTCCACCTACAAAAAAACTCAAGGCCCATATATGGTTCTGCTGCCTGTTTTAGTGTTAAAAAAAAAAAAAAAAAAAAAAAGGCCTACCAGTTTTAGATGGAACCCTTCAGCTACTAGAAAAAGGATGCAGTGTTTTGAGATCTGCATGACCTTGATACCAAAATTTTATAATCCTTATCCCCCCAAAAATGCAGAATAATTCTAATGAGCATAGATTAAAAACCCTAAATGAAACAATCAAAATTAGTAATATATAAACAATAGTACATTATAACTAAATTGAATTTATTCCAGGAAAGCAAGAGTAGTTAATATTTTCAAATTGGTACCATCTACCATGTTTTTGGAAAAAGAAAAATCCACAATCCTCTACAATCAAAAGCATCATTCGATTAGTTAATTAATTAATTTTTTTTAAAGAGGCATTTTTTTTTGTTTATTTGTTTGTTTGTTTATACATGCACTGGATACAGTCAGAAGCAAGGGAGGGTGAGAGAATTCACCAGAGCCAGAGCAGGGAGCAGAGCAGGCAGAAGGACCGAAGTACGCTGCTGAGGGGAGCAGCAGGCGGCAGGAGAGGTCTGCGTGCCACGTGGGACCCTCCTCCTGTGGCCAGGGAGCAGCCAGGGATTGAACCGGCACCGCAGAGGCTGTGGTGAGCTTCTCAACCCAGCGCTCAACCGCTGCGCCACCGGGGAGGCCCCTCATTCGATTAATTTAGATGTCCATTTATGAGCTAAAAAAAAGTCATATTAAGCATATTAAGAAGAAATCTATCTTAATCTGATAAAAAAAAAGTTTGAAAATATATAGGAAGCATCATCCTTCAAGGTAAATTAATGTGTTTCCTCCCCAAATATAGAAACCAGGGACAATACTTGCCATGAATACTTATGTTCAGCATTGTTCTGGTAGTTTCAATCAGTGTAATAAAGTAAGAAAAAAGAAAAAGCGTAAGAATTGGGAAGGAATAAATGTCACTTGCATAGCCATTTGGTTGAGGACAGGAAATTCCAAAGGATCAGGCTATCTGAATTAGTTGATTTATCAAGATCACCAAATGCAAGTTCAGCATAAAAAAATGAAAACTTTTCATTTTTATATACAAACAACAAACAACAAATGAAGTTTAAAATATTACCAGTTCTGCCACTGAAAATTTCAGATGGATAGCAAAAGGAAAAGACTTAAGTGGTAAGGATATATACTATCCTCATGTTTGGAAGGCAATATTGAAAGATGTCCATTTTCTAAAATTCTGTATTGGCAGCAAAATCTCAGGTTTATTTTCATGGAAATTAAGCTGATCTATAATTTTCATGGGAATATAAAGGTAAACAGTAGAGGGCACTAAAGAAAGAGACTATAACCTTACATACCAGATAGTGTTATCAATTAAAAAACTGAGTAAGATAATGTGGTATTGGTAAAAGGATGTACAAAGGAATGTATCCAAATCAAGCATCCAGAAATGAACTCTTGGTTGTTTTGTTGCTGTTGTTTTAATTAAGATGACATTGCTGCTCAGTAGAGAGGATGATTTGTTCAATCTGTAGTCTTTGATTAATTAGATAATCTGTATGAAAGAAGAACTTTTGACCCATCTCACACCACATACAAAAAAGTTACAGATCTAAATGTGAAAGGCAAAACAAAAAAGCCATTAGTTTTTAAATTTTGAGATTATCTTCATGGCTTTAGATAGATATGTTTCTTAAATGTTTTTGTTAAACAAGAAACATCATAAGGGAAAAAGATGTTAGTTCATTAAGATTGTAAGAGCTTTTCACCAAAATGTGGAAAAGACAACCAGCAGAGTGGAAAGTTTATATGACAGATATGATGTTCACATATATACAATATATAATTGAGTACAAATCCAAAAAGTTCAATAGAAGAAAAACAGTCCCTAAAGAGTATTAAAATATTCAAACACTATAAAAGGAGAACGTGAAGAGAAACAACTTCGGAAGACTGTTGGCAGGATCTGCTAAAGGTAAGCATTGACCAGCAAATTTAACTCCTGGATGTGTACCCAACAGTAATGCATGTATTTTTGTTTACATAGAACTGTGTACTAGAATGTTTACAAAAGAACTATTTGCTTGCTTTTTCCTCTCCCCACCATCTTCCTGCTCCCACCATGCAATCACTCACCTATTATTCTACTGACTAAGTTCTGTTACCCTTTACAAATAAGGACATGCATATATTTCCTAAGACTATCCTTAGTATAACCACAGTACAATCAACAATTCTGGAAATTTAATATAATATAA
Organism: Talpa occidentalis; assembly: GCF_014898055.3. Taxonomy (NCBI): domain Eukaryota; kingdom Metazoa; phylum Chordata; class Mammalia; order Eulipotyphla; family Talpidae; genus Talpa; species Talpa occidentalis. The sequence goes on along the minus strand of NW_026555331.1, from coordinate 26,186,965 downwards.
TAATATGATTTAATATTCAATCTATTTCAAATTTTTATCTGTTCTCATAGTATTCTTTAAAGCATTGTTTTTCCTGATCCATGAGCCACTCTAGGATTCTGCATTGCATTTGATGGTTCTATTCGATCTTCTTGTAAGAGTTTATTAGTCCTTATGTTTCATGAAAGTGGTAAGTTTGAAGAGGTCAGGGTGGCAGAATGTCCTTCAATGTGAATGTCTTACTTTTTCTTATGTTTAAAATCGGATTATACATTTTTGGCAGGAAAATCACAAGTGATTTTTCATTAGAATGCACATAATCATTAGGATAAACATACCTCATGTGATAATCCTTATTTGTGATAATACTTGAGTTGATTAAAATAGTATGCACTGTTTACTCTCATTTTTCCCTTCTTGTAGGGAGATGCTTTGGATATCATAGGTATGCTCATAATGTTCATTGGTATACTGAATTTGTAAAATAATCGCATAATTACAGTTTTTCTAATACTCATTTCTGGCATTTTTATTAGTTGACATTTACTATATGGAAGACCTTTGTAATTTAAGAATATGTTTTATCGTTGTGGACTGATGGATTCTTTTCTGTTTGTTTGTTTTCAAAATGTCATGTTTTCCATTTCTGGCCTAGATTTAACGTGTGCAAACTTCATCAAGCTAACTGCTGTACATTTCCCCGTTTCTTTGTACACTTGATTTTTCTTTTCTTTTTCTTTTTTTCTTAAAGATTTATCTATTCAGGCATACAAGAACCGGGGCACAGGCCAGATGTGCAGGAGGGTGAGAGGATTCACCAGAGACAGAGTGGGGAACAGAACAGACAGATTGACTGAAATACACTGCTGAGGGGAGCAGCGGGCAAGACAGGAGAGGTCTAGCGCTCCATGTGGGTAATCTCCCCAGCTGGCCAGGAATCGAACCCGCACCGGAGGCTGTGGACAGCTTCACAGCTGTGCCACCAGGGAGGCCTGTATACTTGATTTCTGCTGCAACAAGACATTCCATACTTACCTGTACTTTTTGTAACCAGTCCTATAGTCAGTTGTTTCAAGTAGACATGTTCCCTTTTAAGGAAAACAATATTTAGAGACCTGGGTGCTAAATATGCTTGTATTAAAGTGGTTTGCTTCTATGACCTTTCAGGAGACCAGGAAATACATCATGAATTCATACTGATATGACTAGTTACAATCTAATATTACCAGATTCTTGTCTTCTCTCATTCTGTACAGAATTTCTTTTCTCCTATAATAAGGGCATTTATAGCTTTAGTCATTCATTTAATTTCACAATACATTATAGTTTCAGAATTGCTGCATACATACAGACAAAATTGGAGCTTAATACTTCTTTGCGGTTTTTTTATCTTTAGACAGCTACTTCCAGTATTATTTAATCAAAGTATTGACAAAAAGTTAAGTACATTTCCTCCTATGTGGTGGTTTGAATCATTTGAAAGAGAATTAGATTCATTTGTTTGTATTCACTTACAGTGTTTTTCTTGTCCTCATTATTTGTATACATAAGATACTTAAAGGAATTCAAAAGTCAAAAATCTATACAGATTTACTCTCAAATGTGTACCTTTTGTCTCTTAATGATTTATACCCATCAGTGGATCCCCTTGTTATCCTCTATTTTCAAAATGTTTATTTTGTATATAAGTATATACACTTTTGTTTTTAATTTTTATTTATACAAACACTGGGTACAATCAGAGGCGCGGGAGGGTGAGAGAATTCACCAGAGCCAGAGCGGGGAGCAGAGCAGGCAGAAGGACCGAAGTACACCGCTGAGGGGAGCAGTGGGCGGCAGGAGAGGTCTGCGCGCCATGTGGGACCCTCCTCCAGTGGCTGGGGAGCAGCCGGGGATCGAACCAGCACTGCAGAGGCTGCGGGCAGCTTCGCAACCCAGCGCTCAACCGCTGTGCCACAGGGAGGCCCCTATATACACATTTATAATCCAGTGTGTCTGTATGTATAAAATCCAATGTGTGTATACAAACTCAAACTCTATATTTACCTTTTTTTTATGGCTACATCCATTTTATAGTTGAAACATATTAGTCAAACATTTTCCTTTATATATTGGGTTCTTTGCAGTATTTTACAATTAAAAATAATGCACAATGAATTTATATATGTGTGTCTCCAAGGGAAATGTTAGAAGTGGAATTTATTGTCAATAAATAAATGCAATGTAATTTTGTTAGATATTGGTATGCCCCTAAAGTATGGGCATACAATGTAATCACTTATCACTTCCTGGGACTATAGTGCACCAGAGTACTCTGAAACCTGTGCACTGAGATTAGTTCATACAGAGCATTTGTAAATGAAACCAATAGACATTGACTGTGTATCTTAGGCACTGAGGATAAAAACAAATGTAGGAACCTTAGGGGGTACTGCACTAAGAGGCCACTTCAGCATGGAACAGATGGGTCTCCTGTTCCTTTTATGATACCTGTACGGAGTCACTTGATAAAGAAAGTACAATAATCCTTCCCTGAGCGTGAGTTACACCGAAATCTAGTTTACACAGGAATATTCCTATATATTAGAAAAAAAAAAGGAACTGAAGTTTGGGAAGGGAAGGGGAAAGCAGAATGCAAAGACTATAGGGGCAGCCTCATTTTCTACCACAGAGTGGGAGAAACCTCAAGCCCAGAACTTCCTCCTGTTAGTGTAAGTGAGGAGAGTGATAAGAAAGTGAACTTGGGAACAAGGAAGAAGGAAGCCATATAACTTTGGGTTATAAAAATTGAGAGTCATTGGGCCTCCCCTGGTGGCTCAGGGGTTGAGCACTGGGCTGCGAGGCTGCCCGCAGCCTCTGCAGCACTGGTTCGTTCCCCGGCTGCTGGCGAGGTTCCCACAAAAAAAAAAAAAAAAAAAAAAATTGAGAGTCATCAAACATTTGAATGGAGATCCAGACAGAAGTGGTGGGAAAAAAAAAGTACATTTCAACAGTCAAAAAACTTTTAAACATCAAACTGGAAAATGAGAATCCAGAAGATCTGGAAGCCAACTGTACAGTGCTATTGATACTCTATTTCATGCAAACCTATTGCAAGTATTTGTAATTATAGAAATACCTACAAGGGGGCCTCCCCCGTGGCACAGTGGGTTGAGCACAGTGCTGTGAAGCTATCTGCAGCCTCTGTAGCATGGGTTCGATACCCCAGACAGCTAGGGAGTGACCCACATGGCATGGCAGACCACTTCTGTCTTGCCCACTGCTCCCCTCAGTGGTGTATTTCGTCAGTCTGCCTGTTCTGCTCCCCTCTCTGTCTCTGGTGAATCCTCTCACCCTCCTGCACATCTAGCCTATACCCCAGTTCTTGTATGCATAAATAAATAAATCTTTTTTAAAAAAAGAAAGAAAATTAACAGTAGTGTCATCTTCCTCATAGTCATATTATAGTTTTTCACTTTAGTAGGACTTATATTGCTGTTTTACGGCTTTAAGATTTTCATAAAATTTGTTACAGCATGAGGAAAATCAGAATATTTGATACCTGTGTCTAACTTGCCAATGACCATTCTACTTCATTGTAGAATTTTCTAGGTCTACTTCATTGTACATTGACCTAAGAGTAAATAGCATGACTCATTGCAGTTTTGAGAAAAAATAAACTTCTCCAAGAAGTCCTACAAAGGAAAGTATATCTCAATTCTCACTTCTACTCTCATAGTGAAGGTGAACATAACTGCTTTCCCTTTCAGCTCTACGCCCACTGGAAATGTCTGTGTTTATGTGATTTGCTTAAATCATGCAGGAAGAGGAAGGCTCACTCCTACTGGAAACCCATTAAATTCCATAACTAAGGTGACAGTGAGGAATTTCAACAATTTGAACATCTTATTTGAAAACATTTTATTAATGTGCCTATTTTATAAGTGATGCTATCATGAAAATAATACAACAAAGTCAAGCATCTTAGAAAATATTGTTTATTTTTATCAAAGTTAATGGAATCTTTTTTGTAAATGAAATATTTTGCTGCTGTTGAAGTCAGCACTCTTCTTAGATATAATATTAAATATCTGTAATGAATCACCAAATATATTTGCTTAAAAGATAAGTGGAATTTCAAATATTTACTAGTACATACTAATTACACAATGTGCTTTCTAAAATGTCTTATGCTTTCTCGAAATCATCAAATGCCCTCATAAAGAGTCCCGAAAAGTTATATATGTCAAAATTGTTTAATAATTTATTACAAAGAAGTTTGCACTTTAATTTCTACTACATGAACATTTCATATCAAGACAATAGTGGACCGAATGTGACCTTCTTTATTGAAGGCTCACTCAAGCAGAGTAATCACAACATCGTCGTCTCGGCCTTGCCACAACATCTCTCCTTCAAAGTCAACCAGCCCGTGTTTCCTGGCACGTATGAGAATGCCCACGACTTTATCTGAAATACGAACATATCTGTCAAAGAGGTCACCGAAAGTAACCTGGATCTTGCCGTTGCGTCTGTGGCGAGCCATTGTACGGATGACGAAGCACAAGTCCATGATTTCTCTGTAGATGTGCTCCTCGGCTCGCTTGGCCCTTTCTGCAGTTTTGGTCCCCTCCTTAGGACGGCCGTAGCCCTCATCTCCTTTGTGGAGGCGGGTGGCCATGGCCAGCTGATAATCAAACTCCTCACTGAAAGGATTGAGCTTCTGAGATTGGATGTGCTCATCGGCCCACTGCTGCCATTTCCCTTTCAGGTTGTCAACTGGGCTGTACTTCTGCTGGGCCTTGCAGCTGAGTTTCTCCATAAATCTGTTTGCCCTGAGGAAAAGAGAGGGTAAGGAATCAATACTGATACTTTAACATCCCAAATGTGGCTGGCTTCTTTGTACTCCTGGAATATATAGACATCTTAATGTAAGTATACATTTTTTTTTTTTTTATGAAAGAAGCAAACACAATGCAAAAAAAGTAGAAATGAAAGGTGACTAGTCAAACACAGTTCCACCATTGTTCTCAGCTTGGTGTAGGTTCCTCTAAATTATTTTCTCTGTGAGCAATAATAATGCTCTAAACACTAAGGCTATTAAGCTATTTCAAGAAAAATCTGTATGCAAAGCTACTGCAAATAAGTATCATAAAGCCACATGTTAATAACATTTTAAAACTGCAGTCACAAATGCATAGGGCTTCTGAAATCAGTTATGTCCCCCAAATAAGTCTTATTCCACCAACATATATTGCAATATTCACTCAGGGACAGATTTTCATAAATGGATTTTTAATGAGAGCCTATCTGTACTGGTATCAATGATGTACCACAAATTTTGAAATACCAAGTTGTATTGGTAGAAAACACCAGCTACCAGTAGTTACACATATTGGACACTTGTACTAGCATCCTTTTAAGCATTTTGTTGATACCCCACAACCATTCTGTGTGATGCACACAATTCTCACTCCACAGATGAGGAAAGTGAATTCAGAAGGGTTAACTAACTTCCTTGAAGTCATAATCTGCTAAGTGAAAACTGGGATTTGAATCAAAGTTAAACTTATTCCTGAGTCTGTGTGTAACTGCCATGAAACACCACCGTCAACCAGTGACAGAGTCAGTATTCAAGCACAAAACCATCCAAAGTAAAGTCATAGCTCTTTCCACTGTGCTGTGATGCTGCTCAGCTTCAAGTACCACATATGATAAAGGGATGAGTGGTGTTTGAAGTGTGTGTGTGTATGTTTATCCTTGCAACTTGGAATGCATTTTTCATATATAAAACTAGCATTGGAAAGTGTAAACAAAATGTCATGAGGGGGCCAGCCTAATTTTTAAATAGGCAACTCTTGTTAAAGGACTTCCCTATTCTGTATCTCCAATCCCCTAGATTTCTCTTGCCTTGTTTTCTCTGCCTTCATGAGTAAAACACTCACAGACAATCTAGCAGTCAGAGATTCATACTCCATACCCTCACAACCACCCTACTTCCCTACACCTGGGGGCCTCATGCCTAGAAACGTTGGAATTGGACACTAAAGCAGAGCTGAAGTTGCTTATGTGACTAGCATGTGTGGCCTAAGTCACTCCTATCCCCTCTCAAAATTTGTTACTGAAAACAGGGAAAGGGTCAGATTCCTCACTATCCAAACTCACTTCATGAAATGTGGTTATCCAAATGCTGGAAAATAACAGACGTTATTAGGAAGTCCTTCATAGAGGTATTAGTATTGTTTTCACAAGAGGAAAGACATCCACTAGATGGCGAACGTTCATTAATTCCCTCATTTTGTGTTTCGAAAAGGTCTAAGCTTGCTGCATTCAGTTTCACTATCAAATAGAACTCAAACTTGGAATTTACTGCTACATATAACACTACTATTCTTTATAGCCACATGGAAAAAAGTATATGACAAAGTTAATTGGGACAAAGTACCATGCAAAACTAAATACATAAATATTACAACTATGAAAGTTCATGTATGTATGGAAAAGTAGTAAGAATTACACCACATTGCAGTGGAACAGATTTCTCTTGCCTACTGGTCTGTGCCTCTCCATGCACTGTCCCTGTTCAGTGTTCAGCTGCTGAGACTATTGATCTCATTTGCAAAGGAGAACAAACATCTTGGCCCCATGGCAATCAGTGACAGGCACAGGCTTCAAAACAAAGACAAGGCCATCCCAGCAGACCCCAAAGCTCATACCAGATTTGAGGCTGGGACATTTTGGTAAAGAAAAAAATTGAAACATATTGGAAGAAAGAAAATGGAATAGTATAATCCATTAACTCATACTTTTTGTATTCTGAGTATCTACTGTGATTCTGCCCTATAAGTGAACAAAAACTCCTTTCAATGTACTTCCTGAACAAAGTCACATTCATTTCTCAAGCAGTATTTGAGAATCCCATCAGGCAAAAGGTGCCATTAGGCTTCAGCTGAAGCTTCGTGAGCACAGCTAGGATTACTGCTGACATTAAGAACTGCTCTTGCTGTGTACAACATTCTGGTACCCTCTGTACTCTAAGACCAAGGGAAAGTAACTAAGGAAGAAGCAATTTAATTCCCACATTCCCTGGGCCAAACCTGAGAGCCAAGCTCCTGGCATCGTGAAAGGTTTGGATCACCAAAGCATTATAATGGGTAAAATCTATTAAGTAGCTCCTCTAGTCCATTGTTTTCCATTATTAATATTTAAATAATTATGAATTATAATATCTATATTTTTTTTAGATGAGGGCAAAGAGACTTAGAATTCGCAAGAATAATCGTGATTCAAATCCATCTCTCATTCAAAGCTGATGCATTGATCTCTCCGTCACAGAGTAAAGTGTTCATGTACATGCCTGATCTCAGAAACCCTGAGAAGAACCCTGTACAATCCCCACTTTTCCGTGAGATTGTTCAGAGTGGGGGTCAAAAGGGTGGACTTGAGAACCAGAATGCTGGGTTCAAGTACTGTGGGCTGTATAATTCCCTAGTACTTCTTTTTCTCATGTTCCCGTGTATCAAATGGGGGTAATGATTATACCTACCTCATGACAATGCTGTGGTGATTATATGAATAATCACATGAAACATGCTTTGACAAGTGCCAAAGAAGAGTGCATAAATTTGAGAGAGGTCTCAACTGTGATCTCTCTGCCTCAGCTCAATTCAAAATGTTCTAATAAGATATTCATGGTGCCATCCTCAGTCTTTATTCTTTTGGGTTTTGTTATTCCATTTCACACACACATGCCAAAATCCACAAGGCCAGAAGTTAGGCTATAGTTCTCCATGTTCTGGCATAATAGCTATTTTTGACCATGAATTCCTGAAGTAATGAAAACAGAAGCACTATCCAGACTGTGAGCACATCCTCAAGGCATCAGATGAGAGGTAGCACCTTGTCCAATTTCAAAATTTTGGGCGTGACTCACCTTTGTCACTAACTTGCTGGATAAACTTCCCCTCTGAGCTTTTGAGGGGGGGTGGTCTCATGCCTAAAATGGGATAATACTGACCTCATAGTATTGTGCAAATTACAAGAACAGAGCTTGTCAAAGGCTCATAGCACACACTAAATGCATGAGAGATTCTTATAGTGACATGTTTGCCATTTCATTTTTCATCTTTGTAGTAGTTCTAGTTCTTTCAAAACATTTAAAGACATAAGATATAAGACAGCTCTTTGTCAAATTAGGTAACCAATTTTGTTCTTTGCTTTCTGATTGTTTCATAAAACTTGAGAAGCACACCTACACATCTAACTGTTCCCAGAGGGAATCAGTTTATAACCACTCATCACATCAGAGCTTTCCCCATATTTTGATACCCTGTGGTTGTAGATTAATATATCCTGACTTTCTACTAGGAGCAGGTAGAGTTGCTGTAACAGTTCAAGTCAGCATGTGTCTGTATGTTTAATACATAAATGTCTTAGGATTGTGATATTACAATTATTTAGCTTTAGTAGGATTTCTCTCTTTGTCTATGAGTAGGAATTTCTTTCTAAGGTTTAAAAAATTGCTGAACAGTAGAATCTATGTAAATAATAATAGTTTTTCTACATTGGACATAAAGGGCTAGGATTGTGCTAAGTGCATGGAAGCTTTAATCTGACTTGTCTCCATGTAATGGAATTTATCTCAAAAGGTTACTGTGCTGTCATTTTGCAAAGGAGGGAACAGGCTTAGAAAAAGAACCAGATTTTTGTTTTGTTTCTTTGGTTTGATAATTTAAGATCTACCATCTTAGCAACTTTGAAGTGGATGATACCAGATTGTTAATCACAGTCAGGGCAAAGCTGAAATTTGAACTTGGATCTGTCTGACTTTAGTGTCTGCTCTCAAAAGTTAAATAGCAGCTTCTCACCTGTTTACAGACACTCTTTGGGTGAATGTGTTTTCTCATATTATAGACTGTTTTGGGACAAGGAAAAATTTTTTTTCTGTCAGTTTACCAGTAAACACTTTGCTCTGCAGGGAAATGAACAATTATATTTTTTATAGAATTGACTCAAAGTATTTACCCAAAATGAACACCCCTCTCTGGTGGTTTCATCTTTGCTGAAGCTAACCTTTAAGTGCTCAGTTCAAAAGAGAAAATAGGTCAAGTCCTAGACCATAGGTCCACATCTGGACTTGGCACCACCCTTTTAACCCAGGGCCATGCCTCCCCTGACCCCAGGATCTCTCTGCCCGCCCAATCTTTGAGATTCTCACTCTAACTTCGGCAACTCTTTGCTACTCTCCAAGTCCCTGGGCTCTTTGGGGCTCACAGCAGGATGAGGAACTGAAGGAAGCAATCACTTACTGGGAGGGCAGGGGACGTTTGATTCTGGCAGTGGCCACCTGCTCTCCATCCTGCTCGGGCCTTTCCTCCGCCTCCCCACCATAGCCACTGTCTTCTGTGTCGATGCTGTCGCTCCTCCAGTTGGGCTCATCCTGCTCCATCTCTTTCCAGCCTTTGGTGAGTTCAGATACCAGGTTGGCACATTTTCTCCTCCGTGTTGGGGAGCCACGGCTGTGGAGGAGTCTGTCAATGTCATTCTCTGGCTGCTCGGGGTCAGGCGTGCCACTGTCCTTCTCATATCTGTGACTGAGGTTGGTCATGTCCCCTCCTCTCTCATAAGCTTTGCTGACAACCGTTTTTGTTACTTCTTTCCTTTTGATATGGGGGACCTCAGTGATGTCCTCTGGGTTTTGTCCATCTCCACATCCTTCTGGTGCTTGAGAGGCAGGTGTGGGGACCCTCTGAGCTTTCTGGTCGGGAGTGGGGTGTGTCACTGGTTTAGGAGCTGGGGGTGGGTCCTGGGTCCCTCCAGGAAGCCAGCCGGCAGGTTCCTGGGCTTGCCTGGTATTGTTCTCATTTGCCCACTGCTGCCAGCCTCTGGCCAAGCTGATCACCAAGGTGGCTGTGCGGATCTTCCGGAGGGTACTCTTGGCTGGCCCCTCTCGTTCCTTTTCTCCTGGAGCCATGCTACCCTTCTTGTCTCTGCTGATAGCCTGGGCACCAGCTTAGTATGGGCCAGTGGAGTGCCTGGGACTTAAATAGAAGCAGGGTGTAGAATGTAGGCGGAGAGCTTGGTGACGGTGGAAACTGTGTTAAACATTTCTTGCCAAGATATGATGCCTTGCCCTTGATGCTGTTCTTTTTTTAAACCCTGAAGGCTCCAGTTTCATCACAGCAGAGGGATGTCTCTGCTGGTACAGCATAGTGTCAGCGTGGAAATCACTAGATCTGACCATGTACTCGGCCTTATGTTTTTCTTCACCTTAAAATATGGTCTTCCCATTTATAGGATCATAAAATGCATACACCAGTTGTACTGGGAACATTATAAACATTTGTGTTCTCAATATAGCTCTTATTAGTCCCACTTTGTAGCTGAGTGCAATGAAATCTAACTTCATATAAATAATTATATCAGAGGTTCAAAGCCAGATCTACCTCAGCCAAAGCTTCTGCCTTGTTCATTCTATTTATCAAAGATCCTAAGTATCCTTTTTCTTTTTTCTTCAGCTCCATTAGATACAGTCTTTAGAAATCACATCATCCAAACTTCCTTTTTCACAAAAGAAAGTTCAAGCTCGGATGAAAGGAGGGGATCCAAGGGCCAGGTAATTAAAGGCTAATTGTTTTTCAAGTTTTAGATTGAAGTCACTATATAGATAAGTTTTATTCATATACATGAGGATGGTTGCAATTCCAGTCTAATTATTTCTTTTAGATCTTTCAATTAAGACCTTCATAAATTATATAGATTATTATTATATGAAATATTTTGTTTGAAAAGCCCACTTAAAGACAAAATAAATGATACCAGAAACAAACCCCATCCCAACCTTTTGTTTTTAATTACACCCTTCCTGAGGAACACTCCTTCAGTTTCAGACAGAGTGAAATATGATTTTTTTTTGAAAGGACTGGAGAGATGGACAGACAAATCATCTTTGAAGTGCTATAAACCAGATAAAGATGTCCTGAGCTCTGCACTGAATAATTTCTTAAAGACAAATAGAACAAACAGTTTATAGACTTTCCCACTGCATCTTTTCCTCCAATCTTGACCTGTAGTTAACCATACTGATTTAAAACTGCTAAGAGCATTTAAAAAAAGGCATGTCAGAAAATTACTTCTGATAATAAGACGGTTATTTTAAAAATAAATATTGATATCAATTTTTCATCTTGTGGGTCATTTACCTCCTAACACTAAAACAATTTGGGAAATGATTTAAAACTCTAGAAATCTGTCAGATATTTTCAGAGTTCAACAACATCTGATAACATTAGCAGAGGTCCAAAAGTACAGAGACAAAAATCCCTCTTAAATAATTAAGACAAAATTTAATCACAAGGAAAGAAAACTACTACCAAAAAAAAAAAAAAAATTAAATCTGAATCCAAAATTTCTGGCAATCTTCTTTGGAAGATTATGCTGAGAACTATTTGGTTTCTGTCAGATGCTCTTCATCTTACTTGGAAGATGTGGGGAAGAAATGGGGTTTCTCATTCTAAGGAATATGAACTTAGCTCAGGATCAGACTAATTTGTAACTTTCAAAGGGAATTTTCTACTCCCTTTCCCGTACCTGTTCTACATTCACTTCTTATAGAGAAGATAAGAAACAGCAGAACATTCCGATTCTTTCACAAATTTACAGGCCATGCAATCATTTACTCTGGGACCTGCAACTGTCTGAAGAAAAATGGCAAAAAAACAGAGGCAGCTACTAAAAGAATTTGGTCATTCTTTCTGAGCTTTTGCTTCCATGGCAACTGTGGTTCTTTTCTTATACTTCTCCATAGGGGAGTGTGAAATCCTTTTTCTCTTCATACCCACTTTGGGCTTTCCTTCCCTAAAGCAAATTCTATATGCGACCTACACTGCATTTTTTTTAATTATTATTATAGGTACATTATATCGTCTTTCTCAATGTCCCTCTTGATTAATAGGAGCTCAGTATTCTATTTTAATATAAGGTGTAAAAGAAATCAAAATCAACTCTCAAAGACAAAGATATAGTGAAGTAAGACTAGCTTTCAGGGACCTCCCTGGTGGTGCAGGCAGTGGAGCGCAGCACTGTGAAGCTGTCCGCAGCCTCTACAGTGCCAGTTCAATCCCCACTGGCCTCAGAGCAACCCACATGGTGAGCAGGCCTCTCCTGTCTCGCCCACTGCTCCCCTCAGCAGTGTCTTTGGTCAGTCTGCCTGTTCTGTTCCCCGCTCTGTCTCTGGTGAATCCTCTCACCCTCCCACACATCTGGCCTATACCCCAATTCTTATATAAATAAAATAAATATTTAAAAAAAAAAACCTAGCTTTCAGTTAAGTTTCCTAAGCAAACATGAGATAAGAAACTGTAGGTAAAAATGCAAACTTGATTAATGAAGTCATTACCACCTTAAAAATTTTTCATAGGTGTGAAAATGCTTTGAAAAAATATTGTTGATCTAATGACATCACTGGGGGGATAAACTTAGAGGTCAGGTATTCAATCCTCCTGACAACCAGCTATGTGTTTTTTTTTTTTTTTTTTATTTTATTTTTATTGAGGTAACATTGGTTTAAAACACCTTATATGAATCAGAGGCCTAGGGTCACTTCTCCTAAAAGGCATGTCACCACACCACACCCATCACAAAGGCACCCATAGTTTCCACTATAGTCCATTGTGCTCCGTCACCCTCCTTGACTTGTAGCCTCAATTCCACAGTTAGATTTCTAGGGTTTGTTAATCGTTTGCTGTCCAATTATGTAATCTTTTTTTTAAAAGATTTATTTATGCATACAAGAACAGGGGTACAGGCCAGAGGTGTGGGGGATTAGAGGATTCACCAGAGACAGAGTGGTGAATAGAGCAGGCAGGTTGACCAAGTACACTGCTGAGGGGAGCAGCGGGCGAGACAGGAGAGGTCTGCTGCGCCATGTGGGTAGCTCCTTGGCCAGCCGGGGATCGAACTTGTGTGCAGAGGCTGCAGATTGCTTCATAGTGCGGTGCTTAACCCCTTGTGCCACCAGGGAGGCCCAAACTATATAATCTTACTAAAGAGATTTCAGAAGTCTACATTTGCTCAATGTTATAGGAGGCGTTAATTTGACCATTTCTACATAAATGAATGTTATTTGTGTTCATTTTTAGACTATATCAAGAAAAGATTTTTGTGTGAAGCACAAAGAGTGACTTCAATTGAATTCACTGTACTCAGTGCACATGGAGTGTATATAATGGGCAAGGCACACTTGAGGATAGTGTGGGGTTGGGTGTAAGCTAAGCAAAACAGAACTTAATTTCAAGCTTCTCTCAGTTTCACCCGGAAAATATATAGGTGTTTGTCCTTATGTCTTTAACAGTTTGGGGGGAAGAACTACATTAGAAATATAAGGTAAGGGGGGGGGCGGAGCAACATGGCGGCGAGGAGACACTGCGAGTAAGATCTCCCACTAAAAAAAGTGAATAGGGAGGAAAAGCGGCAGGTCCCAGTGAGAACCGGGACACGGAAGATAAACGGGTGACGCCAGCGAACTGCCCGAAGAAGAAAGTGGCCATAAAAGAGGACTAGAAGGGAGGGAAGCGCAGAACCCTGCTCCCCTCCCCCGCCCACAGAGGCGGCACTCTCCTACCCGCAGAGAGGAGGAAACAACAAACCAAAACAGCCCACAAGAACAAACGACGCAGCAAGCGGGACTGTGAGTGGAAAGGAACTATTGCAGCCACCACACCCCGTGAACGGGAGCTGAGGCGAACCCTGCAGGATCCGCCGCGGCAGTGAGCGAACGGCTCCGGGCGCCATTAGAGAAGAACAAAGACCCCGGGAGACACGCACACAGCCCGGGCTGCCGGTAAGCTGGCGCAGGAAACGCGGCGCGCTCAGGGAGCTTGAAAAGCAAGTGCAGACCTGGATCGCGGCTGCCCAGGTCCCCGCGCCTGCGACCTAGGCTTGCGGGGAGACGCGCGGAGGTCCTCACTGAGGTGAAGGTCCCTCCCTGAGTGAGCAGGAACCAGGCGCCCAGGCACGGGAGCCGGGTGCAAAAGGCGCCATTCCCGCGCCACTGAACTGGGCTACAGCCGGCGTCCTGGAACTGAGGGCTTTGAACTGAGACCCGGGGCACGAAAATTCGGGGCGTGGTTTCTCCACGACGGTGGGGCACAAGGCAGACACAGCACCCCAAAGCTGTTGAGGTGTACCCTACCATTCCCGCTCTGTTCTCTGTCCCACGGGGCGGGGGGAGGCGAAAAACAGCCCCCCAAGGACAATAGGAGAGATCTCTGGCGCCACCTAGCGACCAGGAAAAAAAGGAAAAAAAAAAAAAGTCACTAACACCCTATAAAACAGGACATTTCTTAAGACTGCTTGAAAAGGGCAGAAGGTTTCTGGAGGACCCAGTGGCCAGCCGGGAAGTTATTCCACGCCAGGCCCCTTCCGACCAGCAGTCTGAGCCCACAGAGGGAGCAGGCACCCACGTCTGGGGCAGACTGGGTACGCAGAAGAGTGTGCCTGAAACCGGAGGCGCAGGGACTGTATCCCGCTTCGCCATTTGAGAACAGGGACATTTCTTCAGTAAAAACTGCCTAAAACCAGCAGAAAGCTCCCCCAGAAGACAGAGATGGCTCCTGGAAGAGCCAGAGGGGAGCGGAGAAGTTCACCCAAGATGTCAGTCAGTCCGAGCAACACAGTGTCCCAACGCATACGACAAATTAGAAAACAGACAGTAGGGAGTAGAAGAACCACACGCAACCTAAAAACTCCTCAGGAAAGAAGCACACCACAAAAAGAAAACCACTCCCCAGATTGCAACGACAGCAACTTGGAAGAACTTCTGAGCCTTCCAGAAAGAGAATTTAAAATTGCCATGATTAAAAAAGTGATAGATCAGAAGAAGGAAATTGAGTCCCTAAAGAGGGAAGTAAGAGAAATGCAGGAGATCAAAGAATTAATGGAGGAACTAAAGAACTCTGGGAAAAGCAATGAAAGCAGAATAGATGAAATGGAAGAACGAATAAGTAATCTTGAAGACACAGAAATAAAAGAACCAAAACAGAAAAGGAAAGAGAAGTACGAAGGAAAAAGAATGAAGAAAGACTTCGGGAACTATCTGACTCCATGAGGAAAGGAAATATAAGAGTTATAGGAATTCCAGAAGGAGAGGAGAGAGATGTAGGAACAGAGAAAATATTCATGGATATAATTGAAGAGAACTTCCCAAATGAGAAGAAGGAGCTGAAAATTGATATACAAGAAGCAAGAAGAACACCAAACTTCCACGACGAAAGGAAAAACACAGCAAGACACATAATAGTAAAGCTCCCAAGAATCCAGGACAAGGAAAAAATAATGAAGCTGACAAGAGGGAAGAAACAGATAACATTCAAAGGAAAACCAATCAGGCTGACATCAGACTTCTCCGAAGAAACACTACGGGCAAGGAGAGAGTGGAGGGACATAGTCAACAGACTCCAAGAAAACAGATGCCAACCAAGAATACTCTATCCCGCAAAGCTCTCTTTCCTCCATGAAGAAAGAATATGGACCTTCCCAGACAAAGAGAAACTCCGGAATTTCATTGTGACTAAACCCCCACTCCAAAAAATACTACAAGGAATCCTAAAGCCAGAACCTCAGAGGGACGAATAACAACGAAAGAAGACCAAAAAAAAAAAAATTTATTAAAAGAATAAATAAATAAAATCAAAGGAAAGACAAACATAATGGCAAATACAGATGCTAACATATCAATATTAACTCTAAATGTAAATGGACTAAACTCTTCAATAAAAAGACACAGAGTTGCAGCCTGGATTAAGAAACAAAACCCAACCTTTTGCTGTCTCCAGGAAACACATTTAGCTACAAAAGATAAAAATAGGCTCAAAGTCAAAGGATGGAAAACAATCCTACAAGCAAATGGGCCAAAAAAGAAAGCAGGAACAGCTATACTTATATCAGATAAAACAGACTTCAAACTCAAAAAAATAAAAAGAGACCCCAATGGTCACTACATTATGATTAAGGGGACAATACTTCAAGAAGAAATAACACTCATTAACATATACTCACCAAACGAAAGAGCACCAAAATATATCAGACAACTGTTGTCCTCTCTGAAAACAGACATCAGAGAAAACACATATGTAGTGGGAGACTTCAACACACCACTATCAACAATGGATAGATCAACAAGACAAAAAATAAGTAAAGAAACTAAAGCTCTAAATAAGGACCTAGAGCATTTGGGCTTAACAGACATCTATAGAACACTAAACCCAAAAAAAACGGAGTACACATTTTTCTCAAGCGCACACGGATCATTCTCCAGGATCGATCACATACTGGGGCACAAGACAAACATCAACAGATACACCAAGATTGAAATCATACCAACCATCTTTTCTGACCACGAAGGCATCAAACTAGAAATAAATCATAAAAAGAAGGCAAGGAACTATCCTACCTCATGGAGATTAAAAGCCACACTACTGGAAGACCACTGGACTAACGAGGAGATCAAAGAAGAAATTAAAAAATTCTTTGAATTGAATGACAAGGAGGACACCAATATCCTAAATGTATGGGATGCAGCAAAAGCAGTAATAAGAGGAAAATATATAGCAATAGAAGCTCACATCAAAAAACAAGAAAGAACTCAAAGAAACAACCTAATCTCGAAGCTCAAAGATCTAGAAAAAGAACAACAAAAAAACCCCAGAACCAGTAGAAGAAAAGAAATAATAAAAACCAAGCAGAAATAAATGAAATTGAAACTAAAAAAACAATCCAAAAGATCAATGAAACCAAGAGCTGGTTCTTTGAAAAAATAAATAAAATAGACAAACCCCTAGCCAGGCTCACAAAGGAAAAAAGGGAGAAAGCACAAATACACAGAATCATAAATGAAAGAGGAGAAATCACAACGGACACAGCAGAAATCAAAAGAATAATCAGTAACTACTATGAACAGTTATATGGAAACAAG
Organism: Talpa occidentalis; assembly: GCF_014898055.3. Classification (NCBI taxonomy): domain Eukaryota; kingdom Metazoa; phylum Chordata; class Mammalia; order Eulipotyphla; family Talpidae; genus Talpa; species Talpa occidentalis. The sequence continues at coordinate 26,170,035 of NW_026555331.1, read as the reverse complement.
TTCAACAATCTAGAGGAGATGGACAAATTCCTACAACTCTACAATCACCCAAAGCTAGATAAAGAAGAAATAGAACACCTAAACAGACCAATTACAAGCAGCGAAATTGAAATGGTAATTAAAAACCTCCCCAAAAACAAAAGCCCAGGGCCTGATGGATTTACAAATGAATTCTACCAAACATTCAGAGACGAATTAGTGCCTATCCTTCACAAACTCTTCCAAAAAATTGAGAAGGAAGGGACAATACCAAACACGTTCTATGAAGCCAATATTACACTAATACCAAAACCGAATAAGGACAACACAAAAAAGGAAAACTATAGGCCAATCTCCCTAATGAACACTGATGCAAAAATCCTCAATAAAATTTTAGCTATCAGAATCCAACAATGTATCCATACGATAATTCACCACGACTAAGTTGGATTCATTCCAGGGGCACAAGGGTGGTTTAACATCCGAAAATCAATCAACGTTATCCAACACATCAACAAAAAGAAATATAAAAACCATATGATAATATCAATAGATGCTGAGAAAGCTTTCGACAAAGTGCAACACCCATTCATGATAAAAGCCCTTGAAATTCTTGGGATACAAGGAACATACCTCAACATCATAAAGGCCATCTATGACAAGCCAACAGCCAGTATCATTCTCAATGGTGAAAAGCTGAAAGCAATTCCATTAAGATCTGGAACAAGACAAGGATGTCCACTCTCACCACTGCTTTTCAATATAATACTGGAAGTCCTAGCCAGAGCAATAAGACAAGAGAAAGACATCCAAGGAATCCACATAGGAAAAGAAGAAGTCAAACTATCACTATTTGCAGATGATATGATAATATACATAGAGAACCCCAAAATCTCTACAGAAAAACTAATTCAACTCATCAATCAATTCAGTAAAGTGGCAGGATACAAAATCAACACGCAAAAGTCAGTAGCCTTCCTATACACAAACAATAAATCTGAAGAAGAAGAAATCAAAAAAACCACCCCTTTTATTATTGAAACAAAAAAATCAAATATTTGGGAATAAATCTAACAAAAGAGGTAAAGGACCTATACAAAGAAAACTATAAAACACTGTTAAAAGAAATAGAAGAAGACACAAAGAAATGGAAAGACATCCCCTGCTCATGGATTGGAAGAATAAACATTATTAAAATGGCCATCCTACCAAAAGCAATATACAGATTCAATGCTATTCCAATCAAAATCTCAATGGCATTCTTCAAAGAAATAGAACAATTATTGATGAAATTCATATGGAATCACCAAAAACCCCGAATAGCCAAAGCTCTACTGAAAAAAAAAGAAGGAAATGGAGGCATCACACTCCCAGACTTCAAACTATACTACAAAGCCATAATCATCAAAACTGCATGGTATTGGAACAAGAACAGACATACAGACCAATGGAATCGAATAGAAAATCCAGAAATAAACCCACAGATTTATGGTCAACTAATCTTTGACAAAGGAGCAAAGACTATGCATTGGAGCAAAGAAAGTTTGTTCAATAAATGGTGCTGGGAAAACTGGGTCGCTACATGCAAAAGAATGAAGCTTGACCACTACCTCACACCATACACAAAAATCAACTCAAAATGGATTAAAGAACTAGACATAAGACCTGAAACCATAAAATACATAGAAGGAAATATAGGCGAAACACTACGGGATTTGCACATCAAAGACATCTTTACAGACACATCACCCAAAGCAGTGATAGTGAAGAGAAAGATAAACAGCTGGGACTACATCAAATTAAAGAGCTTCTGCACAGCAAAAGAGACAATAACAAAAACAAAGAGAAACCCCACCAACTGGGAGAACATTTTTGCACCCAACACTAATGATAAAGGACTGATCACAAAAATCTGCAAAGAGCTGATGAGACTCAGCAACAACAAAGAAAATAATCCAGTCAAAAAATGGGCAGAAGAGCTTAAAAGAAACTTCTCTGAAGAGGAAATGCAAATGGCCAACAGACATATGAAAAAATGTTCAACATCACTTGTAATCAGGGAAATGCAAATCAAAACTACCATGAGATACCATCTCACACCAATGAGAATGGCACATATTAAAAAACTAGCAACAACAAATGTTGGCGAGGATGTGGAGAAAAAGGAACTCTTGTGCACTGTTGGTGGGAGTGCAAACTGGTCCAACCACTATGGAGAGCTGTGTGGAGATTTCTGGACCTACTAAACATAGAGCTTCCATATGATCCAGCAATTCCACTCCTAGGTATTTACCCAAAGGACACAGAAACATCAATTCCAAAGAGCACCTGCACTCCTATGTTTATAGCAGCACTGTTTACAATAGCTAAGCTTTGGAAACAACCCAAATGCCCAAAAATAGATGACTGGATCAAGAAGATGTGGTACATATATACCATGGAATATTACTCAGCATTCAAAAAAGATAAACACATGCAATTTGCAGCAACATGGATGGCGCTGGAAGGGATCATGCTCAGCGAAATAAGCCAAAAAGAAAAAGAAAAATACCGGATGGTCTCACTCATAGCAGGAATCTAGAAAACTTAAATAAGGGACCAGGAAAATGAATATAAGAAAGTGAAAATCAAAATCAACAAAAAACTATGAACCAGAGACACTTTTTGGGGGGTGGGGGGCGGGAGGGGAAGGATTGGGGTCAGAATGGGGCGTTTGCCATTGTATGGGGTAATATAAAAATAAAATTTAATATTAAAAAAAAAAAAAAGAAATATAAGGTAAGCTTTATGGGATTATTGAGCCATATAAGGTAAGCTTTATGGGACTATTGACTAGTTTTATTGGAAATACTTAACAGAAATTATTTTTATCTGGTCTCTCAAAGAGAAGAAGTTTACCAGGTGGAGAAAAGGTATACGAATTTGAAGAGCAATATGAACAAAGTTTCAGTCATGAAGCTACGCTGTACTCCTAGAAACTTTTTTTTTAAGATTTTATTTATGCATAGAAGAACTGGGGTGTAGGCCAGAGGTGCAGAGAGTGAGAGGATTCACCAGAGACAGTGTGGGAAGCAGAACAGGGGTATCTACTGAAATACCCTGCTGAGGGGAGCTGTGGGTGACACAGGAGAGGTCTGCTGCACCATATGTGAGTTAGCTCCCTGGCCTGGGGTGGAACACAAGCCACATAGGAGAGAGTGCTGAGACTTAACCCCTGTGCCACCAGGGCGGCCCCTAGAAACTCTCAGTGGGCAAGAATAGAAATCACAAACTCAAACGTCTCCAGGACCATGCAGGTCATTTAAATGTGTGAGGTAAATTGGATAGCGGGTAACTGGTGAAGTGATGCTTCAACAGAAATGGGAAACAGGGATTTTTGCTTGAACTCTCCCAATTCTTTAGTGATTACACTCACACAGTAGTACTGTACAAGTTCCCCGTGTCTCAAAGAAACATCAGTCCCAGTTGAATGTGAAGCCCTTGTAGACAGTTGTTTTTGTCTCTTATTGATGTATCCCAAGCACAGAGAGTAGTATATAGACACTAAACAAATAGTGAATAGATGGGTGGTGGGCAGGGAAGATTTTACTGCATACCTTTGTATGTTTTGACAATACATTTATTTAAAAACCAAAAATACAAAGTAAAACAACAGTAAGATGAAAGTTAGAAATGTCTCAGGTTTATTCCTACACATATTTTTCATGTCAAAACTTACAGAAAACAGCTTCCATTGCCATGGCAATGTTTTGAGTAGAGGGCTGGAAACATCGATTGGCCTGAACTTCCCAAAAGCACCCTGTATTCCCCTAAATGAGGAAGGGGTCCTGTTCCTCCTCTTCAGTCCTGCAGAAGTGCCACATGGATGATTTCAGTCTAGTCTGACTCCTTTGAAAGGGATTGACTTGCCACAGCCGCCTCTTCTGTGTGTTCTCAGATATTGCAGACTAGCAGTCTCAACATTTCCACTTGCTGGAAGTTGAACTATGTCTATTGTCCTATTCAATAAGCATTCATTGAGCCTCAGGTAAGTATCATAAATGTCAGGGGTACAAAGATGAAAGAGGCACTGTCCTCACCCTCTCAGGTATATAATTGAATTGGAAATTCAGGCACAAGTGGTAATTACAGACACTCCATCAGTCCTGGCTAACACAGAATTTTTTTTTCCTAAGTCTATTATTTTGCAAGGGCTGCTGTGAAAATCACCACAAACTGGGTAGTTTAAAACAGAAACTTATTTTCTCATATTTTTGGAGTTTAGAAGTCAAGAAGTCAGCATGTCTTTTTCGAGGCTCCAGGGGTGAATCTCTTTGCCTCTACTACCTTCTGGTGGCTTCAGGCTTCCTTGGCCTGTGACTGTATCACTCTGATCTTTGCCGCTGTCTTTTTTTTTTTTTAAAGATTTATTTATTTATACAAGCACTGGGTACAGTCAGAAGTGTGGGAGGGTGAGAGAATTCACCAGATCCAGATCAGGGAGCAGAACAGGCAGAAGGACCGAAGTACACTGCTGAGGGGAGCAGTGGGTACAGCAGGAGAGGTCTGCGCTCCATGTAGGACCCTTGCCGGGGCGGTTGGGGATTGAACCGGTGCTGCAGAGTCTGTAGGCAGCTTCGCAACCCAGCGCTCAACCGCTGCGCCACTAGGGACTTGTCCCTTTGCTGCTGTCTTTCTATGGCCATCTCTTCTGTCTCTTCCTTTTCTGTCTATCAAATCTCCTTTTCCCTTTCTCTTAAAGGGCATTTCTCACTGAATGTAGGAACCAACCGACATTATCCAGAATGATCTTAAGAGACCCTTAAATTAATTGCATCTGGAAAGACCCTTTTTCCAAATGAGGTCATATTCATAGATTCCTGGGGTTTGGATGTTGGCATATCTCCTTTGGGGCCACCATTTCACCCAGTGTACCTTCTTGCAGGGTGTCTTCTGTCTCTCAGCATGCTATCATGCTCTTAGTGTTCTTTGTATTATGTGGGAAAAGTCGGCCTGAGTTCTCTATCCAAATGAGTAGTGTAAATATGTATTTGACAGGATTATTGTAAAGATTAAATGGGGCATGGAAGGTAAAGTTATTAGAACAGCTTAATACTTATTTAAACAGATGAAAATTGTGGTTAGCATCTATGCCAGAAAACTGCCTTAATATCCCCAGTGCCATGGTAGGCACTGGAAGCATCCTCCAATTTTAAAAACATTGGCCATGCTTAGAAAGCCTTGCAGCTAGCTGTTAGACAGTTGGAAGTTCACTGTTTCAAGTTTTTGTTTTTTGTTTTTTTCTTTAAGATTTATTTTTATACAAGAACCGGGGTACAGGCCAGATGCACGGGACTGTGAGAGTATTCACCAGAGAGAGTGGGGAACAGAACAAGCAGACTGATGAAGCACACTGCTGAGGGGAGCAGCGGAAAAAATAGGAGAGGTATGCCGCGCCATGTGGGCTTCTCGCTGGCCGGCCAGGAATCGAACCCGCGCTGCAGAGGCTGTGGACAGCTTCACAGTGCAGAGCTCAACCGCCTGGGCCACCAGGGAGGCTCTGTTTCAAGTTTTGGGACACAGGGAGGTGGTCTGAGTTATGTTAATTTCAGAACCCTCTGACAGGCTTATCTTCAGATTTGTTTTTCAAATAGAGATTGGCACTCACTCAAACAGCTAAAGGAAACTGAGTGGAGAGGTGTTTTTTGTTTAAAATCTGTCTGTCATCTAACACCAATTATACTCCACAGGGAGAGAAGAGAGGTTGCCTGAGAGCTAAATTTAAGTTGTTAGAGTCTCAGCAGCATTTTTAAAAGAGTGTAGATAATCTCTCTGGGAGAGATTACTGAAAGAGAAGATTTCATTCGGATGTTTGTTTCCTTACTCTTTGGATGAGAATAATTCTCCCTCCCCAGCCCCCACGTCCAGGGAGAGTTATTTGTAGTTAAGTATGATGTTTTAAATCTGTGAAGTCTTTTCTTCAAAGTAAATATTTATTCTCTCAAAAACCAAGAAGTGTTTAAAGCCTTTACTTTTTTGTTTGTTTGTTTTTAAAGGAAAAGGCTTGCCTGATAGTAATTTGTTAGGTGGAAAGGATGTCCTGAGGACCCCCAGTCAGGCAACTCATTTTATATCAGGGTTGCCCTGTAACACTTTATAAATAAATATTTGGTCAATGAAAATATCCCTGGAGACCCAATTTTTAAAACAAAGAAACCTCTCTCATTTAAGGGATGGTGTTGGTTGAGAATTTGGAGCAACACACTTCTAGCACTCCTCAGCAGGCAGCATGGGGAATTCATAGAACAGGCAAAATTCTCTCCCCAGGATTGTCAGTCCTAGTCAGGACAGAGGTCACCTGCCTGAGGGACTGGATGGAGGTCGTAAGCCATCTAGAATGTGCCTGAAGCTTTCACGCAAATGTTAAATTGTCTATGTTAAAATTTTGTTCCATAAATCTCACAAATGCAAAAAAGAGACAATGAGATGTCAATGACATTGAATACCATGGGGTTAATGACCAAAGATAAATAGGGAATGAAAATAAAAGCAGATTCATGATAACAATCCATAAGCTTATATTCAGTCCTCATCAGAGATCTGATGAGCACAGTAAAGTAGTTAAGATTAGGGGGCCAGAAACTCAAACTGCTGGGGACTCCAGCATTATAGTGTCTTGCTGGTTCCCAGACCAGCCTGTAGCATCAGATTATCCAGGAGCTGTAAAAGTGTACTCACGCTCTATTCCAGACTTAATGAATCAGAATCTGCATTCAACAAGATGAATGGATGATTTAAAAGTATAAAAGAGTTTGAGAAGCACTGACTAGTGTGGCATGCAGACCCCAGGGTGACCCTTAAGAGTTCCTACCCCCTATTGTTTACCCCTTTGGGCAATTGCCACTTCTTGTGTGTGGGTCTTGTGATTTCCAACTGCAGAATATGGCAAAGGTGAAGAGATTTCACAGAGATAATTAAAGTCTCAATCCAGTTGATTTTGAGTTAAAAAGGAAAGGACACTGGGTGGCCCTGACTTTTTAAAAGACAAACAGTCCTGAAAGGAAGAACTGAACCTTTCCTGACTTAAGAGAATGTCTTTTGGGTTTGATGATGTAAGTAGCCAAGTTGGAGAAACCGTGGCACTAGGAAGAGCAGGCGGCCTCTGGGACCCTGGGGCAGCACCTCCAGCCATTCATGAGGTCCTCCTTCTTACAGGGCAAGACAAGTCCTGACAACGACCCCAGAAACCTGGGAAGCTGAGTCTTCCCATCTGAGCCTCAGGATGATAATCTAGCCCAGCTGACAACATGTACGCAGACTTGTCCCTGTGCAAAGCAGCGCTAAGATGTATATGGAATCTTGACCCAGAGACAGTAAGTTTACATGTGCTCTTTTAAACTGTTTGTGTTAATTTGTTACAAGCAAAGGAAAACCAGTACCTCTAGGGAAATTTATCCACTGTGTCTCACTTTGGTTAATTATAAAAAGGGGATAAAAATATTTTAACCATGGAGTGAGTTATTGTACAGATTATGAAGTATTATGTGTAAAGTGCTGAAAACTTGGCTTGGTAAAACCTGGGACATGCTCAAAAAACATCTATTTTAGAATACACCTGAATACAGAATACAAAACTGTATTATTTTAGAATACAGAGAATTACATGTTTATTATTCCCTGTCTTTTGAAAACTGCGTTTTAATGGGGCCAAACAGGATGGACAAAATGAACAGTGGTCTGGGAATCATATTGTAACTTGTGTATATGAACAGCCCAAGTGTGTCTTTTGAGTTTGCTTCGGGGAATTTGTTGGTAAATGCTGCTACAATCTCCATTGCTCATGTTAGATTTATTCACCTAAGAGAATCTACCTGAGCAGTGCCTCATCACAGCTCAAAGTGGAAAAACGTGTTATCTTCATTGTATAGTCAGGGAAGCACTGCAGAGGAAATGATATGTCCCTGTCATGGAGGAAACACGACATAAAAAGAGTTGAAAGCCAGCATCTTGCAAGCCTAGATTTCCCCACTCCACTAGCGCTTCACTGAGTGAACAGACAGGTTCAGGTAGAGGATGGACTATGTTAAGCGGACATTTCCCAATGTAGGTTTCATGGCTTGCTGCTGCTTTGGTCACTCTGCCTGTCATGTCGATCAATAAATAGCTTATTTTTCCCCTTTGACAGAACTTTGGGAGCTTGCAAAATGTTTCTTCTGATTACACACCATTCCTTGCAGATGCAAACAATGCAGAAGCAATAGCAGGTCCCTGGAGCCTCTGAGTGGCACCTTGACAATAAAATTAGAAGGGGAAATGAATTTTACCCTTTCTCCTGACAGGTTTTTTTTTAAGCCCGTACATGAAACTTCATGTGCCTTGCAATTGCAAACACTTGCTTTTTGAGTATGCCCATCATTCTTTGTCAGCCTGTGTTAGTTTCTTATTGAAATGACCTTGTATATTGTATTTAAAACACTGTGCAGATACTTTTAATTATAATGCCCTTTCAGACTTGTACCTGGAAGCTGCCTGTTACACTGTTCTTTGTTTGGAAGCTCAATGTGCGTTCAGGAGCACTTTTTATTCTACTCTCCCCAAGACACTCACATTTGATTCCTGGCAAATGCCACAGATGGGGTCACTCTATAATTGAACTTTCATAAATCATCTGCTGCTGCATGTAATCAAATTCCTACAGCCCTTTTTTCCCCACAGAAACTTTTTCTAAGCCCCTAATGTATGAGATAAAGAAGCAGGTTATCTTCCTCAGTTCACGTTTTACTTTTCTTTCCTTTATCAACAAAGGATTTAGATTTTGTTGCTAATGCAAATGTGCTATTCTCACCTGAGCCAGATGAGGTGGCTGAGCTTCAAAAATTTTATGTATCCTCAGATATGCATGATAATGTAATGGAGTCTACATGTGTATGTGTAAGAAATACATACATACATTTTTTTTTATTTATTAATCATTTCATATGCCAGTTTCTACAAGTCTATGCCAGTATAAAAGTCATTTCAGTTAACATCCAGGTATCTGTATGTATTTAAATATACATCCTAAATATTTATGTCCGCTTACTTATGTATAGAAGTGCCTGGATTTTACTGTAACCCTAAAATGCTTATATCATATTTTTTATTTGTATAAACTACTATTAGACAAGTATATTTTTATCTCATTCAAAATTATTTGACTTGGGGATAGTGAAAAAGAGTACTCAAATTTCCTTTAGATCATTATTGGTGCTAAAGATGTCTAAACAATACCGACACGATTCACTAACAATACTGATGATGGCAATAATAATAGTTATACCTCTTTTAATCTGAATTCAGCTAAGTTAGTTTTTATCCATTTTTAATGACTTTGTATAGTGGAACAAACAGGCACAGGGCAGCAGGGGTCCGGGGGTTCCCTCAGCCCCCAGTGAATCTTTACTCTCTCTGGCATTTTCTCGTGGTCTTGCCTCTTCTGTAATCACACTGCTCATCCTCCCACAGCTGTTCTTACATCCCTCCAGGCTCAGGTGTGTACACTTAAGCATGCCTGTACCCAAATACAAACATGCATGCCCACGTGCCCAAGCTCCTCTGCAGCAACACAATCAAGGCCACAGGCTAAAGCCACAGAAACTAGTGGTATAAAAAGCCTGACCAATTCACTTACCCTATACCACGTTAGAAGAGTTCCATGACAAAAATCCTTTAAGAATCCTTCAAAGACAAGCAACACTAGGGAGTGATAATTTTAGGTGGCAATTTTCCTAAAGAAAGCTTTCACAGTTACTGTGTTTTTCTGAAGCCTTGACTGACACAAGGAAAAACTAAGACAATGAGATTAATTACATAATTATCGAGGAAATACAGCAAAGATATAAATCTCGTTCATAAATTTGTTTTCTTTTGTATCTTGTAATGAACAGTTTGGAAAGCAGCACAGACTGAACATAGGAACCCTATGATGCGGGTGTACACAGATACAGAGACAGTGTACTTTCTAGCAAATACCCAGGGAAATAGCACATGTGCCCAGCAACCACCTCTGCCCCAGGGACCTCCAGACACTCCAGACCCAATAGCTAACTGACCCAGGCACTCAGTGAGACCTTCGAGATTTCACTCAGCACTCAGACTGCCCCAGTAGTTCAGTAATTTGAATATTACCCATGGCTATTGCTAGTTAGTACTGTGCTGTAGTAAAATTTCAGTGATTCCAGGGATCTGCAGCTATCTTAGAAAGGATCATGATATGTCTCCTCTTGTTTCTGTTTCTGTGTTCCTTACCTCTTCATCTCAAATTTAAAAAGTCACTGAGCCTATCTGTAATGTTCCAACCTGGGAAGCTACTCCACAAGATCTGATATTTAGAAATCTGACTACCTGAGTGAAGCTGTTAAAATGTTCTCACTGAGACAGCAAAGAGAGATAGAAAGGAAGTGGTGTCTCTTTGTGTGCTTTATTTTTTTTTTTATAAATCAAATTATGTTGATCATAATATCAAAGTATCTTTTTCTTATTTTTTAAAGATTTATTTATTTATACAAGCACTGGGTACAGTCAGAAGTGCAGGAGGTTGAGAGAATTCACCAGAGCCAGAGCTGAGAGCAGAACAGGCAGACTGATAAAGTACACTGCTGAGGGGAGCAGCGGGCGGCAGGAGAGGTCTGCGCGCCATGTGGGACCCTCACCCGGTGGCCAGGGATCGAACCGGCGCTGCAGAGGCTGTGGGCAGCTTCGCAACCCAGCGATCAACCGCTGTGCCACTGGTGAGGCCCCTCTTTGTGTGCTTTAAAGCAGTAACCTGAGGAGACCAGAAATATCAGAATGACCTCTTAGAGAATGCCAGGATGGGGCTACGTAGTTGCAAAATCTCCCTGGTTATGATAAACTGGCCTCTACACAGAGGAATAAAGAAGATAAACAAAGACTGTGTGAATTAAGTTAGATAAACCTCAGTTTTTCTGTAAGTGAGGGAGGATTAGTAACTGAAGTTTGAAAGATCTATAAATGAACATTGTGTTTCTACCACTATGATGATATGGCAAAGTTAAAGCAATATTTAATGTAGTAAAGGACCACCTTAAATTTCTAATATCATCAAAATGTATCTAAGGTTAAGAGTAGAACTTAGGGAAAGAAATTGAACATTAAAAGTTTAGATGTTGGTATCTGTTCAAAGGCTATTCGGAAATGCTGTCTCAGAATAGGTTCATCTCAACCTTTATCTTGTATAGAGTCAAAGTGATAATTTCCCCCTTTATGACTTTAACTCATTTGATTCCCTAATCCCTTTCTCAAGTGAAACTTTCCTCCAGTTGGTAAATGACCAGCCCACATCAAAAAGAATCATTTATTGAGAGTTGATGACTGGTTTTATTTTGCAATTCCCCAGGACCTGGTGTACTCTGATTTATCAGAAAATGCTCATCCCCATTACCTTTCCCTCCCTACTCAAATGCCTTTCCTGGTCCCATGATAAGGCTGATTTTTCAGTCACTGGTGACAATATCATCTCATTTTCCCCACTTGTTATACTTTCCCTCTGGACTTGGCTTTCAGAAAAAACCCAGTGGCATTTTAGCCTAGTTGTTTGGCCTTTGTATTCTGCAGAGTCCCTTGTGGCAATTTGGGAGATCAGTTCCCTGCTTTCACATTTAACAGCAACAGATCTGTCTTATTCACCACTTTTCAGCCACCGTTTTGCTCAGAAGACAACAATGTTATGGAAAGGTAGCTTCCTAAAAGAACTAATGTTTATTTTACTAAAAGCATAAGCAGTCTCTAGGACTGAGCTGTGATTAGTGAGCCTCAAGTATTTTCTGTATGTACATTTCCAGCATGTTTTACACGTATCAAGAATTTCTGATTAGAAACTTTAATGGAGTGAGATTTGTATTAATTTAGGCTCCTGGGTACCTTTAGAGTTCTCAGCTTATACTCAGGACATTCATGAAATAAGGAAATAGTAGTGTAGAGAATGGCAGAGCATGATTCAAGAAATATACCAAGATCTATGTTAGATACTGTGGTTAAATTAACATTTTTTTAGTGCATTTAGGTGAAAGTAGCTTTTAATTTAAAGAAAGTAGGCATAGTTTAAAAAGAAATTTTAGGGGCCTCCCTGGTGATGCAGGGATTAGTCTCAGCGCTATCAAGCTATTGTCAGCCACTGTGGCCTGAGTTAGTTCTACCCCTGGCCAGGGAGCTAATCCACATGGTGTAGCAGACCTCTCCTGTCTTGCCCGCTCCTCTGCTCAACAGTGTATTTCAGTAGATCTGCCTGTACTGTTCCCCACTCTGTCTCTGGTAAATCCTCACCCAACCCCCTACACCTCTGGCCTACACCCCAGTTCTTGTATGCATAAATAAATAAAACAAATCTTAGACCACAACAACAAAAAAAGACAACCCCTATAAGTTATAAACCCTGAGGTTTCCATAGATTTCTGACATATTAATTTAATTGATGTTTTCATCTGTGGACTAGATATATACAGCAAGCCACTGAAGAAAACAATGTACTTTACAAAATATATCAGTGTAACACATAATTAAAACAATTACTTGGACATTTTCCAGTGTTGAATACTTCATTCTTTGACAATGTTAAATTCACAAGAAAGTGTTATACTAGGACATTAAAAGGCAACCACATGTATAAAGCAATGAAAGTCATTCACATTTCATTTTACCCTCATTTTAAAGTACGCATCTTTCTGCAAAATATATTGTTGATATCAATAACATCCTTAGCAATTTCTGCATCATAGGCTGGTGTAGGATGAAAATCTAAGAAAAAATTCCAAAATAAATCCAAGCAATGGGACCTAAACAGCCAGAAAATTCTTCAGTGGACAAGAAGTTGTTCTGCAGAGCTAGGCTATTCCTGAGACTCATTCTTTAGAGATCTCAGAGAAGCTCTGAAACTTGTTTTTACACACATGAGAGATGACACTTAAAAAATTCTGCATATAAATGTAAGCAAAGTTTACTTTTATAGGAACAGAGGTCAGTGTGGTTAATACATTACTAAGTTGAATAATTATTTTCATATACCCACAAGGAAAACTGAGTTTCTGAGCAATTATGTAAATTATGTAAATAAAAAAAAGTTATGTAAATATTCTACTTACTCTTTCTGCATTTTCCCTTGTTCTCTTCTTTGTTCAAAATTTATCTATTAATAAAATGAGAAAACAAATCGGAAAGATTTACAAAATTAAATTCACAAATACTACCATAATAGAATTGCTGGTTTTGTCATACTAGAGAGTAAAACATAAGCTAGGTTTGTCTATTAAGTGCATTTGATAAATGTTCTTGCTCAATGTCCACCCTGCTGTGTAGAGTTGAATACTCTTGGTTTGCCTGTATTGTCTCATTTTTCTTTTTGCTGGAAACAGCATCTTAATTTTCCTTTGCAACATCATTTTATTCTCTACCTGTGTATAGTTGAGTAGAACCGAAAACTCACCATCTGCTCAGTTGAATAATTGTCTAAGAAATCCACATATTTAATGCCACTTGTAGACCAGTGACCCCACTGATACAGTGAGCCTCAATTACAGAGTTTTGTTGGCATTATTGTGAAGGAAAGATTTTCTTCCTGTTGGTGTTGCTAAGTTACAAGGAAAGCTGTTTTATCACTTCCTAGAGTCTACATGAAAATGAAATCAATATAAAAGAAATGGAGTCCAGATAACACTTTTAACACCTTGATCAAGGCCTATCTGATGATGTTAATCCCCCTAAGAATCTTCAGTTATGTTAGCACATTCACTCTGAACTGGAAATTTTATTATTTACAGTCAATCCAAATCTAGAATTTAACAAAATATAAATCTGGGAGAATGATTTCTTTTTTAAAGATTTTTATTTATTTATATAAGCACTAGGTAGAGTCAGAAGCGCGGGAGGGTGAGAGAATTCACCAGAGCCAGAGCGGAGAGCAGAGCAGAGCAGGCAGACTGACGAAGTACACTGCTGAGGGGAGCAGCAGGCGGCAGGAGGGCTCTGCGTGCCATGTGGGACCCTCGCCCAGTGGCGGGGATCGAACTGGCATTGCAGAGGCTGCAGGCAGCTTTGCAACCCAGCGCTCAACTGCTGTGCCACTGCAGAGGTCCTGGGAGAGTGATATTATAGGAAAAAACATAGGATTCTAATTTAAGAAAATGCATAAACTTTGATTCCTTGATTGCAATTAGGTATTACTCATTTTGTACCTTTTGCCTCATAGCACCATGAGATTTCCATGACAGAGGTTATAAGTAAGTCTACGCCATTCTTTATCCTTTTCACATGTTTAATTGAAAGAATGAATTTACTATACCTAGAATGTCTTATAGTCTAGCATAGCAAATAATCAGTCTACCATTCATGAGAAAACCTAACAAAACACAAAGGAGCACTAACCTTTATAAGTGACATCTTCTTGAAATGCATAATATGATACCCAAAAGCAAAGAGTTCCTGGATTAGGATTGATGTAGCCTACCATGTGAGTATCAAAACGAGAAAGCACGATGTTTTATTTTACCTTCAAGTGTTGCTGGGCCTCTGGTACGTTTTGTCATAGAGAAGATGCCATTTAATTAACAGCTATTCTGAGCCAAATACTAGTGAATCCTTGCTTGAAGGGTATGATTAGCCACATGTTGTTCCAGTGGTTATAGGGAGATAAATACTTTTTTTCAAAAAGGAAGGATTGTGTTCAGTTTTCCTGCCACATAACTTGTCCTTAGGGCTAACAAGGACATGGCAGCTGGATCGACTTAAAAATTATACAGTGATTCTTGGTGATCATGTGTGAGGCTGGTGACACAGAACTAAGAGTTTGAGTTTATGGAGGCAAGATCAGCCATTCCTCTAATCCTACGAAAACTCCTACATGAAAGGAGTTTTCTTCTTTCTTACCTATTTCTCAAATCATGTAGCCACCTTGCCTATATTCCTGCAGGTCTAGATTTATTTCTGCCCTGGACAGGAATTAATTTTTCTAGCATTTAACAGACTTGTTAACAACTTTTTAACTTGCCTTAGAGTGGGTTGTTTTCTAAATTCTAGTTGGAAGTTATTTTTGATTATTGCAGGCATCCATTTCAAGGATTCTTTTGTCTTAGTCTAACTTTCAGCCCACCAAAACCAATATGTATATATATGGAAAACTAATGACTACTTTTAAACATATGAGTGGCTCTTTGCCATATCCCTTTATCATCACTTCTGGAAGAAAAAGTATTTTATAGCACTGGAGGGTTAGCTGCAGTGAAGGATAAAGGAACTAGCTGGGTGACTTTCCTGATGAATCAACAAAATGTTAAACGTTTATCTAATCAATGCCAGAGAGAACATACTCTCTGGTACATTTTATTAGTCTCTGTTGTGTGTGTGGAATAACACAGGTTTGTGTGGTGACAAGGATATGGGTTCTATAGTAGCAGAGATCTAGTTTTAAATCCACTGACTAGTTATATGACCTCAGGTGCTTTCCTAAACTCTGTACCTTAGTTTCCTTATTTGTAAAAAAGGCAAGATAGTAATAATGGCACTAAAAGATTTATATTTAATGGAGATTGGCACCCCAAGGACACTCAAAATTTCATTGTTAGACCCTACCTGGAGTGGCCAGGACACTGTCTCAGGTGGTAAATGTCCATTTCCTGATTCAATTCCTCAGTGGCAACTGCAGTGTGATATGAAAACCTTTTATTGAATTCAGTACGTAGAATTTGGACTGTGACAGACATCTAAATTCTAAGTTAGAATGAAAGGACCAGATAGCTCAGTTTCTCTTACATTTTAGTAGTGAGCCAGATGAGTCCAATAGGAGGATTAGGGACCACTCCCTAATCCCTAATGCCACATCTCAGTAATTTAAAACAAGTACAGCTATTAGCTTATTGGGACTACGGAATATTTCCAATCCCTTTGGTGATAAGAATCATGTCCATATTTAAGACCAAACTTACCATGAGTGGAACAGAAAGGATGACTCTGAGAAGTTTCTTACTATCTCTCATTTTCACAGAAACCAAATTGGGACACAGCAGATTAACTCTGCTACGAGACATAACTGGATTCCAGAACTTTCAGAAATAAATCTTTTTTGGTTCAGTCTTGATTGTTTACCACTAACCTAAAAGTATCATTGCCAAGAAAGAATATGTACTGGTTAAGACTACTCATTTTACCTTCCTTGTATGTGATCTAATTTTAATTTTCTAGGCCTAAATTTTTACTTACCTGTAATCTCCTGCAGAAAGTCTTCCAATAGTAAAATTTGGTTTGTACACTGGATACTTTGTCCTGGTTTTATTCATCAAATGAAATGTCATTTATAAAAGAACTTTTAATGGATTTCACATATTTGAAACCTATCTAGTTATTTCCATATTTACTACGTTTATTCTTTAAAACCCCATAGTAGGGAACATTTCAAATATAAATAAAAGTAGAGAACAGAACATAACTTCTACCTGCCCCTATAGTCCCAATAAGCTAATTGGCTGCACTTGTCTTACCTATGTACATACCTACTCCCCATTACTTTTGGATTAATTTGAAATAAATATGCCCTAGACTACGTATCATTTCATTAATAAATATTTCATCCTGGCCTGTCTTTTTAAAAGATAAGGTATCTATCTTTTAGTGTACCTATAATAACACGATCATACCTAAAACATAAGTAATACTTCTTTAACATGATCAATCATTCAAGGTTCAAATTCCACCAAGTTTATGATACTTTTAAGTGCATATGTAGCTTTTTTCCCCAGATATGGTTTCCAGAGCTAATCTTTTGTATCTAAGGTAGTTACCACTGAGTAGACACTGTATCCACCAAAAACCCTGGGCAGTTGAGTAGATCACTTTACTCACCTCACTGAAGGGGAAGGGGTGAACTATGAAAATCCACATGTCCATGGGACACTAACAAGTGATAGTGGCTAAGAATGGGAATCAGAGACAGTGTCCTTCTCACCTCTCAGTAAACTGTGTCTTACAGAGGTGTGGGCAGAGGCCCTAATTATAGCTGGGAAGACTGCATTGCTTACAGCTCCCACCACATAATCTTCCCACCCTCCATAACCTATGGGTGGGAGGTAGAAGAGAGAGAGGCTGGAACTAGTATCTGTCATTCCAGATGTCCTTCCAGTCAAATCCTTGGGGGAAATAGGGATAAAAACTTTTCCAGAATGGAAAGGACATATTATCTCACCAATACCTCCTCTTCAACCTCCCTCACCAGGTGAGAATAAGCCCTGAGTACAAGGCAATAGATGGGAACATCCCCCTGAGGTTGCTGCTCAGCACTTCTGCTAAGAATGCCCCAGTGGGGAAAGACCAGCATCAGGCAGCTGGGGTGCAGTGTACCTTATCATAGGCCCTTACTGAGACAGGGTGGTGCTTCCTAGCAAGCTTTGGTGAGAACTGAAAAGAGACGGGTAGTCACTGGTATTATTGTTGTCACCTCTAAGCTATGGAGAAGTGTCCAGAGCAGATTACCACCTGGGGATCCCTGGAGGGTTGTACTCAAGGAAGACTTGCTTGCTGGTGTCTGGTCTGGCCTCTCCTTTAAATCAAATCTCTTATATAGACCATTTTAAATAAATGAGAAGGCAGCCTTGCTTATTTGCAGTAAGCCTCAGTCTAGGGTTAAGCAATTCTCATTAAACAACATTGACAAAGGGGTTTTTTGTATTTTATTCTGAAACCTGATTTTCTAAAATTTTCATCCATGGAGAAATACTTAAGGGCTTAATCTACCTCTAAAGTAACAGACCTTGAAATATTTGAAGAGAGATAGCTAGAGTTCCTTTATCTGTGATATAACTCACATATCACATTGAATTAATGATAAAGGACAATGAGAATTTATTTTAAAAAGGGTCTCTTTTCCAATTGTTAGTGATTATTAATGATAGAAAGTATATTTATAAAAACCTTCTAAAGTAGAACCCTGCCAAATTAACTCATTTATCTCTCAGTTTTTAGTTTCTTTTCCATTTCCAAATCCTACTTCCATGAGCAATTACCACTGAATACTATAAATGTATTTCAAATATAACTGTGGAAAATTACATTTTAATACTGGAGAAAATAACTGGAGAAAAATAAATATTATAAATGTATTTTGCAGAAAATTACAATTTAAAATCTCTCTGTCTCATGAAAGAAATCTTTGTGATTTACTGATAGTCTGAGTGAAATCTCACCCAAATACTTAATATAGACCTTAGATGTTGGACTTCTTTAATATATTCTTTTGGGTTCATATGATCATGATGATGGATTAAGCTTTGCCCTAGACTGGATTCTTCATTTTCAAATTATTGTGGGCTGAGTTCATCCTCTGACTTATTCACATGGTATAAACAACTAACTCAGTTGCTCTGTTTAGTTCCTAAATCACTTCCCTATTTTTAGATCATTGCTATATTTGGGAAGAATAGATAACCTTTGGTTTCTGTGCATGTAGCAGCCTGAGATGCCAACCTTTAGGGCTAACAGAGCTAAGTCTTGTCCATGGAATAAAAGTAGAGTACAAATTGTGTGTGTGACATCTAATTTAATAATTTCCTCCCCCCCAATCATAGATCCCACCTAATAATTTTGACCTCAGTTACTTTAGTTACATTTGAAGTCCTGCCCTTCTCAGTGGGCAGCTCTAAGGTGACATCTCCTTCCTGCCCACTTGCCTGTACCCTGTAACCCGAAGCTACTGCAGGATTGTGTTGGTATATGATTGCCTAAGAAGTCATGCCATGCCCTTACAAGAGAAGCCACTGCGTCTAGCTCTATTTAGTGCAATTCTGAGTCACTTTGCCAGGAAAAACAATTGACTCATGGAATAAGAGCTTGTATTAAAAGAGGAGGAAAGTACAGAGCATTTAGCCAAGAAGGTTCTGATACCTAAATCACATCAAAGTCGACACTTGTATCCCTGACATTGTGTGATCCATGTATTGGAAATATAGAAATCTAAGAATTCAAGACATGTCCTACCATGTATATTTCTCAGCTGAACATTGTAATATCCTAAAATAGCAAAGTTATCCTTATTATGAAACGGCTTTGCTTCCCCCCATCCTGGAAGATATATTTGGAATAGGACAGTGGTTCTTGATCATGGGAGATTTTGTTTCCCAGGGGACGTTTGGTAATGTCTGGAGACATTTTTGGTTATTGAAGATGTAGGATTGGCATCTAGTGAGTAGGAGCAAGGGATGATGCTAAAAACCTTAAAATATACAAGATAGCTCCGTCATCCCCCATAACATAGAATTCCATGGGCCCAACATGTCAGTAGTGCCAGGTTGGGAAACCCTGAGTTGGAGAATCTATTTCTAATTGGTTTAAAGAGTCTTCCTATGGATTTCAACCTTATTTACTGTTTTAGATAATGTTCTTGAATCCCAAAATGACTAAGATAGGTACACAACTATAGTTTACCAAAATGCCCTAAACCACATTCAGAATGAACCCACATTACAAGTATAACAAGTGTAATAACATAATTAGTATATTCGTAGGTCAGGCTCTGTGTATTTTGTACCCCTAATGAGGACACACTGAAAGGAATAAATATTAGTTTTCTATTGCGGCCACAACAAATTGCCACAGTCCGTAGGTCCGAAGTCTGACATAGGCTCCCCCCAGCTAAAATCAAGGTGTTGGCAGAGTTAAATTCCTTCTTGTGTCTTCAGGGAGTATCCATTTCCTGCCTCTGCCCACAGCTATACACTGCCCACAGTCCTTTCCTTGTGGCCCTCCTTCTCCCCTGCAAAACCAGGAAGGTTGCATCTCTGTGATTAGTCTAGTCTCATCTACCACTGATCACAGCTAAGAAAGGTTCTCTGTTGTTAAGGATTTTGTGATTATGTTGGACCCACCCATATAGTGTAGGATCATGTCCCTCCTCTCAGTGTCCTTAATCACATCTGCAAAGTCCCTTTCATCCTATAAGGTCTCACACATATACACAGGAAGGATGCAAACATCTTTGGAAACCATTATTCTGTCCATCACAGAATACTCATTTGGCACCACCTAACTTCCACTGGGTTGTTGAGGTCCTACAAACTGGGGACAGCCTAAAGCACACAGGCTTTGGAAAGTATGCTATATGTCATCCTAGCAATGTACTGTGAACAGCTTGGCCGTATATAAGAATGGGTTTGTTTTTGAAGGAATTGAGTATTTCAGTTGTCAGTCATTCTGGAAAGAAGTCATTCCTGAGTGAGCTGTAGAACAGAATGAGGGAAGACCTTCCTTCTTTTGCTGGCACCTGGACTCCCTTTGGCCTAGACCTGGAGGCATGGATTACCTGGAACATGCTCAGTGACTAGGGGTAGAATAAGTCCTCAACTCTGAACAAAAGGCCTAGGATAGAGAATAACATGAACCTGCTTTGTAAGGAAGCTGGAAGGAACTGGCAGCTTAACAGTATTCTTCAATTAATTTAATATTAGTTCTATTATTTTTTGAAAAGTGGCTTGTTTCTGAAACACTGTGAGAAGTAAAGGGGGAGGATTTTTGGTATACTTGTGTATTTCCTGGCATGAAAAGAAGCAGCTTACAAATTCCAGAATCAGATGATTTGTGATGTGAGAATTTGAAGGTCACACAAGATACTGAAATATTCAGAAACTCTTAGAAGAGGAAAATGTGTGTAACAGACTGAATATGCCCCCAAAGGTCATATTGAAATTAATCCTCAGTGTATTATTATTTGGAGGTGAAACCATTGATAAGCTCATGAGAGCAAAGCCAGCATAAATGGAATCAGCGCCCTATACAAGAGCTCCTAGATTCCCTTGCTCTGTGTGAAGACACAGAGAAAAGATGAACCAGGAAAGTGCACTTTTAGCAGATACTGAATTTGTCTGCACTTAAAAAAAATTTTTTGTAAAGATTGATTTATGCATACAAGAGCTGGGGTACAGGCCAAAGGTGCAGGGGGTGAGAGGATTCACCAGAGACAGAGTGGGGGAACAGAGCAGGCAGACTGAAATACACTGCTGAGGGGAGCAGCGGGCAAGACAGGAGAGGTGTGCGGTACTATATGGGTACCTCCTTGGCTGGCTGGGGGATTGAACTTGTGCTGCAGAAGCTTCACAGTGCTGTGCTTAACCCGTTGCATCACCAGAGAGGCCCCTTGTCTGCACTTTAATCTTAGATTCCCAGCCTCTGGAAATGTGAGAAATAAATTTCTGCTGTTTATAAGCCACCCAGTCTATGGCCTTCGGTAATAGCAACCCAACCTGAATGAGCTAAAACCACCTGATTGTGCATTAAAAAGATGAGGTTACTCCATCTCCTGTGATTTTTATGTTAAAAGGAAATTTGGGGCCTCCCCTGGTGGCGCAGCAGTTGAGCGCTGGG
This sequence comes from Talpa occidentalis, assembly GCF_014898055.3. Classification (NCBI taxonomy): domain Eukaryota; kingdom Metazoa; phylum Chordata; class Mammalia; order Eulipotyphla; family Talpidae; genus Talpa; species Talpa occidentalis. The sequence goes on along the minus strand of NW_026555331.1, from coordinate 26,148,687 downwards.
CTGTGAGGCTGCCCACAGCCTCTGCAGCACTGGTTTGTTCCCGGGCCGCCAGCAAGGGTCCCACACACACACACACACACACACACAAAAAGAAATGCGATCTCCTGGCCTCTGTAGTATAGGTTATTTGAGTTTTGTACCAAAATCTGCTTTGTAGCAACGGGTATATGTGTGAGTATATCGCGAGCAAGGCACGGGGCAGGTTCTTTGTCAATTTGGAAGATGGATAAAGAGAGAGTCCAGGAGCCCTCAGTGGCTTTTTCAGGCTTTTAATGATCTTTCTACTCCACTTGTAGTGAGGCATCCAGGTGCAAGGCAGGCAAGAGGCCTGACAGGCCTCCCAGCCCCCTGTGAATATTTACTGTCTGTGGGCTACCTGGTGTTCTCTCGTGGTCTCTCCACTGCTCTCTGCCACATGCTGTCCTGTGTGGTGACAATCTTCTATCCCTGGCCTCCTAGGTACAGGTGTGCACTTACGCATGCCCACTCCATACCCCAGGTGTCCACCATCAAGCATACGCATGCGTACCCTGAGCCCACATACCCAAGCACCTCCTACATTCAAGGCTGCAGGTGATAGCCACAGAGGCTAACAGTGCAAAAGCCTGAGATCTCACTTACCCTGCAGTGAGATTTGAGATTATGTTGATAATAAATATGACATTTTTCATTCACATGAAGCGCTCTTAAATCACAGGATTTTATAATGTAATGCTATCTCCTGAAGCTTTCCATCAAATTCATGATATGATCCTGGAGAGTCTATACCCCTGACCCGAAGCCCCTTAGCTTTCCAACTCTTCTGCTTATTCTCCAAAGGAAATGCTACGGTTGTGTGCTAAGGGGTTTCTTAATTGCACTCCCTCCACCCCTGCATTCCAACCCTCACCCCAGGGCTAGGGCAGCTGCATTTACTCCGATGCACTTGTAAGCTTTCTCCTGAGCTTTGGCCTGTGGGTAATGACGAATATACTGGCAGACAAATCTCAACATGCAAAGCCACCAGAGGGATGCACAATTCACCTATCAGAGCTTTTGACACTTGTGTCAGGAAAAAACAACAGCTGAGAAAAGCCCTGTGAAAATACTTGCTTGGTATGTGGGAAAGGCTGTCCTGAATTATAAATCAGTTGGATATCTGTTTCTTTCAGCTAATTCTCCCAAGTGTGGAGGAAATGGGGAATTCAGCTCATTTGGTCATTGTGTGGCAAGTGATAGCATACCAATGATACATGTAAGAAGTAATTTAACATTCCAAGAACAGAACTCAGACTGCCCCCCGCCCAAGTCTAGAAAAAAAAAAGTTCACGTGTTATTTTGAGAACAGTAATGGGGGGAATCAAATAGTATACAGTGATGCTTGTTAGCAGAATGGTTCCCAAATTTGTTTGGAGATTGAGTGCCAAGATTTTGTGACAATTTTTCAGAATATCATGAAAAAAATGGACTAGTTAATTCTATCACATGAACTAAGATCATACAATAGTATAAGCACTATACTTATAATATGATACACTATATAGTATAATATATAATTATAAATTTAAAATATCTTTATAATTCACAATGAGCACACACTTGTCCATGAAATAAAAAGCTATCAAATCAGCATGGTAGTTTCTAAGTTTACTTCTTTAATATTGATTACTTTTTATTCCCTAATTTTTCTAGCCTCTAGCACTTGATAGCAGGAGAATGGACACCTAAGACATAATATGAATATATAAAAGACTAACTTGCAATTGAGAACACATCATTGTTTAAATTAATTTTTAGAGCAAACTGGAAAGAATATTAGTGTTTTCTTTTAATGGCACAATACCTTTGTCCAACATAAAACATATCTGAATCTCATGGGAAAATATTTTGATATCTCCTTCCTGGGTTACATGGAGAAATGTCAAGAAAACTTCCATACAAAAGATGTGCAAAGGAATGTCTTATTCTTCTAGGATTCTTTTTTTTCATTTATTTAGAACTGCTTCTTTTCTATAACTTTGGCCTGCTTTCATTTAAATTGTTTAAAATTTTTTTATTAAAATTGTTTTATAAAAATATTTAAATTGACATAACATTTGTTTATAGTATTATGTAGATATCAGGCATACATCATTATATGTCGCCATCTGTGTAGATTACATTAAGTTCAATGCTAAAATTCTTTTCTGTCTGGATCTTACAGCATTTCTTATCTTTGATATTACCCTCATTGAAACTCTGCTGTGGCATGAATTTTTGTGTCTCACCCCACCCTTTCATTAATATTAGGAGTTGGGGGTCCTTGGGAGGTAATTACATCATGAAGGGAGAGCCCTCATTGATGTGATTAATGCCCCCATGAGAGACCCAGAGAGTTCCTTCACTTTTGTGCCATGTGAAGTTACTGCTAAAGTGTGTTATCTGTGAACTTGGAAGCCAGCCCTTACCACACACTGAATTTGCCAGTGTCTTGAACTCTCATACTTTCCAGTCTTCAGTGCTATCAGAAATAAATTTCTATTGTTTACAATGGTACCGGTTTATGGTATTTTTGTTATAGCAGCCTCTCTTGATTTCTGGCACATTACTTCCCATGGAGTCTCATCCTACATCTCTCATGTGCCTTTGTGGTGTTGACTTATATAGGCAAGGCAAGGAAAGTAAAAGGAAGTGAGTTTATTAAAGAATTGAGACTAAGGACTCAAGTCATGAAACAACCTCCAGGTAGCTTTGAGAAAGCTGTCAGGAACCTGAGCTTCTCGATGAGGATTATAAACAGCTCACAACATGAAATATTTCAAGATTTTCTGCAGAGTGGGCCTCCCTGGTGGACTAGGGATTAAGTTTCAACGCTATTATCACTAAGGCCTGAGTTCAATCCCAGCCAGGGAGCTAACCCACATATGGCTCAGCAGACCTGTCCTATTTCAGCTGCTGCTCCCCTTAGCAGTTATTTCAGTGGATCTGCCTGTTCTGCTTCCCAATGTCTCTGGTGAATCCTCTCTCCCCTGTACTGTTATAGGGCAGGGAGAAGGGCACCCCAGAACCCCCAAACCTGCCTGCTCTAAATACGTTTTGCCATCTGCCACATCAAGACAAAACATATACACCTTTAATTGAAAGGAACTTTAACTTTATATAATTATGTAACAAAGAAAAGACAAAGAATATAGTTTCTAAATCAAGCACTCGAAGTTACCCATCCCCTTGTGGGTAAATGTCCAGCCAACAGGGTTGGCCCAAAGCAAGGCCCAAAAGCCTGCCACAAATCTAAATCACCTTCCAGGAGGGTCCCATAGAAATGGGTCACAAACAGTTAAACAATTCTGGGTGGAAAAGAGCAAAATCAAAATCAAGATGAAAGTTCTCATTGTTAACCTCCCCACGGGTCTCTCACCCACATCTGTTTCACCCAGTCCAGGACCAAGAAGCAAGAACAGTTTCTTCACATGTCTCTCTGCTCCAAGTGCCTCTTCAGGTCTCCTGGCTCTCCATTCTGCTTCCTTCCTTCCCCAGTCTCCTCTCCAGCTGCTTTTCCTCCCTGCTCAGTTCCACCCTCCTTTGGGTGGGGCAGGGAACCTGGAACCTCCCCTTTTCATGGGGACCACCTTGTTATGGTACCTCTGGCCTACACCCCAGTTCTTCTAGGCATAAATAAATAAAATCTTAAAAAAAATGAAAAGAATTTCTGCAAAGAAAATCTCTCTGGGGGTCCAGTTAATGTATGTATCCAATGTTGTCTATGCATTGAGGAAAACAAAAAGTGTTGTTAAAATTTAGAGTATTATCTTATGGAAACTATGAGTTTTAGCATGTCATATCTCTCAGATTAGCCTTTGAGGTTACTGAGTTGTCTGCTGGCAGCAATTCCCAAAACACTACTTTTTCACAAAGCGTTTTTTCTAGGCACAATTTCTTTATAGGACCAGACCAGCCATGTCCTGACCCTTGTGCCATTTTAGTTGGACCTAGGAAAGGGTTACCCACTTAATTGTTAGCTTTGGTAAACATCAGGCCCTTGTCCTTTCCGTATTCCATCACTTACTCCAAAGCTGCCTGTACGGCATATGTTCTTCTGGCCAATCTCATCCATTTAAAATTTTTCTCTTAACATTTATATGCAGATGAGTCATAATCCCCTTCCAGTTACATTTGGACCATTCATTTAACTTTCAGATCTTTGTTTCAGCTCGATAGTCAGCTTCCTTGCACACAATTATTTTATTCATACAACAAGTATTTGTTGAGTCCTGACAACAGGTCATTATGTGAGGCTCAGTTTCTCTGTCCGTACATTGTTCGTGTTTTCTTGTGGGAGGCAATTTTCTTAACTGTCCTCCTTAGAATGTGAAATCCTTAAAAATAGAAATTGTCTTTGTTTTTGTGTGTTCAGATTTTACCAGTAACTGACATGTTGAGAGGCTCAAAAAATGTTAATGGATTTATAGATACTTAAGAGCAAAAAGAATCTTATTCCTGTCCCAATTAGATATTTGATTCTCTTCCAAAATATCCCAATAAGTGGTAACCCAGTTCCTGCACTGAAGGATGAATGTCATTAGCATTTATGGAGTACATGACCATGGCTTTCCCAGATTTGTCCTTTTGTGGTGTGAGAAGGAAGAAAAAAGAAGGAGAGAGAGAGAGAGAGAGAGAGAGAGAGAGAGAAAGAGAGAGAAGAAAAATAGAAACAAGAAAAGGCCATGAGAGAGAGAGAGAGAGAGAGAGAGAGAGAGAGAGAGAGAGAGAGAGAGAGAGAGAGAGAGAGAGAGAAGAAGAAAAATAGAAACAAGAAAAGGCCATGGAAAAATCCCAGGACATGTGAACAGAGGTAGGAAGAAATGATTCTTAGGCAATCAGGAAGTTAAATAAATAGGTTAGAAAACGCGATTGAACTATTCACCTCACGTAGTCCCCATTCAAAACAAGGGTCAATAACCACAGCTGTTTCAGTTTTGCCAACTTTGGCCTTCAAATTAGACACGTGCCTTCCATTTGCTTTTATAGGAGCCATATGTGTGCAGCTGATGGCAGTACTTATCACTAAGGAAGCGAAGTGCTGGTTCCTGCCACCCACCCACATCTGTGGCTTTATAAACCACAAGCAAATGAAAAACAAACGTGTGCTGCTGGCATATGGAAGACATGGAGCTTTGACAAAACCAACCAGGAAGAAAAAGACCTGGGGTGGGGCAGCTATGCTGTGGACTGTATGAGCAACGCCAAAGGTCAGGTCCTTAAATTCTCTGTCAGTTTCCTTGCTGGGGACTTTGGCTGGGGGATCCAGCAGGTCCTCCCGTAATGTTGTTTGTTGTTGTTTTGTTACTGTGATGGAAAAAAAAAATTGATTCTTAGCCGGGGCCACTGTTTGTGTGGAGTTGGCACCTTTTCCCCATGTCTGAGGTTTTCTCCAGCTACTCTGGTTTCCTCCCACATCCCGAAGATGGGCACGTCAGGTTCACTGGCGTGCCCAGGTTGTCCCTGAGTGAGTGTGTGTGTATGTGTCTGCTTGCGTCCTGGAATGCAAGGGTGTCCTTTCCAGGGTGGGTTCCTGCCTTGCACCCTGAGTTGCAGGGAGAGGCCACTGTCCTCCCCCATTCTGAGCTGGAATAAGTGGGATGTAAAATGAAGGTGTACAAATGGATTGTCTAATATTAGAAGTGTTTTGGGTCTTTATTTAGAAGTTTGGTGCTGTTTTTGTGACCAGAAATATGTTTGGGAACTTAAAACTGTTTATGTCAAATGGCTTATGGTAGAATTGGTTTTGTTGAACATCTTTTCACAGTCAGTTTCCAAGAAACTACAAGAATTAAGCAACCATTACTGTATTTCTGAGACTCTCAGAAAGCGCAACACTAATAGTTGATAAAGATAACTACCAACTCACATATTGACTTGTTTGACTTCTAGAAATTGTCAGCTAGGATGTGGTAACTCTTCCATAATATCAGATTTGAGTAAAAAAAGAAAACCTGTTTTTGTAAGTACTGTCAAGGATATGCAGTGTGTAATTCTTTGGTATCTCTGAGTTGGATAGCAGTCAGTGGCCGGCAATTGTGGGAAAATCAATTATAAATCTGTTATATAACAAAATGCAAAGGTAGCGTAAAAGAGATGATTGTTAAGCCAGTAGGCCTTTCCCTGGGCTTCTGGAGTGAGGGAGGGGAGAGGCAGAACAATCTATGTATGGACTTGTTAATAGACTGGATTCCCTGAAAACACAAATCTTTTAAACGCTTAGGGTTGGGATCTGCCACTAGTTAATGTTAGTAAAAGCAAAGCAAGTCAATGTCTTGGAATTTAGATTCTGGCCTGTAAGCCTCAGAGTGAACTCCACACATCTGACCAGTGATTAGCTTAATACTCTCCAGTTTGGCCTATCTTTTGATCTAAGGATCAAAATCCCCTTTCATCTTTCCTTGTCCCACACTGGTTGTCCAAAAACTGGTTCTTTTCCTTAAGGGGGGGTTGCTTTGTACAGAGATAGTTCATAAGTTGGGGTGTTTTAAGGAAGCCTGAGGGTCAAAAGCTGTTGATTTTTTACTATCTTATCTCCAGCTCCACTTTTAGTCTCAATTCCTACTTTAGCCCAGGGCAGAGAATTTAGTCTCTCAAACCTTGCAAGTAAAAAGAGGAATGCAATCTAAAACACATTCAGTTACTTCTAAGTAGAAAGGGCCTTTCTTAGCATGGTTTTTCTTCCTCTGTTCTCAGGTGGGCTAGCTTGAACAGAAATTTCTTGCTGGAATATAGTGAGGGCTATAAGGAGTAATCAATATAACTTTATATTCTAGAGTTTCTATGCAATTTCCTAAGATTCCAGCCTTGTTAGGTTACTTCCTCGGCTTTCTAGATGCCCAGGAACCACAGGTGGAAGAACAAACTTGCAAATCCTTCAACTTGTTAGCTTGTTAGGTGGGATGCTCCCATACTTACAGGCTATTTACCGTAACACAGATCAGAAGTTATGGGCTCTTATTATACCCCATTTCCAAGTACTTTTTTCTGTATTAGACATAACTCATTTGCTTTCAAATGACAGAACTCTAGCTAAATGTATTTTAAGATAGTTCAATGTCTTTATGTGTGAAAGAGGGTAGGTTTTCTAGAAGTACAGTTGGACCACATCTAAAGCTTAGTAGATTTGGGATTAACCTACTCGAGCTCAGCACTTTCAGGGGCACTTTCCTTTCACCCTTATTGGCTTCATTCACAGATCTCTTCGCAGACCTCTTCGATTCACGGTTGGCATTACAGACTTGATGTGTTTCTAAGACTGGTATCCTCAGAAGAGAGACAGCATCCTTTTCTAACAGCATAAACAGCCTTGAAGTGGTCAGGTTACCTCTCCCGGTGGATTGCATCTCATCGGCTGAGTCTTGTGTGGAAGCCACTGTGGTCAGCCACACCTGAGAGCTTTTGAAGAGGTGGGGGGAGGTGATTTCCCAAGAAAGTGCTTTCATAACTAAAATTAGAAATTATGGATTCTAGGTATGAAAAATAAGAGGTAGATGACTGAGAGACAAAGCTTTTTACAGAAGGATTTCAAAATGGGAGGGACAAAAAGTGCCGAATAGGCTGAATTTCTGAAAAACAAGTATTTTTGAAAGAGGAGGGAGGCAATATTAGAAGTATTTGCTCTATATTGTGATTCAGTATATATACACATATATATATCACAAGAGAGTATTTTAAGCATGCCTGCTCCTTTTTATGCTATACATTGTTTTGTCACTTTTCAATAAATACAAACTTTGTCAAGGCTTTTTGGAGATTTGTTTGTGCTTCCTTGTGGATATAACATACTAATTCTGGTCTAGAGAGTGCTTGCCTTATGTTACATAAGACACTTAGAAACAATTGCTGAGTCTCAGGCTATTGAGTACAGAATTTCCACTTTCACACAAAAGACAATTTCTCTTTAGGGCTTTTCCTTTGCTAATACTTTCCCAATTTTTTGGAAGAGTGAATTTTTAACAAGGATGTGAGTCCATTTGCTGTATTAACTGCAGTACTAGTTAAAGATGAGCTAGGATGCTTCTTTTTTTTTTTTTTTTTTTTTTTTAAGGCATGTTTTTATTTATTTATTATATTTGTTTGTTTGTTTTGTTTATACATGCACTGGGTACAGTCAGAAGCGCGGGAGGGTGAGAGAATTCACCAGAGCCAGAGTGGGGAGCAGAGCAGGCAGAAGGACTGAAGTACACTGCTGAGGGGAGCAGCAGGTGGCAGGAGAGGTCTGCGCACCATGTGGGATTCTCCTCCGGTGGCCGGGGAGCAGCCGGGGATCGAACCGGCGCCGCAGAGGCCGCGGGCAGCTTCGCAACCCAGCGCTCAACCGCTGCGCCACCGGGGAGGCCCTAGGATGCTTCTTTTAGGAAGGAAAAATGGTAAGTCAAATAAGCTCTCTGGATATGCATAAGGGACCAGGTGTTAACTTGCAGTGTGAAACCAACGTGGCTCCATTTCTATATTGCATTTGTAAAGGTAGCAGAGTTAAAGGCCTTCTGATTATATAAATGTCAAAAACCTGCAGCAGAGGCCTCTGAAACTTAAAGAGCAAAATCAAACTTTCAGGCAAATGATCTTACAGTATTGCTGTTCTGACTTTGTGTCTACAGAAAGAAGACCTGGGTTACCTATTAACCTATATGGCATATGTGGCAACACTGACTCTGGTGCAGAGAGCTGTGTGGATGTAGGAAGAAATGGTGGATGTAACTTTGTATTAGAAGCTCAGGTGTTTCAGTGCATCGCACCCCACCTAGACTGACCCCTCCCCCAGTCTTTCTCCTTGTTGGCTACTACCCACCCCTGTTGCCTTCCTACCTTGCTCTTAGGATTACAGTGTGTTTGGGGGGCTGGGGGATTGGAGGGTGTCTCATTGGCAAATGCTGTGCCTGTTATTCCTGAGACTTCATAACTGCACATGCAGCATCTTGCAAATTAGATCTGGGAACAAATGCATTGTTGATAATCTCTCTTAGGCTTTTTGAATAAATAAAACACCTCCTGCTATGGTGATTAAAAGGATACACCTGTGATGTTTTATATGGTGCTTGAAAAACAAAAGCAGCCGATAGTGAGATTTGTATTAATGCTATATTGAAACTAACCTTTCTGATGCTGCCATCGTTTAGTAATCTATCATTCCTTTAGTCCTTTGATAGTTTTCTCCCTCAAAATAGCCATTTCTGAAGGTGAAGGCTATTGGAAGTTTCAAACTGAGGGATTAGAAAGTGAAGATTCACTTGTTTTGTAACAAAAACAGCTTGATAGAGCAAGAAAACATGTTGTGCAAGAGGCCTGCATGGAAAGGGAGGAGAGGAAGTGGGAAGAAAGAAATGATCTGCTTTCAGGCTCCCCAAAACACCTCTGAAATACACTGGAGTTTTTTTAGATACAAATACTGCCTTTAATTTTCTTTTCTGTTAGTTGAAGAAATGTGTACTTTTCATAAAATCTGTTTCAATTTATTGTATAACAAACCACCCCTCAAATAGTGGCTTAAAACAGTAACAATCACTTATTATCATTGTTACCCCTAAAAAGTGACTAAGTGGTTCTTGTTCAGAGTCTCATGAGATCAGAGTTCTTTAGTGGCACGATAGACCATCTTGAAGTCCTCCATACTCAACATGTCTGGTGCCTCGGCTGGGATCTGCTGCAGCTGGGGCATCTCACGCATGCTCTCTAGATCCATGTGGCCTTTCCAAGTGCTCTCGCCAAGATGGTGGCTTCAGGCCAGCAGCACTTCTTACATGGTGACTCAAGGTTCCAAATATAAGTATCTCAAAAGAGGGATCCATGTGACAGCCATATTGTTTTTATGTCCTGGCTTTGAAAGTTGTTTCTTCCACATTTTGTTGGTTAGGAGGGACTTAGTAGGCCCAGCATATATTTAAGAGAAGGGAGATTCAATTCCACCTATGACTGGAGGAATGCCAAAGAATTTGAAGGTATGTTTTAGATCCACCACTAAGTCCTACTTACTTCATATTTAAAAACATCCTTGATTTTAGAACAGAGAAAACCCAAATACTTAGGACTTGGTAAAACCCTTAGTAACTTAGAGATCACAAGAAACACAACATGATTGTTTAGTACCCTGAATGGTTAAATGAGCAAGAGTAACAAAGCTGGATGTATCACGCTTCCTGCTTTCAAATTATATTATAAAACATTGATAGTCAAAAGAGTGTGGTACTGACAGAAAGACAGACAGCCCAATGGGACAAAACAGAAAGCCCACATATATAGTCAACTAATCTCTGACAGTTTCAAGAATACCCAAAAGGGAAAGGGAATGTCTGTTCAATGAATGGTGTTGGCAAAACTCGATATCCACATGCAAATAATGAAATTGGAGCCTTAACTTGCATCATATACAAAACTGAACTAAAAATAGAGACTTAAATATAATTCCTGAAACCATAAAACTCCTAGAAGAAAACATAAGGGGAAATTTCTATGACAATAGGTCTTGGCAATGAGGTGTTTTTTGTTTTTGTTTTGTTTTTTTTTAATTTGGTAAAAATAAGTGAGACTATATCAAACCAAAGATATTGATACAACAAAGGAAACAGCAAAATGAAATGGCAGCCTGTGGATTGGGAGGACATGTTAACAAACCACGTATCTTATAGAGCTAGTATCCAAAAGGAATCCATAGAAAACAATGACACAAAAACAACCTGAATAGACTTTTTTTAAAATAAATCTTTTTTTTAAAGATTTATTTATGCATACAAGAACTGGGGTGTAAGACAGAGGTGTCGGGGTGGGGAGAGGACCCAGCAGAGAGAGTGGGGAGCAGAACAGACAGATCTACTGAAATATACTGCTGAGGGGGCAGCGGGCCAGACAGGGGAGGTCTGCTGTGCCCTATGGGTTGCTCCCTGGCTGGCCAGGGATTGAACTCATGCTGCAGTGGCTGACGCTAGCTTGACAGCACTGTCTTTAACCCCTGTGCCAGAGAAGACCAGTGTCTGAAAAGACGGTCAATATCATTAATCATCAGGAAATTTCTAATCAAAACCACAATAAGATACCATCCCTTGCCTGACAGGATAGCTATTATTAAAAAATCAAAAGATGGGGGGGCCTCCCTGGTGGCCCAGGGGTTAAAGTCTCAGTGCTATCAAGCTATTGCCAGCCACTGCAACATGAGTTTGATCCCCTGCAGGGAGCTGACCCACATGGCACAACCATGCTTCCCTCAGCAGTGTATTTCAGTCAGTCTGCCTGTTCTGCTCCCTACTTTGTCTCTGGTGAACCCTCTCCCCCACACCTGTGGCCTACACCCCAGTTCTTGTATGCATAAATCTTTAAAAAAAATATGGAGAAAAGGGAACTGTTGTGTACTGTTGGTGGAGATGTAAATTGGTACAGTCATTGTGGAAAACAAATAGAAATAAGAAAAATAGTACCATGATAAGCATGTGCTAATATTCGAAACCTGGATTTTCCCATGGAAACATTTTGTATATCACTATTCTAGGCAAGGTTCATGATACTGTGGCTGTTAGTAGTGATATTGAATAACAGTGAATTCCATCTTCTTGTAACCCCTGGGCAGGTCTTGTAATCTGATGGGCTTGCTTGTAGTCTTCAAGGCGTTTGGTCGGCTTGGTGGGTTAATTTGTTAGGGAGCAAAAGATAACTGTCACAGTCTCTTTTCTGCCCTTTCACTGGATTTCCATCTGCCACTAGGCACTTGGTCACTGTGGAATGAAGGAAGGGATGTAGAAATATGATGTGTTTGGCTCTCAAAGATCTGTCATAGCACACTTGCTTCTTGTATAGAAACTTGACAAATTTTCAATTCTGTAGAAAGATGAGACAAAGGTCATTAAAATCCCCAATAAGCCAGTAGTACATCCCATGTGTGCTGGCATGCAAATGCATGTATGAGAATATACAAACAGTGTGCACATACATCCACACATGTACACACATGCATCATGAACACTGCACTGCCAAATATATTTCATGTCAGAAAGGCTTCCATTCTAAATAACTGAATTTGTGGCTTGCGACATCCAGCTGTTACTTAGGACCCAGCACAAGTTTGCTATAACCCTATAAAAATTTCTGACAAGTGATATACTAGGCTATTTTGCTATTCGTAGTTTTTATTTTTGCCTATTCTCACCTTATTGAGTCAATTTACTTGGTATCTGGGAGTTATAAAAATATTTTAAATAGATTGACTTTACTACCCAATTACTGGGTTATGATTTTGAATTCTCCCTTGGTAGATATATATTAATATCTGAAAGCAATTTCTGTGCTAGTTGACTTTCTGTTAAATGTATTTATTTTGGATCCCTATTGCCTGAACTATACCTCCCATTCTTTATGTAGAAATGCTCTAATAATTCAGTGGAACCTATCAAACAAATACAAAATGGCTTGCTCAGAATTTATTTTTTATATGTAACAAGAGGTAAAAAGGTGAAGACACTCTAAATAATTTTTCTAGATAACTTCTCAACTGCTATAGTTCTCACCCAGAACTATCATGGCTGGGGGGTTCCTTTTGCCCTTAGCTTCATCACAGTAACCTCCTGGTCTCTCTTGCCCCCTGACCTACTCCTCCCAGCAGAGGGGTGAATTATGTGAGTTTCGGTGAGAAACTGAGCACACATGGTACAGTTCTGTTCTCTCTCTTCATTCAGCAAAGCCTAAGGTTTGGTCTGCTTTGGGTCACATGGTAAGCTTAAAGCTAAGTGTCCTGCCCGGGGAGCTCTGAGGTTGGCCCGTGCTGCCTGTGACTCCATGGGTGTAACAAGTGCTGTGGTGTCCTACCTCACCTCTCCATCTTTCACCCCTACAGGCAAGATTGTTTATTACAAATGCCTCACCTTCTGTACAGGTGCATTTTCCTGGCCACAGGTGCATGCTTGCCCATACACAAGACTAGAGTGCCCAATAGTTGTTGCCCATAGAGGCAGCTTTCAAGAAATGATGGAGTGGGAGTTGATGTACCAGCTTCCTGGACACTAGGCTGAGATAACTGTGAGTGCGTTCTCTGCATTCTCCCAGATTTCCCAGCTGGACTGAGTTCAGCCTGCCCACAGTGGTGACTGGCTTTGAGCACACTCTGTTGACTTTCTTCTCTTCCTCGTGTCACTCCCCCACTCTCCTGCATGAATTCCTAATAAACTATCTGCAGTCAAACCCTATCTTGGGTTCTGCTTCTGGATCAGTCTGTTCAGAGGACTTTATTAGGAACCACCACTGCCCCTCTCCGCCATGTTCTCGAATACCTTGGGAGTGATGAAGCTGACACTTCAGGCCCATCTGCCTGACATGTTATGTCTTGGTTAGGTCAGAACCCAGGAGGGTAAATAACATTATTAGGGCTCCTTTTCAAATCCCTATAACTTTTACTTTTCTACCTTAGTTTCCTCACAACAAAATTTAAAATAAGAAATTAAGTGTTAGAAACAAACACAAAGTGAATTTGGTTTATAATCTTATTCTGCTCCTACTGAAGACATGGTGGGAAATATGTTTTGTTACATGGTATGGTGTCATGTGAAATTTAACCTCCTTAGCTAGAAGTTGACAAAAATTGCTTTGACAGTTTTAAATATTTTATTCCCCATTCCCCCCCCCACACACCAATTGAACAACCACATTCACACTTGTCTGTTTAGTCTACCTTTGGTGTTTTTCTCTGGAAATAGAATATAGTTTTAATAGCATATGGCTTTATTTTCTCTTGGAGCTGAGTCAGAAATATGTGCAAATGAGGAGTGGCAAACTTCCTCATCTATAAAATGGTTAAGGAGTTATTTTACATTAAATGTGGATAAAAATGTTTAAACATAAAGTGGTATAAAAATACTGGTTTTTGTTTCCTCAGATAATTCTGGTTTTCAGACAAAACAAGGGAGCTAATTCTCAAATGCAGGACTAATTTGAAAGGACAGGTGAAGCCCCCACAATAACTAATTGACCCCGAAGTAGAAGAAAAGGCAGCTTCTGAGGGGTGTCAGTCTATTCTAAGCATGGTACCTCAGGCCTCATTTGAGCAGTGGGGTGGAGAATTGATTGCATTTATATGATGCCTTGTGGCAGAGGCAATTCCCTAAATAGGCAGAAATTTGTCTAAAATAGCCAGTAAGAATCCAAAGCCAAGGTCACTAGTGTCAGGGGTGTGGAAAGCCAGCCAAAATTTCCTGGAATTAATCAAAAGCAGTGAACTTCAAACAGCTGCTCATTTCTCATGATGCCTACACTGATCCCAGGTGGGACACATCTGGCAGTCGAGTTTATTAAAATAATTTTGCTCTCTGCTGCATGTCTGACAAATAGATGTGTTTCTTCCTTCCAGAGGTGGCATTGTTGCCTAATTAGACATTCTCTGCTATCATGAGAAATATAGGGAGTTCACTTATCATGGTGTTGTTCATTCGCACATTTTTTCTGATCACTTTTGTGGGTTTCTCTTTGTGACACTATTATTTTTTAATCTGAAATATACTGTCTTCTTGGTAGATTTAGGCATTTTCCAACTCCCCCCACCCCCCCCCAGCCCTGAGACTCAATTTTATTTTCTAGCTTTCAGTGACACCTGGTGGCCTCACATGCTTTGCAGGGAAAGCAAGCCTTTCCCATACCATGCCTCTCTAGCTTCTGTGTTACATTTGGTGTGATAGATTTCACTTCTTTGCTAGGAAGTGAATTAGTTTTAAATTTTTAAAAATTAAAAAACAATTTGTTTAAATTTATTTCCTGTTTTCTATGGCTATTCACCTCTTCTTCCACATTCCTTCTGGTTTTTGTTGTAATTAAACTCACTCTGGTGACTGGGGAGAGAAGTGGCGACCAGATGACCCTGAGATAAATCAGATATTCTAGACTGTGATCTGCCTTCTTAACTGCAGATTTTATTGTGTGTTTAGGGACAGGTGGAATTCAAACTAAAGGAGTGTTTAGTCTGACTCTATTTTCCTTTGCCCAGGAACTCATAAAGAAACTGTCTGGAAAGTAAAATTGAGCCAGTGTGGAAATGGCCTTTTTTAAGTCTGTTAGCATCTTAGGGTACCAATGGAGCATTGTCTCTCCTCTAAGAGCTAATAGGTACAAACATTGATTTAGGGGAAAACAAAAGATAAAGATAAACGATTTTTGTTCTACTTATACCTTCAACAATTGGATGCTGTCCACCTACTTGGTAAGGGAAGGTCTTGACTTAGTCTACAGAAAAAATTAGCAATTAAATCAGCAAACACCTAAATATTTTACCAGCTAACTGGACATCCCTGAGCGAAGACAACTTGAAGCATAAAGTTGACCATCACAAAGAACCTCAAAATCATTGACAGAATATTCATTTTCCTCTTTTTTCACGGGAAGAAATAGGATTAATTGTGCTTCTTGTTTGGCGTTCTTAAAGTCACTATGAAATTCCTCATACTGCACAAAAGGGAAAAGTCTGTGTTGATCTCTAGGATATGACTGTTTTTCCAATTAATTTTGCATACTGTTAAACATTTATACCAGAGAGAGAAAGAGGCTGGCCCCTTCATGACTCTAGAGATTGTGTTGTGATTAGATAGCACAATTTGAGGCCCAGGATGCAATAAAATGACAATACCTCCTTCCTGGCCAAGACCATGAGGTCTGACTGGATTGTGTGCAGGTCCTATGAGTCCAGGATCACTCTGGTGGGAAAGACATACACCATGGCTGGAGCAGGGACGGAACTGGTCTTATCTGGGCACCAAGTTATGACAGGCAAAAAGTGACAGTAAAGCCTTTTTACTGGTCTCTCTCTTTGTCTTAAATTTCCATCTCATTGTGATTAAGCAATGTAGGGTAAGAACCTAGAAAACTCCTATGGTATTTGGCACAGCATTGGGACAGATCACAGCAGTGCTGAAGAAACATACATGGAAAATCCCTTGTTCTGCAGTAGCCCAGTGTCTGTCTTCCCAATGGGCTAATATAAAATCTTGAAGGCAAGATTACCCATTTTTATAGCCTCAGCAACTGACACCAGAAGGTACACAATAAATGGACAAAAGTCAGGGCTATATGGGGGCACTGGTAGATGAGTCTAGAGGGGTGCATTGACAAAGGGTTTCATTGAACAAATTCTGACTAACTTGCAATTGTTTGAAAACCAATTGCAATATTATTTAATTGAATATCTAATTTATTTGAATATCTGAATCTGAAGTGATAATATCAGCTCAAAAACCGGGAAAGATACATAGACATTACCTGTGCTAATGAGTACAAAGTTTTGATAAAACAAGTACTCTTTAGAACTTTATGAATTCCACCAACTCGGATAGGGTATTGCTTAGACTGTGTAAAAGGGTGAAGAGTTACAAGTCTCTCAAGATCAGGTGTTCATGTGAACTTTTGGTCAGACAGATCACAGAGGATTCCTGCCTGAATTCTTGGAATGTCCACAGTGCCAGCTGTCTGTGGTTTTGATTAAAGATAGATCTGTATGCCTTACATGCCAGACTTGCAGGCGGCAGAGTTGACTTTCTGCCATGAAATGTTAGCAGCCCTGGCTTTTGAGCTTAACACACATGCAGGATCATCCCGTAGCAGGAAGGAAGCTTCTGGGCTGCCTGGGAGCAGGGGAATGGTTTTCCTTTCAAAGTTTTCTTTTTAAAATTCCCAGGCCTTCATCTGCTAAATTTCTAGAGAGGCATTGTATCCTTTTGTAAAAAGTACCCAGGAAACATATTGAAACATTTTTGTGGATGGGCCTACCAGTGTGGCTACTTCTTTTGGCATACATTTTAAGAAGATTGGAAAATCTACCTGCAAGAGAGAACTTTTGAGCCCTGACTTCCTGGCATAAAAGGAGGAGGAAAATTAAGTGTATTAATGAAACTGAATAAAAGAAATTTCTTCTAACTATATAATATATTGGGTATCCTTTCAAGAATGTATTAGAATCTTTAGGACTATCACATCAATTTCTCCAGTCCTTAAAACATCTTCAATAGGTCTTCACTGTTTTTAGAGTAATATACAAATACTTTAATATGATATTCCAGGCTCTGCAAAATTTGATTCTGAAGTTCCTTTATGGTATTTTAATGCAACTACCATCTGGATATTTTACATAAACAGGATGATATGATATGTGGTCTTATATGTCTGGCCTCTTTCACGCAGCATAATGTTTTCAAAGTTAATCTGTGCTGTAGCACATATAAGTTCTGTGTTCCTTTTTATACTGTTGTATGCATAGCCCACATTTTATTTATCCATTCCTGCACTTTGCATGTAGTTTTTTCTAGTATTTGATATGCGATTGGAGCTGCTATGAATATTTGTATATTACCTTTATTTTAGATAGACATACACAACCTCACACACCCACACTGAGTAGATTGCAGAATTATATGGTAATTTTGTACTTCGTAAGGAACCATTGAACTGCTTTCTACAATGACTGCACCATTTTACATTTCCAGCAATGTATGAGGCTCCAGTTTCTCCAATCCTCACCATGTTATTTTCCATCCTAGGGATTGGACTTGATATTTCACTGTTGTTCTAATTTGTATCTCCCTAATAATGACTTTGTGACTCTTTACATGTGCTTGTTGGCCATTTCTGTGTCATCTTTGGAGAAAAACCTATTCAAATGCTTTGACCACTTAAAGTTGTCTTGTGTTTGTTATACAGTGAGAGTTCTTTCTGTATTCTAGAATACTATACCTATATCTGATAGGTTTTTCAAATATTTTCTCCCATTGTTTATAGAAGTCTTTCTTGGTGAATTCTTTGATAGGCTTCTAGTTAGAGATGGGCATTTCCTTAATATAAATGTTAAAATGTTCTTGGCCTCTATGCCTGAGATCAAGTTTAGTTTTGTTTGTGATCACCCACCTCAAATACCTCAAAACATTACCTTTATTAAACAACAACATGTGAAAATAAAACCAGTGAATAAAGAGAAAACCCAAAATCCTGTGAAGGAATTTTGAACTATAACAAGATTATACCAGAGACCTGAACCATTTGGACTAGATTGAGAACTGATCCAGATTTGACCAGTTTTCACCATCAACAGAAATGGGGCTTTGGAAGTAATCAGGTTCAGTTATAGGGAAGGAGACCACATATTTACATGCTTAAGGTTGTATTTAAAATACACACAGATTGCACCTAAAGATGAGTCTGATTTCAATTTCTAAATTCTTGGATTTGTAAACAATGAAAACTTTCTAGGAAAAACCTTAAATCTAGTATGTAATAATTTCTTTTGCATAAATATCATAGAATATTTAATTCAGTAATTAATCTTTGAATTGAAGAACATTTAAATGATTGCATAATCTGCTCATTTAGTTAAATTTTATTTTTATTGTTTGTATAAATTTCTGAATGTGGATTAATTTGTGTTAATGAAGTTTATATTGTTTAAGTTAGAGGGTGGAGAACTATAGCAAAATTGGGTCTGTTACCTATTTTTTTTGTTTTTTTTTTTAAAGATTTATTTATGCATACAAGAACTGGTTTATAGGCCAGAGGTGTGGGGGGTGAAAGGATTCACCAGAGACTGAGTGGGGAACAGAACAGGTGGATCTACTGAAATTAACTGCTGAGGGGAGTAGCGAGCGAGACAGGAGAGGTCTGCTGTGCCATGTGGGTCAGCTCCCTGATTGGGGATCGAACTCATACTGCAGTGGCTGCTGAGAGCTTAACCCCTTGCCCCACCCGGGTGGCCCTTACCTATTTTTGAAAATGAAGTTTTATTGTAACACAGCCACTCCCCTTTCTTTATATATTATCTATGGTCATTGTTGCAAGAGACTGTTTCATGACTTACAAAGCCTAAAAATTTTACTCTTTACAGAAAACAAGCTTGCCAAATCCCAGACGAAAACTTAAGACAAAATGTATTGGTGTTCTTTTACAATACTGAGTATTTAATTTCCCTTAGAGTTTATTAAGGTCTTATTTCATTTAGCATGTTGCTTTCCAAACATAGTACTTGGAACGTTGCAAAGAAAGAATTGTTAAATATCTTGTCCTCTATGAAATGGAGCTTTAAGTAGGATATTAATCATGGGACTTAGCTGACATTTATAGATATATAAATGCAATGTTCTTCAGTTTGTCATAAAAACTTAAGTACTTGTTAGAGTAGTTAGAAGGAAATATCTGCTGTTTCATGAGAAGAGATCTATGAAGAATTCTCTTACATCTCTTTTCCTTTTTCATGTACAACCACTCATTTTATAGCACGGAACTTCTACCCTTCAGAATTAGTTTACATAAAGGGTATTAAATTTAGAACAAGTGGACACCATGATGTCCTGACGAGGAAAATATTACAATACCTTCCTATGAAATGACTTATGATCTTACTAAGATCAAGACCATGTAATAAATGAACTAAGTGTAAAGCCTGACAACCTATTGATTTTCCTTAATCTAATTTTATATTCTTGTCACATATCTCCTATTCCAGCTGGGTTAATTTCTTGTCTACATTACATGTTACTCCAGTTTCCCACTTCAGATCTTAGGATATAATGTATAGAACTCCAAGTACTCAATTAAAAAAATTGTGTGGACTGAGTTTCAAGGTTAATCTCTGAATGGCAGCTCTGGAAGTCAAAATTCCTCAAATTGGACATGATTGGAATAAGAATGGTTCTAAAATAAACATTTTAGAAAAAAAGACATTTACATTAATAGAAAAGGGAAAATGAATGGTGCTATTTGTACTGTCATGTAATCTTACCAGGAATATCTTTACATATTGATAAATAACTACAGTCTTTATAAGCTGTGTACCTGACCTGGCACATTTAACCTTTTAGTTGTTTCCAGGTTTTCATTATTAGTCTAGATGTCATCAGAAATATATATACCTAAATATTTGATCAAATATTTTTGTAGGCAAAATTTTGAATTGTAGACTTAAATTTGAGTAGATGAATTACAAGATCAAAAGAACTGAAGAAGATCAATGCTTTTGAGACCTATTACTAAATTATATGCTAAAATTGTTATGCCACTTGATATTCTGTATCAAAGTATACAGTAAAAGAATGCTTTTCCCCCACACCATCACTGCTACCAGTTTATCTAATCCAGTCACTTTTAAATGTCTTCCTGAAGATGACCCAAAAGTAAGGAAAAAATTATATTGTTACTCAGAATACACACATTACATATACATAACAAAAGTGTGT
Organism: Talpa occidentalis; assembly: GCF_014898055.3. Lineage (NCBI taxonomy): Eukaryota > Metazoa > Chordata > Mammalia > Eulipotyphla > Talpidae > Talpa > Talpa occidentalis. The sequence goes on along the minus strand of NW_026555331.1, from coordinate 26,128,513 downwards.
ATACACAAACACACATTAACTAAAATAAAAATCTCACAAAACAATTCTAACCCTTACTGTATGAAATATATTCACTTAAAAAAAATTCTATGCAGGGCCTCCCTGGTGGCACAGGGGTTAAGTCTTAGCACTATCAAGCTATTGCCAGCCACTGTGGTATGAGTTTGATCCCCAGCCAAAGATCTAACCCACATGTCACAGCAGACCTCTTCTATCTTGCCCACCGCTCCCCTCAGCAGTGTATCTCAGTAGACCTGTCTGTTCTGTCTCTGGTGAATCCTCTCACCTCCTTCCCTGCCCCCTGCACCTCTGGCCTACACCCCACTTCTTGTTTGCATAAATAAATAAAATAAATCTTAAAAAAAAATCCTATGCAATTTCATTAAAAAACCATGCTGGCCTAGACACACTAATTTGATCTTATGAATGAGAGTAAGCTGTGAGAAGTGGTGAATATTTGGACTAAAAGATACAACCTAGGGCCTCCCCTGGTGGCGCAGCAGTTGAGCGCTGGGCTGCAAAGCTTCCCACAGCCTCTGCAGCAGGGGTTCGATCCCTGGCTGTGGGTAAGGGTCCCACATGGCGCGGCAAACCTCTCCTGCTGCCCCCGCTGCTCCCCTCAGCAGTGTATTTTGTCAGTTTGCTGTTCTGTTCTCTGCTCTGGTGAATTCTCTCACCCTCCCGTGCTTCTGACTGTTCCCAGTGCTTGTATAAATAAATAAATAAATCTTAAAAAAAAAAAAAAAGATACAACCTAAAAGGCATCTTAACAACTGGAACACAAGTCTAACAAGATGAAATTTAAGATGAGTATTGAAAGACTCAGCTGTGGTCACCCTCACCCACAACACTGCCACCTATGGCATGTTCTCCATCCAGGTGATGCTGGTCCCGATCGCTTGCTAAAAACTTTTCAGCTTCCTAAGATGTTTCTTAATGGGCCCAGCACTTGTTAACCATCAAATGTGTTTTATCCTCTGGCTTTTAAAAATCAATATTGATTTTTTTCAATATGCTTCCTCCAGCAATCTCACATCATTCCTCCGCCTTCTCACTTTTAGGCAGTCGTCTTCAATTTAATTCAGAACTCCTCTCTGTTCTTATAATTATTTGCAGGCTTTTCTGTCAAACTGTCATTGTACTTTCAACTACAGTCATCTGTCACCTTCCCTTCCCTTGTGTGTGCTAATAAATTTCATCCATCTTCTCTGCTTGACTCCTTCCTTAGAGTGGCATTTAGATGTTCCTCAAAACATAAGTCCTATAGCTTATTCCTTACCCCACCGTGACCAGCTATTCTGTGAAATAGATTTTACTGGCTAGTTTTGGCAGAGTCATCAAAACATGTTTTTTTTCTTGGCTCTCAGAATGTGTAATGGTCGTGTCCAGAGTTCAGGAATTCTGCCCATTTGTTTTTCACTCAATTAGCAGTCCGTTGTTTCCAAACTGTAGTCTGAAAGTCTGTGGTCTTCATAGAGACTTTTATGGACTCCCTTAGGGAAAGGAAGGAAATAGCAAGTCCAGTGAGGAAATTCTAGAACTCCCTACCTGCTTCAGTGAAGCTGCCACATTTAATATTTTTTAATATATTGTGTTTCCACATGAAATTCATTTTTTTAAACACTGTCAGGAACTTCCATAGACTTTCTAATTCTAAAAGGGAATTTTAGGAAAATCAGAATTACCACAAAAATTAGTAGATACTGTTAAAAATCCAGCAAGCAATATTAAAGAGGTATTCAGTCTAACTAGGGCATTTATATTGTTCTGTTAACTCCCACATGGGTCAGTGAGTGAGTGGGGCAGTTTTTAAATGATCCAAGAAGACTTATCCTGGTGGGTCTTGATGCCTAATAAGAGATCTGAATTTTACATGAGCAGAGTAGAGAACAATCCAGATGTTTCCTTTTGGATAGTTGCCATTTCCTATTACAGCATAAAATAGACTGCAATTGACTTGAAACCTGTACTTGGTTCTTTATTTTGTATTATTTATCAGCCAAATAAAGAAAAATCCATTGCATCTTATCCATAATGGCCCATTTCAATTTTGTGCCGGCATCTCACACCTGACGTTGGGCACTGAGTATTGGTTTTAGCTTTACTGTTTGTGATGGTTCTACCTCTGTAAAACCATCACAAAGTTCCTGAACACAAAATCCTATGTCTAATGGCTTCCCAGAAGCTGTGTAACATGGATGTTATGAGACTAGTTCTGAACATAGACGCCTGGATTCAAAGCCTAAAATACAACTTCCTGGGTGTGGGTTTTTGGGCAAAATGGAAGATTTTTTTTGTGTGTCACTTTGCTCATCTGTAAGTTTTGATACACATGGTATTTGGCATATAGGGGTTTTATGAGAATTACATACACATAAAATGCCTGGTTGTTTAGTAACTTCTCAAGAAAAGTTAATTTTATTATTTCTACATATCTTTTAATGTACTTGAAGTTAAAATTTTATTGTAGAACATCCTACAGGCCTGTATTTCCATGTCAGAATACAAAAAGTGTGAAAATAAAAATACACACACATTCACACATTATGTGGCAATAAATATATTTTCTTCATTTCTTCTTATATTTGAATGTATTATGAGAGCAGAATGAATCAATTCAGTATACTGTTAAAAATATGATACCCATTCTGCAAAGATATTTTTATATCTGGCATATTATAAATACATCAAACATTTTAACAAGTGAAACTTTTAATGAACTAAAGTAGTTTTTTTGTGCACTGATTTCCTCCACCTTGTCACCACTTTTTCCTTCATTGTCATTGCCAGTAGATTTTTCTTAAGTGCGTTACAGTAAAGTACTTTCACATTTAGAAATATAAAAAGCAAAGAAGTATGTTGAGTTGGAAAGGAAAATGGATGTCACCTAGCCCATTTTCTAGATCTCATACTTCTAGAAAGGAGAGGTGTCACAATACAAGGTAACTCAGTTCTTAATGACTAAAACTAGAGAAATCTGTGACAGAAATCTAAAGTAATATTTGGTTCTGATTCTTACCTGTTAGGTGTCAACAATGCCGTTTAGTAGATTGGTTACTAGTAAGACCACCTCTGTATCTTCAGCTGATCTGTGGATTGGTCCATGTATATTCCAGTCATAACAACTTTTTCTGTCTAGAACAAGAAGTGACTTGCTAATGGCTGTATTTCAGCTTAGAATTTTCAGCAATTTTATGTGACTGGTTATTTCTGTTCCTATTTATCATAATGTGTGGTGTAAATATTGACTCCTGAGACTTGGCCTTTATTTAGCATGCTCGATATGATGTCACATCTCTCCATAGCATTGTGACATTAGAAGAGGTTGTAGAGACCTGTTTGTATTTGGCAACACAAGAAACCTTTAATTCAAACTTGGACTCATGACCAAAAATGCTTATTTTCTGTTTGCATCCTTAGACAACTGTCTTCCACCCCGCCCCTACCTGAAACCCAAATAGTTGTAGCTCCACTTACTGACCAGCAAGCATATTGCTGATTTTTTTTCATATTATAGTTTTTAATTGATTTCTCTCTACTATTCAATATTGGTTATACTCAAAGAGATTGAAGGTATTAAAAAAATAGGAAAAAAAATAGAGAAAAGGAAGAAAATATATGGCCTTTTATATTGATATTTTGGTCAAAAAGAAATCAACTCATGAATTTTAAGCAAGAAATTGTATTATAAGAACATTAGGTATGTCGTGGAATCCAAGGACAGAGATGATTCTGGATCTCAGAAAAGGCAGAATTCGGGAATTCAAACCCTTGTCAGAACTGATGTTTTTTTTTCCTCTCTGCTCCTCACTCTCTTTGGGCTTATATTTTCCCTATATGGTAGATCAGCTTTTATTGCTTCTCTACTTAACTGGTGGAACATTGCCACTCATCAACAATTCTTAATTCCTGGGTTTAGTGTGTTACAATTGTTGTACCATGGAAAAACTTTCATAATTCTTTTGATTCAGGTCAAAAGGAAACTCTCTGGCCAGCAGGGAGGGGATCAGTTGTAACCTGACAGTGTCTGTGACAGCCATCAAATTCCTAGAAAAAGGATGCTGTCTTCCCATTTGCAGCAATGATCACACTTGATATTTTATTCAGAATTTGCCTCTCAAACTGGTTTCAAATTGATCTCTACAATTTGAGATCAATTGTTATGTCCTAAGTTACCCAGCTGAAAGAAGCAAATCTTTCATATATCCTATCTGCCCATCATTCAATTTTCAAAAGATTTATTTATATAATTTGTTGAATGATCTTGTTTATCCATGTTACTGATCAGTAATTCATTTCCTTGTTCCCCTTCCAGTCTCACTATAAAGAACTTTGTTTCCAAACTTTCACCATTCCTCTCCTCTAGCCATTCTGGTTGGCATTCTTTGTACAATTTCTACTTTATGGACTTTGAGTTTTTGAAATGACAATTTCAAGTAAAATTGTTATGAAATTCTAGGTGGCTAGTCAGTTCCATTTTATAAAATCGTAAATTTCCCCTGTATCCTATGCCAAATCCTCTGGTACTGAAACACTTCATTACAGATGGACTGTGATATGTTAAGGAAAAAGAATCTGTTTTCCTATTTTAATTGTGGTATAATTGACATAATAGTTTCAGATATGATTGGCTATTTATATATATTGCAAAACAATCATAAATTTAGTCAACATGAATAACCCTACATAATTATAATATTTTTTTCTTAAATGAGACCTTTTAAGATCTGGTCTTATAGCAACTTTCAAATATACAATATAGTATTTCAAATATATAATATAATAATTACCATCCTGTATATTATTTCTCCAGGACTTATAGCTGGAAGTTTGTACATTTTAAACCCTTTCATACATTTTACCACTCACCTCATGCTGACTCTACCAGCCACCATTTTGTTCTTAAGATCAGGAACACATGTACATAATATTGTGTCATCTCAAATTGTGACTGTTTTACTTCTTTTTGATTTGAATACATTTCATTTCTTGCCTGATTTCTCTGACTATGACTTCCAATACTATGTTGAATAAAGTGGCAAGAGTAGGCATCCTTGTCTTGCTCTTGATCATTAAATATGATTTTAGCTGTGGTATCTGGTATAATTTTAAATTTCCAAATATGAGCAAGAATAGCTGGTAAAATTAAAAAAAAAACTGGTTAAGATTTTGAGATTGAGTTTAATGTTAATACTTAATTTGCTCACGGCCTAAAAGATCGTAGGTGAGTTTGTGTCTCCAGCATCTAGAACATTGTCTGTTATGTAACAGGTATTCCATAGTGTTTGTTGACTATATCGGGTACTAATAGTTTCTTAACTTTTTATTTTGAGATAATTTTAGGTTTATCAAAAAGTAGCAAATACTGTAGTTCCTCTGCCCTTTAGCCTGTCACAAAAACTTGGCTCGTTTGTCAAAGTCAAGAAATTAGCATTGGTACTCTCTACTAAATGACAAGCTTTATTTATATTTCACCAATTTTGCCACTAGTGCCCTTTTTTCTGTTCATGGATTTAATCTGTGTCACTACCCAGCATTTTGTACTGTTATTTTAGCCTTTTCTAATATTGGATACTAATTTTAAAGTTTACCTCTAGTGATTTTAATTTTGAAAATAAATTTGTTGTGTCAAATGGTGTGGAACACAAAATTATGTAAAAATTTAGATGTCATTTTTCTCAATAATTACAACTTTATTTCAATTTAGGTTGCCTAGTATCAACACAGTAGAAAAGAAATGTATGACATTTTAAAAATCAAGATGTGGAGGGCCTCTCTGGTGGCACAGGCAGTTGAGCACAGCGCTGTGAAGCTGTCCACAGCCTCTGCAGTGCAGGTTCGATCCTGGCTGGCCGGGGATTTACCCACATGATGCGGCAGACCTCTTCTGTCTGTCCTGCTGCTCCCCTCAGCAGTGTATTTCAGTCAGTCTGCCTGTTCTGTTCCCCATTCTGTCTCTGGTGAATCCTCTCACCCTCCTGCACATCTGGCCTGTATCCTGGTTCTTGTATGTATAAATAAATCTTAAAAAAAAAAATCAAGGTTTGGAGAGAAACATTTTCACTGGTATTTTTTGACCCTTTAAATTCTTTATTTAAAGAGAACTGTTTATTGACTTTCATAGTATAGTGTTGGTTTATTTCTTGGCATTGATAATTTAGACTTAACTGGCAAAGTTAACATTGGTTTCTGAAAATATGTGCCTTACAATTTTATGTAAGCAAATTAAATTCCAAAGGAAATACTTTTGGAAATATTAGGGAATTTGGAGTCAATCTTCAGATATTTGAGCAATCTTGGGAGAATTAAAAAAATTGCCAGATAAGCCCTGTCTTCTATCTTGATTATTGCTTTGTGTGCTACTTTTCTTCATACTTGTTATTTGTAACCTCTTGTATGTCATATAATTATGTACTGTCCAAAAGTTTTTGGTTTTTCTCCACAAAATAGTGATTTTCCTAAACCATATAGTAAATTATTATTTTTACACTGAATGGTATTGCCCAAAAAAATCTAGCCTAATCCTTGGTACAAACTACATGTTCAAATTGTATGGGGAATATAAAAATAAAATTTATTATAAAAAAAAGATTGTTTAAAAAGTTGAATTCATAGAAGTAGAGAGAGTAGAATGGTGGGTGCTAGGAACTGAAGATATGGGAAAAGGAAGATATTGGTCAAAGAGCATAGATTTTTGTTTTTAACAGGAGTAGAGTCTCAATAAGCACAGCATAGTGACTATAGTTAACAATTCCCCATTGTATACTCACAATTTCTTAAGAGAATGTCTAAGTGTTCTCACCCTCAAGAAAAGATAACTATATGAGGTGATGAATGTGCTAATTAGCTTGTTTGTGGTAATTATTATTTCAAATGTCTACATATATCAAATCACATTGTATGCCATAAATATATATGATTTTCAATGTTTAAATTATAGACTAATAAAGTTTGGGTGTGTGTGGGAGACAAAAGTTTTTGTCATGGATTCATTAACAGGAGAACTGTGTCAGAAAAAAAAGCTGTGAGGTGGTCACTAAAAATCTTCTGCTTCAGTTTAAATCCCCTACTGCCATCTGGAGGACACAGTGAAAACTGCAGCCAGCTCTGAGCTGCCCAGAGTGAGGGCTAGGCGGGTTCTTGAACGCAGGGGGAAACATGCAGTTTTAAAAGGAACATGAACTGAGGCAATTATTCAGATGATTAAAGTAAAAGGAATTATGCCTTAAATGTCTTAATTTTTGAAACAGTTTCAAGCAAAATTGCTAGATAACTGTCCTGTACTTGATTAGGTAAAAGTGGAGGGACATTAAAGAATCTGTGATGTCAAAATAAGGGGGTTGTAATTGTATGGGGAATATAAAAATAAAATTTAAATTAAAAAAAAAGGATCTGTGATGTGTGCTAATATCTTCAGTTTATAAGGATAAGCATCTACTTTATTCAAGTACTTATTTTCTTTCTTTTATAAAATTGTAACATTGGTTTTCAACACTGTGTGTGATTTAGGGTTGAAGGTCTATGGCGACCGCACCCTGAATGCACCTGATCTCATTTGTTTAGTGATGTAGGGTCACACATCTTCAGATATTAGCACACCACACCCACTGCCAGAGCACCAGAGCCCTTCACCAGAGTCCACCACACCTCCTCCCCTTTGGCTCTTAACCCTAATTGAAGCTTCAATTATTCAGTTAGCTATTTTCTTAAAATCTTGGGTTAGAAACAAGAAGACTATTGATAGTAAAGGAGCAATAAAGTAAGATCAGCTAAAGGAGGATTGCTTTGCTCATGAACAGATGCATCCCCCTTGGCAGCTGTGCTTTGTATCCTCCTATGAGAAGCACAAAAGGGTAGGTTCTGTTTCTGGCCAAATAAATTTTAGCATCATTCTTTTTTCTTTGACCCTCTGCCTCATTAGAGGTCTGTACCACTCTCTTTATTTTTAAATTTTACAGAAAATTTGAAAAGTCCCTTTCTCTACATTCATGCTAGATTCTATCTGGTGACTTTGCCCCTCCAAGGTGTCCATCAGACAGTAGGTCCTGTGAGTGCTGACTGAGGCAATGCACCCTTCCTGTCCTTCAGCTGCCTTTGTGGGCTGTTTGTCTCTTAAGCATTTTTATCCTCATGTAACACACTTTCTCATTACAGTCTTTTTTGACATGTCATGAGTATTGTTCTCTGTAACAATCATATCATGTCTGCCCTATTGTTTAGTCCACACCCCTTCATCTCTCATCTCTAGTCTTACTTGATTCTTCAGTGCATGGCTTTATACTTCCAGATGTCTCAAATTTCAAGAAATGCAGCTGTCTTTTCTTCATTGCTGTGCATTGCCAGCCAGATATTGGGAATACTTATAATCGTGATGGATGCATTTTCCACATCAGAGTTTTTAATGGGCATGAATATACATCCCAGGATTGATGAAAACATTAGAACAGTGTCAAGGGTAGCCCACCCAGGGGAAGGCTGGTTCTCTGCAGGCAGTTTCCTCAGTATGGAGTAGACTATTCCCAGTTACAGAGATTTGCTGCTCATTAGGCAAGTGTCTTGAACTTTGCTTCTGTTGCTTGGGTTGTTTCATTCCTGTCTGATACTGCACAGAGCTGTGCAAATGCAGACTGCAAATCTCCATACAATCCCTTTGAAAGCTAAGCTTCCTTAAAAACAGCAAACATGTTATGTGAGATAAGTACCAGCCCTTGGTTGGATTTTATGATGGTGAGAAGAAAAGTGTTCAAAGAAGATGTTGGAAGGCCTCTTTTCCAGTGTCCATTCAAAGATCAAGATCAGTTTGCTTTCAATTATACATCTAAAGTAAACTTCCCCCATCTTTATTTGGTCTTGTGCTTTACATTTGGAGTGATGGCACCTTCTGTGCTCTCAGTTTATCATCTATTCTGTCTTCCAAAGCAGTGGTACATCTCAAGGGCAGCCCTGCTGCTAAGCAATGTTTTAGAAATCTATGGGGGTGTTTGGTGGTTGTCGCAGTGACAAAGGGGCCATCTCGGTATTCCGAGAGTGGGAACTCAGGGTCTGGTTATCTAACAATGTTCTGGAAACTCCTGATTAACAAATCATTTAAGGTTCATTGTATTACTGACTTTTAGAAGATTCACCAGACATTCACATATTTATATTTAATTTAAATTTTATACTTATATTTTGTATTATAACTATTTATAATAAATGCTAAATTGTTTTATGTACTTGCATGTAAGCATATTGTATTTTTATGTAGCCATAATACCAACTGAATTTGCTAGAATGCAACCAATTATATACATTGAGAAAGATTTTACTTTGTTTCTTTGGGAAAGTTGCCAAGAGTTGTTCATGGTTAAATCTCAACCTTGATAACAATGCTGCTTTGTGGTATTTGAGTAAAAGGTGCAACATACCTGTGTCTATCTGCATTCTTGACTATTTAGATCATTACTCTTGCCTGAGTATTTGTAGATTGAATTGTGCATTGTTTTACTGTAAATTGTTTTTCTCCTTTGTATAATGATTAAATTTTTTTTAAAATTCTATCTGTAGGTGGACTATATTTTCTATAAATTGTATTTCAGAATAGTGAAGTAGGAGTTACATAATCATCTTTAAGAGTAGGTATTCGATTTGATAGGTTTAAAAACCATTGATCTATGTAGAAAAGCATGATGATTTCAGTACAAAGACTATGGGAGTTGTGGTGGTACAAGGGGTTAAGACGCAGCCTATGAAACAGCCACTGCACGCATGAGTTCTATCCGGGCCAGGGAGCTGACCCACATGGCACATGACTCTCCTACTGCTCCCCTCAGCAGTGTATTTCAGTCAATCTGCTTGTTCTGTTCCCTACTCTGTCTCTGGTGAATCCTCTCCTCCCCCTGCACCTCTGGCCTGTTCCCCAGCTCTTGTATGCATAAAAATAAAATAAATATTAAAAAAAAAAACACAAAAAACCCAAAGACTATGGGAGTTGGTCCTGGGCTTGAGTCCCTCTCCAGTACTTAAATGGTACAAGAACTTGGGGAAGTAATTCCCATTCTGTATGATTTTCTTTGTCTATGACATAGTTAACTTGAAGAGTTGGGAGTGATTATGTAACTATCCTCTGCAGAAAGGGCTTAATTCAAGGCTGAGACCCACAAAATAAATTGTAATAAATACACACAAATACACACAAAAAATGCTAATCAAGTACAATTATTATACACCTTGATTAATTTAATGTTCATTTTTGTTTTATCTTGTTCACTGTTTTCACTCGATATTTTTCTCACATATAAGTGAAGTCATGCAGTGTTAATTTTTCTCCTCTGACTTATTTCACTAGTCATCTACCCCAAACCTTGACTCCTTTCTATTTTTCAATGGTGTCTGCAAGCATCTGTTTCATTTTTTTGTTCTTTGAGTATTTATTACTAGACTATTAGATTTTCCAAAGTATTTTGAACTTAGAGTATGAAATATAACTTGTCAAACTCTGTTAATGTTCCACAGTTTGAAGTACAAAATCAATCACTTAAAAACATATTTGAAACATGTATGGGATGGAGAAAGTTTATAATTATTACAGGAAATTATCTTAATTATAATAAATAGTTACAGATTGCACTTTGTAGATTTACTTGGATGGTAAATGAATTTAAGATTAAGTCTGAGTCATCTTCTGGAATTGAAACAAATGTGAAGTTTTATTGGTGGAAAAAAGATGAGGTTGCAAGATATGACAGTAGATGGCTTTGATTAATCAAGTAATTGATTCCAACTAAGTAATTCAACTTAGTTCCTTGGTAGATAGACTGTAGGTGTCCTCCAGCATTGTCACACTAACGTTTAAAGCTCAGCCTTGCTGAAAGCAGTTATCACATTTATTTAAGGTAAGCCAGAGATGCTTACTTAACAATGGCATTTTTTCAGGGGAATAGAACAAGCGTTAATGAAATGTATATGGAACCACAAAAGACCCCTCAAAGCCAAGGTAATCCTAACAAAAATAAAATGAAGGTATCACACAACTAGACTTCAAACGATACAGTGTTGCAAAGTGCTTTGTTTTTGTATATGGTGTGAGATAGTGTTCTAGTTTCATTTTTTTACATATGTGATAGTGGAGGGATTGTTTTCTTGATTTCTTCCTCTTCTACCTCATGGTTTGCCAATTCTATGTACTGATTGACTGTTCTAGTAGTTTTTAGTGCAGTCTTTAGAGTTTTCTATGTATATTACATCATCTTCTAAGAATGATAGTGTACTTACATCTTTCTTGCTCCTAAAATGCTCCTGTTAGGATTTCTAATTCTATCTTGAACAGTAATGGTGAATGTGAACTTCCTTATCCTATACTTGATCTTAGAGGAAACACTTTGTTTTTTCACCATTGATTATGATGTTAGTTGTGGGTTTCCCATATATGGCCTTTATGTTGAGGTATAGTCTTTATCCCATTCTATTAACTGGATGTTGAATCTTGTCAAATCATTTGCCTGCAGCTATTGATATGGTTATATGATTTTTATATTTCCTTTTGTTGATGAGGACAATGACAAAGATTTGCCTATGTTGAACTATCCTTCATCCCTAGAACAAATCCTACTTAGTCATTATATATGAACATTTCAATTTATAATCAAATTCAGTTTTCTAAGTTTTTGTTGAAGAATTTTTTCATCTATATTCATCTGGGATATTGGCATTTAGTTTTCCTTTTTTTTTGCAGCATCCTTGTCTGTTTTGGGTATTAGAGAAATGTTGACCTCATGAAATGTTTGGAAACATTCCTCCTCCCCCACTTTTTTTTTTTTTTTAACTATTTGAGATGTCCAGGTATTAGTTTGAAGTTTTGGTAGAATTCAATAGTGAAACCATCTGGTTCTGGGCTTTTGCTTTTTGGGAGAATTTTGGTTACTCTCCCAATATTTTGGCTTGCAGTTGATTTGTTCAGGTTTTTTATTTCTTCCTGGTTCAGTCTTGGAAGTTTGTATGTTTTAAAATTTGTCCATTTCTCCTAAGTTATTCAACTATTTTTTTGGCATAAAGATCTTCCAAATAGTCTCTTCTGAACTATCCTTTCTGAGATTTATGTTCTAAATACTGATTTTATTTATTAGGGTTCCCCCTGTACCTTTTTTTTCCTTAGCCTAGCTTGAGGTTGGTCTATTTTATTTATGGTTTCAGCTTTTGGATTCATTGATTGTTTGGAGTGTCTTTTAAAATCCCATTTCATTCATTTCCGCTCTAATTTTTATTTCCTTCCTCCTATTAGCTTTTGGTTTCATTTGTTCATCTTTTTCTGATTCCTTAATGTGTAAGATTAGATGATATAAGATCTTTGTTTCTTGATGGAGGCCTAGATTGCTATATACATCCCTTTTATGACTGCTTTTGCTGCTTCCAGAAATTCTGGTAACTTGTGTCTTCATTTCACTGGTTGTGTCTATGACAGATATCATCTTGGCCTTCCAAGAAGTTAGCCAAAAGAACCTACATGGAAGGAACTTCATTACTCTAACATGCTTACTAATAAAAGTGAATGTGCATCAGTTGATCTTTTTCTGGTGAGAGTATTACTATATTCTAATGCTCTGGAGCTATAAGAATAAATGAATAGAAGCATTAACAAAAGTTTAGAGCTCAACGATAACCTAAGAAGTAGGGTAAGCCACATAATTTATCAACAAAACCAGAACTTGTTGACAGTGAGAGATGCTATAACGTCAGAAAAAAACAGGTATCAACTGGGACTATTTTGGGATATATGGTCATCTATCAAGAGGTCAGCCAGTCAAACGTTTTCATAGTAAACATTAGGAAACAAAACCACAGATTTAGAATTTAGTGACGTCACAATTCATTAGGAACCAAAGCAGGGCTGAAGCCAGCTCTTGATGAAGTGTAAGTCTGTTTCTCCTATATACCTACTTTCTTTTAAACTACTACTCTTACACATATCTGTGCTTATCTCTGAGAGGCTAAACTTTCATCTTTGTTGAATATAAAGGGAAATATGAGATCAAAGGTACATTCTTTGCCTTCAGCTTATTCTCGACCTTTATGCCCTTCTGCCTGCACATACACAGAATAGGAAAAAATGAAAGAAGTACACTAGTTATTCATTACCTGCACCCCATTTTTTTTAAAGATTTTATTTATACAAGAGCTGTGGTACAGGCCAGATGTGCGGGAGGGTGAGAGGATTCACCAGAGACAGAGTGGGGAACAGAATAGGCAGATGGAGCAAAGACACTGTTGGGGGGAGCAGCGGGCGAGACAGGAGAGTTCTGCTGCACCATGTGGGACCCTCGCCGACTGGCCGGGATCGAATTGGCGCTGCAGAGGCTGCAGACAGCTTCACAGGGCAGCACCCAACCGCCTGCGCCACCAGGGGAGGCCCAGCACCTCATTGTTTTAAAGGTAACATTACTTCATTTACTTTAGTCTTACTGTTCTCCAAAACCTGATTTCAGGGCATGGTTCCCTATTCTTTCTTAGTGCAGGCAAACTGGGGACTCTGTATAAAAGCTGATTTAGTACTTTTCAATATTACATGTCTTTTATGGTAACATTGCTTGTTTGTATAACTGCTATTTAAGCACTAAAGTTCAGTCCCTCTTTCTTTGTAACCTGTGCTACCATATGCACCCTGGAAGAAATCAGACTTCCTGGGGAATTTGCACAACACAGGATATGCATTTAAGTCCCCAGTATTGATGGAACTGAATTCTGGGGGTGCCTGAGGGTGCCATTAGTGCACCAGTCATGATTAAGGGCTGTATAGTTGGGAAACTTTTTGAGCCACCAAGCACAGTGACTTGTGATCCCATACATTAGGATTTTTCAGCCCTTCAGCATGGCTGTGGATGTCATTGCACCATATCCCAGGGCATCTGTGGTCTTAGCAGATGGGAAAACATGTGGCAAACATTTGATTTTACTTGTCAGTACTTTATGGAAAACAAGAGATCTGATGCTAGCAAGAGTCAACTTTTTTAAATAACAAAACTGATTTGTTAAAATGAACTTTATAAAAATGCCTCAGCTTATAATAGCTATTTTGTGCAATCAAAATAAGAACGTGTTATTTTGAATTTAAGTCACCCAAATAAAATAAGTTTTACCTAAAAACTACAGCCAAGCCAGAAAATTAAAAAGTGAGTTTGTGGGAGCTACCATTACTGGAACACTGTCCACATACCACAGAGCATTATACAATTTATAGGTCTTAAAAAATTAATCCCTTTAACAACATAGTAAAATACACATTGTTATGATAATATTTTAGATGTGGTAACTAAGCCTCACAAAGTTTCAGTTCATTGCCCAAGACCACATAGCAAGTAAGTGATGGAACCTGGGGTTAATTTGGGTTATTCTCAATCCAAAGCATACACCATGTTTCTCACCTAAATCATAGGCAAAAGTAATGCAGTTCAAGCAAGTAATAGCTTAAGCAGATGTTTATATCAGCTATAAACTGGATTTTCCCTATAGCATCCAAAAACTAGTTTTGCAAAAAAATGACTATGGGGAAGTCACAACCATCATCAAGATGGTTAACCACCACTCTCTGCCCTACTGCCTCTAGCACACTCAGAGCACACATGGAGAAGCAGCTTGAACCCATCACTGCAATTTGAAACATCTACACTTGTGGTTTTCTGTTTGGACAGCAGACTGAAACCACTGTTTTCTCTGTCAATGGTGTCTTAACATATTTGGCAAATCTCATGCAACTGGCAGCCATACTGGGCTCTCCCTGCTTCTCCATTTTAGTGTTTTAGGCATTTGGTACAGAGAGTAAAGAAGAAGAAAAAAAAAGCAGTGATTCCAAATGTAGCATACAGATTTGATGATGGTGTATGTGTCCTTGTTCATATACTGTAACAGAAACAAATGTGCATAGACAGGGACTTTATATCAATAGTTTGTTTTTTTTTAACTCTTGTCCTTGTATCTTCCCCACTGAAGAATGGATTTGGATACTTGACAAAGAGTATACCTCCCCCTGAGTTAGACATTTCTCTTGCTCTCTCCCAATCCATTATCACAAAAGAATATGGTTAAAATCATAACAGGTCTGAAAACTGAAGCAACAAAGGAAGGAAATCATGAGGTCAATTTGTACATATTTTTTAATTTTTATTTTCATTTTTTAATTTTTTAAATCATTGTTCTTTTTTTAAAAGATGTATTTTTTTAAAAAAAAACTGGCTTTATTCACAGATTATATAATTGTCTATGAACAAAATATCAAGCAATCTACAAAAAACTGCTGGAACTAATAGGTGAGTTAGCAAAGTTAGAAGACACAAGATCAATTTTTTTTAAATTTAAATTTTTTTATTTTTATATTCCCCAAACAATTGCAACCCCTTTATTTTGACCCCAATCCCTCCCCCTCCGCC
Source organism: Talpa occidentalis (assembly GCF_014898055.3). Lineage (NCBI taxonomy): Eukaryota > Metazoa > Chordata > Mammalia > Eulipotyphla > Talpidae > Talpa > Talpa occidentalis. Next base: position 26,113,115 of record NW_026555331.1, on the reverse strand, counting down.
CCCCTCCCCTCATAAAGTGTCTCTGGTTCATAGTTGTTTGTTGATTATGATTTTCACTTTCTTACAGATATTCATTTTCCTGGTCCCTTATTTAAGTTTTCTAGATTCCTGCTATGAGTGAGACCATCCAGTATTTTTCTTTTTCTTTCTGGTTTATTTCACTGAGCATGATCCCTTCCAGCGCCATCCATGTTGCTGCAAATTGCATGTGTTTATATTTTTTGAATGCTGAGTAATATTCCATGGTATATATGTACCACATCTTCTTGATCCAATCATCTAGTTTTGGGCATTTGGGTTGATTCCAAAGCTTAGCTATTGTAAACAGTGCTGCTATAAACATAGGGGTGCAGGTGCTCTTTGGAGTTGATGTTTCTGTGTCCTTTGGGTAAATACCTAGGAGTGGAATTGCTGGATCATATGGAAGCTCTATGTTTAGTAGGTCCAGAAATCTCCACACAGCTCTCCATAGTGGTTGGACCAGTTTGCACTCCCACCAGCAGTGCAGGAGAGTTCCTTTTTCTCCACAACCTCACCAACATTGTTGTTGCTAGTTTTTTTAATATGTGCCATTCTCACTGGTGTAAGATGGTATCTCATGGTAGTTTTGATTTGCATTTCCCTGATTACGAGTGATGTTGAACATTTTTTCATATGCCTGTTGGCCATTTGCATTTCCTCTTCAGAGAAGTTTCTTGTTAGCTCTTCTGCCCATTTTTTGACAGGATTATTTTCTTTGTTGTTGTTGTTGAGTCTCATCAGCTCTTTGCAGATTTTTGTGATCAGTCCTTTATCATTAGTGTTGGGTGCAAAAATGTTCTCCCAGTTGGTGGGGTTTCTTTTAGTTTTTGTTATTGTCTCTTTTGCTGTGCAGAAGCTCTTTAATTTGATGTAGTCCCAGCTGTTGATCTTTGCCTTCACTATCACTGCTTTGGGTGATGTGTCTGTAAAGATGTCTTTGATGTGCATATCCCGTAGTGTTTCGCCTATATTTCCTTCTATATATTTTATGGTTTCAGGTTTTATGTCTAGTTCTTTAATCCGTAAGAACTGGGATACAGGCCAGAGGCACAGGAAGGTGAGAGGATTCACCAGAGACAGAGCAGGGAACTAAACAGGCAGACGGACCGAAATACACTGCTGAGGAAGCAGCAGGCGAGACAGGAGAGGTCTGCTGTGCCATGTGGATATCTCTCTGGTTGGCCGGGAATCGAACCCACGCTGCAGATGCTGAAGACAGCTTCATAGCACTGTGCTCAACCCGCTGCGCCACCGGGGAGGCCCTCATTGTTCATTTTTAGACAATATTTGCTTCCTCCCACCCCCTCAGGTGTAGCCCCCATAGAATTTCCTTCACCAATGCACCTGTGTACCATCACCTCAGTCCCCTGTGTTCCTCCCTTCCTCCCTGTGATCCCTCTCCCTCCTCCTCCCCTGCAGTAGGTCTGATTTATAATTGTCTGTTTTTGCTTTGTTGTGTTTTGTAATTTGCACATATTTTAAATTAGTGGTTTCTAAATAAGGATGTGGCAATTGTTTGTCAAATAACTGTCAGATAATCTTATTTGTACTAAGCTTAATACACTCTGTTATGTAACTTCCTCATAAGAATAACAGTAATTCTAGGCTGTAAAGGTAAAACAATTTTGATCTTAGGCAAATTGTTAAGTTACTATCTGATGAATTCTATCATCATTATTCCTGTGCTGATTTTTTTTTTCTGTATGCATGGTCATGCTACTTTGCCATGTGAACTATTCTTTTTTCTTTTTGAACTTTGTCTTTTTATTTTTTTAAAATATTTTATTTTATATAATTCTTACATCATTTTTCATTTTTGCACAGTGTATGCATTTTCATTTTGCTTATATTCCCCATACAATTGCACCGCCCCTTATTTTGACCCTAATCCTTCCTCTCCCCGCCACCACCTTCCACCCCCCGCCTGTAGTGTGTCTCTGGTTTGTTGCTGCTTGTTGATTTTGATTTTTACTTTGTATTAATTAGTCTTTTTCCTGGTCCCTTACTTAGATTTTCTAAATTCCTGCTATGAGTGAGACCATCCAGTATTTTTCTTTTTCTTTCTGGCTTATTTCGCTGAGCATGATCCCTTCTAGCTCCATCCATGTTGCTGCAAACTGCATGTGTTTATCTTTTTTGATTGCTGAGTAATATTCCATTGTGTATATGTACCACATCTTCTTGATCCAGTCATCTGTTTTTGGGCATTTGGGTTGTTTCCATAGCTTAGCTATTGTAAACAGTGCTGCTATAAACATAGGGGTGCAGGTGTCCTTTGGAATTAATGTTTCTGTGTCGTTTGGGTAAATACCAAAGAGTGGAATTTCTGGATCATATGGAAACCCTAAATTTAGTAGGCTGAGAAATCTCCACACAGCTCTTCATAGTGGTTGGACCAGTTTGCACTCCCACCAACAGTGCAGGAGAGTTCCTTTTTCTCCACACCCTCGCCAACATTTGTTGTTGCTAGTTTTTTTAATGTGTGCCATTCTCACTGGTGTTAGATGGTATCTCACGGTAGTTTTGATTTGCGTTTCCCTGATTACAAGTGATGTTGAACATTTTTTCATATGCCTGTTGGCCATTTGCATTTCCTCTTTGGAGTAGTTTCTTTTTAGCTCTTCTGCCCATTTTTTGACAGGATTATTTTCTTGTTGTTGAGTCTCATCAGCTCTTTGCAGATTTTTGTGATCAGTCCTTTATCATTAGTGTTGTGTGCAAAAATATTCTCCCAGTCGGTATAGTTTCTCTTTGTTTTTGTTATTGTCTCTTTTGCTGTGCAGAAGCTCTTTAATTTGATGTAGTCCCAGCTTTTATCTTTGCCTTCGCTATCACTGCTTTGGGTGATGTATCTGTAAAGATGTCTTTGAGGTGCATATCCTGTAGTGTGTCGCCTATATTTCCTTCTATATATTGTATGGTTTCAGGTCTTATGTCTAGTTCTTTAATCCATTTCGAGTTGGTTTTGTGCATAGTGTGAAGTAGTAGTCAAGCTTCATTCTTTTGCATGTAGCTACCCAGTTTTCCCAGCACCATTTATTCAACAAACTTTCTTTGCTCCTTTGTCAAAGATTAGTTGACCATAAATCTGTGGGTTTATTTCTGAATTTTCTATTTGGTTCCATTGGTCCGTGTATCTGTTCTTGTTCCAATACGATGCAGTTTTGATGATTGTGGCTTTGTAGTATAGTTTGAAGTCTGGGCATGTGATGCCTCCATTCCCTTCTCTTTTTTTTTTTTTTTTTTTCAGGAGAGCTTTAGCTATTCAGGGTTTTTGGTGATTCCACGTGAATTTCATCAATAATTGTTCTATTTCTTTGAAGAATGTCAGTGAAATTTTTATTGGAATAGCATTGAATCTGTAAATTGCTTTTGGTAGAATAGCCATTTTGATAATGTTAATTCTTCCAGTCCATGAGCAGGGGATGTCTTTCCATTTCTTTGTGTCTTCTTTATTTCTTTTAACAGTGTTTTATAGTTTTCTTTGTATAGGTCCTTTACCTCTTTTGTTAGGTTTATTGCCAAGTATTTGATTTTTTTTGTTTCAATAATAAAAGGGATATTTTCTTTTGATTTCTTCTTCTTCAGATTTATTGTTTGTGTATAGGAAGGCTACTGATTTTTGTGTGTTGATTTTGTATCCTGCCACTTTACTAAACTGATTGATTAGTTTTTCTGTGGCGTTTTTGGGGTTCTCTATGTATATTATTATATCATCTGCGAATAGTGATAGTTTAACTTCTTCCTTCCCTATTTAGATTCCTTGTATGTCTTTCTCTTGTCTTATTGCTCTGGCTAGGACTTCCAGTATTATATTGAAAAGCAGTGGTGAGAGTGGACATCCTTGTCTTGTTCCAGATCTTAATGGAAATGCTTTCATCTTTCATGTGAACTATTTTAGTCTCATAGATCTTAGTTTCTTATTAAGGTCAGTGAATGGTATGCCCCTTAATATCAAAACAGGAACATAATATAATAGAGTCAGGATGTACTGATCCTGGATATAAATGGATTTACGACTGAAATTCATTGCTCAAATTTATCTCTTTTGTGTTATAGAAAAGTAGGCAGCTATTTTTTATTGGATAATGAAATATTTTCACATTTCCATATTAGAGCAACTTCACGCTTAGCAACTTGCCACTTCCTTCTGAAGACACTGGACTTGAACTTTGTCTCCATACAAGCACATTGGGGAGAATCCCATTTGCTGATTAGGCAGAAGGCAAAGTCAAAATACTGAATTGATATGATACTTTAGGTAGTCATGTGCTTAATTTATAAAACTCTAGATAATTTAAAATCTTTATTTTGCATGATGTTGAAATTAACAACAAGTACATTTTTATGCTGTCTTGACTATCAGCTTCATTTTTGGCTTTGCCACTTCTATACACTGGAATAAACTACTTAATTACTCTGACTCAATTACCTAATTTTAAAATGTACTGGTAATAGTACACCCCATGGGGTGGTTATGAGTATTACATAAGGTAATATCTCTAAAGAACTCAGAGTGTTAATTACATGGATTTATACAATATATTAAATGTATACATAAAATTTCTATAAAATATCATTTTAAGCATAAAAGCTGAAATGACATTTGATTACAGTACTTTTTTCTAAATTTAACTCCAAATTATTAACATGTTTTTAATTTACTTATTTCTACCCATTTTAACGTTTGTTCATTTCAAATTCAACTATCTACATGAAAAGAAATACATAATTTCTTATAAGTAGACTGTTGAATACTGGTGACTATGATGTGATTAAAGATTTATTGGTCAAAAATTGACTAAGTTATTGGTCAAAAATTTGAGAAGATCATAGGACCTGGGTTTGTATCTTCCAAAATGAATTTTGCTAACATGAATTATCTACTAGTTTGTCTTGTTCTTGATGGTGGGTATCTGATTGCTTTCTCTATACAGAGCTGAAAACCTACATTTATAGCTGAGATATTATCAATCTAGTAAATTCAGCTCTAACCCAATTTTCATCTTAAATCTCATTAATCTTGTCTCCAAATTTTAATTGCCTGGATAGAAAAGATTGGGGTTTTCATCCACTACATAAACATTACTCACCATTTGGTTTAATCAACCCCTTCATTGCCTTGATGGAATTTATTTTATTGACAGCTTCCTCAGTTCCTCTGCTCCTCCTTTTAATCTATTCTTAGCTAAGATTGCACCATCATGTCTGACCATTGTCAATCTTGGACAATGGTATTAGACCTCTCTTAGCAAAGGTTTATAACTTTCCTGCTGGCCCTCTTCACCTGGAATATCTTGGGTCATATGCTTCTCTCTCTCTTATCAAACAGTTCATCAAAATCTGAAAGAACTTACTAATATACTCTAACCTCTGACATTTCCTATGCACAGCCTGGAATTTCTATCTTTAGTCATATGATCTGGGTCTCAAAACACAACATAGGGTAGCTTAATCAAGCAACTTTTCTGTTTAGAGTAGCAAGAATTGAAACTTTCCCAGTGGGTAGTATAAGAAAACCTAAGTGTTTCTCATCCAGTCTCCACTCAGTTTTCTTCCCATTTTAGCTTTTCACATTGAGGTTCCTACATCCAAGGATCAATTTCTATATTATTGTAGTTAAGACTCTTGGTTGCCGGCAATAGAGGATTACTCTGGCAAACAGAAGTTTAAAAGAAAGGATTAGGTTTACCAGAAAAATGCTGTAGTAGCTCATAGAATCAAAGGAAAAAAAGAACAATTTAGCTTTGGGGAAGTGTGGCTTTTCTCATTAGTGTTCTGTCATTTTGATGACATAGCTTGAAAAAAATGTTCATTAATTATTGAAGGCCAACTCTACTTGCAAAATATTCTTTAGAACTCTAGAAAGCTTCATCAAAATTCAGTGGTTCTCTTTAGTCCAAAACCCCCCTTCATTTTACATTAAGAAAACTGATCTAGGGCCTCCCTTGTGGTGCAAGGGGTTAAGCAGTGCACTATGAAGCAATCCACAGCCCCTGCGGCATGAGTTCAATCCCTGGCCAGCCAGGGAGCAACCCACATGGTGCAGCAGAGCTCTCCTGACTCACCCGCTGCTCCCCTCAGCAGTGTGTTTCAGTCAGTCTGCCTGTTCTGCTCCCCGCTCTGTCTCTGGTGAATCCTCTCAGCCCCCCGCCCTGCATCTCTGGCCTGTATCTCAGCTCTTGTCTGCATAAATAAATCTTAAAAAAAAAAAAAGGAAAACTGATCTAGAGAAGTTAGATAATTTGATTATAGGAAATATAGTAAGGTTTCTTTTGGCACTTAAGTAAGTCCCTTTAAATGGTCGTAAGTGTAAATTAACTTGTAAAGCATTCCTAAGAATAAATGTGATTATTGTGCCAGTTCCTTTGTATTACTGAATATGGCACGATCATCTTTACATGTATGTCATTCTTTTTACTTTTCTCAGTATCTACAGATACTTCTTTTGTATCCACAACAATGCCAAGATTATGTGACAATTGTTGCCTGAAGTTAATAAGTAACACTGAGAACATGTTTGAGAAAGACTGCCTGGATTTGGCAATATAGAATAATGTGCTTTTCCCAAAAGTAACCCCATACTTTTAATCTAGTAGCTTGTTAAAATTAGATTCCTCTGAAAAGATTTGCTCTTTGGAATTTCATTTATTTGTACAACACAGATTTACAGACCATGTATAATAAGGCACATAATAATTTGGGATGCATTAGTGAACAAAATATAAAAACAAGGTTAAAAAAATCTTTGGTTTCAAGAACTTCCATTCTACTTGGAGAATAAGTGATATACATCCGAAATAAGTAATTTATACAACACATTAGCTAATATTGAGCATTACAAGAAATAGAGCAGGATAAGGGTATCAGAAATTAAAAAGGTGGTTTAAATTTTTGGTTAGAAAAGTCCTCACTGAGAAGATGACATTTGAACAAAGACTCAAAGAATAATAGGTATTTTTTGGGAGGTGTTGGGTGAAGGGGACATTGACTATAGTTTAGGTTTCCTTTAAATTTTCAAACGAATGATATAGTTCCAGTCCAAGAAGAGACAATGATATAAGTTCCAGTCTGAAAACTGTCCTACTTTAGAGCTAAGAAGAGCAGACATTTCAGTTCAAGTCTAAAGGCAGAAAAAGGTGAATGTCTCAGCTCTCAATCAATTCTGCTGGAGGAATTCTCTCTTATTCCGGGAGCATCAAACCTTTTTGTTTCTTTCAGTCCTGCAAATGTTTGGAGGAAAGCAACATTTAGCACAATCTGTTTGACTTAATCTATCAATTCAAACCTAATCTCATCCATAACACTCTGACAGACACACCTAGAAGAATGCTTGACCAAATGGCTGAGTACCCTGTGGCCCAGTCAAGTTGACACAAAAAAAAATCACACCATGGTAAAAAGGAAAACTAGCTACAACTTAAAAATTCTTCCCGATGTACATTAGGGCAGGGTAAACATAAATGTAATATTTTGAATTATTAGATACTTCATAGGAATAAGTACCCACTTGTGTTATAAATGATTGTTCACTGGTGTTCTTACTACTTTTTACAAAAAGCTTTAGAATTACATTATTTAATATGCTTTCTAGATAGTTTGAAATATTCACATGCCAGTTCCTAACTAGCTGAAGAAGGGGCAAGGCATATTTCTCATTTAGTCACTAAGTTCCTAACATTCCTGAAGTTGTATAGAACATAAAATAGCAAATCTTTAGAGAAAGGAGGAAGTGATATTTCATGTTTCCATGGAATGTCATGCTGTGATCAAACTAATTGACAAAAACTTTAGCTGGGGATATATATAAAATCCTATTCCTTATTGAATAGAGACTAAGAATGCATCTGAGGTTGCATCAGAAGCATTCTCTCCTTTCAGCTTTTCAGGGATTCAAAATGATGGGTTAGTGCCAATTCAGTGTTGGGAAGAATGTCTATGTAAGTCACCCCTTTCTAGCTCCACTGTACTTATGAGAGACATTGGTCCATATTAACAATATGAGATGCAGCGGTATCTTAATGAATGGAAGTATATGGAAGGAACCAGAGCTAGTGAATATGTAGGTGGCATTTCTAAATAGCATGGCCTCTACTCTTATTGATAGAATACTATGCATTTTGGAATAGATTCATATAGTCAAAGAAGAAATGGTTGAGTTTAAATGGCAGCTTGAAGTCCATTCATAATCTGATTTCAACCTGTAAAATCTCTAGTTTTTTGACATTGTCTTCATTATGTGGGGAAGAGTTTACATAGTGCATCTAATCACAGCTTTCTTTTAACTTGGCTGAGCCTCCATTGCAACATGCAGAAAAACCCAAGAGATTCGTTAGGATTTAGGCCTGGGAACTAGGTTAATTTGTGTTCCCGGCTCATGTTCTACATATCACAATCATCCATAAGCCAAATGAAAAGCACCCATCCCTTCAAGGGTGACATAACAACTCTGAGTCTACTTCACATAGTGAGTCTAGATTTTTGATCAAGGAGTGTGTTTCAAGAGGCCAGTTATTGTTGAGCTTTCACTCACTTCAAGCTGTAGGAGAAATTTCAGCATCACAAGAATGTCTAGTAAGGTCAAAATAGGTCCTGTCTGACTTTTTTGTAGGATGAATTCTTGTTCTTATGATTTTTCTCCTTGTAAATTATAAAATGTAATGGTTTCTTCCCTTAATAAAATACTCTGAACAAGAGAATTTCTATTCCTTAAGCCAGGTGGGTAGATTCCAGGGATATTTACCTAATCCTCACTGGCATCAGATATTCACATTAATTCAATTTACTTTCAGTTCTAGCTGTTTTCTAAAAGAGATTTCTTCTGAGATTTTCACATGAATTAGAATCTTCCCACTTAGCAAATAGTTTCTTATTCTAAATTTGGATAGACATTTTGTTTTCCTATTCATATTTATCACCCCTTTATTATATTTGTGAATTGTTTAAGAGTAAATTTGAAACTTGGGATGTTGTATGTTTTTAAAGTTTCATACTACTAAGCATTTCTACATCATAAAGGTTAAAAATTCATACATTTCCTGCCCTCAATATATTCAAAACAATGCTGTGTTCAGCTTTCACATGATAATACTTATAATGTAACATTATACTCATTACGCTGTCATTGCCATCTTCATATGTTCTTATTGTCATAAAGGCTTTGACAATATAGTAGACCTTTTTCATTTAAAGTACCCATGTAGGACTGACTGTTGAAGGGATTTTCACAGCATGTTTTCTTGGAATCAGAAGTTAGTTTTGGGAATCAGACAAGTTACCAAGAATTCTGAGAATCTGAATTCTAAAAGTGGTTGTTTCAGTTCAGAGGTCAGGGGCTTTACCCAGTGAAAGGGCAATGTTGGGGCAAGTGGTCATTCATCATGCTGTCACAGCACTGCCTCTTTGTCCATACTCTGCATTGTGGAGAATGACTTTTCCCCTACTACCTAGCCCCTCAGCCTGCTCACGAAACATTTGGTGTAGGGAACCTGTAGTCCCAATCTGGGCCAAGGACTCTCTGAAAATTGGTAAGATTGGTTGCTGCTTGTATCTCTTGGTGTATCAAAAGACTGCTTATGTTTGTTTAGTAGTTTATTTCAATTTACTTTTTTCCTAAGTTATGAAGATTCCTCAGTCTTGCCCTCAGCCATTCTTAAGTTGTGTTTACAGTATCATATCAAACTGGAACACTTTGAAGAGAGAGAAGGGTGCTATTAATAAATTACTTGAGGGAATAGGTATAAAATTAGACTCTTCCAGGAAAACGAAGATGAAAGTTCACCCAAACTGTATTGATAGAGGTGGTTTTACCTAGTATATGTATAGCGAGAGTGGTGGAGCAAGCAGGGAGAAAAAAAATAGAGCTATATGCTTTCATAAGGCAAACTAAATGATAGTTCAGTGAAGAGTTCATGAATCAATGGCTTGCACAGGCAAAAGTCTCCTAAGTCACAGGCTGTCAGGATGCAGGAGGGAAATGCTAGATCACTGCTTATCCCTCTTCCATGCTTGGTTTAAGTAAACTAGGATGTATGCAAGTTGGAGTCACAGATAATTTTTGAAATATGCTGAAAGCTAACAAAATGCTCTCTAGAAAAATACACATCCGTGTCAAATTTTGCATGCAGTTCCAGGGAAGATTTAGTTTCCATGAAGCTACCTATAAAAACATGGGCCCTATAAGCCCTGTAAGAATTATCAGACTTATATTATGTATCAACCCTTTAAGGCATCAAGTATACAAGAGACTTTCATTACTTTTTTCAAATGGTTAAAATAAGCTTAAGATATGTACAGCTTATAGAATTTATGAAAATATAGATGGTATGTATCAGATTATATAAAGCGTTTATGAGTCTAATCCATGAGTCATTGCCTAAGCTCACTTTTGTGAATGTGCCTCACTGACTGAATTTTGGATCAATTTAGGGACCCTAAAATAATTCATAGAATCACAATTCAACATACCTTGACCTCAAGAAGATGATTCACCCACCAGGGGGGTTTGTTTATGGCAGAGATCACAACTTGGTAATATTCTGTAGTTATGGTCACTATGGGATTTTATAAGAACTATAGACCATTTATTTTGTATAAATCTATCATCTACTGATTACTTACTACGGACTAGGTATTCATCCAAGGACTTTGTATGCATATTTCAAATGTCTAACATATAAATAATGTTTAAGGTATTTTATTTTAAATTATCTTTCTATCTTCTGACGATAAAATTGAAACTTGGAAAGGTAAAGTAACTCACACAGTCTCATTTCATACCAAGTTGCCCAAGAATAAAGCATGTTCTCTTATTAATCGAGATGGAATCTTACTGAATTCTTGTTTTGCTTATGTGATTATCTGAATGACTCTTTATCTGTTAATATGGTGAATAACATTTTCTATAGTATTTTTCTTTCATTTATGGAACATATCCAATATGATTTTGCTGATCCTTTTGTTTTAATTTTTTTCTTCTTGTTTCAATTATTTCAATTCCTTTCTGTTGCATCAGCAATATTGCACTGATAAAAGAAACAAGAGTCTTGGAGCAGGCTGTAGGATGCAGGATGCTGCTCAAGAGCAAGATCCTGGCCTTTTTACTGACAGAGAAAAGGGTGGGTCAAACTGAAAACTGGATTTAGGGCCTTAGGGAGGGTGGGTCCAGTGATATACTTCTGACCCTGCCCTTGGCTCCAATCTTATTAACAAGGCTTTCCACTGATCAGTCCCTGGGATGCAAAGTACATCAGTCAATGGCCCCCAGGGCATTCCCGGTCATACCTCTGGATGTATCCTCATTGCCCCAGGGCGATCAAGTGTCCTGCTCTTGTCTAACTTGAAAGGAACCTTGTACACCCACATCTTTCATATGTGAGTTTAGCCTTAAGTTACATTTTCATAATATTGTTGAATATCACTGTAATATTGGTTTTAATATTTTACTGTTTTCAAAAAAATAAGTATCAGCATGTTTCTTCCCCTCCTTTTCTCTGGCAGAGTTTGTGAAGTTACTAATAATCTTTATTTAGTAGAATTCATTTGCAATACAGTCTGAGATGCTTTGGAGTACCTGAGTAGATTTCCAACTAATATAATTTATTTAGTTGTTTGAGGACTATTTATGTTTTCTATTTTTTTTCTCAAAGGTGTTATCCTAAGTATACACTTGTAGAAAATTGTCGATTTTAGTTTATCCAACATATTGACATAATGGATGACTTTTATGTACTGTCCTGTTCTGAATTTATGATTCCACAGCTGCTCCCAACACAATTTGTCCCTTTCCTCTTTTTTTCTTGATCTTTTTTTTTGGGGAAATATACAAATACATCTTCTCTCATTTTAAGAGCTATAAGGATATTCATATTCAAATATTTGACCCAAAGAAAATTTGTGTTTGACTAGTGCTCTTCTGCAAACAAACCCAAAGTGTGTCTGGTGGCAGACATAGTAGGCAGATTTTGAGAGATAAACCCAAGACTTGTTAGAAGCGACCTGTTCTGCTTGTGAATACCACTGCTTTGCTCTAATACACTGCCCAAGGTTTGTTTTTTGCTAACAAGGAAAAAATTAAAAAGAATATGCAAAATAAGTTTAAACTACACAGCCAATTGTTTACTTTATCCATTCATTGATTTGAGAGGCATTTATTAGACACACCACATGCTAGAACCAGGGCCAATCTCCTGGCCTAAAATGCACCATGTCCTTGTAATTTAAAATCTGCTATTTCTAGAACTCTTAAAAAAATAAGAGTGTGCTTATGAACACTTGAGGGCCAAGATCAGCAATGGGATGAAAACACTCCCTCAAACAGTTGATCGAAACTAAAACACAGGGATTCCTTTCTGCCTGCCTTCAACCTAAGTCCTTGTGACAAGAGTATATTTAGGTATGTTTCTCCCCTGGTGCTATTGTTTATGTCAGATTGATGTCACCCAGTGAGGGGATCATTTACTTCATACCATTTAAATTGCTGGTGGAATCTGAGTAGCATACATATTTCTTTAACAGATTTATTTTTTATTTCATCACTGTCATTTCTAATATAGTCTCTAAGAGATTTGGTTACATAGTGATGTCCATTCACATTAGGCAAAACATTTTGGTTTTAAGAATACATTGTCTACAGTGATACTGCCTAAATCTATGAGTCAATAGACAGTTGAGAATCATGTTATAGTTTTCAATTTTAACCTGTGGTAGCTTGCTTTTTTAGGAGACAATATCTGTGCTCCTTATTGTCTTTGGTGGGATATAGATATTATTAAATATTAAATTTCTCTCCATTATCAGTATTAATAAAATTATCTGAATATGTTTTGAAGACAGTTCTTATTTCAGTGACCATTTGAATGACGTTAATGCCCATTTTGGGGGGAACTTCAGGCATTTTAAAACTGAATAGGCTTTCAATATAATCTCCCTCTCAACACACCTGAATAACTCAAATGATTTTAGCAGTAAGATAGTAATTCAGTGATTCTTGGGTGGTGTGGACAATGTGAAGTCTAGTAAAGTCCCCAAAGAAATGTATTCACAAAAAGTGGCTGTAAGTAGGAATTGTTGAGTGTCCATTATTCATTAAACACAATTCTAGTTTCTTCAGTGAGCAGGATAGTTATCATTTTCTTGGGATAATATTCACGGGCCTGTATCAGGCAATTCCACTACAGAGGTAAGAGCTAGATGGGTTTCATACATGTGCTATAGGGCATGGATGAGGTACACAGAAGGAGGTTAGAGAAGGCTTCTAGAATAAGCTATCTTGATGCTGAGCCCTGGTTGTGACACATAACTAGGGAAAGTGCTGTTGAGGTTGGGGCTGGAGATTGGGAGTTCTAAGCAACAGTTAAAAAAGAAAAAAAAGAAAAAAGAAAACCCTGTGAAATGGACTGGATTTCTATGGAACATGGTCACTTCATGGAATTCAATAATCATTAGCTGGATTATAGTGTTTACTAGATGAAATAAAACAATTTTAGGATGTGGGTCTGTTCCTCTGTACCATTTCCTTCATATATACTATAATGCTTTTAGAGTAAGTTTAAATATCACTTTATACAGTTCTTTTCTGCTAAGATTAATGCATAAAAATGAGGAAAGTGGAGTGCTTGGAAAACAGGCATAGTTATTAATGGTCTGTCTCATGAAAAGGGCACCAAATTTAGTATAAGAAAACTCATTTTAGACTCTTTTGACTCCAAGTTATAGAAACCATATGCACTAGTTAAGTCAAAACAGAATTTATTGTAAAGATACTGACCTACGCCATGGAACCCAGGGCCAGGAATGTGAAGGACCTGGGTGTCAGCAATAAATGGCACAGGACTCTCGCCCTCTTTCATCTCCACTTCTAGTTTGTATTTACTTCATTCTTTTCTCTGGCTCAGAATAACAGTTCTCATTCTACGGAAGTCACAGAAGTCAACAGCTTCAGAGTTAAACATATTAACTCCCTGTTGTCAGAGAGTAACGTTTGGCTTAAATCCAAGGACTCCTGAGAAGGGACCTTTGACTCAGGTTGAGTTAGATGTCTACCCTTGAGTCAATCAACCCATGGCCACTGTGTATGTGGGCTGTTGTTCCTCTTGAACCAATCAGTTGCAGCCAGGAATATTGATTTATGAAAGACTTGGACATCCTCATGAATGAATTGGAGGACAAGACATTTTCCAGGACAAAGAAGACTCCTGGGCAACCAAAATACATCTACAACAGTACAGGTTATCATTAAAAAGTCAATTTCTCATGCCTCCCTGGGGTGACAGCGGGTTGAGCACAGTGGTGTGGAGCTGTCTGCAGCCTCTGCAGCGCGGGTTCGATTCCCAGCCTGCCAGGGAGATTTCCACATGGCACAGCAGACCTCTCCTGTCACGCCCGCTGCTCCCCTCAGCAGTGTCTTTGGTCAGTCTGTCTGTTCTGCCCTCTGCTCTGTCTCTGATGAATCCTCTCATCCTCCTGCACCTCTGGCCTGTACCCCAGCTCTTGTATAAATAAAATCTTTAAATTTTTTTTAATAAAAAGTCAGTTTCTCTGAGTATCAGTTGTATCTCTCTAAAAGGTTGTGAATTGCTATTACTACAAATGTGTATGAAATGAGATATTTATTGTGCTTTAGGTGATAAAGTTCTATGCATTTATAAAAGATTGTTCAGATAATACAATCACTGTTGATTATTACAGTGACTAGAATCTAGGTCTCAAAAGCTTTAATTTGTGAAGGTAGAATGCTTTCTTCCTATTTCCTATGGACCAATGAAGCAAAAAAAAGATATCTTCCATTCATAATGCTTATTATGAATCAAATGCTATGGAAGGAACTTTGCATATACTATTTTCTTAAAACTTCACCACTGTCATATAAAGCAGGAATTATTACCAAGTACACTATAAATTAAAGAGATTAAATAGACTATGGTTTTATAATGAGTAAATATAATCAAGATTTAAATATAGATCTGAGTGATTCCAAAGATAAGGAATGGATAGCAGGGATTTTAAAGTTGTTTTAGTTTTATGAATAAACACTTATTTTTATGGTTGTATAATTCCTTAAGTAGTATTAGCTTTTTAAAAATAATATCTTACTATTTCATTTCTATTTGGTTAACTGGTGACTGTATTTAAAAATCTATCTTTTATGAAGACTTAAGGATTTTACATTATGAATTTGCCAAGAACTGCTCTACCTATTGTTTTGAGAAATTAAAAATTTAATTCCGAATGGGAAGTTTGCTGTTTGTAAACAATAAGGGGAGAGGGGTAATCAGTTTGTTCAGAAATAGTATGATAGCCTAGAGGGTGTTTTCTGGAAAATTCTCAAAGTAGGTCAGCATTTTTGTTCTCAATAGTGGAAAGTCCATGTAATGAGCAATTATAATAATTTCTGGATTCTGACCCAACTAAACACAAAACACTCTCTTTAAAAAAATGTATGAAAAAGGAGATATCTGACCCATCTGAGCCTGTATGATTGGTTTGGAATTAAAATTAAGCATGAATATTAGTCTTCTAATCATCTTTGTAGGATGAAGATTTGTAATACCTAAAAATTAAGGTATTTAGCAAATACCTGAAAAAAAGCCTAAATTTATGTTCTTGATACAATGAAGTGTTATAAATCCCAAATCCCATCCAAAGAGATGAGTGAGCCAGCAGTGTAATACTTATCATTGGGATTTTTTTTTTAAGATTTATTTATTTATGCATACCAGAACTGGAGTACAGGCCAGTTCTGGGGGTAAGAGGATTCATGAGAGAGAGTGGGGAGCAGAACAGGCAGACTGACCAAAATACACTGCTGAAGGGAACAGCGGGCAAGACAGGAGAGGTCGGCTGTGCCATGTGGGTTAGCTCCCTGGCCGGGGATTGTGTTCATCCTGCAGTGGCTGGTGATAGCTTGATAGTCCCGTCTTTAACCCCTGCACCGGCAGGGAGGTCCTCATTGGGATAGTTTATGACCCTTCCAGGTATTTCTGAAAATACATGGGAAACATGACTGTGCTCTTGTCTTGGTATTGCTACTCTTTACCTCTTGATTTCTAGAAAGTTTGTGTAATGTCTTTCTGTTTAAAGTGACTATAGGTCTCTCATCTGGTAATCTTAGGTATATACTTAATGGTTCTTGTTCAAAGAATATATTTCCTTTCAAGTTTAAGTTACTTGGGGGATTTGTCCAAACTTTTATATATATATATATATATATTATATATATATAACTTTTATATATATATATAACTTTTATATATATATATAAAAGATTTATTTATGCATACAAGAACTGGGGTACAGGCCAGAGATGTGGGGGTGAGAGGATTCACCAGAGACAGAGTAGGGAGCAGAACAGGCAGAATGACTGAAACACACTGCTGAGAGGAGCAGCAGGCGAGTCAGGAGAGGTCTGCTGCACCATGTGGGTAGCTCCCTGGCTGGGGATTGAACTCGTGCTTCAGTGGCTGCAGCTAGCTTCATCGGTTGCGTCTTAACCCTTTGCGCCACCAAAGAGGCCCCAAACATATGTTTCTACACAGAAGTTTAGCAATGATGAAACTATTTATAGATCTGGAGAACAGCTCCACCCACAATATAGTGTGGCACCATTTACTCAGAAAGTAGTTTTCTTTGGGCATGAGTTCTTTAGAATGGACTATCCCTTTCAGGGACCAAAAATGGCGCAGGTATATAAAGCTTTTTCATTGGAGAATACTTTCAAATAGGCTGCTGGTGAAATGTTACATTATTTCAATTTTCCAGGTGGTAGGATTAAAGTTTTAAGGAATGAAATGGGTTGGTATACATCGCATGGCAGATTGGGAAGTTAACACTTTTAAATTCATCTGGCTCCCAGTCAGTAGTACTTTCTATGATCCCTTTACATATTACTTTCATCTCCATTATATCATTTGGTTTTTAAAATAATATGGCATGCAGGCAGGAAAAGATTTGGTCCTCCACTAGTGTACAGATGAGATCCCTCAGAGAAAAATTCCTTAAAACAATTTTAAGGGGATTTTAAAGAGACATGAAGGAAAATCCCTTAGGTAGAGAATTTTGCCCTCGGTTACCCAATGAGACCTCCAAGTCTAAGTTCATTTCCATTACAATTTGTTAGCCTTCCAACTTTAGTAAATTTTATATGCCCTATTAAAAATTCTACCATCTCTTGGTTTAAAATGTCTCCTCTCTTTCCCACTTGATTCTTTTACATGCATAATATTTTAAAATACATTTTTTATTAAACTATTAAAGTAATACTTTAGAGTTCCAGCCTGAACTCTCTAGGGAACCTGACCCATTGCTCTTGAAGTACTAACAACTCCATAAATAGCCTTTTTGATTGAAATCTGTGTCTGTTCTGTTGCCAGTAAAATGAGCATTTCTTAAATGATATAAAACTTTAAAAAATATGGAAATTCTTTTCATTCTTCAAAGCCAAAACTGTTTTTATGATTCATTTCCTTGAAAACTAATTGGCACTAATTTAATACCGCCATTATATGTATTTTTCAAAACATCTGCTAATTTGCTAAATGTCCATTATTAAGCAGTTTAATATTTGGTATCTAGAACATATAGCTATATAACAATTTTACTAATAGTAAGTTAATAGAAAATGAAATCAAACAGCATGCTAGTTCCAAGGTTATCCCTTAAAAGTTCTTGATATTAGGAAAGTTACTTCTTTATTTACCAAGGTCCTATATTAGCTCTTGATTGCTGGCATTTTAACTACCCACATTTAGTGGTTTAATAACTCAGGTTTATTATCTTTTATTTCTTTAGGTCATATTTCTGACCCCGGTCTCATTGGACTGAAATCAAAATGTCAACAAAACTGCGTTCCTTTATAGAGACTGTGGGCCAGAATCTTGTTTCCTTATTCAACTCGTGGGTCAGATTCATTTCCTGGCAAGTACAGTCTGAGGTCTCTATTTCTTTGCTGGCTCTTACTTGTTGGTCACTCTCAGCTTCTAAAGGCCACCTGATTTCCTTGAGCCATATGGCTTTTTTGTCTTCAAAACCAGTAATGTCAGGAAGTTCTCCTTCTCCTGCCTCTTAATTCGTTATCACATCTCTCTGAACGCAGTTGGTAAATGTTTTCTACTTTGTGTGATTAGATTAGCTCCATCTTCATATTGTAGTGCAATCTCCCCATTTCAAAATCCATAACTAATAACAAATCTGCAAAGCCCTTTAGTTACATAAAGCAACATGCACAGGTTCAAATTCGTAGTCATTATTCTATTGACCACATGTCTCTTTTGAGATTCTGTGCCTCTTTGACATAAGAGAAATTAGAACTACTGAGAAGATGGTGGCTATTGTTTTTCTGGGACTAAAAAAATCTTTCAGTTTAATTTTATTAAGAATACCTTTATGGAAAAATGTCCTAATTTATGCTAATTATGACAAAGAAAAGGGTTATTTTGTTAATTCAGTTATTATAATAAAAACAATTATACTCTGGGTCGTTTGCTGTCAAGATGGTTGAAGGTTCCACATTCAAGGTATTAAGCTATGCCATGCTAACATAATCACAATAAAAATAAATGGACTAAAATAACTGATGAAAAGATATTGTATTCAAAAGAAATAAATTTTGTAAAAAAGATTTAGTCTTTGTCGTTGGTTCTGAGCACACAGTTCCTAAAACCTTTCAATCTTCAGAGTGATAAGAAATGTGTTTTGTATGCAAATAAGATGACTGATGATTGGGGGCTACTGAGTAGCTCTAGAAGAGAGCTCATGTAGAGAAATATCAAAGTTAAGGGTTGGAACTTTTAATCCTACTTCCTGACCTCTGTTTTCTTTAAGCAATTACTCTTTTTCTTTTTTAAAGATTTATTTATTTATGCATACAAGAGCTGAGGTACAGGCCAGAGATGCAGGGGGTGAGAGGACTCACCAGAGACAGAGTGGGGAGCAGAACAGGCAGACTGACTGAAATACACTGCTGAGGGGAGCAGTGGGTGAGACAGGAGAGGTCTGCTGCACCATGTGGGTTGCTCCCTGGCCAGCCTGGGATCGAACTCATGCTGCAGAGGCTGCAGACTGCCTCACAGTGTGGTGCTCAACCCCTTGTGCCACCAGGGAGGCCCTAAGCAATTATTCCTTAATTTATTTATTGACATTCATTGGGCTTTTAATTTTTGGTGGTATTTTTTACTTCTGTAACTACAGCCTTTTCAGTTCTGTAAGAGGGTGTTCCCCAGGGGAAGAGGAGGTTTTAGGTTCCCTGCCACACCCCAGGAAGGGCACAGCTAAGCAGGGAGGACAAGAAAAGCTAGAGAAGAGACTGGAAATGGAAGGAAGAAAGATGGGGAGCAAGAAGGAGACCTGGAGGAGGCACATGGAGCAGAGAGACAGTGTTAAGAAGCTGCACTTGTTTCTTGGCTTTTGATTGTGCCAGGAACTTGAGGGGCATGGAAGAGACGATACTTGAAAGAGACGTGGATGAGAGACCCATGGGGCTGTTAAAAATGGCAATGTTCATTTTGATTTTGCTCTTTTCTTCCAGAATTAATTGGCCGCTTTTGTACCTCTTTTATGGTTCCCCACCAGGAGGAGGTAACTTAGACGTGTGGCAAGCTTTGGAGCTGCAGTGGCCCTGCTTAGGGCCAACCTTGTTTGGCTGGACATTTATCCATGAGGGGATGAGAACTTTGGATACTTGATTTGGAAACTATATATTTTTTTCTTTTTCTTCTCTTCATTGCACACTTACTGTATTAAAGTTCCTTTTCATTATCAGACTCACTAGAGTATGTTTTGTATCCATGCAGCAGATGGCAGAATCTATTTAGAGCAGGCAGGTTTGGGGGTTCTGGGGTGCCCCTTACCCTGTCGTATAACATTCCATCCACTTATTTTTCATAGTTTACTATAGCCTTATCTTAGTAATTGCACTTTTCCTTTACAAATTTTAAATACAGCTATTTTCTATGATGTCAAAGAAATACCTGCAGTTCTTTGAATGTAAATCTGTTGATTCTCATAGATAGCCCCTGTTTTTCTGTGTGTTTGGTGATCTCTTTTGTAAGGTAATGTTTGTTTTCAATCTGTGGGAGACCTAGGAGCCTACCTTAAGGAGGTACTCCTACCTGTAGCATTTACTACTGCCTCCACCAGTGGGTCTACTGTGCATGAGTTATCCCAGACACTTTGGCATCTCTCATCCCAATTATGACTTAGAAGAAGAATCTAAGAACTCAATTTTCCTTCTTAGTGCTCTCCCTACAACAGTTGCCTAGGGACTCTGCCCTCTCTGTGCTGTCTGCTGACTTAGCCAACCTCCTTGCCCCTCCAGTTGCCTGCTACTAGCTACGCAAACTTTCAACTTCTTTAGCCTTACTCTTTGAAATACAGAATATTTCATTCACTCATTCAGGAAATTCTGCTTTGGCTCCTGACTCAGCCCCCTGTCCTCTGGAAGCTCTGGGCTCAGCTCTCCTTTGTTGGTTCATCTGTTTTCTTTTCTTTTAGACTTAGGAACTGTTTGACAACAGTGGTTTCTTCAAGGACAGGCAGTATATGTTTCTAGTTATGAGTAATATGGTTGCTCAGACATCTTAGATACTAGTGATCCTGGAATTAAAAATAAACCAATGATTTCTTAGCCCTGGGATGTACAAGGGGAATTCCAGAAGACTGCCAGATGTCTATAAAACAGAGAGTGAAAAAATTATAGTTAGGGAGTTATATTTTGAGAAGCAGAGGTTGGCAATGACTCCCTCACTTGCACTTGAGACAAGCCAACAGGATGAAGAAACCAATAAAAAGTGAAAACTACACTCAGATCTATGTGTTTGGTCTGTGGAAAGAAATTTTTCTTTTTATTAAAGATATTTATTAAATAGCTATAAATATGAACTATTTTACTTATAAAAGCATAAAAAGTTGGGTAATATATGATCAAGATGAGGAGATTTGTCTTCTGTATGAGTCAGTAGATGTATAACTTTGGAGGAGTTAATGTCACATTATCCAACATAAGTAACCTGTGAAGAGCTTCTGGAAATTACACGATTTTATAAAGAATTATCTCCATTCAATCCCTGCAAAAAACTCAGTCCAAATAAAGGAAACATCTTTTTAAATCTAAAGACCAAGGGAGAGGCCTCCCTGGTGGAGCAAGTGGTTAAGCATCACACTATGAAGCAATCCGAAGCCTTTGCAGCACGAGCTCGATCCCTGGCCAGCAAGGGAGCAACCAATATGGCGAAGTAGACCTCTCTTGCCTTGCCTGCTGGTCCCCTCAGCAGTGTATTTCTGTCAATCTGCCTGTTCTATTCCCTGCTTTGTCTCTGGTGAATCCTCTCACCCCCGCCCCCCTGCATCTCTGGCCTGTACCCCAGCTCTTGTCTGCATAAATAATCTTTAAAAAAAATAAAAGACCAAGGGAGTCACAAGCCTAGTTCAGGTCAAGGTTTTAATTTCCAGCCAGTGCTCTTCTCATTGTAATCTGCTGCCCATGTAGTGATAGAAAAGGCCCGACAGGCCCGACCTCCTCCTGAGTAGAGGGAGGTTAAGGGTCTCTGAACCTTAGAAAAAAAAATACTAAGACTGTAGTTGGCTTCATTTAGGCCTTTAACAAAAGGCACTAATTTGTGAAAAGATGTTAGCAATAACAAATCTTTCTTGAATTATCACTGATTGAAATGTTATGGTGTCTAATGATTAAAACAGTATGTGCAAGGAAAGGAAAACTTGTAGCTTCATTTCTTCCAAATGAAATAGAATTTGGCATTCATCTAAAAAATTAAAAAGATTTTAAAATTTTCATGGTGCCCATTTCTATCACTTTATGAGTGGTGAAGGGAAAATATAGCGATTGATGAGAATTTTTTAACGAGCTATCATAGCAGGCACTTTCTAATGCTCATACTTTAAGCATGGCTCTAAGTGGTTTATGAATTCTAACCCATTTAAATCTTACAACATCTGCTTGACTTAGGCCCAGTTATAATCTGTCTTTTAAAGGTGAGGGAACAAAGGCACAGAAGATTAGCCAGTTTGCTCCGTGTCAACTAAGAACATGAACAACATGTATCAATATTAAATTCAGAAATTAAGTATTTTACAAAATTTTGTATATCTGGACATGAATAACAGAACCAACATGACCTTAAATGTCTAAATGAAGGTTTTTTTCATATCCACTTTTTAAATGGCCACTGAAGAATAATTTCCCAAGGTCAAATCTGAGATCTCAAAGAGGAACTCAAATCCATTCATTATTTTTCTGGCTACCTCCTCACTGCCCATTTTTTCCTATGCTTTTTATGTTGATGCTCTTCAACAGGCATGAGTTTATTAGGAAAATCATTGGCATTTCTGTAGGAAGACAAGCAGAGACAGAAAACTCAGTAGAGAATGCGGCATTTTAGAGAAGTGCCAATGGCAACATTATTACATAGTTTCTATATGAACGCAAATAGAGGACATCTGTAATGAGTTATACTCAATGAATAGTTTTATGTGATTGTCACCTAAAGTGAGGTTCCCAGCCAGTGATGACAGTTATAGAAAGAAGAATGGCTTCAGAAAATCTAAATGAAAAAATAACTGTGAAATTGGAGATGACAATAGAAATAAAAAATGTCGATGGCAGGGATATAGAGATTGTTGGAGTGAATAAAAAGATGTAAATATTGTTAGACTGAATAGAAGAATATGACCTTAAATTGAGTCAAATAATATACAATTGTACATATTCAAAATTCCTTTGCAGATAAATCAAAATACTTTCCCGACATCTAAGTCTGCCTAAATTATAGTACACACAACAGTTTCTATAACAATGATCAATGTTATGATTTTTATTTTTACAATTGGTTTAGAAATGCCACATGAATGTTACACATATAACCTATAACTGTTACACAGAAAGACCCCAACATGGCCTAACTGGCAACATAAATTCAGTGTAATTCATCTTAGAAGAATTTATCATCTTGGATTGGACATTACCTCCAATTGTTAGAATGAAAGTCAATTCTTACTAGAATGCAGAGTGGGCAATCTTCATTTTTGCTCTTGGTTTGTAGGGATATTGATAAGGACATAGCTCAGATTCATCCATATTCTTGATGTTGACCTCCAGGGGCTATGTCCGACAAATTCCTAGGACATGAAAATCTGTGCTTCTCTTGAGTGATTGCTTTCTAAAATTGTTGGAATATTATGTATCTGATAAGTGTTTCTTTCTTTCTTTGCTCAGATACTAGAAATCTCAAAGTTTGAATTCACAAAGCATTTTAGTAACCATGTAAGCTCCAGTTGGATTCAATTTTATGTAGCAAATCCACCTAACAGGACTGACTTTCTTCTCCTTTCCACTCATTACCCAATTTATTTTTTGGCTCTGGAGTGGTATCTATATTTCTGTAAGCAACTCCAAATCATTTTGAAAGCATGTAGGGTATAATTACCTGAACAAATGCTCTATTTTTCCTTATCAAAACTTGTAAGTATGAGAAACAATGATACGGAGTGAACTATCAACTATGCCAAAATGACATACCAAACATTCACATGCCATTATTTTTTGGGTATGGCATGCCAGAGTATGAAGGTCAGTAGCAGAAAAATATTATTATGCTAATAGTGGGAAAGGAGAGAGAAGTGGATATACAATTCTAATCTTGAAAAATACCATGTAAGTGTTCCTGGAAGGAATTAGGCCTCCAACATCACTTTTGGTTTATAATTTAGAACATGATTATATATAGAAAAACTTTTACAAAAAACTGTTGATGTAAGAGCTTTATAATTTAACTTAATGTACAGTATGATAAATTATCTTACTTGTTTTTCCATATCTAGTAAGACTATTCAAGGGTACAAATATAATTTGTTTTGAGTCCAATCTGGATTTTTCAAAGATCAGATTTTTGGAACTGAATTTCAGAAACATAAATAAAAGTGGTGGCACTGTGACTCAAGGCCCAGCGGTTTGACTGCTGATCTAATCCTCTTAATCACTATTATATTGTTTGTATCTGTTGGGGCAGCCAAAACCAATGTGCAGTAACAAATGACCTCCCATATTTAGGGGCCTTAAAACCTAAAAGTTGATCTCTCAGTCACATGTGTTGGCAGTGGGCTGACTGAGCTTTGCCATCTGTTGTCTTCCATCTTGGACTTAGGCTGATGGAGAAGCTCCGAGCAGGGCAGTTACTGGGTTCCTAAGGAAGGGAAAAGAGACACAGGTTGGTTCATGGGATGGATGTGATAGCATCTGCTGAGAAGTGACATATGCCTCCCTCTGTTCACATTTCACCTCCCAAAGGAAGTCACGTGGCTATATCTGTGGTCAACAGAATAGGGAGCTACAATCCTCACGGAGGAAAAATGAATAGATTGAATGATAATGTTGAAAACAGAGTCTTATCTCTTTTTTTTTGTTTGTTTGCTTTACTTGACTGCACCTGGTTATGTTTGTCCAGTACACAGGTTACCAGACTATCTGGTCTTGACCCTGTCAGAAATAGATGGCGTTTTCCTCACTGTCATTAGGATGCCTTCTCTTTGAAGTGATAAACCTGAAACAAAAGCCTCTTACTATACAACCCGCTTGTTTACATTCTTTCCTAAAATACTTTCTAAGAGTAAATAGAAAGTATGTATGTGACCTTGCAAAAGGTGTGTCGTATGCTTTGTGTTTACTTCCTAGAGTTGTTTAGAGGAATAAATGAGGTATTTTAGGGGTGGTTTTTAACAGGGTGCTTAGCTTTTGGTAAATACTGAGTAAATCTTACCTGCTATTGGTAATATTAGTTCTAGTATGTTTTTCTGCTATCTTTTAACTCACCAAATACTTAACAGTCATGTAAGGAAATAACTTAAAAAAAAAAAAACTTTAAAAATTTATTCTGTTAAATGAACTTTTGTTTTATTATTCGTGCACACACACACAACTAGAAAAATACATATGAGCGATATTATGTAGTCTCTTAGAAAGACAAATGTACCAGATTATTTGAAGATTCTTCACAATAAATCTGTACCCTCTAACTCTGACCCTCCAACATTCCATGGTTAACTTGGTGGTTTCTACAGACAATTGCTTCCCTTCTTCCATAGAACACTAATTCTAACTCTGACCTCTCATTAACTGCAAATCATCTCATTTAACATCATTCTATAGGTTAGCTGATCTTATTGGCCAACATCAAGAAGTTCACTTAAGTGTTTAGGATTTCAAACAGAATCAAATTCTACTCAATTAAAAATTTCAACAAAGCACACATGGTTTTAAATTAAAGGGCCAAAATATTCCATAAAAAGATGTTCTGAATTTAATGACCCCAGGACTGTTAGCAATAATTTGAATCTCAATGAAATCAACATGTGTGGCAAAATCTTGTCTACTCTGGTAAGCAGCAATGTACTTGTGTACCAACTCTGACTTCAAATTTTATGGAAGTATAACAAAAGAGAATGTGTTTACTTACTTCAGCTTAGTTATTTAAATCATTTTCTGAAAAAAAAAGAACTGTGGGGAAAATAAATGAAGTATATCCTTCAATACCAAATATACAATTGAGTTGACTGACTATATATTAGATGTCAGCATGGTGACTTATATGTGTCTTCTCTTCTAAAGTATTTTCTTTATGATAGAAATCCAATTATTTCTTTACTTATAATTGACATTTTCTGTTTGCGAGAAGCCAGAACAGCAAATATTGCATTAAGTGGAGGGAAATAAGACTTATGTGGGAGGAAGACGAGATATAGAGGCATTGATTTTTGTGTGGGGGCACAGGGATGGATGCACGTCATGGAATAGATTTACCTCATTAAAAACAAATCTTGTCACTGAAGAATGCTGAGAATTAATGATGTGGAAAATGAGGTCCTTTCTTCCCATTGATAAGTACAGAAAAAGTTTTTATTTCTAATCAATTTTTAATAAAATAATCCATTTTTCAACCTTGAAATTATTTACTATCTTTGTATACATAAGAATTGGAAGGTAAAATGATGCTATATACTATATATATTGAGATAGTTTTTTTGCAATGTAGTAGCCTGTCTTAATGTTAGTAATAATCCTAGTTGATCTGTTTTCTAGGTTGGTCTAATATTCTGTCATGTGCTATGGTTTATGAAAGTGAATATAATGAAGAATCTGATGATGACCCTGTAATTTTTCTTTTGGTGGTATGGACCAATTAGATTTTAAGTTTCAGGCTATGCAGGTGAACCAGTACATCTCTCGGGTTGGGAATGGGCTGAGTCTGAGCAATTTGCTAAAGTGGCATGGCCTCTGATGTCAGTGGGGCACAACACTCCGCAGAAGTCCCACCCACCTTGTGTAAGGGAGGGCTTTCACCTTTTCATGCCCTGGTTCCCATAGTAACTTGGGATACTATTTGTCTTTGGCATTAATAGTGGCATAGAGACATATCATGTTAAATTAGAACCAGGGACTCAGCCACAGAATGCTTTTGCTTCCAGATTTATGAGAGATAGCATGATTGAGAGAGAAGAATTTGTAAGTAGCAATTAGAGGAGCAGAGGTAAAGAATTGCACTGAAATTTATTTTTTCAGTGAAGTGCAGTTAATGGAGCATGTAAATGAAAGAACTCTCCATTCTTTGGCTAGCTGGTATGTTCCCTGATTTAATCAAGTAAGACTGAAGTGTGCCTTTTACATTCTATACAGTCTGACAAAGGTAATTTAGGATGAAGCTTTTAGATGAGTGTCGGCTGCTGCCGCCAGGACTGGTGTCTTTATGAAGGAAATACAATTGCAAATGTCTTCTCAAGCTGATTGATAGGCCATAAGAATGTGAAATAAGAGCTCAATCTCCAAGAAACAAGAAAAAGTTGTGTTTGTTAAATGGGGCGGAAAGATATCTGCTGTCCTCTTGTGATTTTTGTGCCTAATTTAATGCCTGTGCAGATCTGTACTGTAGCACATGAAACTAGATACACATTACCAATGTAACATGCTTCATTTGAGTCAGTGTTTTCACTGAACTGCATATCCCATAATGCTCCTGAGCCAGCCTGAAAATGTTGGCTGATTCGAAATATCCACATTTGTAAATCACTGATGTTGCATGTGAAGAGAAAAGGGTATCCCTGCCTGAGGCCTGAAGTAGATATTGTAATTAATAGAAGACTTTAGATTCGGATCCTTGTTTTCATCATTCAATTATTTTTTTTGTGTGTGTGTGTATACAAACTTCTTCTGAAAAGGTAAATACTTTAAGGTAACAATGAAAATTAATGTTTATTACTATGATTCAATGCTTCTTTCTTCCCTCCTTCCATTCTAACGTTAATTACATCTTTATACATTTAACAAGGACACTGTCTTCTATGGAGATTGACATAAAACTGAAAAATTATGATGTGGTGAGTCTGGACAATAATAGATGCTTTCTTTTTTTTTTTGAGATTTATTTATTTTTATGCATACACAGCTAGGGTACAGGTCGGAAGTGTGGGGGTGAGAGGATTCGACAGAGACAGTGGGGAGCAAAACAGGCAGACTGACTGACATACACTGCTGAGGGGAGCAGTGGGTAAGTCAGGAGAGGTCTGCTGCACCATGTGGGTTGCTCCCTGGCCAGCCAGGGATCTAACTCTTGCTGCAGAGGCTGCAGGTTGCTTCATAGTGCTGTGTTTAACCCCTTGTGCCACCAGAGAGGCCCAATAATAGATGCTTTCTATACTGGAGGATTAAGTTTGTGCAAGGTGAAAGA
This sequence comes from Talpa occidentalis, assembly GCF_014898055.3. Lineage (NCBI taxonomy): Eukaryota > Metazoa > Chordata > Mammalia > Eulipotyphla > Talpidae > Talpa > Talpa occidentalis. Next base: position 26,085,369 of record NW_026555331.1, on the reverse strand, counting down.
TATAGTCAGGAGCAAAGGTAAATATTGGATGTCCCCATTTCACAACTCTCAGTTGCCTACATGACTATAACAAACTGTTAAGCAAGGTGCACAGGGATAAGATCCAAATATTGGTGCAGGTAGCAGGAACCTGTCCAATTTTGGAGAAAACATTAACAGGTAAAGGAGATGATTATTAATTTATTGTGAGGTTTCTTCTTGGATTACTGATGATGCCTGTGCAAGTATTGGACAAGTTAAGTGTGAAGTACTGCTAAGCCAAGATAGATGGAAATACAAGTTAAGATTCCAAGAAAGATGAGATTGCAGGTGTGGACTTGCGTGTGCCCATCATACAGTGACTGGTTAAATTCAGGAAATTCAGGATTAATATACTCCAAATTATAGTATATGAAATTTTAGAAAGCCATAAAATTTACTTCTTGGCCCAGGAGGAAAATGATAGGCATTTGTCTATGATTGACCCAACAGTAATTCCTCCTCCTTCTCCCCTCCCTTTTTAATAGTACCGACATTTTTGCTGTAAGTATCCACAAATCTTTCCATTATGCTGCTGATGTGTTTCCTAGGAAACTGACTCAGACTCAGCTCTAGGATAAGCCCTGGTTTATAGAGCCATTCAAAGTAATCCTAGACCATTGCCATAATGATGGGTTCAAGTAACCCAAGCTAAGACAATCAGAACATAGCATTTCCAGGGTGAGAGGGATTAGTTTAGGAAGGGGCAAAGACCTAATTAAATATAATTAGACATGATGGGAAATTTGCTGGAGGTTTCTGGGAAAAAAAGGGTTCTGAAATACAATCTTCTCACTCTGAGAGGTGTGGCATGTTAATGTGAAGCTTGGACCTGTTACAGCATAGGATGAAACAGACACCGAAGTAGTAGAGTAAAAGGAAAGAAACTGGGTTCTTGGTGTGCTGGTTAATCAAATCTGCCCTTCAGCATGCCTTAACTGGAAATTTCAGTTATATGAAATTATTGATATCAATTGTTATTTTTTGGTTACATTTAGTTTTCTTTTGGTTAGAATGCAAGTCATCCTAAAATACATAGCTGTATTGCCACACCGGAGAAGACATTGAACAAAGTGTGGGATGTTACAGATTGCTGAGTTAGGCAGAGTTTGGACAATTACAGTTGACTGCCTGTCTTTGAGCAACCCAGAATAAGTTGAGGGGTAGAAGCAGATTTTAGAGAATAGAAGAACGATAGGGAGATGGGGAACATGCTGCAAGTTCAAGAATGGCATTCCCCCCTTTTTGGTTGCATTTTGTATCCCCGGCATCTAAAAGTGCTCATGACACACAGTTTGCATTTAATGCATGAGAGTTAATGAGTATGCAAGAATTCATTGCATAATTCTCATTTAGGAAGTACAAGGAGAAGAGAATAGAGTGTGGTAACATATGAAATAGGGTAGGGTTAAGAAAAAAATAAACTAAATTTGGAAATTCTCTAATTTGGTGATGTTCTGAGTAATGCTGGTGAGCACTGGGAGGAAAGCAGTGCAAACTGAGAATGTTGCTGTAATTCCTCTGATAAGGGAAAGGAAAGCTCTGTGTGGATATGTGAAGGCTCAGAGGATATGTCAAGTACACATCTTTCCCAAATGGAAAAGATACTTATAGGGGAAAAAAGCATGACATCGGGGCCTCCCTGGTGGCTCATGGGGTTGGGCACCGCACAATTAAGCAATCTGCAACCTCTGCAGCGTGAGTTTGATTCCTGGCTTGCCAAGGATGAGAAACCCACATGGCGCGCAGACCTCTCCTGTCTCGCCCGCTACTCCCCTCAGCAGTGTATTTCAGTTAATCTGCCTTTTCTGTTCCCTGCTCTGTTTCTGGTGAATCCTCTCACCCCCTGCATCTCTGGCCTGTACCCCAGCTCTTGTATGCATAAATTAGTCTTTAAAAAAATGACATCAGAAGAAACCTCAGTTTCAGGTAAGACAAAGAGAAGAATGCTAAGCAATAAAATTTTACTGTATAAAATTATGTATCAATATTGAGAAAGGATTGATTTGTATAAATTAATAGTGATGATGTAACAAAGACTGTATAATTAAAAGGCTAACTACAAACTGTTAAAAGAGAAGTGACATCCAGGGAAGGAAAACTGAGTTTCTAAATATTTGCATAAATTTAGGACTTAGGTGTTGGTGGAAGGGTAAAGAAAGGAGCAGCACCTGGAGATGTCCTCACCAAGAAATAGAGGAAGAAAACTGTTTTAGTGGCCTTCCTGGGGAAGTGAAAAAAAAAAAAAAAAATCACAGGTGAGAAATAGCTTATCTCAGTTGAAAGAAATAATTATTTTGGTTTCATATAAAAAGTGTTAAAATTTGATTGCGTGTTGGAAAATAAAAGGTAAATATTGGTAGAATGGAAAAGTACAAATTTCAAATTGAATACAGAGGAGGGAGGGAATAACAGGAAAAACAGCCAAGGCAAGTAAAAAGAGTAAGAATAAACACTAACAAATTAAATATTAAATGGGTAAATAAAGTAAGATGTAGGAATAAAGTAAATAGTTAATTTAATATGAGCTGGCCAAATATTTATTGAACGAAAAAATGGAATAAGAAAAACAGATATATTCAGGTTAAAGAAACACACTTAAAGGGATACAATTTGAAAGTAAGAAGGACAAGAGAGACCAGGCAAAGAAAAAGAATATTATTGGATGAGGTAGAACTTTAGATCAAAGCATCAAATACATATGTGTGACCACAGAATGCCAACATTCTTGGTGAGATTTCCACATGTATGTGTGAAATGGTAATATAGGGAACAGATTGTAAAAATGATTCGTGTAACAGTCCACAAACCTAGGCACATGTGTGTGCTTGCATACAAAGTGTGTTTAATTATATGAACATAAGGACAGACTTGGTAGGATCACACTAGTGGTCAGTATTAGCAATCTAGAAGGGGTTGGGCAGGTTGCACAGTATCAGGCTAAGGTGAGATGGGAGGACAGAAAACTAATGTTTCAGTAACAACTGATTTTGAACAAATACATTGGAAAACCATCACCAGATTCCTACTAAAACCACAGGAATTCCTACTAAAACCACAGGGCTTGGGGTGAGAGGAAGATTGGAAAGTGGGATCAACAAGCATGGGCGGGGGGTGGGGTGTCCCAGAGAAAAAGGATGAAGCTGACCTATAACTACTTGCTTAGTCATATTACTTAGGAAGAGAGTAAACTCTATATTTGGTTGTACATAAGTATACAAAGAAACTGGCAAAGAGCTTGCATTTAAGAAAAAGTAAAGCTTAAACATTCATTATTCCAGTAAAATCTGTGCTGTTTATTGCTGTCTCATGGTCCTAGGCAAATGCATATTATATATTCCTTTGTTCTTGTCTTAGGTGTCAAATGCCTTAGACATTTGACAGTATTACTAAGTCAATTTTCTAGAGTCCTGGTATCACAGAACTAAAGTATGTCACAAAGGGTAAAAATAAAGGGCACAACGTTACACCCTGAGCACACTGAATCTGAACTCCATCTTCTCACTGACATTTCCCAGAGTCAGATTTGTTCTTGAAGAGACAGGCATATATGTAAAGATTTTTATTTTTGTTATTCCTCTGATTCCAGGTAACTATTTTAAATATCCTGTAAAGTTCTGGAATCACCTTTATTTGTGTAAAGATTTTAAAAGATAATTTATTTTAAAATCTTGATATTTTCAAAATTTTTCTGTATGTCTCAAGGTCCCAGATATGTAACCCTAACTGGTCAATATCAAGGTAAAGGCAAATTCTTCAAACAGAGCCAAAGACAACTATCTTGTATGAAAAGTAAAGTAACTTTGTGATATGTTTAGATAAATTTATCGGAGGTGAGATTCATTTTTCTTTCGATAAAGTGAAACTAGCCAAAATGTACTCTGCTTGATGTTCATGATGAATTCATGAATGCAAGAAGAGGTAGTCATTTACAGAGGGCTGGATTGATTAGAAGACTGAACACATTCGTAACTTTAGTGTGTAAATTCAATTTCTGATAACACTTCTTTATTCAAGAGAAGGAGTGTGATTTCCTAATCATAAATGTTTCATCAGGCTTGTGGTCATCAAATGCTGTACTGTTAAAAGCTACATTCCTCTTAGTTTCTAGGTTTTGCTCATGGTGTGAAGGTGGTTATTGTTTAGAAAAAAAATAGTTACATTCCTTTGCGATTAAATCAGTTTAGTGAAACAGTTGAATATTAAAGAGAGGAGCTTTAATCATGCTAATAAGAAACAGAGCTTGTACAGGTTTAAGCTTGCATAAGACCATTACTCCTTCTGGCTAATCTCTGTATGGCAGGCTACCCTTGCTTTCTGTCTCCTGATTAGGTTCTAACAGGGAGAGGCAGAGTATTTGCGGTTGGGAGGATAGTGGGTTGGGGTATTGATTCCTTTAATTCCCCTTTTGTCCTGTCACGACAAGCAGACTGTGTTTGGTCCTGGCAAGGGATTGCAGCCCTTGCCTTTAGACACAGCTTTCTCTAGGCTCGATGAACTGCCTTTATCTCACTTCTTCGACCTGGGTGTGGTAATGGCTTAACATATATCAAGTGAAAGAACGTAATATGAAAATAATCTTACATATAATGTGATCCTAACTATATAATGTTCTGGAAAAGGTAACACGATGGCGATAGTAAAAAAAAAAAAAATCAGAGATGGGGGTGCAGAGTCAGAAGTGGGATGAATAGAAGGGACACAAGATTCTTAGCGCAGCAAAACTATTCCGTGTGACGCTACAAATGGTGGGTACATGTTAGGACACACCTATCAAAGCTCATAGTCTGTGCAGCACCAAACGTGGACCATAATGAATCTATAGCCTTTGGGTGATAATGATGTGTTGATTGGAGCTAAGCCCCAAATACTTTGTGCAGGATGTTGACAGTGGGGGAGGCTGTGCATGTGTGGGGTCTCTATGGGAAATATCTATACTTTCGGCTCAATTTTTCTGTGACACTGAAACTGCTTTTTAAAAAAAAAGTATCTAAAAACAACTGAGGCCCAGATTGAAAACGTGAATAGAGTGAGGCAATCTATCTCAAGGAAACTGACTCTTCAGTCATATGTAAAAAGTGATTCGACAGTCTCCATTTAACACTAGGATTCTTCCATGCTGTATGTCATGCATACATAGAGCAGGGTATCAGAATTATAAGAGAGAAAAGGTCATTCAGTAGTCCTGACCATACCCCTGTCTTTAATTTATTCTCCTGAAGCAAAAATTTGTATGCCCACAGGAATCCAAGCATCCGTGGCCTGGGGAGAAGTACCAAATACCTTGTTTCATGGTCAAATTGAACAGTCTGGGCTACTGACACAGCATTGTTGGCTGCTGCAGCTTCCAAAAAGACGGATTTATTTCTTTCCACTCTCATTTCAGAAGTAGATGAATATAATATACAAGGCAGCATAAATTTGGGGCAGAAGTGTTCTGACATTTCTCATGCTCATTTCTCATTCTTTTGTCACTCTTGGAAATTCAGCCCATGCATTTATCCCGTGAGTGGGAAGAGAAAGAGTCCTGATTACTGCCCAGTTCTTGTGGTGTAGGTCTGTGGCTGGTGCAGTCCTCTCTGGTTAGGCTGCACAAGCGCATTCTGGGGTCTTTGGGGTCTAAACCCTTCATCTAAACCCTTCTCTAGCTGTTGCTCAGATCTGGTTTCTAACCTGAAGGAACACCCTAATCCAAGCTGCATAACTTGGAAGGGACAATGGCAAATTCGATGTCCAATTTCATTCTTTGTGGTATTTTGCCTTGATTTTACAAATTGAAATTTGCTTTATGATTAAAAAGGACACTTTGATAACACACATATATAGGCAAACACTATTAGCAAACCTAGCTAGAGTGAGCTTCAGAACCTTCCATGCTAGAGTTCTATGTCACATTAGGGTGGTGTAGAAAGGTGGAAACTGTCAGCGTCCTAGTGGGAAGGGAGTACCGGGGTAATTTTTCATGTAGGCTCTATCTGTGTTGCAGAATGACATCAAGAGAGTAGAATTGGGGCCTCTCTGGTGGCCTAGGGATTAAGTCTCAGTGCTACAATTACAACAGCCTGAGTTCTATCCCTGGCCAGGGAGCTAACCCACATATGGCTCAGCAGACCTCTTCTGTCTCTCCCCTGCTCCCCTCAGCAGTGTATTTCAGTAGATCTGCCTGTTCTGCTCCCCACTTTGTCTCTGGTGAATCCTCTCACCCTCCCACCTCTGGCCTATACCTCAGTACTTCTATATAAAAATAAATAAATAAAATCAATCTTTCTTTCTTTTTTTTTTTTTTTTTGGTGGGACCCTCGCCGGCGACCAGGGAACGAACCAGCGCTGCAGAAGCTGTGGGCAGCCTCGCAGCCCAGAGCTCAACTGCTGCGCCACCAGGGAAGCGCCCCCCCACACACACTTCTTTTTTTTGAAGAGTAGAATAAGCTCTTGGCTTAATTTCCTTTGTTTCCTAGTTTAGTTGGGTGTAGACCAAGTTGGAGAAATGGTTGAGCTGAGCCTTCTGCTGATTGTTGATGATGCCAATGTCCCTGCTATGGACTGGATTTTGTGTCTCTCCCCTGCTCCCAAATTCATATGTTAAAACCTAATCCCCAGATGATGGTATTTATTTTTTTATTAATTTTTTATTAAGCTTTAAAAAATTTACATCATTGTTCATTTTTAAACATTCATATTTGCTTCCACCCACCTCCTCAGGGGTAGTCCCCATAGAGTTTCCTTCACCAATGCATCCATGCACCGGGTGATGGTGTTTAGATGTGGGGTCTTTGGGAGGTGAGTAGGTCATAAAGGTGGAGCATTTATGATAGGCTTTGTGCTTCTGTAAAATGACCCCAGAGTGTTCCCTCCCAGCCCCTACCCTTCGGCCCCCATGTGAGGACCCAGTGAGGACACGATCACTGTCTTCTGGTAAGAAGAGTGTTGTCACCAGACACTAAATCTGCTGCCACCTTGATTTTGACTTTTTAGTCTTCAGAACTATGAGGGATTCCACTTTTTAAAATGCCTCCCAGTCCACAGAATTCTGTCATAGCACCCTAGGTTTATTAAATGCCCCAAAGAATGTATTTATGGCAGCAGCAGAAAGGGACAGGGACACTGGGTTGAGTGGTTTGTGGTTTAGAGACCTGTGATTTGAATCACAACTTTGACCTTGAATTGGTGAATGATCTTGGAGAAATTTTAATTTTTCATCTTTACAAAATTATCAGTGAGGAAATGAAGCTAAAACTATAGTTTCTGGCCTATCAACACTGGATACATAGTTCAGTGATAATGATAACCTACTTCTAGTATTATTTACTAAGTTTGTGTTTGATTCAGAATCCTGCAATCATTTCCAGTATCTTCTACAGAATTACAGAACCTGAATATCTGAGAATATTTGCATTTTGGAAAGCTCTATGAATGTTTATATAGGGCCTGGATAGAAAATCATGCTTTTGGACTTGGAATATTCTCAGACTCTAAATTCCTGACTCATAACTTGGGTCATATTCTGACCAGTTAGCTCCTAGTCCTGACTCAACCCTTTGGTATTAGTAGACAATTCACTCCTCACTGCCATGGCCATTTCTGACCCACCTCAGAAGAGTGCACTCCAGAGAGTAGAGGGCTGGAAATAATGCCTTTGAGAGAGAATAATAAACTCTGGTAAGACGAGTCTTTTGTGTAAAAGTGCAGTTTCTGAAAAATTGTTAAACTTAGGAGTGTTAGAACCCTACATGCATGACAAATTTGTGAAGGCAAAGTTGAAAAAAGGTTTCTGATTCACCTATGTTATTACAGAAATAATGTTAGCAATACTCCCTACTTTCCTATGTCATATTTACAATTGGGTATTTAATCTACAGTTCTTGGCCTAAAATGTGCTGTGTGAATTGTTAATTGTTCAAGTAATGGTGGACATTCAAGTATCCTGCTCCCCTGTGAGCTCCAGGCACAGCGGGTTTGCTTGCTCTGAGTAGAGAGAGCAGGTCTGGGGTTGAGCACAAGCAAGTAAAATACTGCTTTTCACAGGACATTCAGGAGTCAGTGAACACTGTGAAAAAGTAAGATCATCTCAGAGGCTGGGGAGTCCACTCAAGGAATTGGGGTCCTAGGTGAGCTTCCAAGAAGTAGAACTTGGAATCCAAATTCCAATTATATGAATCTGGGTTGGTGTCTATGATGTAGGCTCAGAAGTGCAGGCAAATGTGCCCAGGAATTAAATAAACAGACAGAAAACATTAGTGAATATTAATAGTTTTTTTTTCCTAAGAAGAAATATTTTAATATAGGAATCAACATGTGAACATTACATTTAGGTGGCAAAATTCAGGTTACAAATATGAGATAAATATCAAATAATATTACACTTTGGTTTTAAATCAGGGGATACCAGCCTAGAGACAATACTTTTTCAAGGTAGGGAATAACAATGCTGTAAGCCCTCAGGATGACTTAAGTATTTCTTATTTCAAGGAATCCTCCATCAGGGATATCACTAGCTATGCCTATGGGGACAGTGGCAAAACAAGTGAACCAAAGGCAAGGAAGAATTGGCTAATCCCACCAGAACATTCCCAGCTTTGGATTTCCCTATTTCACTTTGCAGATCATTATCCCAGCTTTTATTAAGGACTTAGGTGCCAAGAACTATGCTAAGTATTTTATATTATCATCTCTTTATTCTTCCCAGTAACCCTAAAGATAGATTTCTCTTAGCATTGAGAAAACCAAGCTTCAGGGAAATAATATGCTAAAGTCATAGAGCTATGAGTAGAAGAACTAGACTGTGGACCCAGATGTGTTAACTATGTGACTTTTTAAGTAAAATTCAACAATTTGGGCTAAATCACAATGGTCCCTCCTGAAGCAGTTTTCTGAATTCCTTTCTACTTGTAACTCCAGCTTACCCTGAAAAAGCATAAGAACCTGTCCTACATACACACACACTCACACGTACACACATATGTATGTGTGTATATATGTAAAAAGTATATATCTTTCCTTCTCCTTGGCATCGATCTTCTCTTTCTTCCGTCTTTTCTCTTTCCTCCTCCTTTCTCTCTTCCTCCTCCTCCTATTCTTCTCCTCCCTCCCTCATTTTATATAATGTTAAACAGCATTAATTGTTAAATAATACAAATACTGATCTCCCATCAAGCTCTGAGTAAGATAATATGAGAGATTCAACCATGTAGGAACATTCCCTCTGGGCTGAAGTAATCTAGAATCCAGTTGGGGCAATAAGACAAATGCTGTAATAGCATAATGAAGGTCATAGGTATCACAGAACACATACTATGCAGGCTGTCATACAAAGCGCTGTCACCGTCCAACAGAAAGAAACCCCCCCTAGACTATTGAGAGTGACTTCATGGGCAAAGGAATAGTTGAACGAGGTATCCATCATTATTTGTTAAAAATCAATTGACTCAATTTTGGGGCTTTATTGTATCAGAAATATCTAACCCAGTACCCAAAACTTAGCAGGAGTCAGTAGATGTTTTCTATTAAAAGAATGAGCTAATGAATGATATCTGTTGACAATTAACTTCTCTACTTTTCGCAATAGATTTATGACTATACAAAAATGATTCCCTGTGTACAACTGTTGTGTATTATTTTAAAAATAATGCTATTTACCATCAGGCCTTTGAATCTAATCATCTTCTAATATTTGTGGTTATTGTATGAGGCACTCAAAAAAAAAAAAATGCTGGAAACAGAAAAAAAAACTACTTTGACCTGAAAAGAAACTCAAAGTGTTTTGAATTAGGTTCATTAAATTGTGCATATCTGTATTTTTCCACAAGTAGAAGTTTGCAAAATCTTGTAGACAAACAGTTTGTTCTTCTATTGAAGGAGACTCACAAAAAAAA